>NC_136061.1:1233845675-1234445675 GCF_964261635.1 Lissotriton helveticus | reverse complement strand
CGCACAGCGGCCGAGATGCTGCACGGGTGATGGCGTGGATCTCCTGATCAAGCCTCCGGTGAGTGTGGCTCACACTGCCTGCCTCTCCGAGGAAACGTGTGTTGTGTGCGGCGGACAGCGGGTTGATCGCCGCCTGTGGTGCGGCGGGCGAGGTCTGGATGTCGGTCAGGTCTCGCGGGGCAGTACTGGACTAACTCAAAATGGCGGCACACCGCAGGGAGGCAGTCCTGGGTGTCCGCCCGCCGGACGGTCTCAGAGCCCGGAGGAGCGAGGCGCCTTCCACCCGGCACAGTCTCAGTGACACCGGGCGCGCCCAAGCCCGGGTCCGCCCTCACTCACCCCGCGGGCCGGCGCTCGTCCGCCGAACAGAGAAAACCAGCGGGCACTTCCGGTGCAGGTCCCCCGGGCAGTCACGCTTCCCGTCAGGCCGGGCGACGAAGGCAGTCCCCGGCTGCGCCGCGCTGCGGAGGCCTCTTCTTCGCCTGGGCGGATGTCGGCTCTTGCTCGCCGGACTGGTACGGCGCTTTCACCCTTCGGCACCGCTCGGTCCCGGGCTCCGGGTTCCTCCTGCTGGGGCAGAATCTGTAGCGGATAATTTACAGGATCGCTGGAGAGGCCGCCTCGATCGCGGAGCTACTCCTCTAAGCTGCCGCCATCGTTGGCTGCTAGCCACGCCCCTATCTGGCTAGCCTTTTGATTTACCTCTGGTACCTGCCTTGAACATTTTGCCTTAATTTGGATCTGTTGTGGTGCCTGTTAACAAACCTACCCTCTTTCTCAAGAGTGCTTGTTTTGGGTTTGGTTTGGGAGACTTGAGCTACACTCTCAGAACTGGACCATTGCTTTTGGGTGTTACAATTCCTAGCTCCTCTCCCAGCAGTGGTGGTTCTGGTCAGTCTCAATTGGGCCCTTGCTTTTACTTTGATTGGGGTATGCCTGGCCTGCTGGAGAGTCTTTGAGCTGCTGCCTGTCAGTATCTTCTGGCACAATTTACCTTCATTGCTTTATGTGGGTTTGCTGTGCAGCCTTTGGCATCCTTGGAACTCCTGTTGCCTTTTAATGTTTGCTATTGTATATGGTCCCTCTTTTGGAGCTTTGCTTTTCTTGGCACACTGATGTTGCCTTCTACTTGTTGTGCTTTCAAAGATTAGTAGCTTGCTTAGGCTTGGGTCTATTGGCCTTTGTTGTCCTTCTGTTGTCAGTCCTTTCATTGTTTGTGTCTGGACTTTGCCCTCTCTGGCTACCTTTGTGGAGATCCATGCCAGTTATATCTGCTTTGGTAGATTCTAATGATTAAGGACAGGAAAAAGAAAGATGTGGCGAGGTAATGTTTCAATTACCACTAATACCAATACACCTGTTATATGTCCCCTTCTAAGTCCTTATAAAAACTACCCGCCATCCCCCGTTGTACGCCCACCTTTGATCGCAGTCAGTTGGACTGCATTGGTATTTAACAAGTAGGTTTCTAGGCAGAGGTGAGCTTTTATAGGCTCACATGAAAAGGGAACTGTTAGATTGTTTCTCTTATGTAGAAAGCAGGGTCCCTGGCTCATTTATCTCAGAATGCAAGTACTGCTATGAGGTAATAGAATTAGAGTAAAGATATTACACATAATTAAGCACAGCAATTGTCTTCATCAGGCTCTGTATGAATGAGCATAAGTTCCCCCTACCTGTGTATGTGCAGCCCTTTTGCAACATAAATTGTCATGTATAATTCCACATGAAGCTTGGACATGTCCTTGTGCCTGAAACTTGAACATGAGCATTAGTTGTTTAACAATAACGTTGTTTTATAGAATTGTAATTTCAGATTTGCAGACTGAGAAAACAAGTTTATTCTAAAGACAAACCAATATGACAAAAAATGACAGGCTCTAGTTTCTCCTTACCTATAGCATGTATGGATTAGCACAGTAACCAGCTTGAGGGTTAAGGCTGGAATGTTGATTGACTGCAACCCTTGGATTTGGATGCCTGAGAAGCATTGCAAGAGATGTAGTGGTGGGTTGAGGGAGACTCTGCGAGGAGGTAAAGGAGCAAGTGGGATGTGTTGGAAATTACCATCCATTGCATTGTGTACCCCAAGATTTTTGACTTAACTATTTTTGCTGACTGTTGCTTTTCCTTCAATGTGATGAAATTAGCATACCCCTAATTGTCATATTTAACTAACTTAGAAGTCCCTGGAATATGGTTCAAAATGTTCCTGGGCCACCAATGGGCTGCAACACCCATTGCGCCACCCACTACACTAACAATGGAAAATTGGCAGTGGACTTAACCTCTGTAGCCTGGCAGGCGGTTTTAAAACTGCAAATGTGATCTATCAAAATATCCCCTGTTGACAGCTCTTAACTTTCCCTTTAAATATTAATAATTCACCCCTAATTAGGCCTACCTGCTCATAAGGCAGAGTGCATGGTATTTAAAATGAGGACATCTAAAAGTTTATTTTCCTTACAGTGAATAGGCCCTAAAAGCTATTTTCACTGTAGCACAGTTGGCTGTTCCACAGGAAACAATTGGGATACAATGCACAATTTAACAATATGTTATCACTGCCTTGGAAGCAGTTACAAAATTCATTCTTGGATTTAAAAAAATGTTTATTACAAGCCAAATTCTCTGGTGGAGTCAGATTTGTAATACATATTTTTGAAAAAGGTACTTTAACACAGTTAACTTTCCATGCCTAAAGCCTCCAGATGCTCATTTGTATGATCCCAAATGTCATCTGGCAGCTGAAAAGCTCCCTCGATAAGGTATGAACTTTCTCCCAGAACTGAGACAAAAGCCTTTGGTGTGGGGAGGTGTTCTGTGTACCTGTCACCTAGCAGCTGAAAAGCTCCTTTAATAAGGTGTGAACTTGCTGCCAGAGTGGAGACAAAGGGCTTCAGTGTGGGGAGGTGTTCTGTTCCTCTTGTAGGATGACTATTTGCGCTATGCTCAGCAACTTGCTTAACTTCAAGGAGGACTACCCTGTCAAAGGCAAATTTAGCTGACATCTGGGCAAAGCCCCTTCTTTTTTCCCAGCAGCAAGGCATGCACCAATCTCAGTCAGATGAACTGTCCCCAGAAATGCTTTAGAGTGAAGACAGGAGAGTGATTACGCATTACGCATTGCCGTGGCCACACCTCTGGGGTAGGCATGCAGGCTCTACCCAATGGAGAAGGGTTTCACCATCCTGTACTTACAGAGAGGTCCACTGTGGGATCCTTTGCAGTAGTGCACGTAGGAAGTGCTGCAAAAATGGCCAAGAGAACATCAATCCTATTGTTTAAAGAGCGGCCAGGCGTCACCACCGCACACAGTCTGTAGCCAGGGGTCAATGTGGCACACACAGTACCCTCCTCAGAATATTTCCTGAACCTGTTGAACAACAGAAGAGAACTATATTTGCTGTCAGTGATATGAGAAGAGCCTAGAAGACTGAACATGCTGTCCCTTTTGTATCCAGGACAAAAAAGTGGACTCCAATGGTCTTAAGGCTGACCCCTTTTTCAAGCTAAATGTAGACACAGTTCCAGCTGGACCTGCCCGAGACACTGCTGCTGGTCTCTGCTGGAATGTGTCAAGATATACTCCTTCTAACATATCCTGAAACGTGGGGCTTAGAAACTTTTTGGCTTCAAAGATCTCTGGACTGGGACCAAACTGCCAAGTCGATCTGACGAAGGAGCATTGCTGCTGGGCCCAAGATTTTCTTCCAATCAGATTTTTCTGCAGCAGCAAAACCAATTCAGCGGGATCTAGCGGAGAAGGAACCTGGCTACAGTGAGCTGGATTGCCCCTCGGGAAAAATCCAATCTCCCAAAATATTACTACATTCGAAGGTAGAAATCTTCACTGGGTGAAGACACAAAAAATATTTGGCTGGTGAAAGACCATTTCTGCACAGGAAATCCAAATTTCTTCTGCTCTAAAGTTTCCCTCTAGAAGTCAATGGCTTTACTGAGCCACATCCACAAGCGATCCGACAACGTGGGTTACTCTTTGGTCACAACCTGCTGTCTTGCGATGCTGAAAATCTTTGGCTTCCATTAAGAGACTAAGGGCCAGATGTAGGTAATCCCAGATTAACGATTCTTAAATACCGAATCATACCGATTCGGTATTTAAGAACTGGCAATCGGGATGTAGGTATTTTTACCGAATCAGGAATATTTGGTAATTACCGAATCGGTATTTACCGATTCGTTAATTGCCATTAATTCCTATGGGCTGAGGCCCATAGGAACCTATGGCAATTACCGAATTGACAAGGGGGACAGGGTGCCACTTTAACACCCTGTTGCACCCCTGATTCAGGCTTGTGTGCACCCTGATTCAGGCATGTGACACACATACATGCCCTCAGGGCATGTATGTGTGCCACATGGCACAGGTGTACTTGCACAGATGTACACAGGAATTCGTTATTTACCATGCAATAGTATTACATGGTAAATAACAAATTCTTCGGGGCCTGTGGCACTGTTTCCAGTGCCACCTACATATAGATTTACCGATTTGGTAAATTTACCGAATCGGTATTTTACCGAATCGGTAAATTTACAGATTCTGTAAAATATAGGCCACCTACATCTCAATCGCCAAATACCGGTCGGTAACGGCCAAAATCGGCTGTTATCGACCGGTATTTGGTGACCTACATCTGGCCCTAAGTCCTTTATATATATTTTGGTGTTTGGGCCATTGTCCTGCCAGGGTGATGAAGTAAATACATCTGTCTCCCTAGTGGAGGTCCTGACCGCCGAATTTATAAATGGTCACCAAGCTAGTGGTGATTTATAAAGCATTGGAACAAACTTCCCTCGCAGCAGCTCCTGTCAATTAAAAAATGCTGTTTGCTGCAGGGCTGCATCAGCAAATGGGATTTTATTTTGGAAAATAAAAAAAAGTAATGTTCCCCTTGCCATGGAAGTCATCTCCCATGGGCGGGGGGAGCATCTTTGGGGTTTTTACTGTCTCTCACCGCAAGGGTTTGCCAGGTTGGGCGGTCGGACAGGTAGCCATTTTTCTAATGGCCCTTTTTCTGTCATGCCGTTGGAGAGCTTTGGCTATGGTGTCAATGGAGTATTCACTGCCATAGCCAAACCAAATATCTGTCTGCATTTAAATTGGGTTGGTGTACCTTCATGTTGGCCGTATGCATATTTTGTAGCTGCTTCGACAGAGAAAACATACTGCCAACAAAGGAATCAGACTCTAAGTCTGAAGGTAAAGCCAGTAACCGGGTTGAACCTGGTTTTTGTATCTGACCCACCCTCCATCACTGTCAGCCTTAACCTGTGGCTAGGTACCTGTCAATCATAACCAGATCTCAACGGCTGGATGAGTCCAGACATCTAACATTTTTTGTAACCCCATTAGGTACTTATTGTTCATCCACATGCATTTCAGACTAGCTTCTGCAGCTGCATGCTTTCTTAACATAATGAGAAAAGTCCTGGAGGGACTTCATTAGCTGTTATTTTTCACAGATATTTTAGTTTATGATAAAGGTCAAAGTCAGCGTCATGAGTGGCTGTGGCAAGTGTTAAAGTGGTTGCAAGAGGCTGGACTTCAGCAACCTATTTTGGTCACACTATTTCGGAAGAAGGGATGAGTCCCAAATTGGATTTGGCTAACATTAATGTGAAAGCGCCTACGCCAGAGAACAAGGAATGGTATTGGTGGCCAGGAATGGATTGCCAAGTGGAGGAGTTGTTGAAGAATTGTTTCCAGTGTGCTAACAATGACAAATGCAGAAAGACAAGAAGAGTTCCATTGTCCCCTGTTAAAATCCCAGTAGAGCCTTAGACCAAGCTTCAACTAGATATTGTAGGGCCTTTTGAACTTTTTAGCTAGTGATGAACGTTATGTTTTGTTGTTAGTTGACTATACTTCCAAATGGGTTGTCGCAAACTTTGTAGCTTCTGTGAACACGAGAACGGTGATTGAGTTTCTTACTGAGGAATTCTCTTGTGAAGGTGTATCTAAATGGTAAATAAAGGACAATGGTGTACAATTTGTATCCCAGGAAATGTATGTGTTTCTCAAAGAATTGTCTATATTACACTTTAAGATTGAGTTGTACTTAGCGCAAGCATTGGGGCACCGTTTATTGAAAATTAGAACAGCATTGGGAAACTTCCTACACTGGGACATTTTGATGCCTGTAAAAGAATAATTGTATCTACTGGTGCTAGCATCAAGGGGTTGAGTGCAGTGTTGTCACAAAGGGTGGATGGCGAAGTGAAGGTAGTGGCATTTGCTTCTTGCTCTCTGAGAAGTGTTGGCTGTGTACTGGACCATTCTTCATTTTAAATTTTAGTTATGGGGGATACCTTTTGTGATTAAATATGACCATCAACCACTTTCTCAGATATTCACTTGCATAGTAGTGGAGAATTTATCTCCCAGAATATAACAATGGATGGGTGGTTTGTCAGAGTTTAATTTTGTTGTAGAGTATGTTCAGGGATCTAAGAATAGTATGGCAGACGGCTTGTCAAGGTTATTGATCAATCAAGATGATTCTTGTAGTGACAATTTGTTGGTTGGTTGGGTATGTGAATCCACAGCTGATGATAAGGAATGGTCTGATGGGAATTCCAAGGATACAAAGTTTGTGACTCTAAGGGAGCACATTGTCAATGAGTGGAAAGATAATGAGAAGATACCCGAAGCACTGAAAGGTGTTGTGAATGGGAAGGATGAGTTGTGCATTGTGAAAAGGGAAACGCTGAGGTGAAACGGAGTAATCCCACCCTGTGAACTGGAAAACAAGTTATTAAATCTGGTACATGTGGGACACTTAGGGAGAAATGTGACTAAGGCCAGATTAAGGGAATTGTATTGGTGGCCTGGAAGGGATCGCCAAGTGGATGAAAGAATGTTGGCAGTGTACTAAGAATGACAAATGCAGAAAGACAAGACCAGTTCCATTGTCTCTTGTTGCGATTCCAGTAAGCCTTGGACTAAGCTTGGACTAGATATTGCAGAGTGTCACGATGTGCCTCCACATAACAAAACAGAAAGGGAAGGAGAGGAGGAAGCTGACACTTTGCCCCCCTTCTTCTCCCCTTCTTCACAGCCTACAAACACAGCTGATCCGAACATCAACAGGATCGAGGCAACTCAAGCAGAGCCGGCTACCCACATGACAGGGACTCCACTGCTGCAGGAAGTACCTAGAAGCAGTGCTGGCCCTTTAAAAACAACCCCAGAAGAAGGAGGAGGCGGTACTCAATTATCGAGTCAGGAGGAAGACACGAGGGAAGCAGAGGATGGAAGACGGTAAGAGAAAGCGGTGTTGCTGTGTCAGATAGACAAGCCAGGGACGGGGAGAGACCAGCGCTGGAGAGAAAGAGACCCGGTGCCCTGCCACGCTCCCAGAGGAACGTGGCTCTCACAGGTGTGTGGCCAGGTCCGTAATTGGCAGCGGACTGCTTGAGGGAACGAGCAGAGTTAGAGTGGAGGTTGGAAAGAGGGTTTGAAGAAAAGGGGAGTTTTCCTTTAGGGAAACGGGCTGCTTTACAAAAAAAAAGATTGCTTTCTTTAAAAGCAATCTCAGACATGGTGGTGTGCTGACCTCAGCGGGCCAACATCCCTGTGAATTTTGTGGTTCCGAAGGAGTCGAAAATTGAGATCTACCTCAATACTATTAATGAGGTAGAGCCATTTACGAACCCCTTGATCCAGCAGGACACCAACCTGCAGACAAGTATCACTAAAATACACACATTCGGGTCCATAAACCACTCTCACTTACAGTATCCGGTTGATGAAAACCCGCCGGAGATACATTTTGGGGCTTTTTTATATGTCCGTTTACCTATAGAATTTAACCTATTTGATTACTAAGCCCTTCCTTACTCTTTATATAAATTGGCCATATTACTACACACTTCAGCCCCAATTTTTATATTGGTGTCTACCACCTGACCGGTTGAGCTCTATTTTAAACAACTAATTTGGTTTTGAACTTTATCAGTTTTAGCTTTCCATGCCAAAAGCCGACCTCTTTTCACACCATATGAAAAATGCTGGAGTTTGCTAACCTACCATCTATTTAATAGGATCTTATCCACCACATCCTGATATTTTGTTGGAGGTGTTCTAGCTCCTTGGTAAGAAGGGAAACCTTCCTAAACGACTCTAGGGAAGCCTTGTGCAGCTCTAACTCCTTAATTTCGATATATCGAGGTAATTCTCACGCTGTCTGGAATCACGATTTTTCCTTATCGCAATAGATGTACCTATGGCTCTCAAAAACGCCTTAAACACGTCCCAGATTACCTGAATTTTTGCTGACCCATTGTTATCTGTAAAAAAGGAGTGAACCTCTTCTCGCAATTTGGATTGGACATCCTCATCCAATAAAATTGTCTGATCCAAGGTCCATCTTGTTTTCGCCTTCCTTTCCTGAAATCTCAAAGAGAGGCATATGGCAGAATGTAAGCATGGGCCAAAAATCCGTTATGCTCGCAAAATTTGCGGATTTTCAGCAATTTCGCGATCCGTTTATCTCGCAAAATTTTTATGGCCAGCTCACTCAAGGGACCCATGTGCCCTTTCGGCGCTATGGCATAGTGACACACACATGGTCACTGGAGACAACTCTTACGGCACTGTATGCAGCTGTAGTGTGGGAAAAGCACTATACATTTACCCAACGAGGTAGCACTTACTGATTAGCCAGTAGAAAGTACTCCAGGTGAGTAGAGGTATCGCACAAAACGGTGGCGTCTTCTTGGATAAATATGAAATGCAGGGTTCATTCTGGCACGATGCTCCTGTCACAAAAATTAAACCTCAACAGGAAGCACTTACAGCAGGTGCCCGAGTTGAAGCTCAAACAATTGTGAGCTTTGTCGAGGCAGGGCAGGTGTGCTTTCTGCCCATATCTACCTTCGAAAATTAGCTGTGATGCTGGATAGAGGCCTTCGCATCCTTGACTTTCACGAGCACAATCCCGTGCAGTTCCTGTGACCAGGAGCTTCTTTCTCCTCATCTGCTGCTCTGATCGGTCTCTGACCTTTTTTATACACAAGAGCCAAGTGAACTCGCACAGAAGGCCCGCCCGTTCGACCCCGCCCACACACTCGCGGTGTCACCGTCTTCCCGCCATTTACCCACTATGATGGACAGCTCACTCAAGGGACCCCTGCACCCTTCGGCACGATGGCATAGTAACACACACATGGTGACTGGAGACAACTCTTCTGGCACTTTACGCAGCTGTAATGTTAGGAAAAGCACTATACATTTACTCAACGAGGTAGCACTTACTGATTAGCCAGAAAGTACTCTACTCTAAAAATCCACGGGTTCGCGGATTTTCTAGCGAACTCGCAGATTTTTTTGCCGATTTCGCGCGAATTTGCGGATCACAGATCCGCAAAATTTGCCCATACTTAGCAGAATGATCCAAAAGGGTAGCGGGAAGATGTTTGATCTTTCCAACTCCCTCAAGAAGAAGTTGATCTATTAAAAAAATTATTGATGCGAGAATGGTGGCCATATTTCTTGCTAAAAAAGGTATAACCCTTCTTATCGCCCATTTTAATTCTCCACACAGCCACTAAGTTTAATTCATGAATCAAGGTTTTTAATATAGCCATTGACTGTGGGGGAGTAACATCTTTTACTTTAGAAGTTCTATCCAAATCAGGATTTTGAACTAAGTTAAAGTCAACACCCATAATCACTGGACTATTTGTTGATAAAAGAGCGGCCTCCAATTTAATCAACGCATCTGGATTATACTGATTCGGACCATAGTAACTGACACACACTAAAGTCCTATACTGGATCTTGATATTCGCCAATATCCATGTCCCCGATATATCCGTCTGACGACTTTCGAGTTTATTACCTCTGTTAGCTCTGATAATTATAGCTACTCCTCTTGTACTACCCCTCTGATTAGAGCATACAGCCTCCTGAACCCAATACCATATTTTAAACACAGTCAAACATTCACTCTTTTCTAAATGAGTTTCCTGTAAAAGTATAACATTAGCCTCGGATTTCTTCAGAAGTTCCATAATACGGACCAATTTTCTCATAGATCTCACCCCAATCACATTCCATGAGGTGAGATGTACCAAATTCTTACTCATTTATTAAGTAAAGAAACTTTAACTCCATTAACTCCAATTTGATAGAGACGGCCAAACAAAACCGATATTTTATCCCCAAAAAGAAATAAAGATGGTAAATGGCAGATTAAGGACATTAATTTTTTATTTTTTCTCCCAACACCCTGTGCCCCTCCCCCCACCCACCCCGGGGAACCCCCCTATCAATCTATTGAGGTGCAAGTGCCTTTGGATACCCATATGCTAACGAAAAGTGTCCAGGTGTCAAAACCCTACCTAAATTCTAAAAAACCTTTATAGCACACATAACAAAAAAAGTTTGTTGCTGTGATGTCGTGCTATTGTGACATATAAAACTGATATGCCTTATGACATGTATACTAATATAGTGTGTCTATCCCCTTTTATACTATACTGGATAAGTTCCCGTATTCCTCTAAAGCACCTTATTACAACCAGACTCCATATCGAACTATTTACAAAATATTTACAGGTTATATATTATTAGCCTAACTGATGCGAATCCAAGCTCTAACCTGATCCTGCCATCAGTTTTAACAGAGCATCTACTTCCTCTGGCTCTCGTATGTTATACATTTTATTCTGCCACATGATCTTCAACATGGTGGGGAATTTCATATGTACTTGTGCACCCCTGGACCGGAGTTCAGTCATTTTTGAGCCTAAGAGCCACTGTCGCTCCGCTGTTCTTTTGCCCATATCAGAATGTATTAGATAGGTAGAGTCCCCGTAAATCAATGATCGCTCTTTTAATGCCCGGGATAGGACCAGCTCCTTGATGGAGTAGGTGAGAAAATTAACTCATATCTTCCTCTGGGTTTTCCTCCCTGTCTGCAACCTGAATGGGTCTCTGTGCACTCTCTGGAGCTCTTTTCCCCAGTATATATCCGTTCTATCAGCAAATAGCTCCCCCAGCAACCCACACACATAACCTTTTATATCCGCCCCTTCTGAGTTTTCGTTGATTCCCAAAAGGCGGAAATTATTTTGCCTGGCCTGAAGCTCAAGACTTTCCAGATCCTGCTGTAATGCTTTATTCCCTTGTTTGAGCCTCTCGATCTCTCTGAGATTAGTCGCAGTAGCCTCCCCCAAAACCTACACCGCCTCTTCCAGATTCTCCGTTCGTTTAGATAATCCATCAATCTTCTGCTCCAAAATATCCCCTCTATCCTGGATCTTCTTTTGATTACTCTCTGAAGTCTCAAATTTTGCTAGGATTTCTTGTCTCAGAGAGTTTGAAAATTCTACCACCTGACCACCTGAAACCCCTGAGATGACTTCATCTCGGAGTGCATACATTGATGCCGGGCTCGCAGCATCATTCAAAGTCATTGCATTTGCGACATTTTCAGGCATACTAACCTGGCACAGGTCATCTGGATTTTCTTGAGCCTCCGTGAGTGGGGCAAAATGATTCTCGAGCCTCGAAGGAGCACCCTGTGGTACGGAAGTTGTTGTTTTCTCAGCAGATTTTAATGAGCTCTCATTCACTCCCACAGCTGACTGGGCGCCTGCAAATAGTTCCATTATTTCAAAATCAGGTTCCAAGACTTGTGATCACGACTTCAGGGTTGCTTTCTACTGCGACTGCACGCTTTAGCTACATGGATTTAACCTTGTCTCTCAATTTTAGGCCTGATTACGAACTAACAGAAAAGTAAAAAAGACAAGATGTTAGAATCAAATAAAATTGTTTCACTGTATACCACTTATGTCTATTCTAATCCTATTTAATCAAAATAATTCTTTATGCATTAGCACTTAGTATAAAACACAGTTTAGTTTTAAGCAGAGCAGATGCTAAGCATGCGAGTTCTGAAGCGGCCATTTTGCACCTTAGTGCCCAGAAGCAAAGCTTTCCATCTAAGCGTTATGACATCCCGCAGTTGGCGCATGCGCAATTAATTTCCCGCGTTTTGGCAGGCATTTTTGTCTCAGTTACTTGTTAGTAGACACATAGGCAAGCTTCCCATGCTTCTACATTGTGTACGAATTTCGTGTAGATTAGTATAAAAAACAATTATTAGTACTTTGTACTAAGATTCATCCAGCAAGTTGCTTATGTGCAAATCCTTGCTCCATCAATCCCCTCTCTGATGGCATTTATGCCATCAACAACTACCCATACCCTAATCAAATGCCAACTTTAGCATATTTCCATTTCTTTCTCTAATTTGCCCATTTCTATTTCTTCTTTCCCTTCCATATTCTTCATTTTCTTATATAATTCACCTTTTAGCTCTTCAAGCCTAATTTCTTAATATTTTCTTTTCTTTTCCTGCTTATTTATCTCATATTTTCCTCTCCTTCTAAGGCATTTGCACCAAATCAATAGTATAAAACATATCAATGTTATTCCAAGTATGGGTACTATTACTTGAGCTATTACTCCTTTACCAAAACTAGTAAATCAAGACCCTATTGAAGTTAAACTATTTGTTTGTTTTTTCCATACATCATCAACTTCCAGTGGTTTTAATTCTTCTTCCAAATTAGTAATATTCTTATTGTATTTCCCAATTCCTATACTATTGTCAGGAATGTAAGTGCAAGAACGTTGCGCTTTCTACATTTATCAGACTCCACCCTCTTTTGCTAATAAAATATCAAGGGCAAGTCGCTTTTGCAAAACCATAGATCTGAGAGCAACCATTTCAGTATTAATCATTAGAAACCCTCCAGCAGTGTCCGTCGATAAGCGATCAACTACTGTGGATAATTTACAAATTCTTTGTGCATTCAGAATCACTCCCACTAAAGGTATCAATAGACTATTATATATTTCCTACAATTTCTGCAATACTCTTATTCTACGTGTTAGTTCATTATTGTTTTCATTGCTTCCAGTGATTCTTTTTACATGATACACTTAGGGAAATACTATTCCAAAATAACAACTAACATACCATTTTTCAGGTAGCTTAAAATATGCTTTGTTCCCACATATATAATTAGGCTGTCCGGAAATCGGTTAAAACCGATTGTGACTGACAGTACCCTACCGGCTGAAAATAAGCAGAGCTGGTTTAAACTGACAATTACTAATTTTGCGGGCGTGCCTTCTAGACTCGGGAGCAGCTGAGGACCCGAGTGCCCCCCGCTGACTCTTGAACTCAATGGCCCTGGGAGAGACTGGATTGGACCAGCCCGATTTCACCGTGTGCACCCTCCCATCTCCTTGCCCTCAAAAATACACACAGGCCAGCAGCAGCAGCAGCAGCAGCCTCCCCCTCCCAAAATGTTTTCTTAGCCCCCCCCCCAAAATGTGGGTCCAGTTGCACCTGTGGCTGTATATAATAATTGCTTGTTGTGTGTATCTGTACTGTATTTCTTTTTTTGGGCAGTTTTATATGAGCGAACTCGACCCGGAGGCTTTAGAGTGCTTTCCATGAGTACCAGTAACCTTACAGACAGGACAGATTAATTTTGTGTAGGCACAGTGAGATTAACTGATTTGCACAAAATCACAGGATGTTGAGCCGCTGCCGAGACTCAAACCGGTTCCCCAGCCAGTTTCAAAGTCGCCAGCTCTGGCTATTGTAGTTTCTTGACGCCCCCAATGAAAACGATGTTGATGTAAACACACAAGGACTTCCTTACAGAAAGGAATAGGGAGACTTCTTGACATGTCTGTGCAACTGGAGTCCCGATGAGTGTTCTCCATTCACAGACCGGCTCGTGAATATCTTTGCCTTAGTCCCAAAGGGTTTTCAAGTCACCCTCCCGACACACTTAATATGATGCCTTAATATGATGCCTACTCTTCCTTACCTTTATGTCTCTAAGATTAAGGGTGTTTCTCAGAAATCTGTCATAATGGAAGGTCTTGCAAAGGTATGGTAGCAGGGATGACTTGGCCTTTCATGCTTCTGATAAACTGTATGTTCTTGAGTTCACTCTCGACAAACATCTCAATTTGATCGAGGTGTTGGGCTTTTATATAATTCACAAAAACATCTGTTACCAGGAAATCTTGAAAATCCTTACACATAAATGGCGCAGGCATTCCCATGCACGAGTGATATATTTTCTGTTCTGGGAAAATGTTTTTCTCTTCATTAATTGCTATTTTCTGTGTACAGTTCTCTTTTACTTCCCAGGTATTTCCCTTTTCTTGTGACTGTTATCTTTTACTTCTCAAGCAGGCCCCTTAAATCGTGTATACAGCTGCTTTTTTTCACTTTTGGGGTATGTCTCCTTATTTCTACACCTGTCACTCTTTTACTGCCCTGGGCATGCCAGTTCATCCTGCATAAAGCTGTTCTATTAATTCAGTTATGTCCCCTAGGCAGGCCCCATTACTGCTGGGTAGATCTCTATTTTTACTTCACAAGTATGGCCCCTTATACCTTTCTGCATGTTTTTTTCTAGGTCCTCTTATTTCTGTGGACATGTCTATTTTCCCAGTAGGTCAGCACAATACCACTACATACTTTCAGTTGGGTGACTACGTCATTATGTGCAATGCTGAGATACAGTAAAAATCTACAAAGCGCTTTATAAAAACACATGTGCTTATGCTAAAGATTTGTACGCCCACACTTATATTGTTACAAGCAAATCTATATATTTCAGAATGTGCTTTGCTTTTTGGAAAAATGTTCAGGACTGGCGTAAGATGTTGCTTGTAACTTTGTGTCCTGCTGGAGTACTGCAAACTATACAGACTTCACAATATGGTACAATAGCAAATGGTGTTTGTGACTTCTAAACATTGAAAGCCTTACGGAGAGTAAGGGCGATCCCTGGGCACTCTTGATGCACATCAGTGCATTAGTAGACATTTAACAGTACTTCTTATATGGTATCAGCAATGTAGAGTTTGTGACTTCTAAACCATTGGCACCCAGCATACTTGTTTTTTTCAGCCTGTATTTAGTTTGAAAGTAAAACAACACGTCCCATAATGGTATTGCCTATGAAGCCAGATTTGACAACAAGGGTCCCGCAAGACAAAAGGCCACAGAGTGGCAAACCGAGTAACAAAGTAGTTGTGAAATACATCAGGAGGTTTTACACGCATTAGCAGCACATGAGTAAAGCCCGGCAATATTCAAACAACCATCAACTAAAGAACACTAACTTTTCTAGCATCAAAAATCAGAATTGGCTGAGCTGCCTACACCTTACATGTAGTGATTTGAGATATTTGGAAGCAAATCTAAAATGTACCAATGATGACTGTATACTGTCGGCCAAGATCCCTAATTCCGGATTTAGAACTTTTCAAAAACTTGTGTAATCCTGGGTACATCACTTTTGTTCCACACGTTCTAGATTGTAAAGTTAGGAAGTTAAAATAAGTGACAACCAATAGTACAATGTTGTCTATTATTTTCATAATTATATCTTCCCACCCTCCCCCATTACATCCTGGCTTAGGTACTCTGGTTAAAACCAGGGCCCAGACTCACTGCAGATCTTTGTTCAAGGTATGTCTTCTGTGTGTCTAATGAAAAAGGACAAAGATGCAGTAAATGAGCTAAGTCAAGTGGGTGATGTCTTTCACACTGGCAAGAGAAAATGCTTCTACAAAGGGCAGTGACGAAGGAAGGCCTGAGTCCTTCGGTTTCTCATAAGACCTTTTTTCCTTTTGAGATTTGTATTTTTGGGACCCGCTCAGCATGTCTGAAGCTGGGAAAAGGTGAAGCATGTGCACAAAAAGTTATCTTTGTACTGAGATGATGAGGTCAAATTAGCCGCTGCGGCAGGAACAATCTAGAATGTACCTGTGTTTATGTTTTTAATCACCTCAACACGCATGCAAAGATAAACACACAACTATTAATGGATAAAGACACAGAGATGGAGAGGAGTTCCCATGCGTGCTGTTTTACTATGCACAAATTATAAAGGCAATTTGTTAAATCCGCAGAATGTGTATGCGTATTTGTGTTTTATAATATTTGAAAGTGTGTTACGGGGATGTTTGAAATAAGTTTTGAGTTTCTCTGCGATCCTTCTGTTGGTCCAATACCCCTCCCCCCAAGAACCCACTTTGACACTGGACCACCCTAGCACCCTAGACTTCTGCGCTTCCTCTGGGTGATGGACACCTAGAGCTTGACAGATCCAGGCTGTTGGAAATCGTGGCCTCCAGGCCTTTCAATCAGACCCTCACCTGCATTGGATTGTAGAACTGCTGTATCGCTCTCCTACATCTTGTAGAGGCCCCAAGGTGCTTTCTGGTGGGTCAAGTAAGTAGCTCTTCTGTTGTGTATGACCGCAAGGGTTGGTAGAGATGCTTGCTGAAGGCAGACCCTACTGAGGCCCTAATGTATAGTTGGGCTTTAACTTTGGGGGGCAGGGCCCTCATGCAGTTATAATATTACTGCTATCAAGAAGTAAATTGAGAATACAGGAGCAAATGAATTTGGTAAAACATGCAGAACAGCAGTCAATAGAGTAGGGCAGCCTTATTATGTACACAAAGGGCCTCTCCTTGCCTCTGCTGAGGTGAACTCCTGCCCTTCCCATGTGACCTGGTCTGAACTCAGCCACAGTTTGCTGAGGCACTTATTTGATGGTCAATGTTGAGAGGGCCTTTTCACGGATAAAAGTTTACATGGGAAGGAAGGAGTGAGCACGCAAGACCAAAGACTCACTGAGGAAGTATTGTATGGTGTACCTCCAATAAGTTTAATTTGTAAGAAATGTATTTGACCCTCATATACACTGTACATTCAATGTCTATATACCGTGCAGAAACGGTCCATAAACACCAGAAAAAACACTGTTTCTGTTGTTTTTTATGGTGCAAAAATGTGTAACCACTGATAATCACTGTTTTTTAAGGTATTGAAACCACTGGAAAACACTGGGAAAAAAACACCAGAATTGACCAAAAATAGAAACTGAAAAAAGGAAAGCCTATATATAATAAATTCCAGGAAATACCGGATCTGTTCCTCCTTTTAGTCCCCATCCTCCAATAATCAAGAAATTATGTTCACGTTCACTGGAACCAATAAATACATTGTTATAGTCAGTTTTCAACCTGTGGAGACAAATCTTCCCCTTCTTTTCAAAATCTAGTGCCATTGCAGCCTAGCCTTGCCAGGTGTATAAAAATTTCCTTTCTCAACCCATGATAGAATTTTTTTTTTCCTTTGGCTTTCTTCTCAAAATCTTGTCTCCTGTCTTTTACTAAATTCAAAAATATCTTTTCTTCTTCTTTTAATAAACATGTTAGATTATGTTTATGAGCTTCTGCTCTATCTATTGCATTTTGTGCTAAGAGCATTTCTCCAAAAATTGTGCAACTAGACCAGTGAGTACTGGATTCATATTCTTTCTAACAGGAACTTCTGAACATATCCCATCTAAGTTTGAATAATGATATTGCAATTTTCATGTTTTATAGAACAGACTTGTTAGTATACTTCATGATATGTCAGAGGTTAGCGGTAGATGGTGATATGTAACACCTTCTGCTACTGCAGCTTGTAATTTCATACATACATAACAATTACTAATCTCCAATGTATCTACATATTCAAGCAATAACTTTGTGAAAACATTTAAACCTGTGCTGCTACATCAAGCTTTATAAATAAATAAATAAATAAATACATTATCTGTTATTGTGTGATGTATTTCTAACTCATCTGATGCTTCTAGTTCTACTCTATTTCCCTTTATGTTAGCTAGCATTCCATCTGCTGTGTTTGTATTCTTTTTCCTTCCTATACTTATCAAATATGGTATTGCTATTGATAAACATAACCATACTAGAAGTACTAATAGGATGCTACATATTAACCAAGTGCAATGAACTTTCCGCTCTCAGATTTTGCGAAGATTTGTTAACTATGCATTCCATGAAAAACACACCATGAAAAACACATGTAGTCAGGCAAATAATCCACTCCTCTTAGCAGAGTCAGCTTCTAAACTGCACCCACAAATGACTCATGAGGGACATCAAGTAATGACTAGTGGAACTGCAGCTTGATTCAATGCTTTTGCATTTGACTCATGAGGGACACCTAGTAACGATGAGTTGAACTGCAGCTCTTTGTAGAGGTATTTTGATATTGAATACTATAATATTCACTGCCCACTGCTAATCTTGTCACATAAGGCTTTGCAGGGCCTTTGGTTGGGATTGTATTTTTGCCCATTATAACTGTGCTTGGGGTGGTTCTAAGAGAATAGGACCATCACTGAATTGTTCAGCAATATGTGCTCTATGTATTCAAGGCATCTGCTTGGTTCTGTGCCTAGGTTAGGAAGGATCCCAAAATCATCACCTCTCACTGCTTGCTAAGTTTTCATTTTCACTTTTGTCAAATGACTATATGCATTTTAGCATGTAAAGACACAGATATTTGTTATTTTACCAAAAATATATGAGTTCTCTGTTGGGTCACAGAGTTTTTGTTCAACTTCGTGGAGTTCTGCAGTAGTAGTACTCCACCAACTAAGCCCATCCTTACTACATATACATATTCTACAACATTTCCTTCAACAATCTTGTTTTGGTCTTTCAGCAACTCTGTCTTTAGCCATTTTAAGAAGATTTCTCTTCTTTCTTTATTTTTACTTCAAAATGTTTTAAGTTTTCTTGGTTTGTTTTCGAGGAGGTCTCACCTCCTTTGTCAATCTGATCTACAATTATTTCTTCATCACTTTCTTCATTTAAATCTAAATTTCCAAGTTCTTCAAGAATCACATAAGTCCATTCTGGTCCCTTGAATTTATTATTCAATATTCTTAGTCTCTGGCTTCTTCGCTTTGGTTTCTCTCTATTCTGTCCAGATTGACTAGTGACTTTATACACTTGGTCAGGTTCTTCATCAACAGTCTTAAGATGATACCTCAATCTTTTGACATATCTGTGTCAATTATCACCTTTTCTGACTCTTTTGGTTTGCACTTTATTTTCACTTTCCTTGTCACTTTCAAGTTTTCTTTTATTTCTATTTTGTTGTGGCACAACTTGATTTTCTTTGTTTTCTGAATCCCTCTGTATTTCACCGAATTCCGGACTTTTTGAAGTACTACTCTTCCCCTGAACATGTTCCGCATTGTCTAACTGACCCTGTACTGATTCCCTGCTAATCTGTTCTTCTCCCTGTTCTTGTTTCCCTACTCTTATTTGGCTTGGTTCACATTTTTCTTCTTCAAAATTATTTCTCAAATCAGTCTGTGTGTATATTTCTGTTCTTATCTGTTCTTGTTCAGCGTCTTCAATATCGTTCTCTATTTCCTGATCTTGACCTTCTATCTCTATCTGATCCTCATCTACTTCAAGCTTCTTTGTTTTTTTTCTGCTCCTTGTTCTTACTCCAGCATCAGGTAAATCGACTGCTGGTACCTAATCCTCCTGAATAGTGCTTGTTTGCTCTTGCTCAGCTACTTCAGAGTTTGTTATTCTGGGCTCCTTAGCTGTACAACCTTCTGCACCTTCAACTTCAATTTCTTGTTGTTCATTTTCTTCATCAGGAGTTGGCACTTTCTTTGTATGGCTGGCATGTATCCAGTTAGGCAATCCTGAACATTTCACTGCAGCTGTTGTAACCAATATGACCTGTTTCGGGGTACTCCACCTGGGTGCGAGACACGTTTCTCGGGTGTGATTCTTCTATTCCACCCAGTCACCTAGATTTAGCTCATGTGCTTGATATGGCTGCCTGGCCACTGCGTCTTCTCCAACCTGGTGTGAGACAGAACGCACTAGGTCAGCCAATCTTTTACAATAATCCAATACCAGATCATCAGTTATTCTTAACAATCTGTGTCTAGGTATGAAAGCTAATCTCATTGTTCTTCCCATGAGCACTTCATGGGGACTTAACCTGGTATTTCTGTCAGGAATGTTTCTGAGTCCCATCAGAACAAGAGGCAATGCATCTGGCCAACGCAGTGAAGTGGATGTGCACACCTTTGCAAATCTTGATTTTATTGTGCCATTCAATTGTTCCACTATCCCAGAAGCCTCTGGACGATAGGCAAAGTGCAACTTTAGTTCAATCTTGAATGCTTCACAGATCAATTGAATTATTTCATTATTAAAGTGAGATCCTCTGCCTGATTCCACCGTTACTGGAAAACCAAAACACAGAGTAATCTCCCTCAACAATAGTTTGGCAACTGTAATACTGTCATTTCTCCTGGGTGGGTATGCTTCCACTAATCGTGAAAATAAACACACTATGACGAGTATGTATTTTAGTCCCCTACATGGTGGTAACTGAATAAAATCAACTTGCAACCTCACAAATGGTCCTTCTGCCTTTCCAATCCTTCCCCAGCTGGTCACTGTCTTTCTACCTGGGTTATTCTGTTGACAAATTAAAAGTCTCTGGCAAAGGCTCTCTGCAACAGTCCTAAAATTCGAATTGTTCCAATCTAGTTTGAAGAGTCTGATCATAGCATCCCTACCTATATGTGTGTTTCCATGATACATTCTAGCTAATTGTGAAAGTAAACAATCTGGCATGACTAGTCTGCCATCTGGATAAATACAAACACATTACTTTCTCTTCTTTGACATCCTATTTTGATCCACTCTTCCTTTTCGCTTACTTCTACCTCATTTTGTAAATTGCTCACTTCATCCCATGTTTCTAATGCTGAAATAACCATAAATTGGCATCTGATTGCTGTAGTTTCAATTTTCTTGTTTACTGCCATCTTTCTTTTAGCACAATATTGAGCAACTTGGTCAACATAACGATTTCCTGCAGTCACATAGTCATTTCCTGACTGATGTGCAGCACATTTGACCTCAGCTACTTCTTTTGGCAACTATATGGCTTTTACAATATCTTTCACATATTGTCCATTTTTTATAGGGGTCCTTGAAGAAGTCATGAAATCCCTTTGCATCCAAAGTTGGCCAAAGTCATGCACAACCCCGTAATCATACTGACTATCAGTGTAAGTGGTTACTCTCCAACTTTTCCTAATTTTGCATGCTTTAATTAAAGCAATCAATTCGACTACTTGTGCAGACCTGACTCCAGGTAAATAGGATGCTTTGACTATTCCAGCCAATGTACACACAGCCTAAGCAGCACTCAATCCTCCTTCTTCATGCCTCCGGCATGAGCCATCTACAAATAATTCATTTTCACAATTGATCAATGGTTCTTCTTGAATGTCTGGGCGAGGTTTTGTACAATATTCTGTTACATCTAAACAATCATGATCAATATCATCCCTCACTTCTTCTCCGTATACATCAGGTAATAGAGCAGCTGGATTTAAAACTGTGCACCAGATTACGGTTACATTTTCTGCTCCCAAAATAACGCTCTTATATTTTGTCATTCGACTTGGTGTGAGATATTGGGTTTGAGTTCTTGTTAAAAGAATTACAACTGAATGTGGAACATATACTTTAACAGGATGTCCCATCACAATTGGTTTACTCTGTTCAAGACTTGTGCAAATAGCAGCTACTGCTTTCAAACAACCAGGTAATGCAGCAGCTACTGGGTCCAAGGTGGCAGAAAAGTACACCACTGGACGTCTCATCAAATCATGTCTTTGGGTCAATACTGACAAGGCACAATTATCTCATTCACAACAATATAATGCTAATTCTTTTGTGTAATCTGGTATTCCCAAAGCAGGAGCTTCACATAAACATTGACTTAATTTTACAAAAGCTTTCATGCTTTCATCATCCCACTCTACAGGATACTTTGCTCGCTTCTTTGTTAACTGTATCAGAGGCTTGGCCAGTACGGAAAACCTTGCAATCTACTGCCTAACATATCCTACAACACCAAGAAACATTCTAATTTCCTTCTAGGTCTGGAGTATCTGCATCTGTTTTATTATTCTGATTTTTTCAGGTGTCACCTCCTTGGTGGGGTAACTCTCTTTGGAGTCTCATTTACTTGTTCTCTGATTGGTAAATCCATTAATAATATTACTGACACGCATTCACTAGCTTGATCTTCAATTATTATATTTTCTTTTCGTGGCTCTTTTACAGAAGTAGTCATAACTGGTGGATTAGGACAATTTATTTTATCCCCATGTAATGGTACAACAGGACCTATAGTCACTGGTATAGTTATTGCTTCTGGATTTACACTCAATTGGGTTTTTTTCTTCATTAATTCATATGTATTCTTATTTATGGCTTCCATTTCCTTTTCTTGTAAAATTCTTTCATTTAATGAATCATGCAATACTTGTAGAACCAAAGGAGTCTCTAAAGCTGGTGCACATGGTATACTTCTATTGGGTCTTTCCTGATATTGCGGAGGATTCTTTGTTAAGATATCTTCCATAAACACATCTTCAGATTCACCACAAAGCTATCATATTTTTAGTTTTCCTCATGCACTTGCTTCCTGATTGCTCATCTGACATTAATACAGGATTCAATCCTTCTGCAACCATTGCCTGTCTCCACTGTTTTAATTGATCTTCACGCTTTATATGCAATGTCTTGGGATAGAATCATCTATGTCCCTTTGCACTCCTAGTTCTGTCTCAGTCAAATGCCTACATTTCCCATTCCTCTAGTGCTTCATACTGGGTTCTAATTCATTCCTCCTATTTCTTAAATTTTAAAGGATTCTGCCATTAAATGTACCATGTTCTGGAAAAGCGAATATTCCATCACCATATTCAATCCAATTTTCTAACCATACACAAGTATGATACCCCTGTTTCATCATCATAAATGAAGCTGGTTTCTGGGGTGGTGGGATAAGGATTCCTTCTCTAGTTTTAACAGGTTTATCTTTTTGAAATATTTCTTTATTTTCTGTATCAAAGACAGTTTTCTCTTTTCACCGTGCATGTTATAAGTTCTTCTCGTTATTATTTCTTGTCTGACCGTCCTGAGCCCCTCAGAAGTGGTCGCTCCCCATGTTGCTCCCTGCTCTGACCTGGAATCTGGTATCGTAGCGCTATACTGCCAGACTGATCTTTGCTCTTTGCTTGTGAAATCAATAGCGCTTAGCTCGAATTGCTTCTGGTTTCTTTTGTGCCTGATTGCTGATTAAATTTTATCATAGCGCTATATTGCTGAAGAAATTTATCATAGCGCTATACTGCCAAAGTGCGCTTTAATTAATAATCAACTGCGCTTTGCTGCCTTTGCCTGTTTAATCGGTTTGTGCCTGATTGTGCTGGTGCCATTGCCCATTTCCTAGCCATTATTCAGGTTGTGCCCCAATATCGTCGTGGTAGGCTCTTGGCTTGCTGCCATTTTGTTGTTTGTTGTTGTGCCTCCCAGCCCAGCTCTCCACCCCGCTCCCGCCTCCCAGCTGCTCCTCCCTCGCCCCTCCCCACTCCACTATCCACATATGACAGATACTTTGCGCGCTACGTTCACGCGCAGCGATCGCGCCCAATGCGCGCCGAAGGTGCGCCAAAGGTAAGCCCGTCTACGCCCGTCCGCGCCTGGACCGCGCCCAGAGCCAGACCCCCTGGCCCCCGCAAGACCCACTCCGCCCGCCTAACATACGACGCAGCTACCCTCTCAGCACTTAACCCCGGCCGACTCCCAAACTGCTACCAAGCCGCCCCAGGTCACACCCATGGACCCTTCACCTGCCGCTCCTGCAAGCTCGACTGCACCAAGACCCACACCAACTCCACTAACTCCAATCAGAGATCTGACACTAACCACCTGAAGTGCATCCTGCTCAACACCCGCTCGGTCCACAGACACGCCATTGACCTCTGGAACCTACTCGACACTACAACGCCGGACGTCGCCTTCCTTTCGGAAACCTGGATGAACACCTCATCAGCTCCCGACATCGCCATAGCCATCCCGGACGGCTACAAGATCATCCGAAAGGACCGCACCAACCAAACTGGAGGAGGCATCGCCATCGTTCATAAGAACACCACCCGCATCATGACCTGTTCAGACGATAACCTCGCTACCGCCGAACACCTTCACTTCCAGATCCACACTGACCCCAAGACCACACTCAGAGGCACCCTCATCTACAGGCCACCAGGACCCCGCACACAATTCAGCGAAGACATCACTGACTTCATCAGCCCACACGCCCTCCCCTCCAAGGAGTACATTCTACTGGGTGACCTCAACTTCCACCTGGAAAAGAAAAACGATAGCAACACCTCCACCCTTCTGGACAACCTGGCCAACCTCGGACTCGAACAACTTGTTGACACCCCCACCCACTATGCCGGTAACACGCTCGACCCAATCTTCACCTCCAGCAAACACATCTCCTTCAACCACACCACAGCTCTCCATTGGACGGACCACAGCTGCGTTCACTTCAACTACAAAAAGACTACAACCCACAACCACCCACAACACATTCCCAGGAGAAACTGGAATAAAATCACCTCCGAACAGCTCTTCACATCGCTTCACCAAAACCCTCCTGCAAAACCATCGGACCCAAACCAAGCAGTCACCAACCTCACACAATGGATCACCCACAGCACCAACGAACTAGCACCCTTGAAAAACCATCACATCAAGCAAGGTAGCAAAAAAGCCCCCTGGTTCAACGATGACCTTAAGAAATCCAAGAAGCTCTGTCGCACCCTCGAGAAAGCCTGGAGGAAAAACCCTACCTCTGACAACCTGACCACCTTCAAGAACGCCACCCGCAAACACCACCAACTGATCCGATCCAACAAGAAATCAGCATTCAAGGATCGACTTGACAACAACGCCCACAACAGCAAGGAACTATTCAACATCGTCAAAGAATTCACCAACCCCACCGCCGGCACCAACGACATCACTCCCTCCCAAGACCTCTGCGACTCCCTAGCCTCATTCTTCCACAACAAAATCGCCGACAAACATAACAGCTTTGAAAACCAGCCTGGAGACCAGTCCACCTCCGAACCAAAACACCCCTCTAACAACCTTTACACCTGGAACACAATCACCACTGAAGACACCATCCGCCTGATGAACTCCATCCACTCAGGATCGCCAACCGACCCATGTCCTCACCACATTTTCAACAAAGCAGACTCCATTATCGCACCCCATCTCCGAGACGTCATCAACTGCTCCCTCAACTCCGCTACCTTCCCGGAAAGCTGGCAACATGCCGAACTCAGCGCCCTCCTGAAGAAACCCACAGCAGACCCCACTGAACTCAAGAACTACTGCCCCATCTCGCTCCTCCCATTCCCTGCGAAAGTCATTGAGAAAGCCGTCAACAGTCAGCTCGCCGCCTTCCTCGAATCCAACAAATCCCCCGACCCCTCACAGTCCGGCTTCCGAACCAAACACAGCACCGAAACCGCCCTCATCGCAGCAACAGACCACATTCAAACATTACTGGACAACGGAGAAACAGTTGCCCTCATCCTACTTGACCTCTCCGCAGCCTTCGACACAGTCTGTCATAGCACTCTCATACAACACCTCAGCAAAGTCGGAATACAAGGAAAAGCATTGGACTGGATCACCGCATTCCTCGCTGGAAGAACATAGAGAGTCCGCCTCCCCCCTTTTCGATCCAAGGCCACCAAAGTCATCTGCGGCGTACCACAAGGATCATCACTCAGTCCCACCCTCTTCAACGTATACATGAGTCCCCTCGCATCCATCGCGCGCCAACACAACCTCAACATCATCTCCTACGCAGACGACACCCAGCTAATTCTCTCCCTCACCAAAGACCCAAACACCGCCAAAACCAACCTACACGAAGGGATGAAAGAAGTAGCCGAGTGGATGAAGAACAGCCGTTTAAAACTGAACTCGGACAAAATGGAAGTCCTCATCTTAGGATCATCCCCCTCCGCCTGGGACGACTCATGGTGGCCACCGGCCCTGGGAACCGCACCCATACCAACGGACCACGCACGTAACCTAGGCTTCATCCTGGACTCCTCCCTCTCGATGACCAGACAAGTCACCGCCGTCTCATCTTCATGCTTCAACATCCTACGTATGCTCAAAAAAATCTTCCGTTGGATCCTCACCGAAACAAGAAAAACGGTCACCCACGCACTGGTCACAAGCAGACTGGATTACGGAAACACCCTTTACGCCGGAACCACAGCCAAACTTCAGAAAAAACTCCAACGCATCCAAAACGCTTCAGCCAGACTCATACTAGACATCCCCCGCCAAGCTCACATTTCCGGCCACCTGAAAGACCTCCACTGGCTCCCCGTCAACAAGAGAATAACGTTCCGTCTCCTCACCCATGCACACAAAGCCCTCTACGACCTAGGACCAGAATGCCTCTACACGCGCCTGTCCTTTTACACCCCCTCCCACCAACTAAGATCGTCCAATCAAGCCCTCGCCGCAATTCCGCGCATCCATAGATCCACCATGGGAGGAAGATCCTTCTCCTACTTAGTGGCCAAAACCTGGAATTCTCTCCCCATCCACCTACGCCTTACTCAGAACCATCTCTCCTTCAGAAAACAACTAAAAACTTGGATATTCGATAGGTAAAGTACCCCCCCTCCCTCAAGCGCCTTGAGACCCTCTGGGTGAGTAGCGCGCTATACAAATTTTTGAACTTTGAACTTTGTCTAACAAAACTTACATGTCTCCTATCCGGGCAATTCCCTATTAAAGTTGGCTTGTTTTTCCACATACATTTCTTATTTTACCTTTTTAATAATGTGTACCCTTTTGTTTATTCTTCATGCTCCAATCTTGTTGACGCTTTTCTGTTACTCCAATCGGGTTTAAATTTACAAATATATTTTGTCCAATGCTAGTGCGGCTTCTAATGAAACTGCAGTATTCGCTCCTCACTACTGCCCCTCCTTTACAATTCCTTTTTAACTCACACGCCTGCTGTCTCAACTAATCCCAGCGCGGACCTTAATGAGGTCAGTGCAGCAACCAACCCCTCCTTTACAATTACCTGTCATCTCACCCACGCCCGCTGTCTAATCCCATTGCAGCACTTTGTGACGTCATTGAAACTCCGGCATTTGACCCTCCCTTTACAAGGTAGCGCGAAAACTTTTTTTCCTACACCTTTTACAAAATTTCATTAGATGACAACATGGAAACATTCGCTAATCTGTCGATTTCACAAAATCAATGATTAGTTTCTTTCACTAGGAGTAAAACCTTCTGCTTATTCTTCAGACACTACGAGCAAAACTCTTCTGTTTACTCTTCACATAAGCTCAGAACTTACTACTCTTTTAGTGTTACCCTTTCTAGGTGATATAACACAAAAGTTTCAACAGCGAACCCTTTACTATCAATTACTCTCACTGTTTCACAACTAAAATTCCAAAAATCGACGAATAACCTCCCTGCAGTGTGATTTCCATTTATCACCACTATACATTTCCCAGGAATTTCCACACAACATTTAAACATTATACAAACAACTTTGTTAATACTTAAATCAATAACCAATAATCACCAAACTAATCAATAAAAACCATACCTCTGCTACCAGCAAACTGATCCAGCGGGACACCAACCTGCAGACAAGTATCACTAAAATACACACATTTGTGCCCATAAACCACTCTCACTTACAGTATCCGGTTGATGAAAACCCTTCCGGAGATCAATTTTGGGGCTTTTCTATATGTCTGTTTACCAATAGAATTAAACCTAATTGATTACTAAGCCCTTCCTTACTCATGGATCTATTTTAGTTGAATTAGAGTTGGTAATTTGACAGGTGCAGCGGTTTAAAGGAGTGGACGGAACCGCGTCGGCCAACGGACATGCGCAGCACTACGGAGGTAGTGCTCATGATGGCTGTTGACCGACGCACGCATCGACGGGATTAATGACATTAAAACATTTACCTATTTATTTCATTGAATGACCACAGGCTCAGTTTAAGTTTAAAATTGTATCTGAAATATTTAGAGAATCAATTACAAATTACAGTGTTAACTCCATCATTGTGGAAAGGTAAGGTTCAATTACCAAAATTAGACTATACATTTTAATGATGAGTTCCTCAGGAAGAGAGAACAGAGAGAAAAGGCACACTGACACAATACACATTTATATTTACCTAGAATGGTGTGAGATCAGATCCCTCTGGCCAAGAGTTTGGACCCCACAAAATATCAGGTAACAGGTTCAGGACAGGATTTAAGACAGGACGAGTCACCTCTTCTGGATTTAACACCAGCGTCAAACCCCTCTCTGATACTAGTTTCCCTCCTCAACTATCTTTTGCATCTTATTCCTGGTTCCCTTGCCTTCTCGGTCCTCTTCTGAAATCTTTTTCCTAAGTTATATTTGACAAATTCTAAGTCTGCTTTCAAGTGGGTTGTTCAACAATCGGACAGCATCTCTATCTCTCAGCGTTCTGGCAGCAATCAGGATACTTCATTTAGCTAACTATCCCAATTATACCTTTTTGATGGTATGTTCCACCCCCAAATGTTTCAAACTTGTGTGAATTGTGTGTTCTGATTGGACAGGCCAAGGGGATGATCGTCACACCATACTAAGTTTATTACTTTTCTTAAGAGCATTGTCTTATGTTCCCGCCCATTTAATTTGTTTCACCCAAGCTTTATTCCCACCAGTTTCTCATATTAATATCAACATTGTGTTTCATTTATACATTTGTTCATTGAGTCTTCAGGATGTTCCGTCATGTTTCTGCCTATGAGAAAAGTTTGTCCTTGATCAGGTTCCAAGACTTGTGATCACGACCCCAGGGTTGATTTCTACTGTGACTGCACGCTTTAGCCATGTGGGTTTAACCTCGTCTCTCAATTTTAGGCCTGATTACGAACTAACAGAGAAGTCAAAAATACAAGATGTTAGATTCAAATAAAATGGTTTCACTGTATACCACTTATGTCACTCTAATTCCATGTAATTAAAATAATTCTATATGGAATAGCACTTAGTATAAAACACAGTTAAGTTTTAAGCAGAGCAGATACTTAGCATATGAGTTCTGAAGCGGCCATTTTGCTTGTTCGTGCGCAGAAGCAAAGCTTTCCCTCCAAGCGTTATGACATCATGCAGTTGGTGCATGCACAATTTGTTTCCTGCGTTTTTTAGGGGCCATTTTAGTATCAGTCCAGTTACTTGTTAGTAGACACATAGGCAAGCTTCCCTGCTTCTACATTGTGTACGAATTTCGTGTAGATTAGTATAATAAGCAACTATTAGTTCTTTATGATTATACGAGAAGATTCATCCAGCAAGTTGCTTATATGCAAATCCTTGCTCCATCACCACAGGAAGCGCCATCTGAAACTCTTTAAGTTTCCTACATTGTAAATTACAATTACTTAATTTCGATTCTCAGGAATTCGCAATTAGGTAATCGCAATTTACAATTTTGATGCATGTAGCCCAAAGTGTGTTGCTTCTGTGAACACTAGAACGGTGATTGAGTTTCCTATAGAGGAAATCTCTCCTGAAGGTGTACCACAATGGTTGATAACGGACAATGGTGTACCATTTGTACCACAGGAAACGTGTGTTTTTCAAAGAATTGTCTAAAGTACACTTTAAGCCAGCTTTGTACTCACAGCAAGTCAATGATTTAGCAGATAGTATGAACAAGATAGTGAAAAGCTGTGCACAAAGAGCTTTCCTAACCAAAGATAGCTTCTTTAAAAATGTGTAAAGAGAAACATAGTGGGCTCACTGCAACATGCCAAATGTTATTATGATAGTGTCTCGATTTACTGCATTGAGAGGCAGGAAGCCACACAATAAACCCAATCCAGCATTGTTGAATCAAAATGCTGGGAAAAGAGATGTATTTAAATCTGAGGAAGATATGAGTATTCACAGAACAGTACACCGAGAAAAGTATAAAGATCAATTTGTTAGAAAAAATCACTGTGTGAGCAAACATGGAGGGGCAGATTTACAATCCCCTTGCGCCACTTTTGCGTCATTCATAACATGGGAAAAGTGTTAGTTAGGAAGCCTGGGTATTTAAAGAAAGGGTATTTGTAATAATTAACACTGTAGCTTTAATAGAATCTAAGGATGTCAATAGCTATGTCACTGTATGTTGACATAGAAATGTTCTGATTTCAGTCAGTTGATGTCTGCTGGCATTGTAAGTGGATGGGATCTTTATTCTTGGATTAAACTTCATTATACTGCCTTCCTGTATCTTGGATTTATTTATGGAAATACTTCACTGGGGTAGTCGGCATTGGAAACTTTAAAAAGGAATGAAAAGATCCCAACATCAGTTTTGCGAGGAGAAAAACTAACTGAAGAACTTATCCTTTCTTAACTGGCAACCAGCATTTGTTACTACACAGATTTCAACATCAACAACCTTGACAATAATCTTCGTGAGTAAGAACTGTTATTATTTTTACCTCTACATTTATATCAAGCTTGAAAACATCCGCCAACATTCTATGCTACTCAAGCGCTTCATTTATCATCTGACAGTCCTTGTGTTAAGCTTATTGGCTTTTGACTTTATCTGTAAGCAAGCGTTTGAAATCTTCACGCAGCAGCCTGATTAATGTTGCCTACAGCCAAGACATCTCGTGTTTATTTCATATACTGGGTGCTTTTGAACATAATTGTGGGCTAAATGCCAGAAACATAATTGTAGACTAAATCACAGTGAATTAACTTTCTATACTGTTTGAACTTAGCCTCTGCAATCAGCAGTGCAAATCTTACCGTTTTTAATTGAAGATATACAATCTGCTTAAGCGCAAGCAGCCCAATAGCATCTGTCATTGCTCTCGTGCTCTTTAATCGAATGTAAACAAACTTTGTGCGTGAGCAGCCCAATGTTATCTGTCATCTCTTGCTCTCTCTGATGAAATATGGACAAGTCTTGAACACGAGCCTAACCTTTGATTAAACACGAGCAGAGTCTGTCTTCGCGTGCTTTCTTTCTAAATGTAAATAAACTTAGAACACGAGTTCAACGTTGAAAGCCTGTCAGCGCGTTATATTTCCTGGAACACGAACAAATCGTTGAAAGCCTGTCAGCGCGTCATCTTCCTGATTGTACAATCAAGCTTCAGAATCTGAAGAGCGTGTGCAACCAAGCTTGAAGAGACTTCAAGTCGCATCTTTTGTTTTATAATAAAATATTTACCGAGTGACAAGAGTGTGAGCAGCCAGGCTTAAAGGAAGTTATTATCACGCATTTGGTTATCGCGCATTTGATCACTTTGCAGCCAAACTTGAAAGGAGCAACCATCACGTGCAACCACGTTTGAAAGAAACAATTATCGCACATTTAAACATTACTACACTTTTACATGAAATAAACGTATGGTTGTTTACTCACATTTAAACTAAAAAAATGTTAAAGGATTTCTTTCTACATTACAGTTTTCACTCCTTCAGTCAAAAGGGTCCTGTCATGTGTCTTCAATCAAATCCTATTCAGAGGAATTTTTAAAAAACGATTTTGATTGGTTCATACTCATTTCCTGGTTAAAGTAATTTGATTGGTAGTTATATTTCCTGTATTTTTCTCGCAGGTTTTTAGTATTCATTATCATTTAACTACTTATTTACCTTAATTGAATCTTTTGTTTATTCATTATTTTCAGAAGGTAAGAAAATGCAAAACGTTACAGCTGCACCGTTTTTTTTATCTTGTCCTGGTGAACCTCCAATCAGATGGAAAAAATGGAAAGTAGTTTTTGAACGCTATGCCAAAGTTTGTGGGACTTCTCTCAGTGCTGAGAGAAAATGCTCTTTATTGCTTCATTGTTTAGGATCTGAAGGCCAGGATATTTTTGATGATTTGCCTGACCTTCCTACTTCAGAAGCAAATGGCTTAAATGAATATGAGATTAGTATAAGGAAATTGGACTTACACTTTTTACCCAAGGTTAGTACTATCCTTTAAAGGTACCAATTCACCAAATGCATGCAAAATGATGAAGAAACTATTGAATCCTATGTAACTCGCTTAAGAAAACTTACATCTTCTTGCAAATTTGGGGCTTTAATTGATGAACGTATTCGTGATCAATTTATGTTTGGTTGTGGAATAGAGAAAGTCTGAGATGAATTGTGGCTAAAAGATGAGCCTTCACTTGATGAAGTATTATCTGTTGCCAAGCGTATTGAGCATTCTCTTAAATGTGTGGCTATAATAAAAAAAAGTACTGAAAAAGAGAATAAGGTTCAAATAGTAAGGTCTAAAAGTGATAAATATATTAGGGATTCTGCTAGGCCAGATCCTAAAAAGAGTGGTTCTGAACTCAAATGTTTTAGATGTGGCAAACCTGGTCATCTTGCTAATGATAAAAAATGTACTGCTCTCAAACAAACCTGTTCTAAATGCAAGTTGAAAGGTCATGTCACTGCTTTGTGTAAAACAAAAATTAGATCTAAGGTGAAAGAGGTAGAAATCTTTGAGAGAACTTCTTCAGGATCTGATTGTGATATTGAAGTGGTTCAAGCTATTGGCGATGGTGGGGTAATCCCGCGTAAAAGACCTGATCCCATTGATGAAATATCAGTTGAGAGTGAAAAGACCAAAGTATTGTTTGACTCTGGTGCAAAAATCACAATTGTTTCTGATGAGTTTTTCACTAAGAAATTGAAAGGTAAGATATCTCTTTTAAAACCTGACATCATTCCTTTAGGGTATGATAAGAAACCTATAAAGTTACACGGTTATTTTATAGGTCTTATAGAGTATAAATCTAGACTTGTGTCTGGCAAAATATATGTCTCGAAGAAGGGAGACAGCATTATCAGCTGGATACATCAGGGTGATTTAGGAGTATATTTAGACCCTAATGCTAGTCCTTGCATACAATTGAAAGATAATATTCTTAATGTTGTTAATGGGAAAGAAAAATCAATTGAAGGGAAGCCATTGGAAGAAAAATTTTCATGTGAATTAAAAATGAATTTTCCTAATGTGTTTAAAGAAACTCTAGGCTGTCTTAAAGGTTATCAACATAGGATACAGGTAAAAAATGATTCTATTCCTGTAAGTTGTAAAGTTCGGAGTGTACCTTTAGCAGTAAAAGAAGATATGAAAAAAGAAATTGAAAAACTCATTGAAAATGGCATAATTGAAGAAATAGAGGGTAGTGAATGGATGGCTCCGGTCGTCGCAGCGCGAAAACCCAATGGCGATTTGCGCCTATGCATTGATCTCAGGCAACTTAACAAATGTGTAATTGTTGACAGATATCCTCTACCCAATATTGCAGAGTTGTTGGTATTGTTAGGGAATGCCAAAGTTTTTAGTACAATAGATCTTACTTCTGCATATCACCAGATTGAATTAGAGGAGTCTTGCAGAGATTTTACGTCCTTTATTACACCATTTGGCACGTACAGATTCAGGAGGATGCCATTTGGATTAGTATCTGCTTCCTCTGTGTTTCAACGGATAATGGAAAAAGTTTTAAAAAATGTTCCTGGTGTTTGTATATATCAAGATGATGTATTAATCTTTGCAGAAAATGTATCTGATCACGATGTGACGTTGAATATGGTATTGGAAAGATTCAGCAAACACAATCTCACGGTAAAAGCAAGCAAATGTAGATTCAGATCTGACTCTATAAACTACTTAGGACATAATATTTCTGGGGAGGGTGTGAAACCAAAATCTGAATTGGTGAAAACAATAAACAATATGGTGACACCAGAAAATAAAACTGAACTCATGAAGCTTTTAGGCATGATTGAATATTATGCAAAATTTGTCAAAGGTTTTGCTGAATTAACAGTAAACATGAGGTGTTTGTTGAGGAAAGGTGTGGAATTTCATTGGTCTGATCAATGTGAGAATGAGTTCATTGAAATTAAACGAAAGTTAAACAGTACTCCTGCGTTAAAAAGCTTCAACCCTAAGATCAAGTCCATTTTGGTTACTGATGCAAGTGAAAAAGGGTTAGGTGCCGTATTAAAGCAAAATAGTCCTGACGGCATGCAAACCATAATGTTTTTATCCAGAAGTTTGAGAGATGCTGAAACTCGTTATTCCGTTGTAGAGAGAGAAGCTTTGGCTGTGTTTTGGGCCATGAAAAAACTGAAGAAATTTCTTTGGGGTCTGGTTTTTGATGTCCATACTGATCATAAACCCTTAGTGGGAATTTTTAGTAGGAAAGGGTTGGATCTTGTGTCTGGGAGAATATCAAAGTGGGTTATTGGCTTACAAGAATATAGCTTTGGTGTTCAATACATTCCGGGAGTTGATAATGGTATAGCAGATGTTCTTTCATGCCTAGTTTCTAAAAGTGATTTGGGAGATGATGACCATTTGGAGTTAGATGATGAATTGGTTTGTGCTGTGGATTACGAATTTCTATCAGAGAAAAAATGGTCTGAAGAATTAAGAAAAGATGATATTTTATGTGAAGTCATGTCTTTGATGAAAAATGGTTGGGTTAATAGCAAGGAAGGTTCTGCTTCAACTAAGCCTTTTTGGACGGTACGCAGTGAATTATCTGTTGATAATGAATTGTTGTTTCGAGGAACAAGGTTGATTCCTCCATCTAGTCTCAGGAAAGATTTGATAGATTTAGTTCATGTTGCTCATTCAGGTTTATCCAAAAGCAAAGAGAGGCTTCGCATGTCTTATTGGTGGCCAGGCATGGATAGAATGGTTGAAAGGGTAATTAGAGAGTGTATACACTGTAATGTTAGTGACAAGTCTTATAATACGCACACGCAACCCATGTTTTTAAGAAAAAGACCTAATGGTCCTTGGCAGGACATAGCTCTGGATTTAGTGGGTCCTATACAACATAGGGATTCTCAGGTGTTTATACTGGTGGTCATTGATATGTATTCAAGATGGCCAGAAATTTTTTTTTGTCAGGAATTGATTCAAGTAAAATTATTCAATGTTTAAGTGAATTATTTTATAAAGAAGGTTTTCCCGCAACCGTTTTGTCAGATAATGGTGTGCAATTTGTTTCCAAGGAAATGGCTCACTATTTATCTTCTAAGGGTATTACGCATAAGACTTGTTCTCTCTACCACCCTGAGGCCAATGGTATGGTCGAGAGATTCAACAAAGTAATCAAAGACACTATTAGTTTAGCAAAGAACTTGTCATCTGACTGGAAAAAATGTGTTTTGGAAAAGGTAGAAGAATACCGATATACTCCTCATACGACAACTGGTAAGACTCCATTTTTGTTGTTTCGTGGGAGAATCCCTAACACCCATGTGGAACCTTTTTGGGTTAATAAGTATGAAATGTTGAAGGGTAAAGAATGTGTGTGCAACAAAGATGACATTGTTAAAAATGAGATGGATAAAGCTGAACGTAGAAAAGCATATTTTGATGTTAAAAATAGTGTTAAAAAAACTGTTGTCTGTGTTGGTGATATGATTATGGTCAAACGTCCTGGCATAGTGGGTAGTTCAGAAACAAAGTTTTTGAACCCTATCAAAGTGATCAAAATTCTTAACAATGCAGTGCAAACTCAAGATCATCGCATTTGGAATCTAAATAGAGTTGTCGTTGTTAGAAAGAAATTGCAAGGTAATGAGAGTTTGGATTCCAAGGGAAAGAGTTTGGTTAATGGTAAAGCAATTAATTCTGGAAAAATTAGGTCTTCTATACGTGTGTCCAGAAAGCCTTCTTATCTTACCGATTTTGTATAGTTCATGTATCTGTATAATTTCATGTATGTTGTACAACTTATTTTTGTTATTTTGGAGGGAAGGAGATGTGTAATAATTAACACTGTAGCTTTAATAGAATCTAAGGATGTCAATAGCTATGTCACTGTATGTTGACATAGAAATGTTCTGATTTCAGTCAGTTGATGTCTGATGGCATTGTATGTGGATGGGATCTTTATTCTTGGATTAAACTTCATTAATCTGCCTTCCTGTATCTTGGATTTATTTATGGAAATACTTCAGTATTCAAAGGGCATGGGACCTTTCATTATCTCCAAAGTGAGGAAAAATGTGGTTGTGTTGGACTCAGGTGATGTGTGGAATATGTCCTGGCTGACAAAATTCTGTGACGATCAACTTGGACCATCTGAAAAATCTCTTATGAATAAGAACTCCGATATGGTTGTATACTGACCCCATGGCACGAGTGGTGGCGCACGGACACATATCGCGAGATATCAGCCTGGCAAGGGGGACGAGGCAGGGATGCCCGCTATCGCCTCTCTTGTTCGCGCTAGTACTGGAGCCATTGGCGATTACCATCAGGACATCGCCTCTGCTCAAGGGGATACGCTGGAATAACGACTGGGAGGACAGGGTCTCCTTGTATGCAGATGATATGCTGATATATATGACGGATCTAGAGAGAAGTATCCCGAATCTTCTCACAGTATGTGATACACACGGTCAAGCGTCGGGCTACACTATTAATTGGGCGAAATCAATCATCTATGTACTGAGGGGCCCCGCCCCGGTGCTTCCTACCACCTGCCCTCTGGCAGTAACCAACACAGCCTTCAAATACCTGGGAGTGTACGTCACACTAGACTCAGCGGTCTTCTACGAGCTCAACCTGTTGCCTCCCCTTACGCAATTCTGTAACGACGTGAAGCATTGGAAGGGGCTTCCACTGACTCTCTTGGGCAGGGCAGCCCTGTTCAAAATGATGGCGTTGCCTCGTTTCCTCTACATACTCGAAAACGCACCGCTGCCGGTACCTCAGAGCTACTTTCAGAAAGTGGCGGCGGTGCTGTCGGGTCTCTTGTGGGACGATCGCCCAGCGCGCATAGCACATATAAAACTAAATAGGGGATGGTATGAAGGAGGGATTGCGCTACCCAATATACAATTATACTACTGGGCGGCACAGCTTAAAATCATTAATCAATGGCTCCACGCCTCACAGACAGACCCGGCTTTCATGGCTGACAGGACACAACTAGGGATGCAGAGCATACTGACACCGCTGTATCACAAGGGGGCTGCTGGTAAACTAAGAGGACCCACCAAACATGTAGTGACACTGTGGTATAAGGCGCAGGCGAGACTTAAGTGGGGAGGAGTTATAACGAAAATGACCCCATTATGGGATGCAAAAGCACTGGGACACCTTAGACGCTCTAAAGGCTTCACCCGATGGGACAATATAGGGATTTCGACAGTTGGGGACTTGTGGTCGGAGGGTGGGGTAGTCCCATTCACATATCTCCAACAACATTACGGGATGGGTGCAACAGAAAGATTTAGGTATATCCAAATTACACACGCTCTACAGGCAGCTATCCCGACAGGGACACGTCTCCCAGAATCCTCGCCCCTTGAGGATCGCCTACTTACAGACGCTCTACAGGAAGGCGCGACCTCCCTCACGTACCGAAAACTACTGAATAATTTGCCCGATGCATTAGAGAAGTTGCGAGAGAAATGGGTGGAGGACGTGGGAGCGATAGATGACACCGAGTGGAACGCAGCGTTAGCGTCGCCTAGAGAGGCTGGTGTGTCGGCTAGGTTCCGTCTAATACAACTGAAAATCCTACATAGGATATATTACACGCGCACTTTATTGCACAAACTACAGAGAGCAGACCATCCACACTGTCTCAGGGGATGCGGAGAACAAGGTACCTTCATACATACCATTTGGGGATGCTCAGCCATTGAGGGTTACTGGCAACAGGTGCTGCGCACAATTTCCCAGACTTTAGAGGTCTCTCTGACCCCTGAGCTCCGAGTTTGCTTACTGAACATATGGGGGCCGACAGATGTATCATACCACGGAAGGTTGTGGTCTACGATTGGCCTCATGACCGCCAAGCGTGACATCGCGCAGAAGTGGGGGGCGGCGGAACTTCCCACTCTGGCACAGTGGTGCAGGAACATGGACACACTTATGGTGACGGAAAGAGCAGTTTACAAAGCAAGAGCTAACCCACGTAAATGGAACAAAATATGGCAACCCTGGAACACATACAGGGGGGACATCTGTGACCCATTATCAGAAGATGAGGTAGATAGCTCGGAGGATGAAGAGGGAGAAAACTGATTACTGTACGTTCAGAACTGGGGATGGGCTCAGAAACCGATGATACTTTGACTGCTGTTTGGACTAGGATGGAGGAACACCCGGGTGGGGGAGGGGCGCATATATCCCACGATAAGAAAAGGCCTAGCAGTCTAAACTGTAAGAGATGTGTAACATATGTGGAGGTGTGAACCTTTGTAGAGCCACAAGTTAAGTTCCTGTTATTATAAATAAGAAAAAGCAAGATGAGAACAGAGGTATGTCACTAAATGCTTCACGACCGTAGGCATGTGGTACCCGAACACACTGAGAATCATGTGACAATAATAGCCGGCCTCAGGGTTGTAGGCGTGAAATGTATGATGTTTTTAACTTCAATAAAATCTTGCATTAAAAAAAAAAAAAAAGAACTCCGATATGGTATAAGGAAGAGCAAGTGATATGTCTGCTGAGGTTAATCCTGTTTGGAGGGCAACGGTCAGACCAGCGTAGCGCCATGAATTATGATTAACCAGTATACTTTATCTTTTGAATTATTCCAATTTTTTTCTTTTTGTAAATATTGTGAGGGTAAAGATATGTTGTGGCTTGGATATTTGCAATATTCTGTGTTTAGAATTGTTCAAGATCACACGTGGTCTAGGAAACTGGAGTCATGCCTGAGTCAGTGATGACAACACAATGATCTGAATGTCAACACCAGTAGGTGGTTGAATGTTGTCAGTTGGTTCAATCTGCCTTAATGGGTTGGTTGTCGATGTCCTGTACTTGTAATAATAAAAGCACTTGAGAACTTACCAGTAGAGTTGTGGATTCATTTGGACAAGAGAACTTAACTGTGTTCCCACGCAACTCCCATGGATTTTGAAGCATCCCCAGATTTACAAGAACTTGGAAACCTGGGAGTGTGCCATAATCATCAAATATCTCTATTTATCCTTGTTTTGTTCCTCTTTCTAGGTGGTGCATTTTGCAACACATGAAGAAACAAGAATATGTCTCCCAGGATTGTTTTTGTGCAGGAAGGTGACCCTTCCTGCAGAAAAACAATCTTGCCTCCAACACAGGCACCCTTGCTGCAAGGGTGCCTCTGTTTGCACTAGGCTGTCAAAAGCGCTCCAGGGGAAGGGAAAGGGCAAGAATGTACTGTGTTGTCTTAAAGATGGCGCATTCCTGCACATTCCCTGTCATGCAGTACAGCACGACAAGGTGACTTACTGCATTCTACTACCTCGCAGTCTTAAAAATGTGGACCTTTAAAGGCATTCAGCCAGATTCATGAAGCAAAAATCGGCTTGCAAAGGGCCAGAATCTGCGAATCTGGCCCTTTGCGAGCGCTTTTTTTGCATTTGGGATTCATCATCCCAAATGCAAAAATCGCAAATTTTGAAATCGCTAAATTGTGAGGAATTGCATTTAAGGAATCTCTATTTGAGATTCCTTAAATGCAATTCATGAACCATTTTAGAATTGCGAATTCGCAATTTTGGGCCGCTATTTACCGCGAAGTCTGACTTCGTGGTAAATAGCGAAAACTTAGAAAAATGCACCTTAGTGCATTTTTCTAAGTTGTATGTTACACACACACATGTCCTTTGGACATGTGTGTGCGCAACACCAGTGTAAATCACCATTTCAGGGGTGCTACAGGGTGTCCTTTGGACACCCTGGCACCCTTGAAATCGCTTCCTTACTTGCGATTCGCTAATTGCTAATCGCAAATAAGGAATGACTCCCCATTCATTCCTATGGGCCTTTGGCCCATAGGAATGAATGGGGAGTCATTCCTTATTTGCGATTAGCAATTAGCGAATCGCAAATAAGGAAGCTGTAGAAATCGCTATAAATTTTTGCGATTTCTACATGCATCCCGTTTTGCGAGTCTTTAATAGCGATTCCTTAATAATCGCTATTAAGGACTCGCAAAAGAGGAGCATGATGAATCTGGGGGATTGAGTTGAGATTATGGGCAATACTGTTTTTTAATGGTTTTAGGCTCCCCGTTTTTTTTTTCAAGAAAATATGCTGACGTTTGGTTTTAAAGTTCCAAATATCACCATATACCGGCTTGTAGTCATGGAGTAATATACTGTTTTATATGTTTGGCTTGATGGATTTTATCCTGAAATAAACTATTTGTAAAAGCAGCAGTACAAGCTTTACTTACTCGCAGAACAGGTTACATCATGGCAGTAGCAAAGCAAGCTTCCATCTTTAGCAAAAAGCAGCAAGTGCAGCCTTTCATTTCCCCCAGAACTGATTCAGCCGGGCGGGTGCCACGAACTTCAAAAACGATTTCAATGTTCATGCACCATACGCTGTGTAATCTCAGCCGAGGTGCTCTTCTACCTTTGCAAAATGTTGAGGCCGGCAGTGCAAGGAGGAAAAGTAGAGAGAGAAATAAAGGAAAAACCTGTCAAAAGAATAAAGCAGGGACGAATGGCATCCTGCAAGTGTTAGATAAAGGGGCGGAGAGTGCAGTGCGTAGTAGCGGATTAAAGGGCACATGAGCTAGAATCACGTCTAATACACCTTGATATTCGGTCGTGATGTTCTACAAGCCTTCAAGTGCCACATGATGGCGCTGTTGGATTATTTGAGGTTGTGCAAGCCTTAAAATATCAGATTTTTGGCGCTGTTGGATAAATGGGCACAAGTCTCTGCACAATGAAGTAATGTGGGGTACTTCATAAATTCACTTGGAAGCGACGTTGGATGAATGGAAATTAGAACGCGCATCTGCATAGACTGGATGAATGGCATGTCTACCAGAGGGCATTTGTTTTAGAAATAATTTCTGTACAGTGGATAAATGCATCTTCATAAATACCCTAATTTGCTCGAATGCTAACAGTTTGGTGGAATGCCCGAACCCATTTCTGAACCGTTTTTATGAAGTGCATTCAATGTAATGAGTCCTTGAATTGTGAAATGAGCAGTGCCGCAACTCTGGCATATTGCTGACAATTTCAAGTTTGAGAATGCCCACACACTGAACCTCCCTTGTGACGTCCCAGCACCCTTTAGGTTTAAACATGGCTACCGGGCGTTTTGGCATGCTCCCGAGCTGGGGGGGCTGATTTCACTGCGGTGGGGGCTGATTTCGTTGATGAAGACCTGCTGTGCTTCGAAATAAACAAAGCAAAACGATTTTTTTTCAGCACATGGACAAAATGTTTGCCCGCTGCCCAGCACTAGTTAGCACTGGCACACAATTGTATTGCTAAGCACTGCTAGTCCTTTATAAATTTAGCAAATCTGCATACAAATATTTAGTCTAGGTTGGCTTCTGCGCTTCTGTTTTATTCATTTATTTCATTCTTTAAGCCTGTCTTGGCAGCACAGCTGTGTCATTGACTTATTGTTTTCGATTGGTTTAAATGCACTTGGAGAGGGCTTTGGCTCCACCCAGAGGAGTAATACTCCTTGACGTCATGCTTTTGGCTGTTTAGTGTAATATGGCTGCCCTTTAGAACTACTTGCGTTGAAATGCATTAGGGACTACATTTCAAAATTACACTGATGTATCATAGGTTAAATGGTGTATCACTTGGGTGCAATGGATAGGGAAACCATTTGATTTTGTTTTGTTTTTCACTGCAGGAGGTTTCCCTTTTAGCTAGAACTCTGAAAGTAAAAGTAATAAAGCACATTTCTGAAGTAATGACTGCACCAGGCCACACGTTTGTAAAAACTAGCCAATATATGTTACAGTGTTGTCAGTTTAACACATAGCAGGTGCATTCTGATCCTTGCAGTTTCTCTTTTAACGTTCCATGGGCCAGATGTGCGGAGCATTTTGCCGCCAGGCAATTTGCGACTGGTAAAATGCATTTTGACGAGTACAAAAGGCAAAATGCGACTCAGTAAGTTGTTACTGAATCGCATTTGGCTTTTGTGATTCAGTATTAGGAAGGGGCATGTTCAGGGCGTGCCTTCCTAATACTGATTAGCACTAATATGTATGAATGTTTTGCAACTGGGAATACGGTCGCAAAACATTCACAGTTACCACCATCTTCAAGTTGGTGGTAACTCATTCATGCATGCAGATGAGCAGCATGAGACCAGCACCAGGATTGGCTGGAGCAGGCTGCCTCAACACTCCAGCAGTCGCAGGGATCCTGTCCCTGCTCTCCACCCAGCTGTCTAAGACAGCTGGCTAGAGAGGTTTACACTGCACATGTCAGGCTGGCCGATGTAAGTCAGCTGGCCAAAGAGACATGCGCAATGTAAACTGGAGTGAGCACCACTCCTCTGCTTCCTGTCAGCAGCAGTCCCACCCCCAAACACTGCTTGGGCTGGGAGCAGCGAAAAATAATATGCTAATTCATTTTATGGGCAATTTATGTTTTACGTTTGCTGCACTAGCAGCAGGGTGGTGACACTCCTCTGCCCAAATGGGGGCAGGCTGTACCACTGCATAGTGTTAGGGGCTCACATGTGGCGCTGTCATGGGCCTACTATTAGCGCACAAAGAAGACACAACACACACAGGTACGGTGTCGGCCGAAGGTCACATGCGACCTGGGTCCTTTTATTTATACCCTCGGACCGAGCCCGGTCATGAGGGGTGGTGAAGAGATACATTGTACTGCAGAGGACGGATGGTACTCAACATTCCTCCTTTCCTTTAGATAACCAGTAACAAAGAACGTGAAAAGAAACATAGGAGCAAAACATTGTTCCACCACCTCTGGACTTGTAAAGAGCAAGAGGTAACTGTCGTAGAACACTCGATACCCGGTGGCTGAGCATGCATAGTCCTTTAAATTCTGGCTGGGTGCGGGATTGGGCCTCAGCAGGTACCGTTGGCTGTGAGATGGCACTTCGCCCGGATCCGTTGTGAGACTCCCTTGGGGTCTGGCTGTCTCTCCAGTCCCGGGTGAGTCTTGAGGACATTCCCTTGGCATGACCCTTCCATCACAGCCAGATCCCAGCACGGGACTCGCCAGTGGGTTGGCTGTCGGTCCCATGGGTAGGTCCATGTGATCGTATTCTTCCTCCAAGGACGCCCGGTTGGTGTGTGGGGCCCCAGTGACATCCTTGTACCAAGATACATTACGCACCACTGTGTGCCTGCCCCGCTAAGCCGTAACAATAGTGCCATCTACCCTGGTAAGAATCCACACCTCCAGTTCGCAGGGTGTGCGGAACTTCCAGCGGGGGTGATGATCTTTGAGTACAACTTTGGATCACACAGAGTTTGTGCACCTCTGCTGGCTGTTGCCTTGTTATTGGTTGTTTTGCATTTCTGTTGAGTACGTTCAACATCCAGTCTCTAGGGGAGCGTTTCTGCAGTTGTGTAGCCGGGGCACACACCATGGTTGAGTGGGGTGTCTGCCAGTAGGCAAGCAGGAACTGGTGAAGGCAGGTTTCTGGATCCTGTCACTTTTCTGCTCCTATTCACCTCATGAACCTCTCAACCTCGCCTTTGGCTTGTGCCCATTGAGGTGTGATCTGGCGGTGTTGGATGGCTCGCCGTCCTAGAAAATCATGGATTTCCTGACCCTGGAAGGGCGGCCCATTGTTGAACTTTACTTCTTCCGGCAATCCAAAAGTGGTGAAGAACTTTTCTAGAGCCGGTTGAACATGTATGAACACCACGGACGGAACCACCTCAACCACTGGAAATTTGGAGAAGGAGTCCATGGCGCCCATGGTGTATCTCCCATCCAGGAAACTTCCAAAGTCCACGCTTACTCTGGACCATGGTGTGAGGCACTGTTCTTTGGTGATCACGGATACCAGTGCCAGGTCTAGGCCGTTGATGGCACAGGAATGGCAATTCCGTACTTCTTCGTCCACCAAGTTATCCATACCGCTGAACCACACTTTTGCTCGGAGTTGTGCTTTTGTTTTGGCAGTGCCTTGATGACTTTGATGAGCCAGGGTGATGACCTATTGGTGTAAGTCTTTGGGCACCACTGTTCTCGGTCCTCAGAGGAATAGCCCAGACCCTCTGATGCTGAGGTTGTGCCTGACTCTCCATAGTTATTTCCAGGAGTTTTGCTCTTCAGCTGTGAGCAGGGAGAGACACTCTGTTTCTTCTCGGGGTGTCCATTCCCAGGGCGTTCTAGTCTTGGTCGGTTGTCTCAATGGCTCGGACACCGTGGCGAGGTTTGGAATAAACCTTCTACATTATGTGGCCACCCCCAGAGAGCTACTTATTTCGGTGGGGTTCTGTGGCACAGGGTCATTGCGGATGGCTTCAGTCTTGCGAGGATCAAAGCAAAGCCCCTCTATGGAGAACACATAGCCAAAAAAGTCTATTGATCCTTGATAGAATGCGCACATTTTCTTGTGGAGGGTGAGTCCACAGTTGGATAATCTTTGTAGCGTGGCTCTCAGTCTGGCGTGGTGTTCCTCCAGGCTTTTCGAGTAGATCAAGATATAATCGCTGAGATTTATTACCCCTACCAGGCCAGAAAGGGCTTCCGTGGTGGCGTTTTGGAACACCTCCGCCACAGACAACACTCAGAAGCTGAGTCGGGTGTATCTTCGCTGAGCCATGGCGCGAGGCACTGTTCTTCGGTGATCACAGATGCCAGTGCCGGGTCCACGCCGGTGTTGGCACAGGAATGGCAATTCCGTACTTCTTCGTCCACCAAGTTATCCATGCCGGGGAACAACACTTTTTCTCGGAGCCGTGCCTTTGTTTTGGCAGTGCCTTGATGACCCTGATGAGCCAGGGTGACGACCTACTGGTGTAAGTCTTTGGGCACCACTATTCTCTGTCCTCGGAGGACTAGCCCAGACCCTCTGATGCTGAGCTCATGCCTGACTCTCCATAGGTGTCGCCGGGAGTTTTGCTCTTCAGCTGTGAGCAGGGAGAGACACTCCAGAAACCTATGCCATCGCCCTTTGTTTAGGGCTTCTTTGACTCTTCGCAAGGTGTCGTCTATCTCCATGGCGGTGCATAGGTCATCCTTGGTGACTGCAAGAGGGCAGACATTGTCTTCGACCATACAGATGAAGACCTCGGTGCTTGCAGAGTCATCCAGGACTTGACAACCCTCTGCTTCCGCTGGGTGCTTTGACAGGACGTCGGCTGGGTTGTCCACACCAGGTCAATAAAGCAGCTGGAATGAGTATGCCTGAAGCTGGACTGCCCACCTTTCGATACTCGGGGGGCCCAGTCTGGTGGATCTGTTAAATAGTAGTATGAGGGATTTGTGGTCCATTATTACCCTGAACGGGGGGGCTGCATAAGAACAGCTGGAGATGCTGACAGGCCCATCTTATGGCGAGGGCCTCACGCTCCATTTGTGTGAACCTTGTTTCAGTTGGAGACAGTGCATGGCTGGCATACGCTACTGGGAGGTAAGCTCCTATGGTGTCTTCTTGCAGTAAGACCAGTTTTGACTTCCTTTTAGGCTGAAAGTAGGCCATTGTTGTTTAGTCTAAGAGCGCTTTCCTGATCCCTTGGAACGATGTTTATTCTCGGGGTGTCCATTCCCAGGGTGTTCTAGTCTTGGTCAGTTGTCTCAATGGCTCGGACACTGTGGCGAGGTTTGGTATAAACCTTCCACAATATGTGGCCACCCCCAGAAAGCTACTTATTTTGGTGGGGTTCTGTGGCACAGAATCATTGCGGATGGCTTCAGCCTTGCGAGGATCAACGGGAAGCCCCTCACTGGAGAACACATAGCCAAAAAAGTCTATTGATCCTTGATAGAATACTCACTTTTTCTTGTGGAGGGTGAGTCCGCAGTTGGATAATCTTTGTAGCGGGGCTCTCAGTCTGGCGTGGTGCTCCTCCAGGCTTTGCGAGTAGATCAACATATCATCGCTGAGATTTATTACCCCGACCAGGCCAGAAAGGGCTTCCCTGATGGCATTTTGGGAGACCTCCGCCACAGACGACACTCCGAAACTGCGTTGGGTGTATCTTCGCTGTCCCACGTGCGTCGAGAATGTGGAGATGTAGCTGCTCTCGGGCGCTAACTCCAGCTGGTGGTAACCGGAGTTCGGGTCAAGTTTTGAGAACCACTGAGCGCCATTCAAGTCCTCTACGATGTCATCCGTCGTCGGGGTCACGGGTCGCTCACTGCGGATGACTTGATTTGGGAGCCTCATGTCTACACACAATTGGATCACTCCTGGTTGCTTCGGATTGGGTGCCACCACAAGGGGGATGCCCACAGAGTGGGTCCCAACACCTTCTCTATTACGCCAAGTTCTGTAGTTTTTGCTCCACCAGGAGCCGCAGGTGGAACGATATGCGCCGGTGTCGGAGTGCACGCGGTTGGACACTTTGGTTGATGTGTAATTTCACTTGACAACCTTTGAGCTTGCCAAGTCCTTGGAAAAATTGTGGGAATTCATTCATCACGTCTTCTGCATGGTGTTTGTGAAACTGTTTGGCGAAAAACACCAACTCTAAATCTTCCGCCGTGTGACAGCTCATCAGCGTTCCTTTCTTTCCTTTGGTGATGTAGAAGGTGGTCCTCACGGAGTACTTATCATTCAAGATCTCAACCTCTATCATCCCCCGTAGTGGTATGGGTTCAGTGCCGCCATACTTGTATATCTTCGCCGCGCTGGGTGATAATTTTGGTTTGGGCAACAGCTCCTCATAATGCTCGGAGTCCATTACATTGACTGATGCTCCAGTGTCGATGGGGGCCTGTACTGAGAATCTGCTCACTTTGACATGGCACATACGGGGAGGACGCCCTTTTCAACCCAGCATACCAGCAAACGAAATGACAAATGTGTCATCGTCGTCCTCATAGTAGGCGGCGGCACATTGTTTGGGCAGCGTCTCTGGGGTTTCCTACTCTTCTAATATCAGGTTACCGAGAGTTGTCTGGCGCACTCTGGTGGTGCCTCCTCAGGGTCTTCCCCATCCACTGCAGCAGACACTGGCATAGTGGTTGGCTTTGCCACACTTTAAGCACTTCTGGCCTCTGGCAGGACACCTGTTTTGTTCCTTGTGATCGAATCCACAGTGACCGCACTTGCTACTGGGCCGTCCTCCTGTGCCTTGCCTCTGGTTGGGTGCAGGTCGCCTCTGCACGACCTCTACGGTCTCTTCCTTCACGTGCAACGATCTTGGCACTATCGCAGATGGTGTGTTTCTCACTCAAACCGCCTCCATCTCATCTGCCCGCTTGTTTGACAAGTCATGGGATCGGGCGTGAATTAGAATGTCGTCGAGCGACCTCCCTGGTTGTCGAAGCATCTGGCGCCCAGAGCTACTGACTTACACCCCTGTATAATTTCGGCCCTGATTTCCTCATTCTGATCAATCCCCGTGCATGTCATCCCCAACTTTTGGAGCTGGAGCCAGGCGTAAAACATGTCTACCGCCTCTGTCTGTAGGGCCTGGCGTAACTTGAACCGCTCGAAGTCGAGGTTCAGTTGCAGGTCAAAGTACCTGTTCAGGGCCGCGATAGCTGCATCATACTCGTGCGCAGTGCCCGTGTCCGGCAACTTTCGAATAGCTCGTACAGTTCATCTCCCTCATAGTGCATTAGTATAGAGCGTTGTACCATTCCATCCTTCTCTCGTGCCCCTGTGCAGTAATGATTGAGGCAGCCTACCCATAGCCTCCATCTTGGGGCTGTGGTGGCCGGGTCCGCATGAGACTGACGGGCGGTATGGGCGTGACGGATGCATGGGTGGTGCCAGTGGTGCCTGCACCTTTTGGGGTGGTGGTGGGTCACCAATCTTGACTTGTTTGAGTTGCTCTGTGTTTAGACTTTGTGTTCACCCATAAGTTGAAAGCCTGCAGTGACTTGCGCAGCCCGTCTCTTGATGACCTGTAGGTGTTCCTTCTGTGCCCTTTTTCCTTTTCTCACTGTGCTGGTGTCCTGTATTCTATTTTTTTCCTTCTGCTGTATTATCTATTTTTCTTTAGTCTCTTTTTTCTCCTCACTGCTGCCTGTGCCCGTCTCTCCTCCTGGCATCTATGCTGGGGGCAGGACAAGGAGAACAGCTACCAACATCTACAGCCACCAGCTGGGCAGGGTGCAGTGCCTCTCACAGAGCAGCATGCTCTGGAATCTCCTCATGGTTGGGCCTAGAGTGCCTGCCCTAAAGTCACGCTGTGCGCGCAGCATGCCTCTCCTTACTTTGGTTGCCAACATGGAGCGAAACAGACTTCGTCTCGCGCAGCTCCCTCTGGGCCTGGGAATGCGCAGCTTCAGCAGGGACTCAACGACCACACCCGCAAGTGGCCAATGGGGGTCCGGAAGCTCCAACAGGGCACAGCGCCGGCAGGATGCTGCAGGAAACTGGATCCGGCTCACCAATCTCAATCGCAGGGAGCTAGCAGGAGTCAGGGAGCGCCGACAGCGGTAAGTGCTGCGCCAGCAAGAGGCTAGAGCCGGTCGCTATGTTGCTGGGCTGCGCTAGACCAGCTGCTGCGGAGCCATTGGGTGGCAAACACACATTGTGGGGCCGCATACATGCCCTCGTCGCCAGTGTAAGGGCCTCACATGTGGCGCTGTCATGGGCCTACTATTAGCGCACAAAGAACACACAACACACACAGGTACGGTGTCGGCCAAAGGTCACGTGCGACCTGGGCCCTTTAATTTATTTACTCGGAGCGAGCCCGGTTTTGAGGGGTGGTGAAGAGATACATTGTACTACAGAGGCCGGATGGCACTCTACACATAGTAGCCAATGAGTGTGATTGTTTTGTGTTCTCACTTTCCTAGAATTCCCTGTGGCGACTTTAATTAAAATTCAACTTTTGGATCTTTTACATGGTTTCTCCAAAATAGATCCACTTGCTACTTTCCAAGTCAAGATCAAACTTAAATGTGCACGTTTTGTTTGAATTATAAGCAACATAAAATGTTTCCTGCAGTTGCTTAGCAGTAACATTGTGTGCCAGCGCTAATTGGTACAGGTAAGTGGACATGAATTGTGTCCATGCCATATTAACAGTGTATACTGATGCCTGTGCAGGATTAACTGACTTGGAAAATAATTCATCAAAACGTCCCTGCCGCATCTATGTGTTTTTTTTTTTTAAATCAGTGTGTGCTGTATTTAAGCAAGTTTAAACCTAAAGAGCGCTCGGATGTCACAAGGGAGGTTCAGTGTGTGGCACGGATATAATTTAATTGTTACCTCCTTCGCTAGCGTGATTGTCATAATTGATATTGTCAGCAATATGTTAGAGTTGTGGGACTGTTCATTTCACTATTCAAGGACTCATTAAATAGAATATACTTCGTAAAAATGGTTCAGAAATGTGTTGGGGCATCCACCAAACTGTTAGCATACAAGCAAATTAAGGTATTTATGAAGATGTGTGTAGCCACTTTACAGAAATGTTTTCTATAAAATATGCCTTCTGGTATATCATTCATCCATTTTAATCTCCATTTATCCAATGTCACTTCAAGTGAGTTTATGAAGTCTTGCACAAATACAAAGAATACCTTCCTTGTGCAGCTATACCTTCAAGTCCCCATTTTTCCACTTGCGCAAATAAGCTACCCCAAATGATAACTTTAACCGAAGCACTTATCCAACAGCGTCATCAAGTGGCACTTAAGACTTGTGGAACACCACAGGACTAATGTTTTAAAAGCAATCAATCATTGCTGAATACCAAAAAAAGCACCCCGGGGTTGGACCTGGGCCCTGGGGCTTGCCAATATCTTTTTTTCTTTTTTGCACAGGGGGCATGCAGCCACCCTCCATGAGTCTCAATAGGGCCCCATGGACTCCATCCCTCAGAGCCAATGAATTCATATGGGGAAGGGGTTGTATGGCCCATCTCTCTAGAGAGAGTGCCAGAGAGCAGTGGATGCCGAACGCCAGAACGCCAGCAAACGCCATTCCGAGCAGTTCAGTTCAGCAAGACGCTGTGGGAAATCGGGCTGCCGGCTGCGGGTTATCACTAATCTGCCGAGATAGCCCCGTTAAAAGCCTATCGGAGTCCACTGAGAGACTGCCGTGGACCGGGGGCTTGCTGGGGTCAACGGGTCTGCTGTAGCGCCTTCTCCGCGGCTCCCGAGCAGAGCAGAGCCGCCGCCGCCAGGTGGTCGTGTGAGCCGAGGGGGTGGATCGGACTCGCCTCCGGAATTGAAGCAGTGTTGGCGCAGCGAGGCGGTCTCTTGCTGTGTTGCTGTGTTGCTGTATGGAGCCAGTCTCGTGCTGGGCGAAGAGGCTGCGAGTGAAAACAGCAGCCAGCAGCCAGGTGCCCTCTGGTGCAGCGGGGCTCTGACTAGGAAGCAAGGAGTGTTGGAATCAGGGAATCAGGGAATCATCGGGTCACTGGGTGTCACGTCCAGCATCCAGCGCCCAGCACTAACAGCATCTGGAGCATCCCTGAGCGTCCCTGAGCACTCCACCCACCTGAGGATCTGGTCTGGTTGGTGGAAGTTGGTTGGACTCCATGGGGCGCCGCGCTAAGCTGCGCTGAATCGACCGGCGGGTCCCCCTTGCGGGACGCGGCTTGAAACACATTGCCCAGGATTGCCCAGGATTGCCTGATCTCAATCAGTTGGTCTCGCTTGGTAGCCGGGGAAGGCTGCGGGATTTGCGAGCCGGCAGCCGGCGTTGGGCTTGTAAACCAGAGCGGAGCCCTGGAGTAGAATCCCTGGAGTGGGGCTGTGAGTAGCGGCGGGGTGGATTGGTGACAGGTGTAGAGCCAGAGAAGTGGGAAAGTGCCTCTCACGACGTGTGAGTCCCCTGCTGCGACAGCCCTGCAGTGACCCACCAAACTCAACATGAGGTCAGGCAAGAAAAGGGTCAACTTCGAGCGCAAACCAAAGCTGAAGCCTATAACTGAAACCAATTCGAAAACAAAGTCGGAGATCGCACCGAGCGTTAATGAAACAGTTAATGAAACAGAAATTGCCCAAGAAGGAAGCTCCGAAGGAGAGCCCCGAGTATCAAGCGATCGAGTCTCACCAGTAGCGATTCCTCGTTCTACTCTTTGACAACCAAAGATTACATCAAAATTCAACTTTTTGAAGGATCCATTCTCTACCATCTTCTCGACCAGCGGCAAAATCCTGGGTCTCCAGGACTCACTTCTTCCCCTATCTCCGGTGGATCCACATATTGATCAATCCTTGGACCAAGCCAGTTGTATTTCAACCAATTCTCTTATACTGGTTGGCCAACCTGCATTGAGTTCAGTGACAGCAGGGGAAACAGGGGCTTCGGTTGAAGGCAAGCCTTCTTATATGGACACTTGTACACCTTCAGTGCCCCTGGAAGGCGACAGTGGGGCCACGTCTTTCCTTCATCCATCTTCATCTGTCACGGATCTCAATTTTCCACCGGCACTAACAGGTAAATCCCCACGCGGAATCAGTCAGACACAAAAACATTCTCTGCCCAATTTTTCCTCCAGCAGTGCAGGGAGGGTTTTCAATGGCAAGAAGCCCTAAGCAGCGAAGGTCCAGGCAATTTAAACAACTTGCCGATCACAGATAATAGCTGTCCAGCCCATCAGGACAGTATAGTTCCCCACTCACAGCCCCCTGAAGGAGCTGCTAAAGATCAGCTAGGACAAAGCAAGGAGGACGTGGAAAATGTACCAAACCTTGGGAGCGACGGTCCCGTTAATACAACCTACTTAAGTTCACAAGAATGGGCCGATCTAGTAGCCGCATATATTCCGACCACAGGCATTAATCCATCTTCGCCAATAGCGGAATCAATTAACAGCATCCAGGCTACTGAACGGGGCCCAATCTGTGAGGGTGCCTATTCGAATTCAACCTCCTTACTGAATTCTTCTCAGTCTTCAACCCCTAAAAAAGGGGCCAATGGTACCGGACCACCATCAAGATCCAAAGTGACTGAAGTATCAAATACGTGGGACATCCTGCTTAATACTATGCAACGAACCATTGATACTCTTCATTTTCAATCAGACAAAATGGACCTACAGCTGAACCTACTCGACACCTTGGCTGTTTTTGTCGGGCGGATAGATGACAAATTCGGACAACTAAACTCGTTAAACAGAAGAGCTCAGCAGGAGGCAAAGCTGGCATGCAGTTGCGGTCCCATAATTGACAAACTTACAGCACTTCCAGAAATTGTTTCCTGTTTAATAGAAGGGCTGCCTAAAGGGAAAATCGCAAGGCCCCGGTGCACCAATCCGGCCGAAACAGCCGTGCATGCAGCGCCAACAGGAGGGTCAACTACATCAAGCACCTCTGAAAAAGTTTTATTGGTGTCGCCTGTGGGGTCTCTGGCGCCGGAACCGGCTCACACGTCAACTTGTTCTACTCCTCCTCTAAAGGTCAACAAGCCGCCCCTCAATGCGAAAGGGCAGCGACAACTGAAAAGGAAAGGCCGCAAAAAACAAACACTAACAAGCAAGCCAGAAGTTTACCCACTCTTTCAGCCAAGGGAAAGACATGAGCAGCAGGACATGGGTCCTAACACAGCAAGCAACCCTGGAAGAGACCAACTTTCTACAGGCTCAAGACTCTCCACCAATGGAGTACATGCGTCAGTAAGCGCAGCAGACTCCACGTTGGAGGACAGCAGAGTCTCACTTGGAGGGGACATCGGGAAGCAGAACACGACGGACAAGCATGTCCTTAACAAAGAAACAGAGGGGAGCCCCCTCATTTCACTTCGAATATCTGAGTCTAGAGCGGTACAGGAAAATCAGATCAGAGACCCTGCACGGGATGATGCAACTATGTCCCCCTGTGAAAGGCCCCGCCTCCAAGAACTGACGGAACCACGGCTCCCAAGCCCCCAAACTAAGCTCTCTTCCACTAAAGCAAGCATCACCGCAGCTCCTTCTGTGCCCGTTTCAATAACTTTCGCCTCTGGAGACAGCTCTATTGGAACATTGCCTCAGTGTGACTATAACAATCCAAGAACTCAAGTCCCTAACATCCAGTTAACTGCTCTGTCGCATGTTCCGACGAAGTTTCCGACTAGCATCATCATTTTCACTCCTGAGTACCAATCAAGGGGGCGATTTAACATCTTAAATAGAGGGAATCTACTACGACTACTCAGCACCATACCAGCGCTAAAAGACTTATCTTCAGCAGATCTACTTTCTATAGAATTTATAAGAACTGATAGGGTGGATGGGAACGAGGTGACAAAAGCCACATGGATTTCGCCTGAAATCGCTAATAAAATCATCGAAGAGCAAGGTCTCCTTAAAATATGGGGGATTAGCATAGCCATCCACCACGATACAGGATACCCGTTGCCCTTGCTCGAGAGGCCCAAGCAGCTACCACCCAAAACAACTCCAATGACAAGGTCTGTGCTGAGGGGCGCTCTGGGTCGCTCTCCTACAGTAGTTCAGGCGACATCTGCGGAGAATATTTCAAGGTCTACCGACATGAATCGCACGATTGAACATCGGCTCTTCAGAATAAGTAATACAACAATGATTTCCCAATGACAAGGATATCCAACAGAGCCGGAAATGTCCATAGAAGCACCACACTTGGAACTATGCTCGTGGAATATAAACGGGCTTAAAAACAAAGTAGAGGACACTGATTTCGTACAATACGTGAAATAATTTTACATCATCCTTCTCGAGGAAACATGGCTGGAAGAGCCGGTTTAACAAGAGGGTTATACCTGTTACCATTCTGCAGCAACAAGAAAAAGCAAGTTTGGTCGGTTGTCAGGAGGCCTAGCAACCTACCTCAAAATATCAACCATTGGTAACGCACGGGCTTTAAGCACCAATTCCTCGGCCACAAATACAGCACAGATATCACTTAACTTTGGGGGCATAAAGAAAGAGATCCAACTGACCAATACTTACATTAACCCAAAAAATAAGAGACATGAGGGGAAACTCTTAATGGAAGACTCACATCACGTTATCACTACTCAAACATCAACAAACCTAATTCTATCTGGAGACCTTAACCAATGCATCTTAGGCTCTTCCGCAAATAGTGATATTCAGGCCCAGTCATACCATTGGAATATACCAACTCAATTATTTAGCAGCCAATGTAAAACATCCAAGCTTGCAAAATCACTACTGGAAGATCTGGAACATATGGGCCTAAGGGCTCTAAATGGTAGATTTCCTGATGATTCACCATCTGTGGCCTCATTCACCTCAGACAAAACAACCTCTACTATTGACTACACTTTAGTCTCCCTTTCATTGTTCCATCATATACTGGGTTTCAACTTAGGGGACAAGGGTGACAGTGACCATCGCCCCCAAGAAGTCATCCTAGGAGCCCTTCGTAAAGCCATACTCTCAAACGCAATAGAACCGCAGGACAGTCACATCATAATTACAAACAAATCAAAACATCGGTAGCAAATACTGTGGAGGTACTTCAAGCTGCAAAAACGCAATTGAACAGCTCAAACTACCCTTCGGGCAATACAGTAGCAGGTTGGGAAAAATTCACGACTGAGTTTGCAAACAATTATTCTACAACTGTAAGGCATTTTCCACCATCTGCATCTGGTGTCGTAGGGAAGATCTCAGGCACCCAGAAACTGGCCATGAAATCTCACAAAAAAATGATTAACAAATCTTTAAGACTGTTGAAGAAAAGCCCGGGAGACAGAATACTTCTAGGGCAGCTTCGTAAGCATCGTGCTAATTTCAAAAAGCTGAAATGGGTAATCAAAAGAACCAATGATGAAGACTTCTGGGCAAAACTTCATTATGCTTCCAAGGTTAACCACATCGACGCTGATGACGAGCTCAGCTCGTCATGAGGTACACCTCTCGTACGCTCATGACGAGCTGAGCTCGTCATGAACCGCGGGTTTTTAAAAGCTTCAGCGCACAGCGGGAAAATGTGCCGCAGCGATGCGGTTAATAACAGCGCCCAATTTTGGTCTATTATAAACAAAATGTTAAATCCGAGAAATAATGGTATAACATCTTATATAACCAAATCGTCTTGGGAATCTTTTCTTGACGAACACTTCAATAAACAGGTCGCAAAAACAAGCGAGCCCCAGGTTCAGCTGGAGAGCCGACCACTTCCAACAGTCTCATCATGTGAAGATGCCATACCCGAACCTTCTGCGGTTGTAATCAGGAAATTAATTTCCAAGGGCAGGAAAGACGGCGCAGCCGGGCCTAATGGAATTCCGCCGGCCCTCTTTAAACTCGAACCAGAATACTGGGCTGATACGTTGACCCCCCTCTTTATGTCTGTTAATAATTCGGGGCGCTTGCCTGCGTCATGGAGGGGTTCAATCATTTCACAGATTTACAAGGCAGGGGATAGAACACTCCCAAAAAACTACCGCCTGATTGCACTCCAAGACATTGAGGCTCAATACTTTGCGGGCCTCTTACTGATCCAGCAGCGAGAATGGGCAACAAACCATAGCCTAATACCATCTAGCCAAACAGGATTCTGCAGAGACACCGGAACAACAACTAACCTGGTGGCCATTTCATTACTCATCGATAAGGCAAGAGCGACTAAACAGGCTCTCCATCTCGGCTTTGTGGACTTTACGGCGGCCTTCGATAATGTCACAGAGGAATCCTTTGGCGAAAACTGGCCTCCTGGGGGATCCCCTCGTCTTTATTAAGTCTTTTGATAGAATTGCACACAAACACGTGGGTCCAGGTAAATTTTGGAAATGGCTTGCACCTCTCTAGGCATATCACAACTACAAAAGGCCTAAAGCAGGGGTGTGTGCTAGCTCCTACCCTCTTCAATCTATTTACAGCGGACCTGCTACCCGCACTAGAGGCCTGCAATTCCCACGCCCCCCGGTTAGGGGGAAAAGCGCTGTCCAGCATATCTTATGCTGATGATGTGGTCCTGGTTAGCCACACGAAAGTGGGCCTTCAAAGTCTGATTAACACGCTCCATGGGTACGCCGACGACAATCTATTAGAAATCAACATCAATAAAACCAAAGTGTTGTCCATAACTAGGAACAAAACGTTGCACACCTGGTCCCTTGGCGCAAAAGTAATTTCTAACTGCTCGGAACATAAATACCTTGGGATCTTAGTCGATAAAGGTGGCCGCTACCAAAACCAATTAGAAGCCATAAAGAGGAAAGGGATGCTAATAACCATGACACCGAAACAGCTAAAATCCAACTTGAGCGGTGAGACTCTATTGCCACTGCTTCGAGTGGCGAAAATTAAAATAGAGTCATCAATCACGTATGGCAGTGAGGCCCTAAGAGGTACTGATGCAAAACTTCTTGATATAACCATATCAAAGGCCTACAGACATCTCTTCCATCTGCCATCCTAAACCTCACAAGCTCAGATTCGTTTAGAATTTGGTCTGGTGAGCCAAATGCTTGCACGTAGAGGGTCATATATAAAGTGTTGGCACAAAATAAAGAATTCACCGGAAAACTCCTTGAATAAACAGCTCTGGCAATACCTGACCAACTCCTCTGGAACACCGGCGAAAAAACACTTAGAGGAGTCCTTGAGCATCACAGGTCTAAAAGAGCTATGGGAGATTCCTCTATCGCATGCGCAATTTAAGCATGCAGTGAACAAGAGCTTAAAAAGACACTCACATGTGGAGGACAAAGCCACCTTTTCTCACAGGCGTCATGCCTGGATGACTCTGTGCACATACAAAACAACGGGGCTCCAAGCATATTTTGGTCTGGGATATGGCTGGAAAACAAAAGAAACCTTTTTAAAACATAGGCTAGGGATCCTACCTGTCATTCCATATCTACCACCGTGGTTGAAAACGAACTATGGGAATAGATGCCGGCTGTGCGGAACAGGGGTCGAAGATTTAGAACATTTACTATGTACTTGCTCGAGGCTGAATGAGGAGAGAGCAGTTCTGCTAAAAACAGCCTTTAACGAACTAAGTATCCGCTCACGCAGACAAGCAGTTCTTGCTTGTTTTGATCCTGGTCTTCCACCGCTAAATGGGAAGCTGGTGAAATTTCTGAAATTAGCAGAACGGAAACTACCATACCAGGCAGTCGGCTAAAGAGGAAATCTCGGGCTGTGACCAGCTGCTATGAACAATATGCCACTCACGTTTTATTGATTTAGTAATGTTACCTTTTAACTAAAATTTCTTGCTTTTACAATTTTCTCTTTTAAACTTTTCTTGTGGAGATTGTTTTAATGTATTTTTTGTAATGGTTTTAATTAACCTAAACAATAAAAGTTATTACTACTTACCACCATCTCTCTATATGTACGTACAGAGACGCAGAGCATCCACAGGTCCTAGAGATTATGAGATATGTTATGATTGACTACCACCGCGTAAACCAAGATGTGACAGCAGTTGTTGTGGCTTGGGGACTCAGTTCCTATCCTAGAAAAAGTATTAAAAATATGGGGGCACTGTAGGGTAGGGATACCCTGACCCCTTAGGCTGGAGGGGGGAGTGATGCCAGAAGGTCCAAAGGAGGCCAAAAAGTTGTTTTTAGCAGGACCATGGATCTGCAGAGAACCCACAGATCTGCAATGTTGTTCAAAAAATAAGCCCCTGGAGAATGGGGGGAGGGCTACAGTTGTCACCTATATCTTTTTTATTTTTTGGGAGGGAGGGGGTTGCAGCCCCCTCCGTGAGCTTCTGTAAGGCCCCGGGACCTCATACCCAGGACTGATTCATTCATAATGGGGATGGGGCGCGAGACTCCCTCGTCACCAACCCTCTGCAAGGACCCTAGAACCCCATTCCTGGAGCTGATTTCCCCTCTATTTACTAGTCTCTTCTGTGTAAAAGAAACAAGTTGACCAAATAAGAATAATCTCGGCTTGCAAAGCTAAACAAACACGTTTTACATGTGCTGACTGCTGCCTGCACTTTACTTACTGGTGTTTTCAGTATAAAAGAGCCTTGCTAGCCAATTAGAAATTGGCTACATTGTGATGGTGAACAAAATCGCCCTGCTTTAAATTCTCAAATATATTTCAGCTTCACGTCAAAGCTCTCACAAACATCTAGGGCCAGATGTAGGAAAATCGTATTTACCGATTCATAAATACTGAATTTTACCGATTCGGTATTTATGAATCGGTAAATATGAAGGAGGGAGATTTAGGTAGATTCGGTAATTGAATTACCGAATCTGTAAAAATCGGTATTTACCGAATCGGTAAATACCGATTCGGTATTGCCCATTGATTCCTATGGGCCTTGAAGCCCATAGGAATCAATGGGCAATACCGAATCGGTATTTACCGATTCGGTAAATACCGATTTCAGCAAGGGTGCAGGGGGTGTCACTTTGACACCCTCTAGCACCCCGAATACAGGCATGTGTGCCATGTGGCACACAGACATGCCCTGAGGGCATGTCTGTCTGTCACATGGCATAGGTTTGCATGCACACATGTGCATGCACACCTGGATTCGGTATTTTACCACCCAATTGGATTGGGTGGTAAAATACCGAATCTGTAAGGCCTTTGAGAGTCTGAAGAGTCCTACCTACATCTGCAAGTTACCGAATCGGTAAAAAATACCGATTCCGTATTTTACCGATTCGGTAAATTTACCGATTCGGTAAATTTACCGAATCGGTAAAATTGGCCCCCTACATGCCAATTCTTAAATACTGGTCGGTAACGGCCGAATTCGGCCGTTACCGACCGGTATTTAGGCTCCTACATCTGGCCCTTAGAGTGTTAACATTCTGTATTCAAAACATATATCAGATACTCCTGAATGTCATTTTGCTGGAATACGGGCAGTAGAATTGAAATCTCTAGCTGTGTAGCAAGCTTCTCATGGCAGCTTTTCGTGGTAACGCAGATATGAAACCAAGGGGCAGATTTACAAGCCCCTTGCGCCACTTTTGCGTCACTTTCCCAATGTTAAAAGTGACGCAAACGTGGCGCAAGGGGCTTGTAAATCTGCCCCCAAATGTTTAAAATAAATGTAAGGGGAAAAACGATTTTCACAGAATCAGAACAACTTAAATATGTAGTATAAACAAACAGTAAGAGATGCTTTCTGGGATTTGTTTATTCCAGGAACAGAGATAAGAAGAATTTTCATGCACATTTTCAGCCTTTTTCATAGGTCAGTGAATGATTCTCAAGCCCTTTTGTCCTGCAGCATGTCACCCAGTGCTGCTACTTAGAAGTAATAGTGGGGAAATCCTCCAGCGTGTAAAGGTTACAAGGAGCCAAGAGCAAAGGTCACGGTTGAAAGTACAGGTTTATAAAGAAAAAGACTACGGAGACAAAAGAAATGGCAAGTCACAAACAAGATTGGTAATAACCTAGCTCTAAGCTCATAACAATTATTTTCAATGCAATAGGTCTCTCGTTTTGCGAGTGTTTAAGCTATTGGCATTCTAAATGACAATGCCTTTTATTTATGTGTTTTTTAAAAAGCAACACATATATCATTATATCAGGTATTGTTACTTCTAATGCCAATAGCTCTATCTCTTGCAAATGTGAGACCACTTTAATGGTGGCCTCGCCCCTTTCTTTAGATGCTGCTGACTTTATTAAGGTTACAGAGAGCTTTGTCTAAAGAAAGGGGTGTAGTCAACATTAAACTGAAAGCGCCCAAAGCGGAAAAAAAGTTAATTAAGAAAGATCCTGTAGTGCGGCCGCTAAAGTTAAAGCAGCCGGCGCTGTTAATTAAATTAATAAATAAGTATGGCCGCTAAAGTGAAAGGGGCCTGCAATATAAATTAAATCATTAAATAAGTGACCCCGGCTAAAGTGAAAATGGACTGCGCCGTAAATTAAATCATTAAATACGCGTGGCCGCTATAGTTAAAGCAGACCACGCTGTAATTTACATAAATACATTACTAATAATATAAAAGTGTGTGGCATGCTGCGATGTGGTGGGTGGAATAGAGGAAGATTATTAAAGAAATAGCGCTCATCGACTAAATAATGCAGACCTTGTAACAGCACAAGTAAATGTCCTGTCATTAATGGGAGGTTACAAATGCAGACAAGGCGGCGCTTATAAGGAGGGACTACTAAGCCTATTCACAAACGAAAAGCAATGATTTAGCAAGGACAGTAACAGGAGCCAATTGAAAAGATGGGTGGGAAATGGGCGGAGCTTCCATACCATACCTCAATACAGCATGCCTTGCAGAGCAGCACATGCGCTGCCCAGGCATGACTTCAAAATAGCATTTATCCCTTTGTCAGAGAGAGTTAGCACCACTAGTCAGTTTCCAGATATTGCTTGTGAGGGTCCACCCAGGAATGACACAGAGGCATAGAACACAGCATGTGCTGGTTATGCACAGCAAGGATCAAGCCCAGTGTGGTCCACATGGAAGAGTTGCCATGGCTTGCACTTGTTATAGGAAAACAGACTCAACTTGGAGCAAATTCAAGAGTGAAAGGCACAGGCAGTATGCGTTAAATAGAGACAATCAATAAGCTCCCTGGTGGCAACAACATAGATGGTTCTGGTGCACCAGGGATTGATATTATTGGTAGTAATGTGAGGCTTTGGAAGAAAAGAATTAGAAGGCTATGTCAATTAATGGAGAAGGGTGCATAGAGATGAGAAGGTCAAGTGCAGAGGTTCAGGACCTATGCTCTTCATCACACAGGCTCAGACAGAGAAAACGTCACAGTGGGAGCTTAACCTCTCCGCCCTTTACCTGGACATCAGAGCTGGATGGCTTGTGATGAGACGTATGAAGATACGAGCAGGACGTGAAAGGCCACACCAACCCAAGATGGTGGTTAAGAGAAAGCAAGCCCAAGATTTATGTATGTACGACAGCACACCTGCTTCAGGCAGGAGGTTCCTGTCTTTTGAAGTGAAAAAATACTTTTATTTTAGCTGTCACCCATCTAAAATTTTCTCCATTTGAATGCAACTCAATTGGAAAAATAAATGTCTCTAATTTTCTTTTAAAATCTCCGGGGCATATTATCAAGCCGAATTCCGCCGCTTTAGCTGCTGTTTCCAGCTGAAAAACTGCGATTTCTTTTACGCTCAATTATCTAGGACACGCTAACGCGTGTTTCCTTGAGTAAGCAGCCCTTTTAACTCCACTTTGCATGTCAGCGATGAATATCGCTAATGTCATGCAAAGTAGGCGATCCTTACCATTTCTCCATGGAAATGCGCGCTGACACGGCAGCGCAATATTAGCAAGCCTCGAGCAAACCCGCGATGCGATAACATAAACCGCACTAACCACGGTTATCGCTGGCTTGTAACACCTGTTTTGAAACCGACTTAGCCATATTTATAATGGCAGGTGGATTGTACGGCTGAGGCAACATCTTACTATCACCAAGGATAGCTTATCGCTGCCGTTTTTATGCTGGATTTCCAGCGATGGGAGCAGAATTCGCCGCTATCTCAGGATTTAATATCGCCGTGGAGATATGCGTTGATAATAAGGCAATATCTCGGCGATTAAATCCTGCGATATGGGGCGGTAAACAGAATTGCACAAAGCGGGATATGCGATATTTATCGCGTTTCCTTGATAATATGCCCCTTCCTCTTTCCAATTTCCATGTGGAAAGGCCCTGACCCGCTAGTGCATTCTAATGTATCCCTGTTGCCCTTCAAACAGGCCACATTCTAGCACGGGGTAGGAGGACAGGCGCCCTAAAGGAATCCCCATAACCCACCCAAAACCCATCCGTAACAGGAAGAGCATCCATTTGTGTTTTTTCTTAATGTTTCACATGTGACTGCAGCCTGTACACTGTGCCTAGCAGCCTAATTCACTCAAATGCACGAGAATAAGCTAAGACTTAGGATTCTAAATATATCTGTGCGAGAAGGGTTAGTATGCAAAATGTTTAAAAAATGTGTTTCATTACGGATAGTTATGCAAAATACGAAACCCTCACTTGGCACTTTATTTCAGTATGAAATAAGTCCTTACATCCATTTTGGATGCGGGGACATGTGGTTTCATGCTACAAAATTGCACAAATAACACAAGTGCCAAAAACAGCATATGTTCACGCTCTGGTCCTTTATGTTGCTCCCATATGTTTGCACAAAATTTCATAATTTCAGGAATTTTGTTAAAAAAGCAGAACGCCAAATTTCCAAACTTATGCATGATTACGCACTCATAATGGAAATTTTGCTTTTGCCTAGTTAACACATCCATCGCACTATTAAAACATAGATAGAAAGGAGGTTCTCGTCAAAAGGTAATTACAAGTCAAAAACAGTAACATGGGCAGTAGGGCATGGTTAAGGTTAGTATGCATTAAATCCAACATATTTAAAGAAAGGTCTCTTTCTCTTTTTCGACATGTCCATATTATTTAAATGTGTCTAATCAGCAGATTTGCCTAAACCATATGTTGATTATATCCAAGCTTACCCCATGCATTATCAAGGCCCACTCAGGATTCTTCATAGCTCTCCCAGACTCAGAGACTCATTTATTAAGTGTTGCATCGCTGCATTAAAAAACAGCGGTGCAACACTTTTCAGTGCGCCCTCCTTGCGACACCATGAATGCAACATATTTACTGTGTGGTGCACCATGTCAAAAGGATTTACAGATACGTCAGTATTCCTGACGTATCTGTGGGCGCAAAAGTGGTACATTCCTGGAGAGTGTATGAAAACAGGAACAACTCCAGCAATGTGTCCATGTGAAAGGGCCTGTGTCACTCCTTACGCCTGCTGTGAGGCAGGTGTAAGGATTTGATGTAGTGGCATCACAAAAGTGTTGCAGTAAAATCTCATAGATTTGACTGTGACACTTCTACGAGCCTTTTCTGCACTGGAACGTCCAGCCTGCATACATTATACCTGTCACAGGTATAATGTAGCACAGGGGTTTACAAATTGATGCATCTACCTAGATGCGTCGCTTTGTACATAATGGTGTAGTGTGGTGTATATTTTACGCCACTGAAGCATTAAAAAAAGTAATGCAACGCCGATGTAACGGCCTCATGAAAAAGGCCCTCAGACTCCTAGAGCCAGGAATGCCTTAAAATATAAAGGATGTCTAGCAATGTGTGGGAATAAAATACATTTACAGCAGTCACTCATCGTACATTCCATTCATTGATTACTATTTTAAGTACCAGCAAGTCACAGTGGGCAAAAACTTTAGCCAAGATTAAGAAAAAAAAGTCTTGGGGGAGCAGTCCCCTCCTTTTGCAATAGAGTTCAAGTCTGTAATGTAGAGCAAAGACTGTAAGGCAAACTTGCTTCCTTTTACTCTCTGTCACCATCCAAAGATAGAGAGGGTGGGTGTCTGCCCATAGGGAAGGGCGGAGGAAGAGCATGGGGGAGGCGAGGAACTGCTGCATCTCTGTATGCTAGCAGTGCCTTATTTGAGTCTGTGGATGCAAATAGCACCCACTCTCACTTAATTGTGGTGAACAGCACTTATTTTCCCTCATTACTTTCAGCCAACCGAGTCTTGGGGCTTAGTGGACTAATACATCCACGGTAGGGGACTGTGTTCAACCTCATGGTCACAGGTTCAAATCCAGAGGTCCTTGGCCTTTGATCCTTCTGAGATCGATAAAATGAGTAACATTGAGTTTGGTAGCAATAAAAATCTGTCAATCAGCACCAAGATACCTTTTGGTGAACATGCTTTACAAAACACATACACCCGTTTCAGACCAAGAGAGAGAAATACAAGAGAGATAAGTAGATACAGAAAGAACACAACAAAATGAAAAGCAGAGACGAAAAAGAACCTGCAACATTGAACACATACACCCGTTACAGACCAAGAGATAGAAACATGCAAGAGGGAAAAGTAGGTACAGAAAGAACACGATAAAATGTTAAAGCAGTGACGATAAAGAACCTGCAAAAGTGAAATAAAGAGACAGAGAGTGCTTCGTGGTGGGTTATGTGGTGACGGTCTAGTTCCCCGTCACCGTAAGGGGAAGTTAAGTTAAAGGAAGCGGAAGGCGGCCATATTGTTTATCGGCGCCGACCGCTGCAAGAGCGGACTTTCTCCCGGCGCTCCGGGCTCAATAAAGAATACTTTAAATAAATCTAGAGTTTGTGCACATCAATTCAAACTCTACAATGGCGACGAGAGATGCGGAGTGATCCGCGTGCACACGGCGGACCGCGGAGCGACCACGTGGTGTCGTTTCAGCACCACTTGCAGCCCGGAGTGTGGCAGAGGAGCAGATTGCGCATCATAAAGGGCGCAAACGAGAGGGCGCCCCACCGTTCGTCCAACAACGAACCCAGTGACACAAGTGAGTCCTCTGGATGTCGCTCTGCTCTTGCGAGCTACTGGAAAATAAAAGTGACTTTCATACAAACAAGCACTTGGCAATACAACTGTTCAATGCCAATGCTGTGGAATTTATGAAACAAGCTGTGGCTACTCACAGCCCGCAAGGGAGTATTCCTTCCCCAGCTGTGTCAGTAGAGCAAGGCAACCTGGCGGAGCAGCGGCAGAGCACAGAAACACCCAGCTCGACGACCCAAGCCACAGGGGACGCCCAACAGGTGTTACCTGGTCCCTCGAACAGGGAAAGAGGAGAAGACAGCGCTAGCGACCTCAGCGAAGGCGACACCACTGAGCAACTCACACCGGGGAGCCCACAGGGTAAGACAGTCCCCGTTAGAGCTCGGCAGAGAGGTGCATCCAAGATGGCGGTCAAGTCTTCCTCCCTCACCCAATTGGTGCCATTCCTGACGAAGAGTGGGGAACCGGAGATGAAATGGGAAGACTGGAAGAGGTACTTTCTCAATTATCTGGAAGCCCTGGAAGAGGAAGGAGACACTCCGTTTTCAAGTAAGAGAAGGAAAAAGATACTATTGCACAACTTGGGCCCGGAAGGGATCAGGATCTACGACACTATCGTCAAAAGAGAGAGGGGTGGTACAGACACGGACGAATTCAGTCACGCCATCGCGGATCTCGATGCACATTACAGACCAGTAGTGTGCGTCGCAATAGACAGATACAATTTCTTTCAAAGGAAGCAAAGGAGTGGAGAAACAGTGGACGAGTATGTCGTGGCCTTGCAAAGGTTGGCCCTTACGTGCAAGTTTGACAGGTTGCATGACGACCTAATTAGAGACCAAATTATCATGCACACTACCAGCTCCCATGTCCAGGAAAAACTTTGGGTAAACGGAGATGCTTCTCTCAAAGAGATATGGGCCATGGTCAAAAAGGCGGAAATGCCAAAGCGTTGCGCACAAGCGGCCAAGAAAGAAGCAGGCGGAACACAGACGGTATGCAAGATCATGACGCAGGCGAGAAATGACCGGCCGCGGCAGAAAGAACCACAGAGGAATTAAGAAGGAAGAAGGTCCAACAGCAACAACTACGCTCAAACAGACAACAGATCAAGTAAAGGAAGTAAGCCGAGCTGCTACAGGTGTGGCAGTACCACGCACATGGGAAATGACAAAGCGTGCCTGGCGTTCAGGGCAAAATGCTCATATTGCAGCGTGTTCGGACACTATGAGAAGGTGTGCCGCCGCAAGCCCAAAGGAGCAGTAGTCAGATATGTAGACCAGGAACAAAGCGAGGAGGCAGAAGACCAAGAAGACGCAGAAGACCAGGTAGAGTTCTTGTACATCGATGTCCAGGTGCTGGAAATGGAAGGGGAAGGAACAGACAAACCCAGACTGGATACACATTGGTGGGATACCCCTGGAAATGATCGCAGACAGTGGAGCACCCATCTCCATCGTGCAACGACAAGTGTGGGAAGAAAAGTTTGCTACCAAGATCAAAGAGACGCTGCACCCGATGGATTTGAGGCCAGTCACATATACGGGACAAAGAATTCCCATGTTGGGGTATTGCCCCCTCCTGTTTGAGTTCCGTGGTCGCCATGCGCAATGCAAGCTATACATTGCTGAGAAAGGCCCCTCAGTGTTGAGTTGGAAGGACCAAGGAGCGTTGGGAATACAACTCAACCCAGGGGGGCATTGAGAAAATACTACTAATGGACATGGAAGGGAAGGATGACGTGGAGTCATGGCAGAGAGCGTACCCCAAAGTATTCAACGGACAAATTGGAGAACTAGCGAAATACGAACACCTCATAAAGCTAAAGGAGGGAGCGAAACCAGTGGTGCACAAGGTGAGAAACATTCCCTTCCGCAGTAGGGAAGCGGTACAATCCGAATTGGACAGACTGAAGAAAGAGGGAGTTATCAGAGCTATTGAGAGTGCTGCATGGCTTTCCCCGCTAGTGGTAGCCCAGAAGCCCAATGGCAAAGTGCGGCTGTGTGTCGACTTGAGAGAACTGAATAAAAACATTGTAATCGACAAATTCCCCCTACCACGAATCAATGAGATGCTAGCGAGAACCAAAGACATCAAGTGGTTTTCCACGATTGACTTGTCATGGGCCTACCACCAAGTAAAACTACACTCATCATGCAGCCATCTTACATCCTTTGTCACGCCGTTTGGCTGCTATGAATTTGTGAGAATGCCATTTGGGCTAGCATCCGCAGCGGCAGTCTTTCAGAAGCTGATGCACAAGTTACTGAAAGGAGTAGAGAACATGCAGTTTTTTCAAGACGACATCATGGTGATGGGCAGAACTAAACAAGACCACAACGAGAAACTCCACATAGTACTACGGACACTGCAGGACAATGGCCTGACGGCCGAATGGACAAAATGCAGGTTCGGAGTGACATCCGTCACGTACTTAGGGCATGAAGTGGGCGAAAACGGGATACTACCGAAAATGGCTAACATGAAATCGATTCAAGACGCTCCCACACCAACCAAAAAGGAGGATGTTCGGTCGTTTCTTGGAATGGCCGAATATTACAGTAAGTTCATTCCACACTTCGCCACGAAAACGCATCTCTTACGCCAACTCCTGAAGGAGAAGAACAAGTTCGTGTGGGGTCAGGAGGAACAAACGGAGTTTGAAGCACTGAAAGGAGAAATAGGCATGGCCATACCCCTCAAGGGGTTTGACCCTAATGCGGAATCCATCCTCACCACTGACGCCAGTGACCGGGGCCTAGGAGCAGTCCTTATGCAGAAATCGGACAACGGAGAAGTATCGACGGTCAGCTTCGCCTCAAGGTCGCTGGCACCCAATGAGGAGAAGTTCAGTGTGGTGGAGAAGGAGATGCTGGCAGTGGTTTGGGCGATGGAGAGATTCAGACAATATCTGTGGGGAGCTAAATTCTTGGTCCGAACGGACCACAAACCTTTGTCCACAAGGCATACCGGAACACCTGATGAATGTAATGCACGAGGGGCATCAGGGAATCACCAAGACAAAAGCCATGGCCAGACAAGCATATTGGTGGCCAGCCATTGATGCCCAGATAGAAAGACATGTGCGGAATTGTGAGTCATGCGCCAAGGCAGACAAGTCGCAGAGCATGTTAAGACCACCTTTGGGAAAATTCCCAGTCCCGGATGGACCGTGGGAAATGGTTTCGGTGGACATCATGGGCCCTGTCCTCAACAAAGAAGGAACACAGAAGTACGCTGTAGTTCTAATAGACAAATATTCCAAGTGGCCTGAGGTGGAGATAATGGAGAAAGTGGACACGGAGGCAGTGATACGCTTCCTGCGTACCTCGTTCGTCAGAGAAGGCATCCCAAAAATTATCACGTGTGACAATGGCCCGCAATTCACTTCTGCGAAATGGACCGCATTCACGACCAGGAACGGCATAGAGGTAAAACACACTCCCATCTACCATCCTGCCGGGAACGGTCAAGTGGAAAGGTTCAATCTGGTGATCATGGGCACCATTCAGGCGGCCATAAACGATGGCATGGACTGGGAAAAGGAATTGGAGAAAATGATCTGGGCCTATCGCATCACTCCGGGAAGCACGGGATACAGCCCATTTAAGGTGTTGAGAGGAAGAGAAGCCTTTACGAAGGACAACATGGCATGGAGGAAGTTGGTGGTGCAAAGTAAGTGGTCACCGGCCGTTGTCAGAAGGAATTTGGAGAAAGCACAAGAAGTGTATACAGCGCACTTTAACAAGAAACGCAATGTTCAGGGTGCAGAACTGGAAAAGGGTGATTGGGTGAGAGTAAAGCTGGCCATCCTCAAGAAGAAAGGGGAAAGCAAATTTTCACCACCATTGCAGGTGCTGGAGCCCTACACCCGGTCTGCCCTGCTCAGTGACGGAAAGGTATGGTCACAGGACAGAATGGCTAAATGCAGCATTGGGGTAACGAAACTGAAGAAGGAACACAGCAAGTAGAAGATGAAGGTGGTAGAGAACGTAGCGGAAGGGAAAACGAGGATGTAGAAGAAAGAGAGCGGCAAGTGGAAGACGGCGAAGAAGAAGGAAAGGCGAGTGAAGAGATGAGAAGCGGGGGCAAAGCTGAAAGCAAGGAGGAGGCACGTGACAGAGAAAATGAAAGCGCAAGAAGAAGTTTAGACAGAAGAGGATCGGGAGAAGAAGGTAGAACCGAAGTAATGAGAACCAGAGTTGGGAGAGCGGTAAAGGTACCAGAGAAGTTCAAAGACTATGAAATGGACTGGAAGTAAGAACTTTGTTGGTTAATGTTGTTGTTGCATAAAGGGGGGAGATATGTGGTGATGGTCTAGTTCCCCGTCACCGGAAGGGGAAGTTAAGTTAAAGGAAGCTTTAGGCGGCCATATTGTTTATCGGCGCCGACCGCTGCAAGAGCGGACTTTCTCCCGGCGCTCCGGGCTCAATAAAGAATACTTTAATTAAATCTAGAGTTTGTGCACATCAATTCAAACTCTACAGGTTAAAGGGGTATGAGGTGGAATCACGGGCCATGCACTCTTGGCATTTTGAGCCAGGCATTTATTCAGTCAACAAATTAGCACGGTTTGATTGTAATGCTATCTGTTTGCAAGGGATTGTTATTTAATACAGCGGGCATCTGGTTAGTACATCTGGTTTCGAGAGTGGCATTTTTATTTTTTTAAACCTTCGTTCCTCGCTATGGTGATTATTGAACACTTTTAAAACATTTATCCAGTGGTGCTTTGCAAGTTCTCAAATGGACACTGGGCGGCACTGTTGGATAAAAAAAAGACTGAGCTCGCTCCTAATTAGGTTTTAGTTATCATTTGGGGTTGTGCAAGCTTTAAAATATCTAATTTTGTTGCAGTATAGGACGGATGATATTAAGGAGAGCTACATTTTTGACTCAAAATGTATTTGCCTTGATAATTTTGTGAACAACAGTTTGTCATACAATCACTAAAACTAAGGATGGACCGTATATGCAGTTTGGTATATGGGCTATTCTGCCACAAACGTGGTAGAGACGTGGGGCCTCAATTATGGGAAGCGACGCATTGCTGCGTTAAAACAGCGATGCGTCACTTCTCAGTGCACCCTAATTGCGACATAATGCATGCGTCATGTCTGCTGTATGACGCATCATGTCGCAAGGAGTTACAGATACGTCAGTATTTCTGACGTATCTGTAGGAGCAAAAGTGACGCATTGCTGGGGTGTATCTGAAAACAGAGGTGACTCCAGCAATGTGTCCTTTCACATGGGGCAAGCCTCATGTAAAAGAGCCTGTGTCAGTCTTATGCCTGCTGTGAGGCAGGAGTAATATATTGACGCAATGGCGTCCTAGAAGTGGCGCACTGAAATCTCATAGATTTCAATGCACCACATCTACGAGGCTTTATGCAGGGGAATGCCCACCCTGCATACATTATATCTGCCGCAGGTATAATGTGGAACAGGGGTTTACACAGTGACACATCTGCCTAGATGTCCAACTTTGTAAATAGGGCACAACATGGCGCATTATTTTTTACACAGCCGGTGAGTCACAACATGTGACGAACTGGTGGCGTAAAGGTGACGCAAGGCCTCCAAATAAGGCCCCTGATTTTTTATATTACAAGTGTCTTAGAGCTTATGGCACTCCTAATACTGTAGACAGGATGTCTGCCACATTTCTGGCAGGGTATCCCATCCACAAAATTATAAATAAGGCCCCAAACTAATTTACCCCTGTCAAGGAAATGAAGTTCAGTAGCAGACGTGTGGCATGTTACACCATGGGAGAGTGCTTGGTTGGTTGAGTACTCTTCTGTCGTCTGGTCTATAGAAGAATAATTTGGTATCATGTGTGAGAGACCAGTGTGGTGCTCTAATACTGAAGAGAAGTGAGACATAGAAACATGCACCTCTCAGTAATATTCAGCTGTGCCCCAATAACTGAGCAGGGGTCTATTGACTTCATCCAGGAACAACTGAGTAGCAGCCCACTGCATGGGCTGAATAAATTCCTTCATGACAGATTGGCTTTATAAAGCCCCATCTCAGCTTCGAGTGAAAAACTGGGCGACCCACAACACAGACTTGCAACTTATATAGCCAGCAATTGTAAACAGTGTATTCACTTTAAAGGGATTTATTTTTGTGCTTGAATAAGTGAGTGGTTGTTCATAGCAACCACGAAGAAGTGGCAGGGAGGAGTCCAAAGCAAGCACAGGACGAAGATGCCCTATAACACCCACCAAATTAAACAAGCAAACAAAGTGCAGGAAAACAAAACCAGACCTGATGAAATGTCTGAGACCTTCCTATATAGACTCGAGGAGTAACCCAGAGGAATGCACAGCAGAAACACGGCCATAGTAAATTCTGTTTAGGGACTACCCAGGAATGGCTAATGAAGGACCCAAATGAGTGCACATTGTTTACACGAGTTGCCAAGCCTCTGCTGTGCAGTTTTTATAGTCTGCACAGTCATTCAAGGAGAGTTCATTCTCTTCACACACTCAAGAACCATTAGGAGGTCAGGCATGTTGAAGAAACGTACATCTATTAGAAGTAGAGACTATTAAAAAATGTAATATAGATAACCCTCCCAGAATACCTTCCAGTGTTATAAGTGTATACCAAACCGTCACATTCATTGGATTATGTTATCAGTGATGACCTTATTCAAGCCATCAGTGATGTAATATGGGAGGTCATAAGCAGAGCATGGTGGAGGTACAAGTTATAACTTGCTCAGTAAACCATAACTGGTACATTTTCGATTTTGTTTTTAGTTTTCAAAGGTTAGTTTTTACTTTATTTAACACCTTCCCTACTCATGACAGGACCATGCCATCATGAGCCACGGGCGGTGGGTGCTCATGACGGGGTGGTTTCGTCATGCTGCGACCGCTCCGCCCACGCGGCACTGATTACCCACCTGTGCGGGCGAATTAGTGAGTGGGCGGAGTCGTGACGGGACCACACCGTCATGAGCACAGCTTGCCCGTGGCTCATGACGGCGTGGTTCCATCATGAGCATGGCAGTGCAGCGCTGTCCCTCCTCCCCCCAGCGCCGCGGCGGAATTATCCGCCACGGCCAAGGGGTTAAACACACTGCTCAAACTTTACTTTAATCACTGTTCATTCAGCAAAAACATGCATGTATTCATCTTTGTATCTGATGTAAAAGACAAAATAATTTTGCTAGGTGTAATTGTAGTTTGGGACTATTAACCCTTTCCTGGGCCGGGCGGCCGTTTTATTGCGTGGGCGGTGTTCGTATGTCCCCCGGCCGTCCTCTGCACACGCCGACCGTGATGTCGGACGGCACGCAAGGGGTTAATGTGGAAAGTTCCAAGAAGTATGCCTGTTGGATTTTTTGTGTGATAAGACTTTGCAATGTTTGTTCCATTGATATCAGGCCTGGCCAAAATCTAAATTATGCTGGGGTAATTTGCGCAATTTCCGGAAATGCATGTTACATTTGGGTTATTAAATGAGAGAGGTGGAATCCCGACTGAAATAATAAACACAATCGTTAAACTACCATCGCCTCTAAATAAAACATGTGCTTGACCCTGGCAGCTTGGTATAAAAGCAGTCAGGCTTAACTTAGAGACAATGTGTAAGGTATTTATGCAGCACTCAAACAGTAATAAAGTGAAAACACAACACAAGAACAATCCCAAATATATCCAGAAAAATAGAAAAAAATATAAAACATAAAATGACACCAAAACGACAAAAAGGTGATAGCGAGTGGCTTGGGGCCCGCTTTGCATGTCAGCGATATTTATCGCTAATGACATGCAAAGTGGGCGTACCCAACCTGTTAGTAACTGAAAGCAGTCGCTAACATCGCTATCGCCTATTATCAAAGCAGGCGTATCGATTAAAATATTTGCGCTAAGCGCGAATATCGCCAAATCCTAACGCCTGCTCAGACCACTTCTTAGCCTGTATATCCAATGGGAGATGGATATTCAGGTTAAGTCACTATTAGCGATAATGCCTGAATATCGCTGAATTTCCAGTGATATTCACGCTTTTCGCCGCTATCGCCAGATATTTTATCGCTTTGGAGATAAACGTTGCTAATAGCACGTTATCACTGCGATAAAATCCGGCGATGCACGGCGATAAAAAAATGACGCTAAGCTTATTTAGCGATAAATATCACTAGTTGTTGATAATATACCCCTCAGATCCATGGTGTCAGAGGTATTGTGCTTTGAATACAGTTTAGGATTCCCACCTCTGTACTCCCGAACAGAATCATTCCCCAGTTTTTTGTCGGGTCAAACTAAAATGAAGGCAGCGTGGAGAAGTAGTATTGACAGTCTGGCTTTCAGTCGCATCCCCGGGGCACATGCCATAATTTATAGTGGGTTAACTTGGCTCTCTGAATGAATGATAGAATTGGGACTATCCTTTTGGCAAAAATGGTGAGGAAGTTACAGGTGTATCGGTAGACTGCGACTTGTTTTGAGGACACATTTAATCTGGGTGTTTTTCTCCGTTGAAGGAGACATTACTCGCTCTACTGGTAACAGGCATGCGTGATAGGGCCTATAGAAGGGAGGCCTAAATAACAGAGGACCTCAACACTTAAATATACTTAAAATCACAAGACGAGGAGTACCATAGTTAAAAGAGGTGAGCAATAGTGGAATGTCGGTTTCAGTTCAAGCACTTTATTTTTGGAGATGTACACGTGGTTGATATGGTTGTACTTCATCAACAGTGTTGAAAGGAACGAGAAATCACGGAGGAAAGAGGTTGCGTTATTGACGCGCAGAGCAGATCTTGAACCAATGGAGGAATTGCAGGAGGTAAGAGATCTTGCAATGGAGTCATGTCATGTTGCAAAATTGTGGTTGAAGCAAAAGGGTGGGTTTGAAATGCTAACTAGAATACTCCCTATGACTCCGCGTATAGGTCTGAAAGAGTATATGAAGAATATTGTGCAGACAATTGGTGTCTAAGGATACGGCTTCTAACAAAACAGAGCGCTGGTAAGCTGTTATCCTACTTATGTTTAAGGGAATGTGGATCTAGAAAAATTGGAGTATACTCTTGTGGCACTACCAAGACAAAAGATGTGTGGGTATAGAACATAGGGAACTTTAGAGATATGCCCCAAAGAGGAATTAGGAAATGTGTGATCAGTGAACCAAATGACAGCAAACGTATGTCCACTGTAGCCTAATTATGAGGTTTTAAATTAGGAGAGATGTTGGTTATAAAAATGAGGGGAGGTACTTGATTAGGTAACAATGGTGGATATTACTAAACAGAAAAGTGCAAAAAATAAATTAATCGTGCAAAATTTTTGAACATATAAAGTTTGCTTTTCTGATGACACGTGCACAATGTGAAGGTATTATGTAAAAATGTAATATGTTGCTTTTCTGTACATAAGAGAGCATATGGTGCAACTTCTCTGAAATGTGTGTATATATTACCTACTGGAGGTCGCCAGTAGGTATATATAGTTAGGATTTTTTCTCTATGGGATTTTTGAAAATTCTATGTCTAATAACTTTGGCGTTTGTGGACGGAATTGGCTGAAATTTTCAGGAAAATGGAACATTTTGTTTCTGAGCAGCCCCTGGAAATTTGGGGGGGGGGTTCGTCAAGGGGGGGCCGAGAAAAAAGGGGGGTCCCAAAACGTGTTTTTAACATTGAGTTTTCCATAGGGCGGTTGGCCTCACTTTTAGCCCGAACGGCTGAATGGATTTGCACGAAACTTGGCAAAATTGTAGGGACTGGTAGCCCGATGTGCCTTTGCTAGGTCTCAATATATGTGCTCCAGTGGATTTTGAGAAATTAACGTTCAAAAAAAGATATATATCTGTAACAGCGGACCGGGCAGCGCTCCGCTACGCGTACTTTTCGCGTTACGGAGCTTTGTGAAGCGAAGCTGATTGGTTCTCCGGCGTCTGTAAACATTCCAAACAGTCCGTAGCGGCCGCCATCTTGTCTCTCGGTAGGATCGAGAGACAAGAGGAGGCCAAAGCGAAGGGGCAAATGACCATAAGGGGGCATAGTAGATCCTCCCTGACCCCCTAGGTTTGATGTGGAGGTTTTAAAAGGGCCCCGCGGGGCAAAAAAAAATAAAAATAATAATAATCGAATGGCTGAATGGATTTGCACGAAACTTGGCAAAATTGTAGGGACTGGTAGCCCGATGTGCCTTTGCTAGGTCTCAATATATGTGCTCCAGTGGATTTTGAGAAATTAACGTTCAAAAAAAGATATATATCTGTAACAGCGCTCCGCTTCGCGTACTTTTCGCGTTACGGAGCTTTGCGAAGCTGATTGGTTCTCCGGCGTCTGTAAACATTCCAAACAGTCCGTAGCGGCCGCCATCTTGTCTCTCGGTAGGATCGAGAGACAAGAGGAGGCCAAAGCGAAGGGGCAAATGACCATAAGGGGGCATAGTAGATCCTCCTTGACCTCTTAGGTTTGATGTGGCGGTTTTAAAAGGGCCCCGCGGGGCAAAAAAAAAATAATAATAATAATCGAACGGCTGAATGGATTTGCACGAAACTTGGCAAAATTGTAGGGACTGGTAGCCCGATGTGCCTTTGCTAGGTCTCAATATATGTGCTCCAGTGGATTTTGAGAAATTAACGTTCAAAAAAAGATATATATCTGTAACAGCGCTCCGCTTCGCGGAGATAAAATTATCTCTGTATTACCTAGCTGTTGCTAACACCAGTTAGCGACCGCTAGTAGGAGATAGCGACCATCTTGGGCTCCACTTTGCATGTCAGTGATATTTATCACTAATGACATGCAAAGTGGGCATGCCAAGATGTTAGCGACTGGAAACAGTCGCTAACATCGCTATCTCCTATTACCAACTTTTGGAGATATTCGCGCTAAGCGCGAATATCTCCAAAAAGTAACACCTGCCCTGAGCAGTTCTTAGCCATGTTATCCAATGGGAGGTGGATAACATGGCTAAGAGCATTAGCTCGGTAATGCATGAATATCGCTGACTTTTCAGCGATATTAATGCATTGCGGTCGTTTTTCATCGCATTTGCGATAAACCTTGATAATAGCAAGGTTTATCTGCGATAATTTCTGACGATGCTTAGCGGTAAAAAATTCGTTGCTAAGCATCGTTAGGGATAAATATTGCTTAACTTTGGTAATATGCCCGAACGTCTGTTAACGTTCGATTCGAAGGAAATCAGGAAGTGTTGAAAAACATTGTCTGCGCCATCTTGCCTTTTTTCAAATGCCACACTTTTGTCGTGCACGGCAGCCATTTTAGATGCCTTGACCAGACCCACTCTCTGTACGCTGTCGATCCTTAGCATGGCTCCCCACCCTCGCAAGCATCTCCCCCAGGCACTGGTCACCCCCGCTCTCTGTCTTATGCATGGGTAATAAACCTCCCCCCATCTGCGCTGCTCTTCCCTGAGAATCACACCCTGTGCCCGCCCGACACCTCCCTTTCGCCCTATTCACTACCGCACCCTCTGACACTCCTTTTCCTCTGTGTCCGATTGTCCAGGCCGGTCCTAGGCTATCAGCTAGCCCTGCAGATGTAGTTTATGGCCCCAGCTGTAAAGAATCACCCCTCTTCAAAGGAGTTATAGTAGATCAAGGCCCACACCCGATGAGATCCGTCACAGCACACGCGTTCCTACTATCTGAAAACCATCCTGTATTGTGATTGGGGAGGGGACCGAGCCTGAAGCGGAAGATTCCAGGGATGACTCTTTGTACATCAAAGTTTTTACAATTATGTGTCACATTAAAAATATATAGCACTCCAACAAAGTAGTAAGATTATAAAACTTTAATAACTTATAAATATATACAACAAAACAAAAACAGTAAAAACATTTAAACATTTTTAGGGAAAATGAAGGAAGTAGCGGTCGGCTGTGCGAATAGTCCCAACGTAGCACAACGTCCAGATTTCTGGACGGCACCCAGGTGATGTTGCCTGGGTGCCGCACTGATTTCGGTATCCGGCGTGGGGCGTCGCGGGGGGTGGGTCATCAGTAGCGGTCTGTTGTGCAAATAGTTCCAAGGCAGCAGAACGATGGCACCAAGGTGATGTCCAGTAAGTTGCCGCCCTCCGAATAACGGCGTGGGGCGTCCCGGGGGGGGGGGGGAGGCGGCGTGAACGGGCCTCTCCAGGTGGAGTTTCGTCTGCTGTAGTGGGGCGCCCCTTTACCGTTTCAGTTGCCATTCCGTCCCCTTTTGGTCCACTGTGTCAAAAGCCGCAATTCAGCTGAGTTGCGCCCACTCTTGCGGTGCAGCGATAGGCGGCTGTCACAGGACTCTCAAAATGGCGGCAGGCTCTTTCCTTTTTGGGCCTGGTCCACTGAAATGGCCCTGGGACACCTTGGAAATCGCACGCTTGTCTGCTAGGTCTTGGACCCCATTCTCGAAAGCGTCCCCTCCGCCTTGAGGATTCAACAAAAGTTTTGGGGGCCCCCGACTCCTGCAGGCTTCTGGTGGGGAGCGGCTGCCATGATTGCTTGCGGAATGACCACGACGGAGCCACGAGATGGTGGTGCTTTCATGTTGATGCCAGCTTCAGTCTGAAACATCATATGATCAAGCCTTCCATCATTAGGAAACCAAAAGTAAAATGAACCAATGAAAAGTTTTATAAACAAGTCACATGACCTGTTATGCGGCATAGGGTATAAAATGCGGAGAAAATACGTTGGCACGTGAGGCGGCGTCAGTAGCGGAACGATGTGCGAATAGGACGAAGGCAGCACAACGCGCCAAGATCCGGATGGCACCGAGGTGGTGTCTAGTAAGTTGCCGCACTGGTGTGGCCATCCTACAATGCTGAAAGTCGGCGTGGGGCGCCCCGTTGGCCTGTGAGATGGCGTCAGTAGCGGACCGATGTGCGAATGGAGCCAAAGGCAGCGCAACAATATTTTCCGAATAGAAGACACCACTAGGCGCTGAGATGCCAAGATCCGGATGGCACCGAGGTGGTGTCTAGTAAGTTGCCGCACTGGTGTGGCCATCCTACAATGCTGAAAGTCGGCGTGGGGCGCCCCGTTGGCCTGTGAGATGGCGTCAGTAGCGGACCGATGTGCGAATGGGGCCAAAGGCAGCGAAACAATATTTTCTGAATAGAAGACACCACAAGGCGCTGAGATGCCAAGATCCGGATGGCACCGAGGTAGTGTCTAGGTTGCCGTACTGGTATGGCCATCCTACAATGCTGAAAGTCGGCGTAGGGCGCCCCGTTGGCCTGTGAGATGGCATCAGTAGCGGACCGATGTGCGAATGGGGCCAAAGGCAGCGCAACAATATTTTCTGAATAGAAGACACCACAAGGCGCTGAGATGCCAAGATCCGGATGGCACCGAGGTGATGTCTAGTAAGTTGCCGCACTGGTGTGGCCATCCTACAATGGTAAAAGTCGGCGTGGGGCGCCCCGTTGGCCTGTGAGATGGCGTCAGTAGCAGACCGATGTGCGAATGGGGCCAAAGGCAGCGCAACAATATTTTCTGAATAGAAGACACCACAAGGCGCTGAGATGCCAAGATCCGGATGGCACCGAGGTAGTGTCTAGGTTGCCGTACTGGTGTGGCCATCCTACAATGCTGAAAGTCGGCGTAGGGCGCCCCGTTGGCCTGTGAGATGGCATCAGTAGCGGACCGATGTGCGAATGGGGCCAAAGGCAGCGCAACAATATTTTCTGAATAGAAGACACCACAAGGCGCTGAGATGCCAAGATCCGGATGGCACCGAGGTGATGTCTAGTAAGTTGCCGCACTGGTGTGGCCATCCTACAATGGTAAAAGTCGGCGTGGGGCGCCCCGTTGGCCTGTGAGATGGCGTCAGTAGCAGACCGATGTGCGAATGGGGCCAAAGGCAGCGCAACAATATTTTCTGAATAGAAGACACCACAAGGCGCTGAGATGCCAAGATCCGGATGGCACCGAGGTGGTGTCTAGCAAGTTGCCGTACTGGTGTGGCCATCCTACAATGCTGAAAGTCGGCGTGGGGCGCCCCGTTGGCCTGTGAGGTGGCGTCAGTAGCGGACCGATGTGCGAATGGGGCCAAAGGCAGCGCAACAATATTTTCTGAATAGAAGACACCACAAGGCGCTGAGATTCGGTTACCACCGAGGTGGTGTCTAGCAAGTTGCTGCACTGGTGTGGCCATCCTACAATACTGCTCCGAATAACGGCGTGGGGTGCTCGAAGGGGGGGGGGAGGCGGCGTGAACGGGCCTTCCCAGGTGGAGGCTCGTCTGCTGTAGTGGGGCGCCCCTTTACCGTTTCAGTTGCCATTCAGCTGAGTTTCGGCCACTCTTGATGCTACAGCGACAGGCGGCTGCAACAGGACTCTCAAAATGGCGGCCTGTTCTTTGGATTTGGGCCTGGTCCACTAAAATGGCCCTGGGACACCTTAGAACTCGGACGCTTGAATTTTTTTTCCTTTCCTCTACATGCAAAAAAAGGTAAATGCCCGGTACGTTACACGCTTCATCTGCCACGATGTACTCTCCAGAGGAACCGAAAAAAAATATAGTTATGGTAACTATACCATGCATCGTCATATGGAGGGGTGGCACCGATTAATTATAGTGCTGCATAAAAGAGAGATTTAGAGAAGAACCCCCGACCTGCCAGTACATTCATCAAAGAAGTGGCACTGACAGTATCAGAGGCAAGGGAAACGGTCCCAAATATTTAGAAGAACTTTGGAAAGATTAAAATGACATGTTTAGATTGTGGCAAATTAATTTCATGTGGACAGATGAGTGTTACTCTAATAAATACAGCATATGAACATCATGATAGTCGATGGTTGGTAGAGACATTTTGACTATATCCTGGACCTGCCCGTCCTCGCCCAAAATGGCGCCGGAATAAATGGGACTCGTAACTCCTTGTTGTGTACTTGTTGTACAACCTTGATATCACAAGATACGTATGCAGTTTTGAAGCACATGGCGGGCGGGGACGAGAATAGATTGAATATTTCGACATCTCTATTGATATTAAGTTGTGATGTGTTATTGATTACTGTACTATTGAAAGTTCGAATTAACGCCACCCATGGCACTTGCCCGCAAATGTATATCTAGATAATTTTATTGTAACTGGCCCTGTCGTATTTTAATTATAAAATGTACGTCCACCGATTCCGCAACTGTTAGACACCTTAGTTCTTGCAACCTAATGGCCCGCCCGTTACGTTCCTCTACAGTGTAAATGTCTCCTCATCATATACGATTACAGTTTGCTCCGTGGCCGGCGCACGTGGTTATAGGCCCGTATTTGTATACTGACATTTTCACAATAAAGGTTTTTAAAAGAAAACATGGTAGTAGTATTTACATTGGTAAAGTTTTTAATAATAGTCACTGTTTTAGAATCAGTAAAAGGCAAGTGAAATAAAGCAGACCAATTACATGAAGGGTAAAAGGTATAATACGCAGGAACGCAGTAAAGATAAATGGTCAAGGGCTGTTGTGTTTTCTACTCCTGCAACATAAAGTGATCGATAAGAATCTCATATTCAGGCGTATCGGCAACTAAGACAGCAGGTCGACCCTCTTTTGCTCAACGGCTCCGTCATGGGACGAAGAAACGCCCTTTTTCTCGAAAAAAGAATATATTTTACTTGCAGGACAGTTGTAAATTTTCCGGGAAAGTACATTAGCCTGGAACATTATAACATATATGTTTAAGAATAAATAATGTTCGGAAGTAATAAAAAGCGTAATTTTTAGGTCATATGACCAAGCCTTTCATCATTAGAATAAGAAAAGTAAAATGATCCAATGAAAAGTTTTATTAACAAGTCACATGACCTGTTATGCTTACGTTACGCGCTGCGCGTCGCGCCCCGGATCACTTCCGGATGCGCTAACGCGGCGCATCATATGACGCATTACGCGACAACGCAGGTCCAGAATATAGTCGAAATGTCTCCACCAACCAGCGGTCGGAACACAACCCCTTTCAGCAGGCTAAATAGTTCCGTTAAATGACAACAGAAGGGACAGGCAACAAGAACCATCAGTCAAAGAGGGGAGGGCTAGTTCTTCTCTACCGGGTTACGTTGGGGCGCTACCGGAACTGATCGAATTGGTAGTCTACAGTGTTTCTGGATGTTTCAGACTGAAGCTGGGGTTAGCATGAGAGCACCACCATTTCGTAGCTCCGTCGTGGCCATTCCGCGAGCAATCATGGCAGCCGCTCTTTATCGTTATTTTGGGCGGGGTGGGTGGCGGAGCCGAGCTGTATTGCAGCCATCATGGTGTGGAGTTTAGTTCATCTCACTAGTTTCGTATTTGTCATGAGGGGTTGTTCCTAATGTTTCTATTTTAGCGAGGTCAAAAAGAGATCCCATTAGTGGCCTACTGATTTTGCTCGATTCCTTTTGTTTTTTTACACGATTTTTCGTTATCTGCAAAGACTAAACAGAGTATTGCGACTCTGTGTTTGTTTGTAAATAGAGAATGAACCAAAGAGAACCAATTCTAAAACAGTAAATGCTTGGATAACAATCAATCAAATGGAGAGAGAAGCAGGCACGACGTATTACAACGGGGGCAAAGGCCTGCGTTAACTACCTTTCACTATCTGCAAAGAGAGAGTACTCCTAATAGAAATGAGGGGGGGGGCAGCATTCAAAGCAGATCAGTGTGCATAAACACGAAAATGTTTTTACTTACCACGTACTTGACATTCGACAGCTTATGATATTTGCTATTAAAAAACCATTGAAATTCACTGAAAAAACCATAGGTTATAGACCATATATAGTTAGGAATTAGCATTTACAAAACCTTGAAAATTCACTGAAAAAACCATAGGTTATAGACCATATATAGTTAGGAATTAGCATTTACAAAACCTTGAAAATTCACTGAAAAAACCATAGGTTATAGACCATATATCGTTAGGAATTAGCATTTAAAAAACCTTATTTTACTCACACAAAACCATTGAAATTCCATATGTAGTTAGTTGCACTAACTATATATCGCGCACCCGCAATCCACTGCTGATGATGTCACATATTACATCATTCATGACATGGTCAGTGACATCACTGATGACATCACTGATGACATCTCAAATGACATCACTGATGACATCACTGATGACATCTCATTTGACATCAATGATCACATCACTGATGATATCATTCATGTGATAATACAATGCATCTCCTCACACTCTAATATAACCTCCGTTACACCCAGTGTTAAATACAGAGTATAATTTTTTAAACCATTGACACACCAATACTAGTTACTACATACGCACTCACTGATTCCTATGTCTACACACACATTCACTCATTCACCCATACAATCATTCATACATACAATCACTCATCTTTACAACACTATCATATGCACTCATACACCTATACAGACACTCACACTCTGCCACTCATCCATGGAGTTACTCACACACCTAGTCAGTCCTGAAAAGAATCAATCACACTTCCATTTTCTCATCTATACAGTTAAACACAGAACACCTTACATTTTTTAAACATATACTAACACATACTTACTCTCTTATACAATCACTGATACAAGTACACATTGATCTGCACAGAGTCACACACCTCCCAGCCAGCCATACACACACTCAGTCTCCCATACAAATACTTGTGCAACCAATCAATAACCCATATAGCCACTCATATAGCTACTGATCAACACATGCAGCAGCTTGCACAACAACAGACATACTGATGCACACTTTCAGACAGTTTAGTCACTAACCCGTGCATTCAGTAAGACGCATTTAATCACTCACTCATACAGTCAATCACGCACCTGCTAAAACCTTCATTCAGACACTTATACATCCACTCATTCTTCAATATGTAAAACATATTTAAACTTTACAGAAACACATAATCACTGGATGATGTCATCAGTGATGTCATCAGTGATGTCATTTGAGATGTCATCAGTGATGTCATCAGTGATGTCACTGACCATGTCATGAATGATGTAATATGTGACATCATCAGCAGTGGATTGCGGGTGCGCGATATATAGTTAGTGCAACTAACTATATATGGAATTTCAATGGTTTTGTGTGAGTAAAATAAGGTTTTTTAAATGCTAATTCCTAACGATATATGGTCTATAACCTATGGTTTTTTCAGTGAATTTTCAAGGTTTTGTAAATGCTAATTCCTAACTATATATGGTCTATAACCTATGGTTTTTTCAGTGAATTTTCAAGGTTTTGTAAATGCTAATTCCTAACTATATATGGTCTATAACCTATGGTTTTTTCAGTGAATATATATATATATTTATATAACTTTTAGAAATATATCTTTTACTTCCGCAATGAACTATAAGGAACAGATGTGAATGATAACTCCTTTTAGGGGAATTGTTGTTATTGCGAAGAGATTTTTGTTTGATTGCTTTTTCTAATGTATTGTTTGTTTCTATGTTTTTATGTCTAACAGCCCTGAAGAAGTCCCATAGTGAATAGGGACGAAACACATAGGTTGTTCATATGGGATATGTCATCTTGTTTTTACTTGAAAATTATGAATAAGAATTTATGAAAAGTAATCCGGAAGAATGGAGTGTATTTTATGATTGTTTGCTGGCAAGAGTTGTGTTACATATTGGGTTACCAACATTATGATGTCTAAGAGATCCTTTTAGACTCTTGTAAACATTTTTTGTTGTGCTCCTCACTTAGTTTGGTTATATGTATAGATTTGGGTTTTTGCGGTTGACTCAAAAGAGTGAGCACATCTAACAACACCAGAGACAAACAGTGTGCAGGCGAAAATATACTATAACCGTCTTGCTATTTTGATACTAGATTCAAGCTAGCCTGGCTGATGAGGATTGCTACTGCTAAACCAGTCCCAGGATGCTTGTTTCTGGTCCAGGGAGTACCCAATTTGGCAGTTTGGGCTGGACTGTTCCCATGCGAAGCACGGTCAAGACTGATTTACCTATGGCTGGTTTAAACTGGAATGGCATGGGGAGCAAAAAAACAATGGATTTAACCCAGATCTCTTGATTGAGGGTGAATGTTTTACTAATTCAGCATTCCGCCCTTCATTTGTTGCCACAGCACTTGTAACCCTTTTCAGCACATCTTTGGTTGACCTTTGGCTGTTTTTTATGCAATTTATTTCGTAGCATGTTTGAAGCGTGGATAATAAATGACTCAGGAAGTGTTCCATGAAAAGGCACTTCATTGAATCGCTTAGGCAACGTTTGCAAATTACACATTTTCACACATTCTGATTTCACTAACCTTCAATTGTATAGATTGGTGGAATTGTGTTTGGTCTTCTGCACACCTTCATAATGCTGCAATGAGTTACTGTCTGGAATTAATAGTACTTGAAGGTTGACCGCAGTGATTTGTGGAAAACAACTGACAGAGATTGGTTCAGCTTGGACTTTTACGTTGGAGCAATCAGTTGGCAGCTGTAAACTTAAAATTGTTGAAATACTTTTGAAATTTAAACATATTTTGTATCCTGGCGTTGATTTGCTTAGATTTCTATTCTATGACTAGTTAGCAAAGCATGCCCGCTGCCTGTGTTTGCTGTTAGGTAGAAAATATACTGGCAAACCAATATAGTTTTCTATCCCTGTCCTCGCATGCCTTGTACGGTGTTGTAGTTTTTATCTATGATCCTTTCCTCCTGGTAATTGGCTTGAGTGGGAGTGTTGCATACTACGTTTAACTTAAAATCTAAAACCCTGGACCTTTTAGAGGGGCACATACATTAATAGTGCAACTGATGCTATGGCACAGCAGCCCACAAGTGTGAGGGGATTTCTGCAGCCAAATTGGATGGTGGTTGTGTAATCTTCTGCCTGGTTGCGGAACTCCACTGAATTTAGCAGAGTTTCTCGGTAGCTTCGCTTAATTCCATAGAGTGGAATTCTGCGAGCTCCGCCCAGGCCTACTTTTCATGGCCTTTTAAATATGGGCACTGTTAGACCCAGGACCGCTGGTTGGCTGTGGTAGGTATCTTAGGCCAAGTAGGGATCCGCGTTCCAACGTCAGGGAAAGGAAGGTCACCTTCTTAGTTATCCCTGTTCACCTCCTCAGTAGCTTGGCACGAGCAGCCAGGCTTATCTTTAAGGCAAATGTGTAAAGTATTTGCAACCATGCTCACAATAATCCAATGATGACACCACAAATAGACTCCACACAAGTTTTATAAAATGAGTATAAACTTTATGTAAAAAGATGTACGATAAGACCACACGACATAGAACCAACAAATGAAGTTGTGTAATATTTCTCCTGGCCAGTTGTTAGGCCAGCCCTTGAAAGTTCTGGCGATGTCAATGAGAACTTCTAAACATTCTCATGTACTCCCAATATCATGTCATAAAGTTTGTAATGCTATAATCAGGCACTTTTGCAATGTAAAAATACTGTAATGCGTAACATAGCAATCAGACACTGCAATGAAAAGAATGCAACGCGTAACGCAACAATCAGGCGCCTTGCAAGGTAAAATAATGCAATGCTTAATACAACCACCAGATATGTCGTTCTGCACAAATAAGTCAATGCGTATACATTAATCAGGTAATTCGTTATGCAGGAATAATGCAATGTGCAATACGCTAATCAGGTAGTTCGTTATGCAGAAACAAGGCAATGCGTCATACGACAATCAGGTAGTTCATTATACAGAAATGATGCAATGTGTAACACTTGGTTCTGTCAGGTTACACAATTTCTTTGTAACAATAAATACATTCTTTTGCAAGATGCCATATTTAGTTTGAGGCAAACAAGAACTGAAAACCAAATTATAGGTGAACACACATACATCAAAATGCAAAAAAGCTGTCATCTTTTACTTAGCAAAAAATAATGGTAATATTGAATAATCACATGGCTGTCAGTTATGTTCAAATATATATTGGCGTAAGTGAATAAGTGACTCAAAGCGACAAGTGGATATAGTGAATGTGACAGGTTAAGTGTATTATACAATTGGGTGACAAGATACTGTACAAATATTTACAAGTGGTACATTTTCTGGGGTGAGGGAAAGGAAAAGAGGGTCCAATTTCATCAAGTAATAACGTTTCACAAGCTTTGTAATTAAATTGCAATTGATTTCACAGCTTATTGACCTAACCAAGTATGGACAATTAGCCGTCAACGTTTTGACCCTATCGCAGGTCTCATTGAGGATATCAAGAACAGGTCTTCTTCAGAACAGTGGGGTAGTACAGTCAGCCTGCAGAAGAAAAATATATGTGGGTGAGAGTGTGTTTGGGAAAGTATTAAGGAGTGCCAACTCCCGTGGGGTTTGTGGCTAACTCACCGAATTGGAACCAGCCCTCTATCTACTTGAAGTAGACAGAAATTCTTCAGTGGATCAGGAGCATTCCTAAAGAAATTATGGGACTCTCTCAATTACTAAGAAAGGCTACTTTCACGTTCGGAGACGTGATGACTAAACCCCTGAGGGTCAAAACATACCTGGTGTGACAAATTACACACTCTAGGTTTCTTCAATTGAAATCGGAGGTGCCCAAAATAATTTAAAAAGCACCAAGGTCCGAGAATGACCTGCCGCAGGTATGTTTTGACGTCACGCCAGAAGTGATGCATCACTCAGATTCCTTGGGGTAGACTGTGTAACAGGAATGCGTATACTTAACATGTTCATTTCTGATTGCAACCGTGCATGTTGCATGGTAGTTGCTACATTGAAACAAGTATTTCCTAATGTTAATACAAATAGATTTGCAGTTGTAGGGCTCAAGGGCATGTATCCTGAACCACTGTTGTAAACGTATATGCCCCAACTAATGTGATCGCTCTATTGTTTTTATACAGTCCAATAAAGATTTTTTTTTTTAAACGGTGAAAAACTATTTGAGGAGTTTTTTACTACCAGGATATGTAAAACTTAAGCAAGTCTTTTAGTTTTTTAATACTATGCGTCCTGCATGAGGAGCAGCTAGGACCTACCTTAGTGGTGACTTCTAGTATTAACAAGCATTGGCATAGCCAATAGGTCTCGCCTTTGGGACCTTAAAAGTGTTTAGCCATGCAGCACATTATCACCCACCGGGCAGATTTCTGTAATAGAACTAGTACTTCTGTAAAGTGCTTTGATACCTTCATTCGCGCTACGTACTGTAAAAAATAAAAAGGAATGAAAGGAGAAGTGCTTGCAGATGTCTGATGTGGGGGAGCAAAAAGATGCACTCTGTAGAGTTACGCTGTGCCTACCTGCAAGACCACCTTTCAGCGAAACGTCAGCTGAGACCATGAGAGGTGGCCTTCATTTATGTGCCTCACCAGGGCCTCCGGCTAATTTATGCTTTTCACCCAGCAAAGCAAGAGGGTCACAAGAGTGTAGTAAACATTGCTTACATCTCCCCAGAACCAGGTCACATTAGCCAGACTGCGCGCCAGGGCATTCTACAAACAGTTGCGGGCGGGAGTGAGCAAAGAAACATGGCCACTAAAAAATCAAATCTAGTACCACCGGAACCCTGCAGTTATAGGTCTTTCTCCAGACTGCTATTCCCTTCAAAAGTCCTTGAAATGGCATTAAATACTGAACTCACTTCCTTCATTAATTATAACAAACTCCTGGTTTCTACTAAATGTTGCTGCATGGAAGCTCATTGCTCAGATACTGTCTTGATTGCAGCAACCGAAAACTTGAGCTCAACCCTGGATGAGGGAGGGAAGGCAGACTTGATCCTATTGGATCTTTCGGCTGCCGTCAATACGGTCAACCACCACATACTAATTAACTGGCTCTCTGAGCTTAGAACTTAGGATACCACCCTCAAAGTCCTTAAGTCTTTCCTGTCAGATAGGGAACAACGCATTGAACTAGGCAAATCTACATCTGTCAGTTTCAAGTTACCTTGTGGGATTCAGCAGGCCTCCTCATTGAGTCCTACCCTGTTAACCCTGTACCAAACCCCACTGGCGAGGCTCATCATATCTTTTGGCTTTTCAGTCGTTTCCTACGTGGATGACACCCAGATCATAGTCTCGGTGTACAACAATATTCAGGAATCCATTGAAAGCTTTAACATCTGTATGACTCAGATCAATAACTGGATGAAACTAAATTGCCTAACATTAAATTACAGTAAAATTGAGGTTCTACTTCTAGGAAATGACTCTTCTTTCTGGTCATCCATCTGGTCGCCCACTGACATGGGTGCTCTTCCTTCATCGGTAAATAAGGTTCAAAACTTATGAATTATCTTTGACAACAGGCTGACCTTCAAAGATCGTATCAATGCCTTGGTCTTATCAGTCTCTTTTGTCCTAAAGATGATTAGGAGGATCAGTGCCTTTATTCCACGACATACAGAAGACAGTTTTGACTGATTTGGCCTTGCTTGAACTTGACTATTGAAATGCCTTATTCCTAAACATTCAAAAAAGGCTCCTGTAGAAATTACAAATGTTACAAAATGCTTTGGCACACCTACTTTTGGGCTTTCCTAAACATCAATCTGTCTCCCAGAGTCTTGTCAAACTACACTACCTCCCAATCAACAAAAGGATCAAGTTAAAATCATTATGCATAGCTTTTAAAGTGATGCACAATGTTGGCTGACTATTAAAGACGTCACTTTACCTGGTACACTTAATCTAGGAAAGTAACATCAACTACTGCAAAGCTCTTAGTGATTCCCAGAATTTAAAAGCCCACTGGGGTAGAAAAAGCTTAATAGCTGGAACAGCAAAATTGTGAAATTCGCTCCCCATCACACTAAAAGAGAGGTCTAATCTACGGTCCTTCAGGAAAGCACTAAAAACTTGACTTTTAAATAACTAACACGTTTTAAATGTCTCATACTCCTCCCTCTTCAGAAGCAGCGCTAAGATGCCGTATGGTATTCGAGTGCTTTATAAAATGTAAAATTAAATAAAAAATCAGCATGCACGTTAGAGTTGTATAAGTTATTCTGCAGCCCTTAGGGATCCTCTTTAGTACCCATGACTTAGGTACCTGGGGTACCATTTACTAGAGGCTTACAGGGGTGCTAAAGTCCTTCACCAATTGTAGCACAATTAGACAATATCTTTTTTTTAATAACCAATTTTATTGATTTTAGTGGAAAAGCGAGCACAGGGAAAGCAAAAGCAGAAACATAAGACCAGCAGCAAGTACAAGCAGCAGTGCCCATCAGAGACATGATGACATTATGACAGCAAATACGTCCTGGATATTCATAAGCATAAAGGGGAACAGGGTAACGCCCACCGTGGCCCAGACCGCAGCGAGAAACCAAAATTCTCTATCACCCCCCACCCATTTGCCCCACATGTTACGGTATATCTTTGGGCATCCCCTGGCTTCGTACAATGACTTTTCCTGCGCCGCACACCAGTCCAGACCCCTGTGCCATCATACCAAAGTGGGCGCCGTCGGGCTAAGCCAACTCGCCACAATGTCTCTCTTGGCCACCATCATGGCTGTGTTTAGAAAGAGTTTGTCAGTCCGGGATCCATCCAGCCCCTCGCTGACCCCCAAGAGTACATTCAGTGGGTTAAATGGAACCTCCCAGCCCAGGACCTCAGTGAGTTCTCTGACCACTGATTACCAAAAACATGTGACTACTGAGCAAAGCCATACCATGTGGTAAAAATCAGCTTGTGGTTGACTACAATGGGGGCATGATGCGTCGAACCTGAGCCCTGTGTGGTAGAGGCACAGCGGTGTCAGGTAGGTGGCGTGGAGATAGTATATTAGGACTAAACGGAGCGTTGTTGAAGCTGTGATTCTTTTAGGTGACATTAGCGCGTCTCTCCTGTCGTCCTCCTCCAAGGTCCCGGGCCATCCCTCCCTGCAATCTCTGAGGCGGTGCAGTACTTTGGGAGTGTGGTTCCTGAGGGAGCAATAGATGCAGGAAATACCCCCTTTTCCCAGGTTGCCAATCATGATTTTGTCTCCGGTGGCCTGTATTCACGTAGGGTGGTGCCCTCTGAGATGTGGGAGTGGTGGGCGTGTTGCAACTACAAGTAGCGATAAAACTGTGAACGATGCAGGGAATACCGGGATTGCAGGTCTTGGAAAGGGCGCAGGTCGTCCCCTCCCCATACGTCTCCCAGCTGCAAGATCCCGATGTGATCCCACGCTCTGAAGCTCGATAGATTAGTGACCCCATGGAGCCAGGTGCCCTACCAAAGTGGGGTATTTTGAGTCCGTTTTCCCGACCAGCAGGTGTGGTGCAAAGAGGCCTGCCAGGCCAGAAGCACCCCATGCATGACTGTGGGCAGGGTTCTGGGATGGTGCTCCCGTACAGCATCCCATGGATGCTGGACAGGCCCAGGACACGTAGTTTCAGTCTGTATGTTGGGTCAGACCAGTCACCGTTAAACCAGTCATGTATAGTGAGGAGACGGGTTGCCAAGTAATAAAGATACTGGTTTGTCATCCCCTGACCACCATCGAAGGGTGGGATCTGGGACTGGGTGAGAGCCAACCGGGGCCTCCGACCTCTCCAGAGGACCTTGGTAGCTAGACTGTCTAGCTCTCTGAACCTTGTCCATGAAAAGAGCAAGGGTACATCCTGAAGCACATATAATAACCTGGGAAAGATCATCGTTTTAAATAAGGTCATTCTGCCCCTAGGGTTCAACGACAGTGCTTACAATCTGAGGTCAACTCAGACCTTTTTTATTAGCTGGGTAGGTTGAGCGACCAGACAAGGTCTGGGAGGAGGGCCACCCATATCCTGAGGTACTTGAAGGACTATCTCCGAAGGGGTATCATAGTCTGCCAGTCAAAGCACTCCCTTGAAAGATGAAGGGGGACCAGAACAGACTTAGCAGAGTTCAGTCGGAGGTCAGACACCTGCTTGAAGAGACTCAACGCACAAAGCCACCGGGGACCCGATTGCACTGGCTCCGCCAGAAAGAGCAGAACGCCATCTGCGTAAAGGGCAATTTTGTCCTCCCCCAGCCCGGGCCATTTTCACCCCATAATAGGCATGTCCGACCGTATAAGGCAAGTGAAGTGCTCCATCACCAATGCAAAGAGGAGGGGCAAGAGGGGGCATCCCTGCCTCCTGCCTCTCCCGATGGTGAAGGGCTGCGACAGTGCTCCATTGACCAGCACCCGGGCCCGTGGCTAACTGTATAGATTTTTTACCAGGTTGCGGAAGTATTCCCCAAATTCCATCTCCATCAACACCGCCTCAAGATATCTCCAGGCCACTGAATCAAAAGCTTTCTCGACATCAATGAGAAGGAGCGACTAATATGGGGTCAATCTCTGGCGATTCTCCAGAGCGAGGTGGAGGTGCCTGAGACAGTGCCTGGTACCCCAAGAGGGCATAAAGCCACACTGGTCGGGGTGGACCAGCTTGGTGAAATGCCATTTCATGCAGTTGGCTATGACAGAGGCAAATACTTTGAGTTCCGAGTTAATCAGAGAGATGGTGCTGGGCAGTATTCGGAGCAGTGCTTCGAAGGGGGCTGAGACTTGGGAATCACCACAATGGTGGCAATATCGGGTTCCTTACGTAATGAACCCCTGTCCATTGCCTCTGCGTATAACTCCAGAAGATGAGGCACTAGCGTGTCTCGGAAGGCAGCATAAAACTCCTGCAGGGGTCCATCAGACCTCAGGGTCTTACCTGAGGCCATGTGAGAAAAAGCGTTGTGGTTCTCCACCAGAGTAATCGGGAGGTCCGGAGCCTCCACCTCTGGCTCACTAAGCCACGGGAGAGAGATCTTCTCCAGAGGAAGCAGCTCTGGGAGTGAAAGATTGAGAGGTTGAGTGGAGTAGAGGGCAGCGTAGTAAGTGGCAAAGCACTCAGCTACCTTTCCCGGGGAGTGGTGGGTCGAGCCATCTGGGGCTATCACCTCCGGTATAATGCAGTTGGCCAATGAGTACGTGGCCAAGCAATGGAGGAGCTACCCGATTTTGTCTCCCCATCCATAGACTCTTGCCACAGAGGACCACCACAACAGCTTGGCGGCCTCCAAGGAAGTCTGCCGAATCTCATCTCTCAAAAATGCCAATTGTCTAGCTTGGTCCTCGGATCTCCCCTTAGGCGGCTGTCCCTCGATGAAGGTGGCTTGAGCTTCCAGTAGCGTAAGCCGGAAGTCTTGCGCAGTGCATTAGAGTTTGAGCTGGCCCTTAGCGAAGCCACGAATGGTGGCCATACGAGCTTCCCACAGAGTACCAGGTGAGGAGACTGAGCCATGGTTGGTGCCGAAGTAGCGTTGGAGCTCGTCACCCATCGATTCCCTCAAATTTTTATCCTGGAGAAAGCAGGCATTTAGCCTCCAAATCGGGCGCAAAGACTCTGGGAGGTCGCCAGTCTCCATCATTAAGAGTGAGTGGTCGGAAATGTCTCTGGGGAGGATGGTGATATCTTTAATTACTCAACAGTCCATGGCCAGCATGAAAATATAGTCCAAACGTGAGTGCATGCGCTGGGATGCCGGGGTGTGTGTGTACTGTCTGGTCGTTGGATGCCAAAGTCTCCAGATATCGCATAACCCTAAAGTGGCTGCCGAGTTCGTCAAAAGATTAGAGTGGGTCATTCTAGAGGCTGAGAGGGCTCCGGCAGTGTCAAGGTCAGGGTTCATGACTGTATTGAAGTCCCCCCCAACGACAGTCATTCCCGGGGGCAATGCGGCAACCAGGTCTGCAATACGCTTAAGAGTGGAGGCCATCAAGGATGGTGGGGAGTACAGGGACAGCAAGTTCAGGGTCCGGCCACCTACGGTCCCTTCCTAGGCCACAACGCTACCCAAAGGGTCAGTAGTGGTCTTGTGTAGTATTAATGGGAGGGTGAGGCGCACAAGGATGCTACACCCCTTTACCCATGATTAAAGCTGGAATTCCAGACCCCGCCATAGCTGTACCTTGCCAGGAAGAGGCAGCTGTTGCCTGCAAGGTGGGTTTCTTGGAGCATCAGAATGTCAACTGTATGGAGTTGTGCGTATTTCAGGACCGCTGCTCGCTTGACTCTGTGTAACAGCCCATTAACATTCCAGGACATTATATGAAGCGTTCCCCTCCCACTATGAGTGTCAGTCATGGGAAGTATGAGTTTGTGGTGAGACTTGTACAATGGACGGCAGGCGAGGGAGGAATGCTCTGCCTTTTTTTTTTTTTTGCATAGGCAGAATGCTCTGCCTATGCAAGTTAGTAAATGCATTGTTGTAGTGTAATCTATACGTGCGCTTGCCATGCTGCCGGTCAAAGATGCTAGTGTAATGAACAAGTGTGTCAACAAAAAACTGGAATACCGGTCCCTTTTCCCTACCCTTCCTCCTCCCCATCCCCCTCCCTATACTTCTGAAGCATCTGTCACCCTGAAAAGGAAACAAGTTAACAATAACAGGCTGCCAAGCTAAAACGCTTAGTAGGGGAGTTTGTGGTGACAGTGGACCCCTCCATAGTTACGGATGTGAAAGATCATAAGCCTGTGTCTAAGTGGATAGTGTTCACGGGGGATCTATCCCAATACTGGACTGACAGGCTTTTGAAGATCAGACTGCCGCATCCCCACCGATGTCCTGAAGCGCGGGGCTTCTAGGAAGGTCTGAGTCCGACAAGGCTGGTCGCAAGGCCCCAGATGGGTCTGGATCTCGGCTCAGGTTGTCCATGGAGCTGGCACGACTTCGGTCATAAAGAGCGAGGGAGGCCCCCCGGTGGCCAACAACTGGGTCCCGGTGACCGTGATGCCTCCGACCCCCATCCGACGAGACTGGGTGCGTCTCTGTTGTTGCTTGGGAGGAGACAGACTTTTTTGCTGACGGTCAGACAGAGCTGGGGGGGAAGCAGGTCGAGTCCGCAAGGGCCGATCCTCAGTGAGCCAGGTCCAGGCAGCCTGTGAGGTGTCGAAAAAGATTGGTTTGCCCTGAAAGATAACTCGGAGGCGAGCAGGGAAGAGGAGGTCATGTCTAAGCCCTAGATCGCGGAACTTCTGTTTAACGTCAGCATAGGAACTGCGCTGGGTTTGCACCTCCCTCGTGTAGTCCAGGAAGAGCATTATGGTGTTATTGTGGTACTTCTGGGGGCCCTGGGCTTGGACTGCGCCGGGGATGGCATCTCTATCCTGGAATTTTAGGATCCTCACTATGATGGGACAGTGCAGGGCACCAGGAGGAGGTTTAGGCGCCAAAGAACGGTGGGCGCGCTCAATCGCAAACCAGACCGACAGGGCATCTTTGGGCATCCAGGATTTCAGCCATGTCTCTATGAAGGTGTCCATGTGACCCTGCTTGACCCCCTCCAGGAACCCCACCAGGCGCAGGTTCTTTCACGGCGAGCAGTTTTCGAGGTCCTCCGCTGTACGATGCAGCTCCGATATTCGAGTCTGCAGGCGGGACACCTGGGTCTTCTGCTGCCCAAGCTCGTCCTCAACCGTGGAGAGACGGGACTCCAGCTCTGAGATTTGGGTGTGGCGTTGCGAAGGTCCTGGTGTATAAGGGCCATGTCCACCCGTACCTCTCTGATCTTGCTCTCCACCGAAGCCCGGGGGCGCCGATAGCCTGTAGGATGGTCGAGAGGTCAGTCCCAGGGAGGGAGGAGCCCCCAGGCGTCCCGCCCTTTGGGTTACGGTCAGTAGTGGTGTATTGGTCCATCTTAATCTGAGTTTGCAGAGCGGATGTCTTTGGGGCAAGGTTCCTACCCTTCTCTACCACAGGCGCAGTACCACAGATGCCCGGTCAGTAGGAAGAGCCCAGGCTCGCGGAGGAGATGAACCTCTGTGGGAGAGGCACAGCCCCCGAGAAGTCTATACTCGGACCCAGACACCACCCTCACTCCTGTATAGGCCCCTCAATATTGAAGCAAAGGTTCAAGCAAACCCGGACCCCAGCTCTCCGCTGCCCGAGATGACGGCAACACCTTGTTTTAGGGAAGGGGCACTGGCACTGAAGTTTGGTTAGCAGGCCTCACTGCACTGCCAAAGTAAAAAATCTGCATCCAGTACCTGAAAAGGGGTTAACAAGTAGGGGGGGTGCAACAATAGCCCAGTTCTCTACACTCTATAAATCTGGAGTAACGCAACAGTGCACAAACCACTGAGTTGTGATAGTCGGCCCCAGGGAGGCATTGCATGTGCATTGTGTGGTTGTTCCCACACAACCACCATGGATTTTGATGCATTCCCATATGTATCATTACTGTTAGACCTGGGATTGTGCCAAAATGCTACACCTTACCAGAGGATGCATAATAAGGTGAAATATCTTTATTGGCTCAGAGGATTGTCTTTGTGGAGGAAGGCGCCCCTTCCTGTACAAAAACAATCCTGCTTGCAAATGGTGCAAGGGTGCCTGCGTTGGCACTAGGCAGCACATTGTGCACCAGTGCTGGGAAAAGGCAAGAGTACGCCATATTGTGATATAAATACGGCACATTCCTGCCCTTTCCCTGTAACACAGCGCTGCACAGCAATATGATTTGCTACGCAGCGTTACTTTTTGGTAAATATGGCCCTACGTATTTTTACTATTTTACAAAAGGTGTAAGATCAGTGCAACACATACAAATATACGCGTGGGATCATATAACATCTGTCAAACTACCTTGCTATTTTTGTAGCTCACGCTTCCAGTCAAGTACGGTTCATATCAGTAGATGTTCTGAAGCAGTTTCTAGAATGTTACATTACAGAAAATGGAATTATACCTGTAAGTTTACTCGTTATAAATGTATTTTTATACACTTGATCAGGTGCCACTCATATGGCACACAAATGTCCAATATAAGAACCCTGCAGTCAGACGAATGTCAGACATGAGGGAACTGAACACGTGGGTGCTACGGTTATAGTCCGAGGTACTGCCTCTGATTTCAACAGTACAAAACACGTTTTTTAAATTTACATTTCCTACATATTATGGTGAGTATTAAGCACTTTCAAATATGTATTTTGTAATTTTCTGCAAGTCTTGAACTAGCTACTAGGTGGAGCTGTTGGATAAAAAAGGACTAAACATGCCGCTGCCTCTAAATATCCGCTTTTGTCGCTGTTTGAAAAACATGGACTTGAAGCGAACAGAATAATTGTCGTCGTTTGCTGTTGTACAGTACTTCAAAAAGACACTTGGTGACAGTGTTGTATAAGGGGAGATTAGATTACGCACCTGCATGGAATGCCTGTTTAAAATTATTTCTGCAGATCCGCAGGTGTGTGCTGTCGATGAATTTAGGAGCCGTTTTGATATCTGTCTATAGAACTCTATCAAACAGTATTAAATGTGACAGAGAACACCGTCCCTGTTCATTTATCAATGGGAGAGACCATCTCTGCTCCACTGAGCAGAACCCTCTCTCCGTTGTGTCTGATGATAATCCTAGGTTTCACATATGACGTTTCACTCTCTATTATTTTACAGCATTTATATTTTATACCCCTATGTAGTGTGCGTGGATCCTGCAGACTTTCTCTAAAATGGGATTTCCCTCCTTACCATTCGGTTTCCTGCTTTAAAATTCAGCACTTTAAAGTCAACATGATATGAATTATGTGAATCGAAAGCAACCGTATTTTACTTTTTCCACCAGACACATGCCATTTTTCGAATCCAACCATATGTGGGGCTTACTTACAAACACATTGTGCTGCCAATGCCTTTGCATAGCTGCCAAGGTTTCAGATTACTTTGTGGGATATTTGGATAATTCCGGTGTAATTGTGAGTGACATTTCAACGACTATGAGTGACACTCTCTTGCGAGCAAAATCAAACAATGAAGATGAGGGAAACAAATAAATATCAGATATTACACCCATTTGAGCAAAAAGAAACTCTAAGTCAACTGCTGCAAAGCATAAGAAATAATTGTTGAACGACTTTCATTTTTGAGACTCGAGCCAAAATTGCGGAACACAGATACAGCGGTCTAGAAGACGTTCATAATTTAATTATAATCAGCTGAGTGACTCAAAGACTCACTGGACTGCCGTCGGCAAGATGAGCAGTAAGCAAGGCTGCATTGGAGAGCGGAGAGTGGGAGTCATTGGTCACAGCTAAGCAGGCAGCTGTAATTTATTTTAAGCTTCCCCAGTGATAGGGAGATCGTTGTTGTCCATCAGAGGCGGTGCTATAACTCGGTGAGTGGCATAACCATACAAAAACACTTGAGTTAGTCAGTGCACCTGTTAGAAATGGAGGTCTCTATTTGGCAGAGGTAAGTACCTTTATCCAAATAGAGGCCCTTGCTTTTAGTCAGGGTAAGGGGAATACACACTTTAGGTAACCCTGCTCACCCTCTGGGTAGCTTGGTACAAGCAGACAGACTTATCCCAAAGGCAATGTGTAAAGTATTTGAACTCAAAACACACAGTAAAACAGTGATAACACCACAAATGAACACCACACCAGGTTAGGATAAATAAAGTATCTTTATCTGAACTTCAACAAGACCAAAATGACAAAAATCCAACATACATCTAAATAAGAATATGACTTTAGAAAGGTTTTAAACAACTTGGGCCATAGAAAGCTATGGATGCGTGATTTCTCACAAAGTACCTGTAGATGCGTCAAAATTCACAAGGACAAACAGCCGCAGTGATTGGAAGCATAGAGAAACAAAGAGATGCATTAGTTCCTGAGACCATGGGGAGACTATGCAACAGTCTGCTGCATGCAAGAGAAGTGATGCATTGAAAAAGGTCTGTCGGGGGAAGTGATGCGTCGACTCCAAGACGGTTCTGGTTTGCGGGTGATGCATCGGTAAAAAATTGCCGCTCAGGCGCGGTTTTGGCAGCGGCGCGGCTATGCGTGGAGTTTCTTCTCACACAGTGGTGCTGTGTCGGAAAAGCAGCCACAAGAAGAGCGATGCATTGATCTTCTTACTTCTTCAGGTTTCTTCCAGCTCTCAGGAGCAAGCATAATCTCCAGAGGCCCAGAACTGGAACATGCCCCTCCTGGCAGGTCAGAACTCTCAGCAGCCGAGTTCCGGGGGGCCAGAGGGGAAATCTTTGTGTCCCTGACAATCCTTCACCAATTGTAGCACAATTAGACAATATCTTTTTTTTATAACCAATTTTATTGATTTTAGTGGAAAAGCGAGCACAAGGGAAACAAAAACAGAAACATAAGACCAGCAGCAAGTACAAGCAGCAGTGCACATCGGAGACATGACGACATTATGACAGAAAATATGTCCTGGATATTCATAAGCATAAGGGGGAACAGGGTAATGCCCACCGTGGCCCAGACCGCAGCGAGAAACCTCAATTCTCTATCACCCCCACCCATTTGCCCCACATTTTACGGTATATCTTTGTGCATCCCCTGGCTTCGTACAATTGCTTTTCCTGCGCCGCACAACAGTCCACCCCCCCCCCCTGTGCATCATACCAAGGTGGGCGCGGTCGGGCTCAGCCACTATGTCTCTCTTAGCCACCATCATGGCTGTGTTTAGAAAGAGTTTGTCAGTCCGGGATCCATCCAGCCCCTCGCTGACCCCCAAGAGTACATTCAGTGGGTTAAATGGAACCTCCCAGCCCAGGACCTCAGTGAGTTCTCCGAACACTGATTCCCAAAAGCATGTGACTACTGAGCAAAGCCATACCATGTGGTAAAAATCAGCTTGTGGTTGACTACAATGGGGGCATGATGCGTCGAACCTGAGCCCTGTGTGGTAGAGGCACAGCGGTGTCAGGTAGGTGGCGTGGAGATAGTATATTAGGACTAAACGGAGCCTTGTTGAAGCTGTGATTGTTTTAGGTGACATTAGCGCGTCTCTCCAGTCGTCGTCCTCCAAAGTCCCGAGCCATCCTTTGCTGCAATCTCTGAGGTGGGGGCAGTGCTTTGGGAGTGTGGTTCCTGAGGGAGAGATAGATGCACGAAATACCCCCTTTTCCCAGGTTGCCAGTCATGATTTGGGCTTCGGTGGGCTGTATTCACGTAGGGAGGTGCCCTCTGAGATGTGGGAGTGGTGGGCGTGGTGTAACTACAAGTAGCGATAAAACTGTGAAGGATGCAAGGAATACCGGGATTGCAGGTCTTGGATAGGGAGCAGGGGGTCCCCTCCCCATACGTCTCCCAGCTGCAAGATCCCAATGAGATCCCACACTCTGAAGCCCGATAGATTAGTGAGCGCCTGGAGCCAGGTGCCCTGCCAAAGTGGGGTATTTTGAGTCCATTTTCCCTACTAGCACGTGTGGTGCAAAGGGTAAACATCCTTTACAACGCAACTTTTACCACGCAGTGCCTTTACGACGCAACTTTTACAACGCAAACCATTACAACGCATTGCGCTGGGGGGCGCTCTAGGATAGGGAATAGGTTTAATGTACTATCCCATAGCCCTGGTCTGACAGATTACACGTCTCCTCCTCCTCCCTCCTTAGCCAAACCTGAAGGCTCACCCCCGTGGTACCTAACCCGCCGAATGCCCATGTGGCACATCATCCCTGACCTTTAGGTGAGTGGGGTTGATGCATGTTAATACACTCCACCTACCGAGTGAAGCACCTGTTCACATGATGTTGTTTCACCCATAAGAAATGTGATTTACTCATAAAATATGTATTATAACTTTGTTGTTCTTCATGTGAGGCTGCTGCTTTGATTGCTATTCTCGAGATTTACTGCACTTATACACTGTTTTTAAAAAGGGCAGCACCATTTCACATACAGAGGTCTGGTGTGTTGCCCGCACTGCACGGTGCTACAATACAAGTATGTTGTATGCAAGCTAGGTGAATTTTTCATGTCACTAGCATGACACACTGTATGGTAATCTGGCACTGATCATATCTGTCTTTCAGATAGAATCTAATGCTATTGTATTTGTAATAATTTCCTTTTTCCAATCTAGGCATAGGATTGAACCACAGAGGTAACTGACCCCCACAAGTAAGGTGGTAGACACATGACAGTAACATGTTGTTTAATTTAAGTATTTTCTTTATTTTCTACACCTGATAGGTCCTGATGAATCGCGGGTAATATCCCTACGCGAGAAACATGTTGACCAACTCCCCTCCTAAGCTCATCTAGGGCCAATTCACTTAACTGGTTGGCACCTAGCGAGTTCGCTTCACGCTTTTAACTGCAGCGGGATACCCCCAGAATAAAATAGTTTCCGGCAATCCCCCTACATTTTAAATCACCCCCTAGGCTACTTGCCTCAGTACCCACACACCCGCACTTCACCATAAGGCTGTTGGATACAAAAGATCTCCGCCAAAGAGCCCCTCATTGAGGTGAGCCCATCGGGGATTGCACCGCCTCCCCGACGAGGAGCAAACGCCGATGATGAAGCATGACACCCAGATGGGTGTGTGAGGCAAATACATCCAACATAATGGATGCCCAAAGGTGTTACTTCTACACCCTCGGTCACGCCAGACATACACTATCCCCTCTCTAGGAACGTTTCAGCTACCCAGTTTTGTTTACCTACTACTGAGCAAAGCCATACCATGTGGTAAAAATCAGCTTGTGGTTGACTACAATGGGGGCATGACGCGTCGAACCTGAGCCCTGTGTGGTGGAGGCACAGCGGTGTCAGGTAGGTGGCGTGGAGATAGTTTATTAGGGCTAAACGGAGCCTTGCTGAAGCTATGATTGTTTTAGGTGACATTAGCGCGTCTCTCCAGTCGTCGTCCTCCAAGGTCCCGAGCCATCCTTTGCTGCAATCTCTGAGGTGAGGACAGTGCTTTGGGAGTGTGGTTCCTGAGGGAGCGATAGATGCAGGAAATACCCCCTTTTCCCAGGTTGCCAGTCATGATTTGGGCTTCGGTGGGCTGTATTCACGTAGGGAGGTGCCATCTGAGATGTGGGAGTGGTGGGCGTGGTGCAACTACAAGTAGCGATAAAACTGTGAAGGATGCAAGGAATACCGGCATTGCAGGTCTTGGATAGGGCGCAGGGGGTCCCCTCCCCATACGTCTCCCAGCTGCAAGATCCCGATGAGATCCAACACTCTGAAGCCCGAGAGATTAGTGACCACCTGGAGACAAGTGCCCTGCCAAAGTGGGGTATCTTGAGTCCATTTTCCCGACCAGCACGTGTGGTGCAAAGAGGCCTGCCAAGCCAGAAGCACCCCATGCATGACTGTGGGCAGGGTTCTGGGGATGGTGCTCCCGTACAGCATCCCAGGGATGCTGGACAGGCCCAGGACATGTAGTTCCAGTCTGTATGCTAGGTCAGACCACATCAAGGATGGCGGGGAGTACAGGGGTAGCAAGTTCAAGGCCGCCTATGGTTCCTTCTAAGGCCACAAAGCTACCCAAAGGGTCAGTAGTGGTCTTGCGTAGTATAAATGGGAGGGTGATGCGCACGAGGATGCTACACCCTTCAACCCATGATTAAAGCCGGAATGCCAGACCCCGCCATAGCTGTACCTTGCCAGGAAGGGGCAGCTGTTGCCTGCAAGGTGGGTTTCTTGGAGTGTCAGTATGTCATCTGCGTGGAGTTGTGCGTATTTCAGGACCGCTGCTCGCTTGACTCTGTCTAACAGCACATTAATATTCCAGGACATTATATGACACGTTCCCCTCCCACTATGAGTGTCAGTCAGGGGGAGTATGAGTGTGCGGTGAGACTCGCGCAACGGGCGTCAGGCGAGGGAGGAATGCTCCTCCTATGCAAGTTAGTACATGCATTGTTGTAGTGTAAGCTGTACGTGCGCTTGCCATGCTGCCGGTCAAAGATGCTAGTGTAATGAACAAGTGTGTCAACAAAAAACTGGAACAACGGTCCCTTTTCCCTACCCTCCCTCCTCCCCCGTCCCCCTCCCTATACTTCCGGAACTGAAGCATCTGTCACCCTGAAAAGGAAACAAGTTAACAATAACAGGCTGCCAAGCTAAAACGCTTAGTAGGGGAGTTTGTGGCGACAGGGGATTCCTCCATAGTGACAGATGTGAAAGATCATCAGCCCGTGACTAAGTGGATAGTGTTCACGGGGGATCTACACCAATACTGGCCTGACGGGCTTTTGCAGATCAGACTGCCGCATCCCCACTGATGTCCTGAAGCGTGGGGCTCCTAGAAAGGTCTGAGTCCGACAAGGCAGGTCGCAAGGGCCAAGATGGGTCTGGATCTTGGCTCAGGTTGTCCATGGAGCTGGCACGGCTTCGGTCATAAAGAGCGAGGGAGGCCCCCCTGGTTTCCAACAACTTGGTCCCGAGGCCCGTTGACCGTAATGCCTCCGACCCCCATCCAACGAGACTGGGTGCGTCTCTGTTGTTGCTTGGGAGGAGACAGACTTTTTTGCTGAGGGTCAGACAGAGCTGGGGGGGAAGCAGGTCAAGTCCGCAAGGGTCGATCCTCAGTGAGCCAGGTCCAGGCTGCCTGTGAGGTGTCGAAAAAGATTGTTTTGCCCTGAAAGATAACTCTGAGGTGAGCTGGGAAGAGGAGGCCATGTGTAAGCCCTAGATTGCGGAACTTCTGTTTAACTTCAGCATAGGAACTGCGCTGGGCTTGCACCTCCCTCGTGTAGTCAGGGAAGAGCATTATGTTGTTATTGTGGTACTTCAGGGAGCCCTGGGCTTGGGCCGCGCCGGGGATGGAATCTCTATCCCGGAATTTGAGTATCCTCACTATGATGGGATGGTGGAGGGCACCAGGAGGAGGTTTAGGCGCCAAAGAACGGTGGGCGCGCTCAATTGCAAACCAGACCGACAGGGCATCTTTGGGCATCCAGGATTTCAGTCAAGTTTCTATAAAGGTGTCCATGTGACCCTGCTTGACCCCCTCCAGGAACCCCAACAGGCGCAGGTTATTTCACCACAAGCAGTTTTCGGGGTCCTCCGCCCGACGATTCAGCTCCGATATGCGAGTCTGCAGGTGGGACCCCTGGGTCTTCTGCTGCCCAAGCTCGTCCTCAACCATGTAGAGATGGGACTCCAGCTCTGAGATTCGGGCGTGGCGTTGCGAAGGTCCTGGTGTATAAGGGCCATGTCCACTCGTACCTCTCTGATCTTGCTCTCTACCGAAGCAGGGGAGGCGTTGATAGCCTGTAGGATGGTCAAGATGTCAGTCCCAGGGAGGGAGGATCCAGAAGGCATCCCGCCCATTTGGTTGCGGTCCGCGGTGGTGTATTGGTCCATCTTAGTCTGTGTTTGCAGAGCGGATGTCTTAGGGACACGGTCCCTACCCATCTCTGCCACAGGCGCAGGACCACAGACGCCCGGTCAGTAGAAAGAGCCCAGGCTCGCGGAGGAGATGAACCTCTGCGGGAGAGGCACAGCACCCGAGTCATCTATACTCGGACCCAGACACCGCCCTCACCCCTGTATAGGCCCCTCAATATTGAAGCACAATATTCAAGCAAACCCGGACCCCAGGTCTCCGCTGCCCGAGATGACAGCAACACCTTGTTTTAGGGAAGGGGCACTGGCACTGAAGTCTATTTAGCAGGCCTCAGTGCACTGCCAAAGTAAACATTCTGCATCCAGTACCTGAAAAGGGGTTAACAAGTGGGGGGGGCTGCAACAATGGCCCAGTTCTCTACACTCTATAAATCTGGAGTAACGCAACACAGCACATACCACTGAGATGTGTTAGTCTGCCCCAGGGAGGCATTCCATGTGCATTGTGTGGGTGTTCCCACACAACCACCATGGATTTTGATGCATTCCCATATTTATCACTACTGTTAGACCTGGGAATGTGCCAAAATGCTACACCTTACCAGAGGAAGCATAATGAGGAGAAATATCTTCATTGGCTGAGAGGATTGTCTTTGTGCAGGAAGGCGCCCCTTCCTGTACAAAAACAATCCTGCTCGCAAATAGTGCAAGGGTGCCTGCGTTGGCACTAGGCAGCACATTGTGCACCAGTGCTGGGAAAAGGCAGGAGTACGCCATATTGTGATATAAATACGGCAAATTCCTGCCCTTTCCCTGTAACACGGTGCTGCACAGCAATATGATTTGCTACGCAGCGTTACTTTTTGGTAAATATGGCCCTACGTATTTTTACTATTTTACAAAAGGTGTAAGATCAGTGCAACACACACAAATATACGCGTGGGGTCATATAACATCTGTCAAACTACCTTGCTATTTTTCTAGCTCACGCTTCCAGTCAAGTACGGTTCATCAGTAGATGTTCTGAAGCAGTTTCTAGAATGTTACATTACAGAAAATGGAATTATACCTGTAAGTTAACTCGTTATAAATGTATTTTTATACACTTGATCAGGTGCGCTCGCAGTGTCACTCATATGGCACACAAATGTCCAATATAAGAACCCTGCAGTCAGAGGAATGTCAGACATGAGGGAACTGAACACGTGGGTGCTACGGTTATAGTCCGAGGTACTGCCTCTGATTTCAACAGTACAAAACGCATTTTTTAAACTTACATTTCCTACATATTATGGTGAGTATTAAGCACTTTCAAATATGTATTTTGTAATTTTCTGCAAGTCTTGAACTAGCTACTAGGTGGAGCTGTTGGATAAAAAAAAGGAATCAACATGCCGCTGCCTCTAAATATCCGCTTTTGTCGCTGTTTGAAAAACATGGACTTGAAGCGACGGCGTACAGAATAATTGTCGTCGTTTGCTGTTGTACAGTACTTCAAAAAGACACTTGGTGACAGTGATGTATAAGGGGATATTAGATTACGCACCTGCATGGAATGCCTGTTTAAAATTATTTCTATTTCTGCAGATCCGCAGGTGTGTGCTGCCGATGAATTTAGGACCTGTTTTGATATCTGTCTATAGAACTCTATCAAACAGTATTAAATGTGACAGAGAACACAGTCACCGTTCATTTATCAATGGGAGAGACCATCTCTGCTCCACTGAGCAGAACCCTCTCTCCGTTGTGTCTGATGATACTTCTAGGTTTCACATATGACGTTTCACTCTCTATTATTTTACAGCATTTATGTTTTATACCCTCTTTATATCCCTATGTAGTGTGCGAGGATCCTGCGGACTTTCTATAAAATGGGATTTCCCACGTTACCATTCGGTGTCCTGCTTTAAAATTCAGCACTGAAGGTCAACATTATATGAATCGAAAGCAAATGTATTTTAATTTTTCCACCAGAAACATGCCATTTTTCAAATCCAACCATATGTGGGGCTTACTTACAAACACATTGTGCTGCCAATGCCTTTGCATAGCTGCCAAGGTTTCAGATTACTTTGTGGGATATTTGGATAATTCCGGTGTAATTGTGAGTGACATTTCAACGACTATGAGTGACACTCTCTTGCGAGCAAAATCAAACAATGAAGATGAGGGAAACAATTAAATATCAGATATTACACCCATTTGAGCAAACAGAAACTCTAAGTCAACTGCTGCAAAGCATAAGAAATAATTGTTGAACGACTTTCATTTTTGAGACTCGAGCCAAAATTGCAGAACATAGATACAGCGGTCTAGAAGACGTTCATAATTTAATTATAATCAGCTGAGTGACTCAAAGACTCACTGGACTGCCTTCGGCAAGATGAGCAGTAAGCAAGGCTGCATTGGAGAGCGGAGAGTGGGAGTCATTGGTCACAGCTAAGCAGGCAGCTGTAATTTATTTTAAGCTTCCCCAGTGATAGGGAGATCGTTGTTGTCCATCAGAGGCGGTGCTATAACTCGGTGAGTGGCATAACCATACAAAAACACTCGAGTTAGACAGTGCACCTGTTAGAAATGGAGGTCTCTATTTGGCAGAGGTAAGTACCTTTATCCAAATAGGGGCCCTTGCTTTTAGTCAGGGTAAGGGGAATACACACTTTAGATAACCCTGCTCACCCTCTGGGTAGCTTGGTACAAGCAGACAGACAAGTGTAAAGTATTTGAACTCAAACACACAGTAAAACAGTGATAACACCACAAATGGACACCACACCAGGTTAGGATGAATAAAGTATCTTTATCTGAACTTTAACAAGACCAAAATAACAAAAATCCAACATACATCTAAATAAGAATATGACTTTAGAAAGGTTTTAAACAACTTGGTCCATAGAAAGCTATGGATGCGTGATTTCTCACAAAGTACCTGTAGATGCGTCAAAATTCACAAGGCCAAACAGCCGCAGTGATTGGAAGCATAGAGAAACAAAGAGATGCGTCAGTTCCTGAGACCATGGGGAGACTATGCAACAGTCTGCTGCATACAAGAGAAGTGATGCATTGAAAAAGGTCTGTCGGGGGAAGTGATGCGTCGACTCCAAGACGGTTCTGGTTCGCGGGTGATGCATCGGTAAAAAATTGCCGCTCAGGCGCGGTTTTGGCAGCCGTGCGGCTATGCATGAAGTTTCTTCTCACACAGTGGTGCTGCGTCGGAAAAGCAGCCACAAGAAGAGCGATGCATTGATCTTCTTACTTGTTCAGGTTTCTTCCAGCTCTCAGGAGCAAGCATAATCTCCAGAGGCCCAGAACTGGAACATGCCCCTCCTGGCAGGTCAGAACTCTCAGCAGCCGAGTTCAGGGGGGCCAGAGGGGAAATCTTTGTGTCCCTGACAATCCTTCACCAATTGAAGCACAATTAGACAATATCTTTTTTTTTATAACCAATTTTATTGATTTTAGTGGAAAAGCGAGCACAAGGAAAACAAAAACAGAAACATAAGACCAGCAGCAAGTACAAGCAGCAGTGCACATCGGAGACATGACGACATTATGACAGAAAATATGTCCTGGATATTCATAAGCATAAGGGGGAACAGGGTAATGCCCACCGTGGCCCAAACCACAGCGAGAAACCTCAATTCTCTATCACCCCCACCCATTTGCCCCACATTTTACGGTATATCTTTGTGCATCCCCTGGCTTCGCACAATGGCTTTTCCTGCACCGCACAACAGTCCACCCCCCCTGTGCATCATACCAAGGTGGGCGCCGTCGGGCTCAGCCACTATGTCTCTCTTGACCACCATCATGGCTGTGTTTAGAAAGAGTTTGTCAGTCCGGGATCCATGCAGCCCCTCGCTGACCCCCAAGAGTACATTCAGTGGGTTAAATGGAACCTCCCAGCCTAGGACCTCAGTGAGTTCTCCGACCACTGATTCCCAAAAGCATGTGACTACTGAGCAAAGCCATACCATGTGGTAAAAATCAGCTTGTGGTTGACTACAATGGGGGCATGACGCGTCGAACCTGAGCCCTGTGTGGTGGAGGCACAGCGGTGTCAGGTAGGTGGCGTGGAGATAGTTTATTAGGGCTAAACGGAGCCTTGCTGAAGCTGTGATTGTTTTAGGTGAAATTAGCGCGTCTCTCCAGTCGTCGTCCTCCAAGGTCCCGAGCCATCCTTTACTGCAATCTCTGAGGGGGGGCAGTGCTTTGGGAGTGTGGTTCCTGAGGGAGCGATAGATGACGGAAAATACCCCTTTTTTCCAGGTTGCCAGTCATGATTTGGGCTTCGGTGGGCTGTATTCACGTAGGGAGGTGCCATCTGAGATGTGGGAGTGGTGGGCGTGGTGCAACTACGAGTAGCGATAAAACTGTGAAGGATGCAAGGAATACCGGGATTGCAGGTTTTGGATAGGGCGCAGGGGGTCCCCTCCCCATACGTCTCCCAGCTGCAAGATCCCGATGATATCCCACAGTCTGAAGCCCGATAGATTAGTGACCGCCTGGAGCCAGGTGCCCTGCCAAAGTGGGGTATTTTGAGTCCATTTTCCCGACCAGCACGTGTGGTGCAAAGAGGCCTGCCAAGCCAGAAGCACCCCATGCATGACTGTGGGCAGGGTTCTGGGGATAGTGCTCCCGTACAGCATCCCATGGATGCTGGACAGGCCCAGGACATGTAGTTCCAGTCTGTATGCTGGGTCAGACCACATCAAGGATGGCGGGGAGTACAGGGGCAGCAAGTTCAGGGCCGCCTATGGTACCTTCTAAGGCCACAAAGCTACCCAAAGGGTCAGTAGAGGCCTTGCGTAGTATAAATGGGAGGGTGAGGCGCACAAGGATGCTACACCCCTCAACCCATGTTTAAAGCCGGAATGCCAGACCCCGCCATAGCTGTACCTTGCCAGGAAGGGGCAGCTGTTGCCTGCAAGGTGGGTTTCTTGTAGTGTCAGTATGTCAACTGCGTGGAGTTGTGCGTATTTCAGGACCGCTGCTCGCTTGACTCTGTCTAACAGCCCATTAACATTCCAGGACATTATATGAAGCGTTCCCCTCCCACTATGAGTGTCAGTCAGGGGGAGTATGAGTGTGCGGTGAGACTCACGCAACGGGCTGCAGGCGAGGGAGGAATGCTCCTCCTATGCAAGTTAGTACATGCATTGTTGTAGTGTAAGCTGTACGTGCGCTTGCCATGCTGCCGGTCAAAGATGCTAGTGTAATGAACAAGTGTGTCAACAAAAAACTGGAACAACGGTCCCTTTTCCCTCCCCTCCCTCCTCCCCCGTCCCCCTCCCTATACTTCTGGAACTGAAGCATCTGTCACCCTGAAAAGGAAACAAGTTAACAATAACAGGCTGCCAAGCTAAAACGCTTAGTAGGGGAGTTTGTGGCGACAGGGGAGTCCTCCATAGTGAGAGATGTGAAAGATCATCAGCCTGTGACTAAGTGGATAGTGTTCACGGGGGATCTACACCAATACTGGCCTGACGGGCTTTTGCAGATCAGACTGCCGCATCCCCACTGATGGGGATGGCTAAACTCGTTCCGTCAGCCACCTGAGAGACTGTTGCCCTATCCTGCGCCATTGTACATCACTGTATTTGACTTTTTCTATTATTTTGTATAATATTCATTGTACTTTATTTATCCTTGCTGTATAGCTTCTCACATCCCCCAGGTACAGTTCCCGTCTGCTACCCTGTCCCACCTTCATCCCCATGATTCTCCGTAAGCCCTCCTTTGTACCAAGTTTTTATCGTTTATCGTGTGATATGACCCTGTATTACTCTACTGTATCTGTAAAGCACTCTGATACCCTCACAGGTCATGTTCGCGCTCTATAAAACCTTAAACTAAATAATAAATAAAATCAATAAATAAATGTCCTGAAGCGAGGGGCTCCTAGAAAGGTCTGAGTCCCACAAGGCAGGTCGCAAGGGCCAAGATGGGTCTGGATCTCGGCTCAGGTTGTCCATGGAGCTGGCACGGCTTCGGTCATAAAGAGCGAGGGAGGCCCCCCTGGTTTCCAACAACTGGGTCCCGAGGCCCGTTGACTGTAATGCTTCCGACCCCCATCCAACGAGACTGGGTGCGTCTCTGTTGTTGCTTGGGAGGAGACAGACTTTTTTGCTGAGGGTCAGACAGAGCTGGGGGGAAGCAGGTCAAGTCCGCAAGGGCCGATCCTCGGTGAGCCAGGTCCAGGCTGCCTGTGAGGTGTCAAAAAAGATTGTTTTGCCCTGAAAGATAACTCTGAGGCGAGCTGGGAAGAGGAAGCAATGTCTAAGCCCTAGATTGCGGAACTTCCGTTTAACTTCAGCATAGGAACTGCGCTGGGCTTGCACCTCCCTCGTGTAGTCAGGGAAGAGCATTATGGTGTTATTGTGGTACTTCAGGGAGCCCTGGGCTTGGGCCGCGCCGGGGATGGAATCTCTATCCCGGAATTTGAGTATCCTCACTATGATGGGATGGTGCAGGGCACCAGGAGGAGGTCTAGGCGCCAAAGAACGGTGGGCGCGCTCAATTGCAAACCAGACTGACAGGGCATCTTTGGGCATCCAGGATTTCAGTCAAGTCTCTATAAAGGTGTCCATGTGACCCTGCTTGACCCCCTCCAGGAACCCCAACAGGCGCAGGTTGTTTCACCACAAGCAGTTTTCGGGGTCCTCCGCCCGACGATTCAGCTCCGATATGCGAGTCTGCAGGCGGGACACCTGGGTCTTCTGCTGCCCAAGCTGGTCCTCAACCATGGAGAGACGGGACTCCAGCTCTGAGATTCGGGCGTGGCGTTGCGAAGATCCTGGTGTATAAGGGCCATGTCCACTCGTACCTCTCTGATCTTGCTCTCTACCGAAGCAGGGGAGGCGTTGATAGCCTGTAGGATGGTCAAGATGTCAGTCCCAGGGAGGGAGGAGCCCCAAGGCGTCCCGCCCATTGGGTTGCAGTCCGCGGTGGTGTATTGGCCCATCTTAGTCTGACTTTGCAGAGCGGATGTCTTAGGGGCACGGTCCCTACCCATCTCTGCCACAGGCGCAGGACCACAGACGCCCGGTCAGTAGGAAGAGCCCAGGCTCGCGGAGGAGATGAACCTCTGTGGGAGAGGCGCAGCACCCGAGTCGTCTATACTCGGACCCAGACACCACCCTCACCCCTGTATAGGCCCCTCAATATTGAAGCACAGGTTCAAGCAAACCCGGACCCCAGCTCTCCGCTGCCCGAGATGACGGCAACACCTTGTTTTAGGGAAGGGGCACTGAAGTCTGGTTAGCAGGCCTCAGTGCACTGCCGAAGTAAACATTCTGCATCCAATACCTGAAAAGGGGTTAACAAGTAGGGGGGGGGCTGCAACAATAGCCCAGTTCTCTACACTCTATAAATCTGGAGTAACGCAACACAGCACATACCACTGAGATATGTTAGTCTGCCCCAGGGAGGCATTCCATGTGCATTGTGTCGGTGTTCCCACACAACCACCATGGATTTTGATGCATTCCCATATGTATCATTACTGTTAGACCTGGGAATGTGCCAAAATGCTACACCTTACCATGTCTGTTATTTTGTCCTTAATTTCCTAAAATGCGTTATGAAGCACAGGAAAAACCTGTAAAAAGTACTCTGGATTTAGATCTAGCTGATCAAATGAAATAAATTGAGACTCTGTTTTAAAACATATAAACTTGTCTATGTATGAATTTTACTGTATTTTCTTAAATTGTTCATCTGTTTAAACATCTAACTGTATTTTAAATGTTGCTTTTATGGTTTTCCTTTGTGAAAAACCGAATAAAGAAATGTATATATATATATATATATATATATATATATATATACACCTTACCAGAGGAGGCATAATGAGGAGAAATATCTTTATTGGCTCAGAGGATTGTCCTTGTGTAGGAAGGCGCCCCTTCCTGTACAAAAACAATCCTGCTTGCAAATAGTGCAAGGGTGTCTGCGTTGGCACTAGGCAGCACATTGTGCACCAGTGCTGGGAAAAGGCAGGAGTACGCCATATTGTGATATAAATACGGCACATTCCTGCCCTTTCCGTGTAACACAGCGCTGCACAGCAATATGATTTGCTGCGCAGCGTTACCTTTTGGTAAATATGGCCCTACGTATTTTTACTATTTTACAAAAGGTGTAAGAACAGTGCAACACACACAAATATACGCGTGGGGTCATATAACATCTGTCAAACTACCTTGCTATTTTTGTTGCTCACGCTTCCAGTCAAGTACGGTTCATATCAGTAGATGTTCTGAAGCAGTTTCTAGAATGTTACATTACAGAAAATGGTATTATACCTGTAAGTTATCTCGTTATAAATGTATTTTTATACACTTGATCAGGTGCACTCGCAGTGTCACTCATATGGCACACAAATGTCCAATATAAGAACCCTGCAGTCAGACGAATGTCAGACATGAGGGAACTGAACACGTGGGTGCTACGGTTATAGTCCGAGGTACTGCCTCTGATTTCAACAGTACAAAACACGTTTTTTAAATGTACATTTCCTACATATTATGGTGAGTATCAAGCACTTTCAAATAAGTATTTTGTAATTTTCTGCAAGTCTTGAACTAGCTACTAGGTGGAGCTGTTGGATAAAAAAAGGACTAAACATGCCGCTGCCTCTAAATATCCGCTTTTGTCGCTGTTTGAAAAACATGGACTTGAAGCGACGGCGTAGAGAATAATTGTCGTCGTTTGCTGTTGTACAGTACTTCAAAAAGACACTTGGTGACAGTGTTGTATAAGGGGAGATTAGATTACGCACCTGCATGGTATGCCTGTTTAAAATTATTTCTGCAGATCCGCAGGTGTGTGCTGTCGATGAATTTAGGAGCCGTTTTGATATCTGTCTATAGAACTCTATCAAACAGTATTAAATGTGACAGAGAACACAGTCACCGTTCATTTATCAATGGGAGAGACCATCTCTGCTCCACTGAGCAGAACCCACTCTCCGTTGTGTCTGATGATACTTCTAGGTTTCACATATGACGTTTCACTCTCTATTATTTTACAGCGTTTATATTTTATACCCTCATTATATCCCTATGTAGTGTGCGAGGATCCTGCGGACTTTCTATAAAATGGGATTTCCCACGTTACCATTCGGTGTCCTGCTTTAAAATTCAGCACTGAAGGTCAACATTATATGAATCGAAAGCAAATGTATTTTAATTTTTCCACCAGAAACATGCCATTTTTCAAATCCAACCATATGTGGGGCTTACTTACAAACACATTGTGCTGCCAATGCCTTTGCATAGCTGCCAAGGTTTCAGATTACTTTGTGGGATATTTGGATAATTCCGGTGTAATTGTGAGTGACATTTCAACGACTATGAGTGACACTCTCTTGCGAGCAAAATCAAACAATGAAGATGAGGGAAACAAATAAATATCAGATATTACACCCATTTGAGCAAACAGAAACTCTAAGTCAACTGCTGCAAAGCATAAGAAATAATTGTTGAACGACTTTCATTTTTGAGACTCGAGCCAAAATTGCAGAACATAGATACAGCGGTCTAGAAGACATTCATAATTTAATTATAATCAGCTGAGTGACTCAAAGACTCACTGGACTGCCGTCGGCAAGATGAGCAGTAAGCAAGGCTGCATTGGAGAGCGGAGAGTGGGAGTCATTGGTCACAGCTAAGCAGGCAGCTGTAATTTATTTTAAGCTTCCCCAGTGATAGGGAGATCGTTGTTGTCCATCAGAGGCGGTGCTATAACTCGGTGAGTGGCATAACCATACAAAAACACTTGAGTTAGTCAGTGCACCTGTTAGAAATGGAGGTCTCTATTTGGCAGAGGTAAGTACCTTTATCCAAATAGGGGCCCTTGCTTTTAGTCAGGGTAAGGGGAATACACACTTTAGATAACCCCTGCTCACCCTCTGGGTAGCTTGGTACAAGCAGACAGACAAGTGTAAAGTATTTGAACTCAAAACACACAGTAAAACAGTGATAACACCACAAATGGACACCACACCAGGTTAGGATAAATAAAGTATCTTTATCTGAACTTCAACAAGACCAAAATGACAAAAAATCCAACATTTATCTAAATAAGAATATGACTTTAAAAAGGTTTTAAACAACTTGGTCCATAGAAAGCTATGGATGCGTGATTTCTCACAAAGTACCTGTAGATGCGTCAAAATTCACAAGGCCAAACAGCCGCAGTGATTGGAAGCATCGAGAAACAAAGAGATGCGTCAGTTCCTGAGACCATGGGGAGGCTATGCAACAGTTCTGCTGCATGCAGGAGAAGTGATGCATTGAAAAAGGTCTGTCGGGGGAAGTGATGCGTCGACTCCAAGACGGTTCTGGTTCGCGGGTGATGCATCGGGAAAAAATTGCCGCTCAGGCGCGGTTTTGGCAGCGGCACGGCGGTGCGTGGAGATTCTTCTCACACAGTGGTGCTGTGTCGGAAAAGAAGCCACAAGAAGAGCGATACATTGATCTTCTTAGTTCTTCAGGTTTCTTCCAGCTCTCAGCAGCAAGCATAATCTCCAGAGGCCCAGAACTGGAACATGCCCCTCCTGGTAGGTCAGAACGCTCAGCAGCCGAGTTCAGGGGGGCTGGAGGGGAAGTCTTTGTGTCCCTGAGACTTCAGAATAGGAGGCCAGCCCACACAGCCCCTTGGAGATCTTCTTCAAGCAGTTTCATAGCAAAGTTCCAGTCTTTGTCTTTTCCTTGCCAGAAACAGCAACTGCAGGTCAATCCCAAACAGCACAAAGCAAAGGGGTAGTACATCTCAGCTCTTCAGCTCTTCTCCTTGGCAAAGGTTCCTCTTGAGTTAAAAAGTAATCTAAAGTTCTGGAGTTTTAGCTCTAAAACTTATATCCTAAAATGTTTTTGTTCTCTTTTAGACCAGTCTAAACCTGTTCTGTCCTCACTGGTGCATTATGACCACAGGGGAAAGAAAACGCATTATGCAAGGGAGACAGGTCCTATTCTGGTGCAAGGATATCTCCTCCCACTACTCTAAATTCAGCCAAGGTCTATTCAGCTTAGCTCTGAGTCATTCAGGAAGTGCCAGGCACACCTCAACCACCCCAGTGGCTGTCTATAGTGAATGCAAATCCCCAGCCGCTATCACTCCTGAACCAGACAGTCAACACCCAAACAGGCAGAGGCACAAAGACTGGAGAAACAAGAAAATGTCTACTTTCTAAAAGTGTCCTTTTCAAACACACAATTGAAAAACCATCTAAAAGATGTGTTATCAAATTCTGAGTTCAGAGAGCCTAAACTTTATTTCTCCATCTTGTCCCAGTGGGAAGTTCTATTTGTAGATGTTACAAAACATTTCTCATTCTGTCCTATGAGGCAAGATAGCCTTTCAATAGTGAAAAACGAAATTAGCAATATTTCACTATCAAGACAAGTCACGTACATCAGTACATGTCCTACCTTTCACATACACTGTGTCCTGCCCAAGGGGTTACCTTGGGCCTACCATAGGGGTGCCTTACATGTAAGAAGCGTCTGGCCATGCAAGTGGGTGCACTTGTCAAGTCGACATGGCTGTTAACAAAATGCACACAGGCACTGCAGTGGCAGATCTGAGATAGCTTTTCAGGTCTACTTATGAGGGCTACTCATGTGGGTGGCACAATTAGTGCCGCAGGCCCAATAGTAGCATTTGATTTACATGCCCTGGAACACTCAGTGAGCTTTACTAGAGACTTACCAGTAAATCAAATATGCCAAATCAGGGAAACCAAATTGTATCACAATTTACACAGGGAGCACTTGCACTTTGACACTGATCAGCAGTGGGAAAGTGGCCAAAGCATCTAAGCCAGGAAAACCAAAATAAAGCACAGCATCAAAATTACAGGAGGTAGAGTCAAAAAACATGTCAATATTGCCAAGTCTAACAGCACCACTACTAATGCAGTTGAAAAATTGAGCAGAGCAGAGACAGATGGTGTGGTTCAGTAGAAGGGCCCAGGCAGCTCAGAATGAAGCACATAGCCACCTGTTACCAAAGTCTCACTGACCTGACTTTCTGAACACTTTAATTCAAGCAAGGCTACAAGGCAATGATTCTAGTCACATCAAAGCCCCAGATAAGGGCTATCTTATTGTCATAAATTATCTCAAAGACATGTACCCCTCGCAGTCTTCACACATCAATTAGGTCATTTTCCAGAGTCTCTTGGAAATTTTTGATGAGGACCCTCAGCCGCACTGTCACGTCAGCGATATATCTTGGTTCTCCGCTTATTTGATTAAGTGGGGTGAATCATCATAGGGTCTTGGCACCTGATTGCCCTGTTCTCTAGGTGTTCATCATCGTCCACCAGGAGGGAGACTGTCTAGTGTGCGCTAGTTGTGAATGGGAAGCATGTTGGGATAAAAAATTATTAAAAATATCTTCTCTGCTATGTAGTTTGTTTTTATTTTCACAGGCGGCTTATTTACAAGAGGCCTGCACAGCCATAGTGTCAAATTTGTTAATGCTCCAGTAGCGCAGGCCTCTCAATCATATCTCTGAGGTGACACAAACCCACCCTGGATGGCTTTGCATGGCTTCATAGATATGGAGTAAGATAGGGCAGTGCAAAGCACTGCATTGCCTTAGTCTGCATCAAAGAAGCGTACCCTGGATGTTGCAGTGGGTGTTCCCATGCAACACCCATGGATTTTGACACTGCCACAGATTTACAAAATCACATAAACATGGGGCAGAGTCAACACCTTCTGCCTCCCCAGAACAGACGTAACGGGGACACATTTTTTCAGTTACCCTTGTTTTTCCTCTTTCTATGTGTGCTGCTTTCTGCAGCAAACATAGAACAAAGAGGAAAACTCCTCCATGGGCACCTTCCTACACAAAAACAATCCTGCTAACAATGCAGACACCTTTGCACCATGGTGCAAAGGGGCCTGTGTTGGCTCTAGGCACCAATTGTTGCCCCAGCGCAGATGTAAAGGACTGAAATATGTTGTATCTAGCAACTACGCTGCATTCCAGCCCTTTAAAATTGGTGTAAGGCAGCGCAGCAAAAAGACTTGCAGCGATGGTCCACACCACATTTTTTTGTAAATGAGGCCCTGGGTTTCTGGTTGGCAGAGGTATGCACCCTGTCCAAGCAGGAACTACAATCCTAGTCAGGGAAGTTCAGATACACACCCTAAATTAAGCTGTGGTCACCCTCTAGTAGCTTGGTACAGAACAGTCAGGCATAACTTTAAAAGGAAATGTGGAAAGTATTTGTGCAACACTTAATACAGTAAAACAGTGAAAATGCCCCACGAAAATAACCCACACCAGGTTAGAAACATAGAGCTTAATTTGATTAACAAAAGCAGACTAAAATGAATATCTAGAAATATTGTGCTTAGAGTCATAAAACGCCAACCAGGGCTATCTTGTCATGCTGAACTAGGTCATTTAAATGATTTGTTTTCAACAATCAAATCTTCTTTCAGCCAATCCTAAACTCTACTCCGTGTTCTTCTAATAATGTTATCCCTACTCTTCTACTGCAGACTTTGGACTAGGTTGATTGCCTGTGAAATAAAAAAAATAGTAATTGATCGGTGTCAGACTTTTTTTTCTTCGTATCTCTTTCTTTCACTTTACACAGTCTATTTGTAAATGCACAGTTCATTTCTATCAAATATCATTTATCCAGCACAGCTAATTGTGATGGTATCACGGAGGTTCAAATAGGTCAGATCTCACACAGGTCATCAATGGCGACATTAAATACTCTTTCCAGATAGTAAGTCCACTCATGTGCTCAATACCTCTGACAAAGTACTTTTACTTTTTTTTAGTCTTCCCAACTTTTGTTGATTTTCTCCTGAATCATTTTCATCACTTGTCTCAGATCAGATTCTTCTGCTATTGACAATGGAATTTGATCAATTGACAAGATCTGTTTCAGTTGTCCTTGATTGGAAGTCTGTGTCCATAGAGCTTCACAGGTGATTATTCTCTGTTCAGTGCTTGTTCTTTCACCAGGGTCTTCTTGCTGTACTGATGTTATTTCAGTCACCTTTCCAAATTGAGGATCAGTCTCTGTTTCTACTTTATTAGAGACTTCATTGCCACTTGGTTCAATGACAGGTACTTGAATTGGTGCAATTAGCTGCAGTTTGTCACCCCTTTCTTCACCTTACTGCTGGTAGGATCCCAATATCACTGCTCCAAATGGTCCCACAGCTTGCGGTGGTTCAGTCACCAATGCTCTTGGTTCAGGATGAAAGAGCACAGTTTCTTCTTTGGGATTTCTCAGCTTCTTGGTGTGCGATACTTGCACCCAATTTTCAACTCCAACACAGTATTGGTCACTAGAATGACCTCCAAGGGGCCTTTCCAGCTTGGCTCCAAATAGTTCTTCCAAATGTGCTTCTTGATCACAGCCCAATCACCAGGACTGAGTTCTTAGTACTGTTCTTGGTGTGGATATTTAGTGGCAGCTGCAACCTGGCCAGAAACAGAATAAACCTCATCAGTCAATCCTTTGCACAAGTCGAGTTTTATATTATCTGTGATGTTGAACAATGCATTTGCAGGTACAGTAGGCAACCACAATGCCCGTCCCATCAGAATTTCATGGGCTGAAAGACCAGTTTTCCTATCTGGAATACTTCAATTATTCATCAGCACCAATGGTAAGGGATCCAGCGACATTGATAGCCTTTACCTTTGGTACACAAGATTTGATAGTTTCATTAATCTGTTCAACAATGCCAGAGGAGTCAGGTCGACAGCTGTAATGTAATCTACAATCAACTTGTAAAGCTGTGCAAGTCATATTCAGGACTTCATTATTGAAGTGACATCCCCTATCTGATTCCAAAGAAACCAGCACTCCATACCTTGGTATCAAATCTCGGAATAACAGTTTTCCTGCTGTGAGACTGTCTTTTCTTCTAGTTAGGTAGGCTTTCCCCCATCTTGGGAAGACACATACTGTGACTAGGACATATCTCAGCCCACTACAAACAGACATTTAGATAAGGATCTCTCTATGTGACTCAGTGTGACATGTGATCTTTTTTCCTGGATTCATTTGTTGACATGCCACACATCTGTGACATACTTCTTTCGCTAGCAGCATTGTTGGACTTGGCCCTTTTTGCAGGGTCATCCCAGAACTTTTTGCCTTCCTCCTATATTGTTTCTGACCTGTGTTTGTTGGTTTTATGACTATGGGCACTTTACCACTGCTCATCAGTGCTAAAGTGCATATGCTCTTTTTGTAAATTGATGTTATGGATTAGTGATTCCAAGATTGGCTTATTTGATTTACGTGTCAGACCCTTGTACAGTGCACAATGTGTGCCCGTGGCCTCTAAATCAAATGCTGCTGGTGGGCTTGCAGCACTAATTGGCCACCCACAGATGCAGCCTGTAAAATGTGACTCAGGTCTGCCATTGCAGAGCCTGTGTGCAGTCTGGGACTGCCATGTCGACTTGGCGAGTGCACACACTTGCCAGTCCCTAAACCTTCCCTTTTCTACATGTTAGTCACCCCTAAGGTAGGCCCAATGTACCCCTGTGGGCAGGGTACATTGTATGTGAAAGGTAGGACATGCCCTGATGTGTCTGGCATGTCCTGATAGTGAATTACAGCCAATTTCATTTTTCAGTATTGCAAGGCTATCTGTTCCCACAGTCCAGAATGGGCAGTTTGATTATAACATCTTATAAACATAACTGACCCAGGGAATACGATAGAAAAATAACGTTTAGTGTGCTTGAACTCAGAATGTTAAAGTGCATCTTTTAGTGTGGGTGATTTTAACTTTCTGTGTTTGAAAATACCACTTTTAGAAAGCAGGTATTTTCTTGCCTAACGATCCAGTATGCCTCTTCTAGGTCTGTGTATTGCATGTCTGGCTTGTGAGTGACAGGGAATGAGAGAGGGCAGCAGCTCCGGCAGTCTGATGAGTCAGGGTTGGGCTGAATGGGACCTAGGTTGAATTTACAGTAGGGGGAGGAGATTTCCGTTCACCTTCCTGGGTCAGGTCTGCTTTCCCCTATGCTGTCTCCAACTCCTGCCAGGAAGCAGCACCAGTGAGGACAGAACTGGTTTTGGCTGAGTACAGACACTCTCTGCCTTCAGAGACACAGGATTTTGTGTATAAAAAGGGCGACCCAGACCCCAGAACTTTAGATCACTTCTCAAAAATCATGAGGAACCTTTACCAATGAGAAGAAACCGGAGAAACTGAAGGAAGATTACTGCCCCTGTGCTGTTCGCTATTTGGGGTTGGCCTACAGTGGTTACTTGTGGCCAAGGAAAGAAGAAAAGGACTTTGCTGTTTGCTTTGTCATCTTGAGGAAGATCTCCAAGGGCTTGAAATTGAGCTTGCCTCCTGTCTGAAGTCTCAGGAACACAAATACTTCACCACCAGCTCCCTTGAATTTCTTTGCTGGGAATTCTAACCTGCAGAGAGGTGCCTGCTGCTGTTTACGACCTCTGGAGACTGTTTGTCGCTGGGAGCTGGAAGCGCGACGCAACGACGAAGAAGTGTGTCGCTTCCGCACCAAGACCCAAAGCATCGCCGAGCCACGGGGAAGAAGCGTGCTGCATCTACACCGAGTCCCGATGCATCACCGAGAACATCAGCGCAGTGCCTTCTGTGCAGCTGCAAAAGTTCACGCAACGAACTAGATCCTAGCATCGCATCGAGCCGCCATTTTATCGCATCTCACCGGATCGTCGCATCGCATCGAGGCGCCATCTTGACGCACCATCACGAACTGCAGTAAGAAAAGACGCATCAACTCCCCACTCAGTAAGGAACTGATGCATCATCTCCCCTGAGTGTAAGGAACGGCGCAACACCTTCCATGCGACCCTTTTGTTTATTTTGGGTGACGCATCTAAGGTACTTTGTTGGGATAGTGTTGCATTTACAACTTGCATTGAATTGATCTATTTCTACCTTTGAAGAGCCTATTTTTATTACTGTATTGTGGATATTTGCTATTTGGTATGGTTTAAAGATTACTTATTTTTCTAAACTGGTGTGGTGTCCATTTGTAGTGTTTTCACTCTGTTACTGTATGTGTTCACAAATGCTTTACACACTGCCCCTGCGATAAGCCTGTCTGCGTGTGCCAAGCTACCAAGGGGGTGAGCAGGGGTTATTTTAGGAGTCTATCCCCCTTTCCCTGACTAGAAGCAAGGGTCCCTATTTGAACAAAGGTGCAAACCATTGCCTACTAGAGACCCCCATTTCTAACATTGGTGGTCAGCTGTGGGATCCTGGACTTGCATTTGTGATTTACATTAAGCATGGGCGTAAAATCCGTTCCGCTCGCGGAATTTGCGAATTGTTGATAAATTTGTGTTCCGCGAATCGCACGAATTTGTCAAAAAATTCGCAATTCGCAAGCTTGCTAATTTTTTTGCTTGGTCGCAAGACTTTTTGTCTGTGAGCACGCAAAAACGGACGCGAACACGCAATTGCACAATGCGAGCATGCAACTAGCCCATGTACGACCGCATGGGTAACCTCGCGGTAGCCGTGCTGAGAAAATCCCACGAACACGCAAAAAGTCCCGCGAACACGCAAAAAGCCCCGCGAACACATGAAAAAAAAATCGCTAATTTGCGGATTTCGCGGAACGCAAATTCGCTTTCGTGTGAATTCGCGTACCGCGAATTCGCAAATTTCGCCCATACTTAATTTACATACAGTGATTGGTGTACACTACTATTGAGAGCAGCACATACTATTTTTTTTCTGTTATCTGGTGTCCGCCTGGAAGTATTTTTTATACTAGGACTCTGGTTAGTTGCTGCAAAATGGAACTTAACTTCTGGCAAATGTTCGTCTATACAATGAAGGAGCTATGTGTGTTCTGCAAGGAAAGGGGGCTGCCTATGAGGAGAAGGTTCAGGGAGGATCCAGAGCTATCCTTATTTCATAATGAGTTTCCTCGCTGGTGGCCAACACTACCAGTTGAATCTTAGGAGGAGGAGTTCTCTGAAAGTGAGGGAGAAACAGAAAAAGATGGCTGGCTTCTGGCTTGTGAGCAGTGGCAGAGAGAGCTTGATGAGGAGCTCGAGAGGGCTGAGGACAAGAGGGCCTTAACCCAAAAAGAATAAATGTGTGTAGCTCAGGAAGTAAGCTTGGCTGGGTTGGAGGTCGAGTCCAACTCAGATGGTGGCAACAGAATTGAGTTATCTAGTGCTGAAGGAGCAGTATACATACCCAGAGATGTGGCGCCTGACTTGAAGGAGGGGGTTAATATACACCAGGCAGTTCAAGGATATGAGGTAGCTCCAGTGGTGTGTAGTGTCCCTGAGATGGATTGCGGAACTGGCACAGGGGTTCATAGTCCTAGTGGTGGGTGAAACAGTCTACTGACTCTAGATGAGCGGTGCAGGGAGTTGGGTTCCCCCATGGTTGAAGTCCTGGTGTGTGAGTGTGAAGACGGCCCAGAAGAGTGCGGGTTGAGTGACAGAGACAGTCAGATACTGTCTTGCCAATCTCAGGAGAGTGGTGTGGGGCACTGGATGGTGAGGTGAAGGATAGTTTGGTTAACACCTGTGTGGGGCTGTGTGATTCAATTGCGGGAGAGCATCTTATAAGTCCCTGTTTTCCATAGCTATGCCAACACCTGTTGGAGTGTGAGTTTTCTGACACCAGGGAGCTCACCCGGGAGGCACACCTTTTGATGGATTCCAGAGGGTCTGAAGATGCACTGGAGAGTGACCCTAAGATGGGTGGCTCAGGTATTTCCCAGAGTGGTGTGAGAGGTTCACAGTAGCCCAGCTAGGTCCCGGTGTAGTGGGACAGGTGTAGAGACTCACATCCTGTCTCTGCGGAGAAGGAGTGAGAATGGGATGTGTCCCAAGGTGCCCGAAACTCAGTCTCATAGCCTGGAGGGTTCCTTAAGGGAACACCAGGTAGGGAGCCTAGGCTGTACTGGTAGGCCATCCGTTGAAGGGGATCTCCTACTGTCAGTAGAACTTGGAGTGTCTGTAAGCGGACCTCCATCAGTTCTGGTGCCTGGCAGTGCCACTCCTTAGTGGAGGGTGCAGAAGTCCAGATGGAGGGGTGAGAGGGGGATGCATTCCCCAGGGGAAGAACCGGTCAGTCAGGGGCCAGCCATAAGGGCTGAGCCTCTTAGGAGTGACCATGGTGACACCACTTCTGTCCTGGGGATCTTTGCGCACTGTCAGATGGACAGGGGTTGGGAGATCTGCACCAGGCAGACAGTAACACAACACATGAGTCATGGGTTACCCTTGGGGTGCATGCATGCTCCCCAGGAAGTCCTGGTGTGCCAGGCGGGTGCTCAGCTGCAGGGTTTAGTCCCTGGGTTCAGAAACCAGGTTCAGGTGTTGCCTGACCTGGAGGGAAGGGCAACTGTTAATATTGCCCCTACCGGTTTGTCTTCTGGGGGCACTGCACCAGGTGTGAGGGTGTAGGGCCCCATTAAGGGGGGCAGGGAGAGGCCAGTCTCACCCCTGACCTCTGACCAGTCTAAGGGTACAGACCCTATGTTGAGATCCCAGTTGCAGGATAGAACCCCTGAACTGGTGGGCGAGTTGTGCAGGACACCTGTCCCAGGTGCCCTGATGATTCTGGAAGGGGGTACTTCTCCAGGTAGGAGGGTACAGAGCGCCTGGGAGGAGGACCGGGTATGGGAGATCTACCCTGGTCCCCTGTCCAGTCTCAGGGTACAGACCCTAGGCTGGAGGGTCAGAGTCAGGATATCATCCATGACCTGACCGGAGGGAGAGGGGACAAAAGGTGCCCTGCATGGGGGCTACTGCCCCCCACTCTCTGATGCCACAGAGGTTGGAGAACCATGAAAGCCTGGGGTCTGGCTCTCAACACTGGCAGCTGTCAGTGGCCACTGTGGCTTGCTGTCTTGGTGGACAGAGTTGCCCCTGGGAGGGGGACAGGAGTCACACCCCAGAGGTGGACTGGGCCACACCTCTGTGTTGGCCATGTGGGTATTGTCTGTCTGTTGGGACACACCTGGAGTAAGCTAAGGTTAGGTGCTTCACAGATGGTGTCCACAGGTGAGGAAAAGGGTTCTTCATGGGTTAGCTTAGTGGCCCCTGAGAGTATCCAGGCATCCAAATGGGTTCAGATTGGCATAGTACTGGAGTATGCCCCTGCAGTTGCGGGCCACGGTCCATGTTCTATCACCCCAAGCAGGGAAACCCATCAAGGCATTGATTGGTCTACCCTGTGTTTTGGCTGGAAGGGGGTTGTGTTGGACTTGGTCCTTTTTGCAGGGTCATCCCAACATCTTTTGCCTTCCTCCTGTATTGTTTCTGACCTGTTTTTGTTGGTTTGATGACTCTGGGCTCTTTAGCACTGCTGATCAGTGCTAAAGTGCATATGCTCTCTTTGTAAATTGATGTTATAAATGAGTGATTCCATGATTGGCTTATTTGATTTATTTGTCAGACTCCTGCACTGTGCAGCATATATGCCCAGGGCCTGTAAATCAAATACTGCTGGTGGGCTTGCAGCACTAATTGTGCCACCCACTGAAGCAGCTTGTAAAATGTGACTCAGGCCTCCCATTGCAGAGCCTGTGTGCAGTCTGGGACTGCCATGTCGACTTGACAAGTGCACACACTTGCCAGTCCCTAAACCTTCCCTGTTCTACATGTTAGTCACCCCTAAGGTAGGCCCAAGGTCCCGCTGTGGGCAGGGTGCATTGTATGTGAAAGTTAGGGTATGCCCTGATGTGTGTGGCATGTCCTGATAGTGAATTACAGGCAATTTAGTTTTTCACTAGTGCAAGGCTCAGTGTTCCCATAGGCCAGAATGGGCAGTTTGATTATAACATCTTACAAACATAACTAACCCCAGGGAACAAGATGTGTTTGAAAATACCACTTTTAGAAAGTAGGTATTTTCTTGCCTAACCATCCAGTATGCCTCTGCTAGGTTTGCGTATTGCATATCTGGCTTGTGAGTGACAGGGGCTGGGAGAGAGCAGCTGCTCCGGCAGTCTGATGAGTCAGGGCTGGGTTGAATGGGGCCTGGGTTGAATTTAGAGTAGGGGGAGGAGATTTCCTTTCCCTTGCCTGGGCCAGGTCTGCTTTCAACAATGCTGTCTCCACCTCCTGTCAGGAAGCTGAACCAGTGAGGACAGAACTGGTTTTGGCTGGGTACAGACACTCCAGAGACAAAGGATGTGTGTCAATAAAAAGGGGAACCCAGACCCCAGAGCTCTAGATCAATTCTGGGAAATCAAGAGGAACCTTTGCCAAGGAGAAGAAACTGGAGAAGCTGTCTCCTGTGCTGTTTGCTGTTTGGCGTTGACCTGCAGTGGTTACATGTTGCCAAGGAAAGAAGAAAAGGACTTTGCTGTTTGCTTTGTCATCTTGAGGAAGATCTCCAAGGGCTTGAAATTGAGCTTGCCTCCTGTCTGAAGTCTCAGGAACACAAAGACTTCACCACCAGCTACCCTGAATGTCCTTGCTGGGAATTCTAACCTGCAGAGAGGTGCTGCTGCTGTTTAGGACCTCTGGAGACAGTTTTTCGCTGGTAGCTGGAAGCGCGACGCAACAACGAAGAAGCGTATTGCATCCGCACCGAGACAGAGAGCATCGCCGAGCCACGGGGAAGAAGCGTGCTGTATCTACACCGAGTCCCGACGCATCACAAAGAACATCATGCAGCACCTCCCGTGCGGCTGCAAAAGTTCATGCATCGGCCCGGATTGTCGCATCGCATCAGGCCACTATTTTATCGCATCGCATTGAGGCACCATCTTGTCGCATTGTCAACGGACCACAGTAAGAAAAGACACATCAACTCCCCACACAGTAAGCAAGCGAAGCATCACCTCCCCTGCGCTGCAGTAAGGAATCAATGCATCCACTCCCCTGAATGTATGGAACAGCGCATCACCTTCCCTGCAATTGTTTTGTTTATTTTGCGTGACGCATCTAAGGTACTTTGTTGGGAGAGTGTTGCATTTACAACTTGCATTGAATTGAACTATTTCTACCATTGAAGAGCGTATTTATAATACTGTTTTGTGAATTTTTGCCATTTGGTCTTATTTAGATAAAGATTGCTTATTTTTCTAAACTGATGTGGTGTCCATTTGTAGTGTTTTCACTGTGTTACTGTATTTATTCACAAATTCTTTACACACTGCATCTGAGATAAGCCTGTCTTCTCGTGCCAAGCTACCAAGGGGGTGAGCAGGCGTTATTTTGGGAATGACTGACTAGATGCAAGGGTCCCTATTTAAACACAGGTGCAAATCGTTGCCAACTAGAGACCCCCATTTCTAACAACCACGAATCTGGATTAAACCAGTTCTCGCAGAAAAGTATATTCTTGGCATCCCTATCTAAGTGTTTGCATCCATGCAAATATCGATACATTGGGAACAACAAACTATCAGGTAACATTGGCCTTCCATCAATGGATATCCAAATGTCATTGGCATTTTTCCCACAACCTGCTTTAATCCAACACTGTTTTTCTGCTTCTGCAACATTTTCTTGTACCCTTTTCACCTTATCCCAGGTATCTGTCACCTTCATGAGCACAGAGAATGAAGTGTCTTCCTCAGACTCACATGTGAGAGCTACATTAAATGTGCTGCCCAACAAAGCTGCTGAATCAGTGTGCCTATTTCCCTTGGCACTGTAGCCATTCCCACTCTGATGAGCTGCACATTTAACCAATGCAATTGCAACTGGCAATTGAAGAGCATCCAACAAATCTTTCACCTGGATCCGGATTCTAAATGAGTGATCCTGAGGAGGTCATGAAATCTCTCTGTGACCATAATTGCCCAAAATCATGGACAATGCCAAAGCCATACTGACTAATTGTTAAAATAATAACTCTAATTTGAGTAGTTAAACTGCATGTTCTGGGAAGGGCAATCAATTCTGCAACTTGAACTGAGGTAATCCCTTGAAGCCTTTCTTGTGAACTCGCCAATGCTAGGTTATTGGTCAGACGCAACACAGAATTCCTCCTTGTAATCGAAACCCACAAATCCTTCCTTAATGTATTACAAAAACCTGTCCAAACTCTATATCAGCCCTGAATCTCCTTAGAGATATCCCTGCAGGCTACTCGAACCATCGTCAGGACAGGCCCGATAACAGGGGGGTGGCCTAACAATAATATATCTATCCACTCTATCCATTTGATGCAACCCTTTGCCTGTCTCCTTCTGCAAGGTGCTCTCCTTCAGTATTCCATTGCCTAAAACTTGAGCTTTTAAGAGGATACTGATTTATCGCCCACCAGGCCCTCGCCCAGCTTTCAACCAGGATATCAGCAGCATATTATAGGCGATTATATTCTCCTGAAAGACTACACTGTGTTGGGGGATTTTCATTTGCACTTGGAAGCCCAGGCAGCCCCTGCCACCTCAATGCTTCTTCAGACTATGGCTTTGTTGGGCCTCTCAGCTGATAACGAGTCCTACACATTCTGCTGACCATACCCTAGGTGGATGTTCTTCCAATAACCCCTCTTTGACCATAAGTAATTTTCTGCGCTTAACATTGACTGACCACATATTATCAAGCTCATTATCGGAGCTTAAGCTGCAGTTTCCTGCCGCTAAAGCGGCGATAGTTTTAACGCCGTTCTTGATAATATGACCCAGAGAACTTTTAAACAAAGCTGTAGAAGGCAAGAGAAGATTTGGTATCTCCAATTCAATGCTCAGTCAAGAATTAAGTACAAAATCTGCCTGAGTACTTATAGGACCATGATTTTTACTGCAAAAGCTACCTACTTTATAAATCAAATTGCAGTAGCCAGTAACTTTCCCTGGAACTCTTTCTAACAGTGACTAAGTTCACAACAGAGCCAACTTGATCCCCTACAGTTGCTAATCAATCATTCTGTGATTTTCTAGCTAGTTTCTGTCTACAAAAAGTATTCAACATCTACAACACCTCTTCTAATCCCATTATTTTGCTTTCCAATATTTGTACCACCTCCAACTCCACCTCATCGAACTTCCTTTTGAATTCTTCTCTCCCCCTTCCACTGAAACAATCACCAAACTGATTAAATCTGCAAGATCCAGTTAAGTTTATCCTCAATAACAATCATCTAGATGAAACTCAGATTGGCTTTCGATCCAGGCACAGTAAGGAGATGGCGCTAATTAAGGCAACAGAGGAAATCAGAAAATTCCTCGATCAAGGCAGCAAAGCTGCCCTGATATTTTTGGACTTGTCAGCGACATCCGACACAGTACATCACGACAGACTGTTAAATCATCTAAAGAATATCGGTGTCACTGGCATGGCTTGGAAACTTCTCAGTTTTTTTCTTTATGGCCATGAATGAGTGGTTTGATTGGAAACATTTGTATCTCACTTATTCTCCCTTTCATGTGGAGTTCCACAGAGGTCTTCACTCAGCCCTACCCTGTTTCACATATATGTTACCCCTCTTGAGGAACTCATCAAGTCATTTGGTTTTTCCCTTACCTCCTACGCCAATGACACACAAATTGGAGTCTCCATGGCCAATGACTCATTAGAAAAAGTATGCAATGTATGCAATTGTATGCAGGACGTCAACCAATGAAAAGCGGAAAACGACCTCCGGTTGAAGTCGGGAAAGACAGAGGTCCTACTTTTTGTGGCCGACCAATCTTTTGGGACACCCACTTGGTGGCCCCAAGGGTAAACAACGTTTACAACGAAACTTTTACCACGCACTACCATTACAACGCAGGCATTACAACGCAAACCATTACAACGCATTGTTCTGGGGGGCGCTCTAGGATAGGGAATAAGTTTAATTTTCTATCCAACACCTTCCCTAGTGTCCACGGGGACTGGAGTTGGAATAGAAAATTATACTTACCACTATCCAGCACCTCTAAGCGCTATGCGTTGTAAAGGTTTGCGATGTAAAAACCGCGTTGTAAAGGTATGCGTGGTAAAAGTATGCGTTGTAACGTCATACATCCGGCCCCAAGATATAGGTTCCCTGCCACCCCTTGTTGACAAAACCTGTCATCTAAGTGTTCTGATCGACAATAAATTGTCCCTCACTGTCCAAGTCAATGCAGTTGCCTCCAAGGTCTTTCACACCTTAAAGCTCATAAAAAAGGTACTCCCTTTTTTTCACCTCAGCGTCAGAAGATGCTAGTGACTTCCCTTGCTCTTTCCAGAATGGACTATGGTAACAGTCTGTATTTAGCTTCCCACAAACATGTACTAAATAGGCTACAGACCTTGCAAAATGCAGGTGCATGGCTCCTCCTTAAAATTCCTAAATACCAATTGGTTGCTAAACCCATGAGGAAACTGCACTGGTTGCCTATATGGCAAAGAGTCAACTTCAATGCTCCCAGCATCATCCAAAAGGCCCTTAATGACCAAGGACCCTTATTCCTTAAAAACGGTTTTAAATGGTACCTTACCTCTAGGTCACTAACATCCTGTGCAGCAAAAACAGTCTTATTACCCAGCTTTAAATGCGGGATTCTGGAGGCTACCGCTTCAAGCAGGCTTCTGCTCGTGCATGGAATGAGCGTCCGTTTCATATCAAAGCCTCCTCCAACCACATGTGGTTCAGAAAATCCCTCAACACCTTGCTTTTTAATTTCCCACTATAGGTCTACTAACCCTGTTGCACTAGGACACCCTTTTGGGTATTCAAGTCTTAATAAATATTATAACATAACATAACATAACATTACATGAAGCTTCAACAACATAATTTATTGTACATACAGCATAAGCTGCTCTCAGGGTACCTTTGTTGTTTCTCAAGCATGAGCCATCCACAAAAATTACATGGTCTGGCTCAAACAGGGGTTCATCCTTAAAATCAGGTCTAGGCTTTGTACATAAATCTGTGACATCTAGACAAGCATGTTCAATTTCATCACAAACATCATCATTTACAGGAATTAATGTAGCAGGGTTTAAAATCTGACAACTTTTAATGACAACGTTCTCAGAAGATAATAAAATTCTCCTCATATTTCTTCATATTTGTAACGGGTCATGTGCTGTGTTTTCATTCTTGTCAATAAAAGCTCCACAGAATGAGGGGCCAATACAGTTACTGAACATCCCATCTCTATGCTCTCACTCTTTTCCAGACTGTTCACTGCCACAACGGCTTGAATACAGCCAGGCAGACCTGCAGTGACGGGGCCAAGAGATTTTGAGAAATTAAAAGCATCTTTAATGTTTAGAAAGTTTTTTAAAGAGTGTTTTCAAAAATATCTCTGGACCATTACCAGAAGAAGGGGGGGTCCTCTTTTAATCTCTTGGATATCCAAAGATATTGCAGTAGACACCTCATTCACTTATCGTGACATGCTTCCTCATTGGCAAATATCCACACCCTGGTGGGCTCAACCAAATATTAAATGGGAGTTCTTAGATTAAATCAAAGCTGGATAAGCAGGGATCCAGATGAACGATTACTGTTACAAATACCTGGAGGTATACCCAAAGGTTTCCTTCATTCATAGGGTACTTGGGTTTGGATCGAAGGTATGTTGAGGATTCTTCTTTCTGACAGTACTTCAGTTTACCTTGTGACACTTTATGTCTGTTCTCAGCTAGGTTATTTAACAAGGCAATAATATCTTGTTTACAAGCTTCTTGTGTTTCTGATGCCACAAGTAGGTCATCAATATACTGCATTAGTACAGACCTATAGGGCATCTGTAATGACTCCAGATTCTTTTTCAAGATCTGGTTAAAAATCGATGGACTCTCGGTATACCCTTGTGGAACTTGGCACCATGCCAAAACTCTCTGCTAAAACACAAAAGAAAAAAGGAACTGGCTATCTTCATGCAATGGCAATGAGAAGAACTCCTGGCAGAGATCAATGACCATAAACCAATCTGCAGTTCAAGAAATGTGAAACAATATTGTGGATGGATTCAGTACCACATGACAGCATGGGGCAACTATCTCATTAATTTTTTTCCGGTCCTGCACAGTCTGATATTTTCCATTGGGTTTCTGCAAACAGATGATTGGAGAGTTCATTGGACTTCCAATTAGTTCCCTCAAATTTCCTTTCTGTATCATGTCTTCTATGATAGGCGTAGTTCCTGCAATGGTTTTTGGGGACAAGTGATACAGTGGGGTTCTTGGAAACACCACATTTGCCTTTATGGTAATCTGGACTGGTTCTAATCCTTTAATCAACCCAATGTCTTTTCCTGTGAGATCCCACACTTTTAGATTCACAATTTCTCTCAACTCCACAGGTAATTCTTCAATTCTCATTAATGGGAACAAGCGTACAGCTGTCTTTTGTTGAATCATTTTGAATCCTACATCTTCATCATCTGTCTGTAACTCCATACCATCCGGTGTGCAGTATATTGTACAATTTAATTTGGACAATAAATGTCTCCCTAACAAATTTACAGGACTTGTGTTGCAAACGTCAAGTTGATGATTTTCCTCAAATGAGTCTATTTTTACAGGAACCTGGATCAATAGGTACACTTCTAACTTGTGAAAAAACAAAACCTCTGGATTGTCCCTGGAAACCAGTCTGTGGAACAACAACACCTTGCATACCTTATGGATTTCCTGCAAAAGAAGAATTCTGGAAACCTTTCTGAACCAATTCCATTTACACCAACATACATTTCACTTAAATTTTTTTCTATTTCATTATTAATTCCAACTGAAATACTTTTCATATCCCAGGATCTCATCAAGGGCCAGATGTAGGAGCCCAAATACCGGTCGGTAACGGCCGATTTCGGCCGTTACCGACCGGTATTTAGGAATTTGCATGTAGGGGGCAATTTTTACCGATTCGGTAAATTTACCGAATCGGTAAATTTACTGAATCGGTAAAGTACCGAATCGGTATTTTTACCGATTCGGTAACTTCCAGATGTAGGTGGGACTCTTCTGAGTCCCAAAGGCCTTTCCGATTCGGTATTTTACCACCCAATCCAATTGGGTGGTAAAATACCAAATCCAGGTGTGCATGCACATGTGTGCATGCACACCTTTGCCATGTGACAGACACACATGCCCTCAGGGCATGTCTGTGTGCCACATGGCACACATGCCTGTATTCAGGGTGCTAGAGGGTGTCAAAGTGACACCCCCTGCACCCTTGCTGGATTCGGTATTTACCGAATCAGTAAATACCGATTCGGTATTGCCCATTGATTCCTATGGGCTTCAAGGCCCATTGGAATCAATGGGCAATTCGGGATTTACCGAATCGGTATCGGTAAATACCGATTTTTACAGATTCGGTAATTCGATTACCGATTTTACCTAAATCTCCCTCCTTCTATTTTACCGATTCATAAATACCGAATCGGTAAAATTCGGTATTTATGAATCGGTAAAATAGAATTACCTACATCTGGCCCCTAGTGTCTTATTCTGCCAACAGAATACCATTTACACCAACATAAATTTCTCTTCAATCATTTTCTGATTCATTTCTAACTCACCACTGCAATACTTTGCATATTCCAGGATCTCATCAAATGTCTTATTCTGTCAACAGATTGCACTTGGAGTTAGATGGGAACTGAGGATTGTAAATAGTGGCCAAGATGGCGGACGCAGCGGCGTTCGTGTGAGCAGCAGCAGCGGTGCTCTCGCTGAGTTCGCTTTCCCTGTTTTCTTCTGATTTTGTCGGAGCTATGCTACGTGGAGTAAACTAAAGCTTAAGCTGAATGTACCTGGGATGAGGCTTGATCTATGGAGTAGCCTCTGCTGCTTATTGCATCTTCTGTGGCGGTTTCCAACCGCTGCTTCTCGGCGGGATTGGAGGCACTTGAGGGCGGAGCAGTTCTCGACGAGCCAGACCTCGGAAAGGTGCTTCGGAAAGACCTACGAGCGGAGCCGCAAACGGCTATCACCCTGCCATCAATCATCTTGTAGGGGAGCACAATTCTATGCACGGCGGAATCCGGGGACGAGGAGGCGAAAGAGGATGGCTCCTAAGAATCTGACTACCGGCACTGTTTACAAAACTCAGAAGCCGAAGACTCGAGCAGTCACGGCAGCTACGGTGACAGAATCGAGACAGATTTCTGGGCACAGTGAGACTGGCGCTAATCAAAATTCAGGTGACACTTTAAACACTCAAATTCAGATTTCTGCACATAATATACTTGAAGAAGGCATGAATGTTGGTACAAAATCCGTCCCTAAATTTACTGAACTGGCTTCTGTGCATTTATCAACTGTCTTATTGGATTTTGGGACTTGTAGTTCGGGCGCGATTCCTAAAATACCTGGGATGTTTAGGAAAAAAAACGTAAATAAAGAAAACTTGGATAAAGATAATAACGGGACACTTTCTGACAACACCAATACTAATACGTCCCAGATTAGATCATCTAGACACACTCCTGCCCCTCCGCAAATAGAGAAGGTGGATTTTGATAGCAATGCTGGTAACTCTAAGAGTATGGGGTGTTCTGGTGCTGCGAAGGAAAGATCAAATACATCTCTTGGAGAAGCTGTGTTAAAATGACCTCTTCCTTCTATACCCCATGTCTCTGATGTTCTGATTACGGAAGCACCCTCCGAACTGCTACCTGTCGGGCTTACATCTGAGGAGGCGTCGACACCCTTGGCTGACTCGGACTCTGTTGACTCAGCTGGGAATTTTTATTCCATGTCAGATTTGTCTAATGCTCTTGAATTAGAGAGTCTAGATGGAGATGCGGAGTGAAGGGATGACTTAAGTGCTAAAAGCACGAGCAGTCTAACACAGGATCTACGCAGTTCGGCTGGGTAAGATGACGTCGATATGGATGGGTCCCCAGGATGGCCAGAATGGGGGGCGGAGGAAAATACAGTAGTCACGAGTCAAGGTGACACTGATGGTTCTTCACAACCTCTCCTAGAAAATACTACAGAGGCTACAGGTGGGCCTCAGATGTCAGGAGTCACATTGGATATGCTTTATCAAGTAATGCTTCAGCACCGGGAGGAGACAAGGGCTGGGAATTTGCATACTCAGGACGCTGTACGCAGGTTGCAGAATAAATTAAGGCGTGTGGCTAAATCTTGCAACAAAACGGCTGCTAGAGTTGTAGAGGCTGAGAGCAGGATATCGGCGATTGAAGATTCATTGACGCATCAAAAAACACAACTCTCCTTCTTGGACAGCTTAAGGGATGACATTAACTCTAAGCTTGTGGATTTGGAAAATAGATCCCGGCGAAATAATCTACGGATTCTGGGCATTCCCGAGGGGAGTGAGGGAGGGAATGTCAGGCAGTATGTCAGCGAGTTATTTTCAGAGGCCTTCCCAGAGCTATCACATTGGAAATGGGATGTCGAACTGCAACGAGCTCATAGATTTCCCTTTCAGAATAACATTAGGGGGGGCATGAATGCTAAACCGAAAGCCATATTGATCCGTCTAAATAACTTTTTGGCCAGAGAGGCTCTTTATGATCTTGCCAGACCGGACCGAAAACGGAGAGGAAAAGGCCAGGATTTCTTTGTTCGCCCTGATTACTGCCATGCTACTGTCCAACAGCGCTGGCAGTTCCACCAGCTAATTCCATCCTTTCAGGCCAAGGGGGCCCAGGCCTTTCTCCTTAACCCTGCCAAACTGAAAGTGATTTATAAAGAAAGAACATATTTTCTATTGTCTGAAGGGGCTGCTAAAGACTTATTAGTTTCACTTAGATTTTTCTTTAAAATCTTTCTCTGGTTGGGGTGTTAGTTGGCTCGCCTTTTTTTTTCTTCTTTTTTTTCTCTTTTTGTCTGACGTTGCTGGGTGGGGTTTTTCTCTTGTTTAAGTGATAAATATGTAGGAGTTTATGCATATGGTATACTTTTTTTTTTTGCTCAGTATGTTTCATTGCGGGATTGTAAAAAACCTAATGGCGGAAGCGACTCGCGAGGCACACTATGCTTCTCACTTCATCAATGTTAGGGACTAGTCTGTCCCTTTGCCCAGTGTGGGTTGGGGTCAGGGAGGGGGGAAAGGGGGGGTGTAGTAGGGGACACGGGTGGCAGGGGAATGGTGTGGAGGGGGCAAGCATGTTCAGAAATTCAAAATTGAAGAGGACATTCAAATCAAAATTGAAATATCAAAAAAAAAAATTTTTTAAAGGGGAGTTACTGATACCTGAAGTTTTGGGGAAGTTAATGTGGTGTGTGTTGATTAAATTATCAAGATGGGTAATCTGAGGATCTGTACCTGGAATATTTGTGGTCTTAATAACAAGAAAAAAAGGTGTGTGTGTACACAAATAATCCAGAATATGCGAGTAGACTTACTGTGTCTTCAGGAAACGCATATTACATGGAATGATCAGCATTTATTCAATGATCTTGAAATGCAAATCTTACGGTGTACTCGCCAAGGGACGATGACAAAGGGGGTGGCAATTCTTATGAGAAGAGGAGTGGCATGTCTCAAACGTAGTAAAGTAGATCAGTATGGGAGATGGCTAATTCTAGAGGTCAGTGTTGATACTAAAGTATGGACCATCTGTTCAATTTACGCCCCAAATTCTGATGATCCGGATATTCTGAACTTTTTAAGTTTAGAGTTAGCTGACTGGCCATCCCCATTAATCTTCTGCGGGGACTTAAACATCCATTTGGAAGGGGGGATGGATATACGGGGTGCCTTGATATATTCAGGCTTAAAAAAAAGACATTTAAGGCTTTAAAAGGTCTAGTAGTGGATTTTGGTTTGTGTGATGTGGGATTTGAGAAAAATCCGGTGTCACCAGGATTTACATTTTTCTCTGCTCCACATCAGAAATGTGTCCGCTTGGACTATTTTTTTGTTACTGCTGGCCTTATCCATAACATTCTATTTGAGATCTATCCTCGAATAATTTCAGATCATAATCCGGTGGTGATAGAGTTGAAAACAGACGCCGTTAAAAATCTAGTTGTGAGACCTTGGTCCTTTGACCGGAAATTGCTGGTGGATCCTGCATATTTAGACTATATGGCTAAGTGGATCAGTGATTTTTTCGAGGTGAATAGAGGAAGTGCTTCGGCTCAAATCATTTGGGACACTTTCAAAGCTGGCGTGCGTGAGAGACATTAGCCTACGCGATTAACAAACAAAAAATCATTCGGAATAAACTTGAGGCATATTACCAGTCGGTAAAAGAATGGGAAGGAAAGCTAGTGACGGCCATTAGTCTATCACAAGAAGCAGAGCATATTAAAACAACTCTTGCTATACACAAAGGAAGGCTATATGAAATAGTTGCAACCAAATTAGCAGAACAGGCGGCAATTTTTAGATCACAGATTTATGAAATGGGAGAAAATTCGGGTATGATTTTGGCAAACAAGATAAAACAAAAGAAGGCTTTTAATGCTGTGAATGCAATTCAAGATGATTTTGGTCAGATTCATAACAATCCTGAGGAAATTCTCGAGGTTTTCCGCCAGTTCTACTCTAATCTTTATGAGCAGGGTAATTTAAGGTATTCTAGCGAATCTGTTTTGAATTTTATTACCCTTGATAATACTCCGAAACTGACCATTTCTCAGGCACAGAAATTGGATGCCGACATTATATGGGATGAAATTGAGTCTGCTCTACTTTCCCTTGCGGTTGGCAAAGCAAAGGGGCCATATGGCATTCCTTTGGAATTTTATAGACTATTTAGGCACATATTAAAACAAGATATGCTGGTAACGTTTATGAAAGTGCAGAAGGGGATTGCTCCAGCTTCTTGGAGGCAATCGACAATAATGGCATTTCATAAAAAAGATAAATCTCCCCTCAATACGGCCTCTTATAGGCCGATCTCATTAATTAATGCCAATAGTAAAGTCTTCTCGAAAATTTTAGCCACACGAATCTCAGGGATAATCTCCTCCATAGTGTCACGTTGGCAACACGGATTCATTCCTCAGCGAGACACCACGGATCATATCCGTAGGGTTATTGCGCTGATGGAATGGGCACTGGCCTCGGGCATATCTATAGGGATCACCCTGTTGGATGCCGAGAAGGCATTTGACAGGGTGGCCTGGCCCTATCTCTGGAATCTGCTTGCTTTGAAAGGGTTTGGTCCTTGCATGATAAGGGCACTGAAAGCTCTCTATGATTCACCAGTCTCCTGCATCAAACTTGGTGTTAATAAATGTGCCCTGTTTTCTATCCATCGTGGCACAAGACAGGGCTGTCCATCCTCTCCGTTCCTGTTTGGCATCTATATCGACCTCTTTCTTAATGAACTTAACCAAGCGGCGGATATTCCACCAGTAGAGGTCGCGGGCATGAGTTACAGAGCTCTCGCCTATGCGGACGATGTGGTGGTGATCACTACAGATATTGCAATGGCAATGCCAAAGATTGAAGACCTTGCAATCCAGTTCGGTACCTTTCCGGGCTATAATTTGAATCTATCTAAAACCCAAACACTATTTGTGGGCCAGAATCCCCCGGCACATATTAACATCGTGCCCGTGGCGACTTATTTGGGTATTCAGATCACAACTCCGGTGTCGGTTATCCCGGAACTGAACTTTAGGCCAATCCTCAAAAAGGCTATTTCGACTTTGGACCGTATTGAACACCTACATTTGTCCTTGTTGGAAGGAATAACGTGTTGAAAATGGTAATATTGCCGAAATTTTTATATTTATTTAGATCAGTTCCCCTTGAATTCCCATGTATTTTCTTTACACAATTGGAGAGGATGGCCGCCAGGTTCTTGTGGAGTTACAAGCGCCAACGCAGAGCTTATAAGAAGATGATACTCCCCAAGGCAAGGGGCGGGTGGGGCACCCCACATTTTCTGTTTTATTACATTGCGTGTGTATTACAGTTTATTACTCCTTTGATTAGCGGAACAAAGGCACAAATGTTAGATTCTCATGCGCCATCCATTTACGAATTTGGGTTAGGGGTTGAGGCTCGTGGGTGCTTACTAAAAAACATTGAACCCCGCTACTACAAAAAAACAAAATATAAAATCTTAAAAGCAGCATATCATGTCTGGCAGTTAGTCAGGCGTCATGTGGGGATTGCAAAAATTCTCCGATATACTCTCTTTTCTTCTCTACATATTTTTCCTTCTGTCTTTAGGGACCATATTAGGAAGAAATGGCGCAATTACGGTATCAACTCTCTGGGTGATATACGGCAGAATAACCATATTATATCTTTTTTAGAACTTCAGGCTAGGCACAGTCTTACAAGAACTGACTATTTTAAGAACCTACAGGTGCACAGCTTTTGTAACACTTTAACCCCTTTTGAATGTTCTGGGCTACAGAAGATTCCTCTGGTTGAGAGCCTTTATACTAAACAAAGGATTGTTTTTTTTTATAATTTACTAATTTCATTGTGTCCTAATGATTTACAGAAGGTTCAACATAGTTGGGCCATGAAGTTGGGTTCTGACAATATTTTGATAGAGGACTCTATCTCCTTGGCTAACTCTATTTTACTGACAGGTAGAACCTGTACACAGCATTTTATGGTTCTTTTCAATCTTTATTACACTCCAGCGAAAATCTCAAAATGGAGTTCAGGACTTGGCACATCATGTGGTAGATGTGGTCTCCCCGCTGCTGATGCAGCCCACATGTTTTTTCTATGCCCACAGTTAAAATCTCTACTTGACGCAACTCAATCCTTTCTTTCTTTATTACTGGGCTTTTCAATTAAATTGACAGCAAAGTTAGTACTTATAGGGGTGTCTTCCGATATAATGGCTGTGGAGAAGAGAAGTCTGATATTTATTTCCATGGCAACTTTGCGGGGGTGTATTACACAAGAATGGATTAGTCCCGAACCCCCGTCTTTTTCCACCTGGAGGGAGCTTGTTTACTCGCTATGCATAACATAGAAAATGCCATCTATAGAACAAAGGGGAGGAAAAAACGCGCCTTGGGGAGGAAAATCTGGGTCCCGGTTCAGCAATGGATTCAGGGGGAACTGAGCTAATCTTTATGTCTAACCTGGCTGTTTTGATAAACTCTTCAGATACTTTAAGACACTGTTTTTTTTCTTTCTCTCCTCTCAGTGTTCTCTTTGATATCGAGATCTTATATGGAAAAGTTTGTTATTGCTCGGTTTGATGTACCAGACTGTCTTAATATGTTTTTTTACTTTTTGTTTACTTCTCTGAGTGAATTGTATATTTTAGTTATGTCCTAATTTGAATATCTTGAAATATTACTGTATTCTGACTTGCTTGCAATAAACAATAAACGCAAAAAAAAAATGGAGTTAGATGGGAACTGGTCTTTGGTCTTAATCCCAAAATAAACTGAGAAAAAAAAATCCCCATTTCCTTTTCCTCAGGGTATTCTCTTCCACTATGCTTCTAAAACACCTGAAATAAATGTTCATAATACTCATGAACTAATTCCTTTGCTTCTCGTGTGGTTTGATTTATTTTCAACCAATCTTAGGGGCCGATTAGGATGGCGGACGGATTTGCGTCCGTCCGCCATCCCAGAGGTGGAGGGACCGTCCGCATGGGCTGCGGCGGTCTCTCCGTGCAAATTAGGATGTGACCGCCACCCTGGCGGTCACATCCTGGATATTTAACATTGCGGCGGGTGCTGCTTCAAGCAGCACCCGCCGCAATGTTAAAAGTGCATGTTTTACATTTACATGCACAAAGCGGCAGGCACCGCGCGGTGCCTGCCGCTTTGTGCATGTAAATGCTGGGGGGTACCATAGGTACCCCCCATGTGCACCCCCCACCCGTCCACACCCTGGGGGCCCGCAACGGGCCCCCAAAATCAAAAGTACACATGCTTTTCCACAGCGGAAAAACCGCCGCGGAAAAGCATGTTTACAAATTTTTCCTAATTTGGCTGGCGGTGTCTGATAGACACTGCCAGCCAAATGAGAGCTTTTCCGCCGCGGTTGTAATCCGACCGCGGCGGAAAAGCAGCGGACAGAAACCAAGACCCACCAGCCATCGTAATGCGGCGGTGGGTCTTTGGTGACTCCGCAGAGGATTTTCCGCCTCCTCCGGGCCGGAGGTGGCTTCCGCCGGCCCGGAGGAGGCGGAAAATCCTCCATCCTAATCGGCCCCTTAGTCTTTTGGAGGAACTCTGCATTTCAGAAAGGTAATCAGTGCGTCATATTTTTCCATAAATGCAGGAGATGGTGCATTTTGAGCATACATCTCTTGGTGGCTCATCACATGGCAATTGCACAGTAGTCTTACACTCAGTCTATAAATCACTTAGCACCACACTATTATATTATGCATCTAAATCAGACCACAACACCTTTGAAATTTTCACAAATTGATTAACTTCTGATTACCACTACACAGGTTTGTCACTCAATTTTAAGGAAATAATTTGAAAATGCTGCAGGATCATCTCTGCTCCATGGCATAGGAGCATACACTCCTCCTACTGTGTTCCTACCTGGATAAGCTGAAGCTCCTCCTATGTCTGGCTCTTTATTTTTCTTGTGTGACACTAACGAATGAGGGACAAGGAGCAGTTTATAGAAAACTAGGTGCAGTACCGTTGCTCCTAAAAATTAACAGGTAATCACTGTGTGCTAACTGTTCCTAAAGAGAAAAACAATAACCAATTTGGTTATGTTGGTGGGAGAGAAGGGAAACAAAGGGAAAATAAGAGGTCTCTAAATCCGGTTTCCAATGAATGGAGGTGGGGGAATTTCTCCTTTTGGAATTAGTGCCCTCACACACCCTTGAGAGTGTCATGCTTCATCATCGGGCGTTGCTCCTCATGGGGGTGGTGCTGCTGTCCCACACGGGCCCCGCAAGAGGGCTCTTTGTTGGAGATCTTTTTAGGAGACGCAGCAATTGTGCATGTGGGTGTGTGGGCCTAAAAAGATAAGTGTTAGTGTGTTATAATTGCCTCACCGGTGCCGTGAGGATAATTTTATTCATTGGTCCGGGAGGTAAGGATAAAAGAATTATACAGAGGCGTTGGGGCACCTCTATGGACAAATAAAATAGAGGTCAGGGTATTACTCTGCTGCTCCTAGTGCCCGTGTGTGATTGTGAGTGGGCATCTTGGTCAACATGTTTTGAGCTGTCGTTGGGTCCATATAGGATCCCTGTGCGCTTCGTCAGGACCATGTGAAATTGAAATCAATAAATGAATAGAAGAAGGGAAAGACACCCTATTATCCTATGATAGTGGAGAAGTGTGGCTCACTGGTTAGAGGAGGTAGACCTGGAAGCAGAGGTCAGCCCGGGACCAGGGTTCAATTCCCGGCTCAGCGGGGTCTTGAGTCTTAAAATGTCCATGGACTCGACAATTCTCGCTCCGGTGCCTACTCGATTCACGGGTTCACACTCTGCGACTCTGGACAATAGCTTGCTTAATCTCCACAACGGTCCCTCGCGGCGGTATGCCTGGCTTTCACCTTGCAGATACCCTGCCGGGGTTATCTCACAGGGGAATACCAGGACGGGTTCCCCAAGCAAGCGCTTAGAAACCGCTCGGTGATTTGCGTTATATAAATTCCTGTACATTTACATTTACATTTACATTTACATACCTCTTGTCAGGTTAGTATGTGTCACTTGTGCTGAGAAGAACACCTCTCTCGTGTTCCAACCCCTTGAAAAGGCGGCTATCCCCATGGGCTTGAGGGAGAATCTAGTCAATCCCCTCTGTGCAGTCTCTGATGCATTGAAGGACTAACCTGAAAAGAGGTATCATAGGATAATAGGGTGTCTTTCCCTTCTATTCATTTATTTATTTCACTTTCACCTGATCCTGGTGGTGGATTTGTGGTAAATGTGGCAAATCCATAACTATGCAAAAATCGCTGTGGCTGCTCAGTTGCATTATTCTGGAGCCCTGCTTGCAGCTTCCTCCAAACATGGTGGAAAATTTCCATCTTTGGACAGGTTATGTTCCTCATTCATCATTGGTGTCGCAAAGATAATTGTTCCCCCATCTCTCGCTGCTTGAACTGTCTGAGGTGTTCTCCACATAACAATCTGTGAATCTTGAGACGTCAGGACAAATCCTGTCGCAAGCAATCCTCCTACAGCTCCTTCTATCTCTGGAGTCAAATTTACATTTCCAGGGCACTTGTAGCTGCTCTAGACACTGTTTGTTCAGCTGCTACTTGTGGTGCTTGCACCAGTAAATGTATCACAGATGGCATACCACAGTTGGAGGAACAATGTGTCTTTGCGCAACTTGTGGTGGGGCAATCTACAGTATTTGAAGTGGTCTCTCGACTTGTATCACTCTAGTTTCTATAGGAGCAGTAGCTATTGTGCTTCTTGCCGTGGCTCTACTTCCAAGACTATCAGCTGTAGTTTCATTAGGTGGGAGTCGTGCAGCTAACATCTCCTCTAATATATAGTCTCCTGAATTGCTATCTGTCTCATTTTTATCCTCTTTTCCTTTCTTGTTGTAGGTCTAGGTGGTGGTTTCATCTCACATCATTTCTCCTTTAATTTGTCAATTATTCTTATTTCAACACTCCCATATTTTGAAAACCACAACAAACCCTCTTTCTCAGTAATCTTGCACCATTGATGAAGCCATAAGCAGGTATCTATTTCTGCTCCACTCAACATAAACTGTGCAGGCGTACCCTCAAGAGGTGCCTCCTGACCTTTCAATATCAGAACTGTAACATCTCCACTCACAAAACTCTGAAATCCTTTAAAAACAAATTGTTTTTATAGGACTCGTCAAGTAAACAATTCACAGTTCAATGTTATAATTCTGCTCTGTAAATGTACATTTTTCCTTCCAAAGCTGTCTCAGTTATTTATCAAAACCTTGTTAACAAATCCCAATGCAGCATTCACAAAATGATTGACCTATCACAGTGCGGCATCTTGACATCACCAACCAATCTCAGTGCAAAAGCACACAAACAGACCAATCTCAGCACGAACCATTATGACGTTCAATCTCGCTCCATGTAGCAGTGCACCCTTCTTTACAATTTCTCGTGTACTTACACAAACCACAACACTTTCAATAAAACAAAACATATATCAATTCTTGTGTGTTTTTCTAAAGGAAAACAATAGCAATTAAAAAAACAGAATATTAAAGGTTCTACACCTTCTGGCTTTTCTCATACAAACAGAAATTCGAAACGAGTTCCATAAAGGAATAAGGGCCCGATGTAGGTGGCCCAAATACCGGTCGGTAACGCTGAAATTCGGTAAATTTCACCATTACCGACTGGTATTTAGGCATTCGTGATGTCGGGAAGGATTCGGTAATAAGGAATCTGTAAATACCGATTCCTTATTACCAATTCCTTATTTATTACCGATTCCTTATTGGCCTTGCATTTCAGGAATTGGTAATACCGATTCCTTAAATGCAATGTAGAAAGCACATAAAAGAGTGCTTATGGGCCTTAAGAAATCGGTAATTACCACCATGCTGGTAATTACCGAATTACTTTAAAAAAGCACTTTCTTGCTTCGTTTCAAGTGCCATGTGGCACAGATCCATGCCCTTAGGGCATGCATGTGTGCCACATGTGCATACATGCACATTTCAGGGGTGCAACAGGGTGTCCTTTGGACACCCTGGCACCCTTGAAATACCTCCCGGCATTACCGATTCAGTAATACCGAATCAGTAATACTGAATGCCTTCACATTCATATCTGTGGGCCTCCAAGCCCTTAGGAATGTATGGGTAGGTATTCGTTATTACCGAATCTCAATTACCGATTCAGTAATAACGAATGTTAAGGATTCTGTATATTTTTTTACCAAATTCTTACCTACATCTGACATACCGATTTCTAAATACCGAATCGGTAAAATTCGGTATTTAGAAGTCGGTATTTCACTATTACCTATATCGGGCCCTAAGTTCCTCTTCTAGAGATCAGGGTCAGGGTTTTAGATTTTAAGAACCTGTGAAGAGCTTGATTTCAAGGAAGAGTGAAATTAAAGGAGCATAAAGATTCAAAACAAAATTAGAGTGGCAGAACTTCACATAAAGAGTAGTTCAAAAGACTTGGCCAAGCTTCAATAAATCTAGGTGGATCAGCATACAGCTGAAATAGCAATCTGTAAAGTAAATTACAAAGTGAGAGAAAAGGCAATAGCAACAGTAGCCACACTCATCAGGGTCTGGGCAGGGAGAAGGGGATAAGCTAAAGCTCAAAAGCCATGAGTCTAGCTAGAAATATACACATAATATAAAACTCAAGAAAACATGTTGAAAACATTGGATCAGCCTTCTTTCTTCTTGGACAAATAGGGTGGCAGGGATCTTCATTAAGCAGGTTCAGCTCCTTTATTCCAACGATAAATGCAGGCGGCTTGTACTACTTATCACAAGGTTAGCTACAGACAGTCTTACATAGTTAGATCGTGAAAACATTAGGCTTGCTTCAAACAGGCCTAAAACAGAGATTGACCTTCAACATCTCAACTTCTTTAATTTGAAGAACAATGAACTACTAGCTAAAATGCATAATCACTGTGAGGTAATGCATTCTTTCTAATACAAATCAAAAATTATTGTTTAAAGATGACCAAGTTATTCTATTCAAATATTATATGAAGCATATGACAATAGTAAGTTCATGACATTCAAGAATAAAATGTTGCCTGTAAAGTGATACATTTATTAACCCTGGTATATTCTGCACAACATTTCTAGGCATGGCAATTTAAGTTCAAGCTCCTAAATCACGTATGCACATTTCTGCAGTATTAAGCTTGCTTCTAGTTAAAGGAATTCTGCTTCATAATCTTACATGGCCTACACTAACAAGTATGACTCCCTATTGCAAATCAGCACATTTCGAATGCATTTCTCTTTAACGTTAAACTTTACACTTTCCCTTGTACATCTAGCTTACTAGGTTAAAACATTTTTTGTTTTAATTAATGAACTGTATTATCCAAATTGGAAATTACATGTATACAATGTAATATGGTAATTCCAGTGTTAACCTGATCGGAAGATAGGCCTTGCAATAGTGAAAAAACAAATGTAATTGTTTTTCACTACCTGGAGATGGAAAGCTTAAATGTACATGCCCAACTTTTTAAATACAGTGCGCCCTGCCCAAAGGGGTGTCTAGGGCCTACCTTAGGGGTAATGTATATGTATTAAAGAGGAAGGTTTGGACCTGGCAAGTGGGTTAAAATGACGGTTTAAAACTGCCCACAGTGGCAGGCCTGAGACAGGTTTAAAGGGCTACTTCATGGTAGCACAATCAGTCTTTCAGGCCCAATAATAACATTTGATTTACAGGCCCTAGGAATATGTACTGGGGACTTTTATATAAATTAAATATGCCAATTGTGGATAAGTCACTGTCACCATGTTTTAAGTAGAGAGCAGATCCACTTTAGCACTGGTTGGAAGTCCTAAAGTCCTAGAGTCCTAAAGCCAACAAATCAAATTCAGCAAAAAGGGGAGGAGAACAGCAAATACTTTGGGGATGACCCCACAGAAAGGGCTCAGTCCAACAGTGACCTTGCATTGCTTGGTAAATCTGTCTATAGTAATATGTTGCCCTCGTGACACCATGCATGAGGCAAAGGCAGTGTAATACTATGGTAAATCTTGAACACAATGTTTAAAGAGAAACTACAGGTTCCAGTACACAACTGGCTAAAAAGAGGGGATGGGTGAAATTTGCATAATTTGCTTTTGTGTAACTAAGAGAAATTTCAGCAACGTAACACAATATTACGCGTAATTATTTGAACTACAAATCTATCAGTTAGTGCTATTTTGTAGCACAAAATGAATCCTAATCACAGTGTTTGAATGCTGGAACCTATTTGTGCTGAAAAAATATACAAAAAAAAAAGACATGAATTTGGAACAACAGCTGCCCGTGTTCTCTTGTTCCCATGCCTTCAGTGTACATTTTCAAAGCAAATGGCACATAACTAAAGAAATAATTTAATAATAATAATTTCTGAAATTTCGAATAACAATTCTAACCAGAAATTCCCCAAATTACATAATTTACTAGCAGACGGTGTCATATATGACACTGGCCCTGTCTGTCTTGAGCATTTGCTACCCTACTGGTAAACTGATGAGGAAACAGAAATGTACTGGTTTATGCAAACTTGTGGTGTGGCCCAGTCACAATAGCAGTAAGACACCTTAGTGCTTTTAAGATTAAACAAAGCCTGCTGCAATTAAAAAAACTAACTAAAAACGTTCTTTCTGTGTACAAAATCACTCATAAGAAAAATGATTTAAGTTATGATGATTCAGTTTATTTGAGATGTGAAATGTACTCTAATACATTGCAGTGCAAGCACTTCATATGAGAGGTACTTATTCACCATGGGGTAAATTTATCAAGGGTTTTGTGTCTCCACTGCACCACCCATGGGGCATAGGGTGAAGCAAAACCTATAATTATATTTATCAAGCCACGCAAGGCCAACTTGCGTGGCTTGGTAAATTGAGAGTAATGCACAACAGTACTAGAGAGACGTTCCATGAGTGGAGCGTGGGTGTATCCACGCATTCACTCATGGATTCTGAAGCATTCCCAGATTTACCAATCCTGGTAGACCTGGGAGTGTGTCAGAATGCTAAGCCTTCAAAGAGGAGGTGTAAAAAGGAGAAATATTTTTGCAGCATGCGTAGAAAGAGAAAAAAGCCTTACACAGTTAGTTTTGTGCAGGAAGGTAGAGTTGAGCGATAGCTTGATAGAATGGCACATTCCTGCCTTCTCCCTTTCATGCAGTGCAGTTCAGAAGGGTGTCTTGCTGCATTGCATTGAATTTTGTAGCACGAAATGATGGTAAATATTGTCCCAAGTACCTAAGAGCTTGAGACCAGAGAGTATTAATCCTCTGTGTGGAACTATAGCCCCCGCCATGTATTTTTAAATGAACTGGTAGCAATAGGTCTGCAGACAACGGCACTGTCAATCCAAAATTATAGAATAAAACAGAGAAAAATGGCAGAGGCTAATTTAGGTTATCATCACAGTTTTTTGTTCGTATATCTGTCTAATTCTAAAAGAACTGTGTGATTTGGATGCCAGGCATCAACCAAAGTCAGTATACTTAGGACTCACTGAGTCTGAACTAGTGACAACAATAGTTCTAGAAATTTCTATTAAAAAATGATTTATAAAATATCATTATGATCTAAATCCCAAACAGGAGAAGCAGGGTTTGGGACATATCATATCAATGGACCCATAGATCAAACACTAACTCAACTTCGCAGAAAGTAAGGAGAAAATGAGATACAAATCTCTGCATGTCCAGTGAACGGTGGCAGTTTGATACATCCACAAGCCGATGTGTACTGAGAGAACAGAGGTCTGTGACAAGAAATTGGGCATCCAGACCCTGCTGACCAAACTCTCCAATGTACATTTTGACAACCTCAATTTAGGTTGTATTAACAACAGGTAACATTAGACTCAATCAATCAATCAGGTTTTTGTGAAGCGCACTACTCACCTGTGAGGGTCTAGGTGCGGGGTGTGTGAGCAGCTCCGTTGAGGTCATTCGAAGAGACAGGTCTTGAGGTCCTTCCTGAATTGGTGCAGTGTCGGGCTTTGTCGGAGGTGAAGGGGGAGTTCGTTCCAGGTCTTGGTGGCAAAGTAGGAGAAGGATCTTCCACCTGCTCTGATCCTGTGTAAATGTGGGACAGTGGCTAGGGTGAAGTCGGCTAAGTGGAGATTTCTCTTGGGGGCGTGGAAGTAGATTTGGTCATTGACGTTTTAGGGTCCAGTGTTGTGGAGGGCTTTGTATGCATGTGTGAGCAGCTTGAAGGTTATTCTTCTTTCAACCGTGAGCCAGTGGAGGTTGCGGAGGTGTTGGGTGATGTGGTTGTGCTGTGGGATATTGAGGATGAGTCTGGATGTGGTGTTGTGGACGGTCTGGAGTTTGCAGAGGAGTCTTCTGTTGATTCCAGCATAGAGGGTGTTGCCGTAGTCCAGTCTGCAGGTGATGAGTGCGTGAGTGGTGGATTTCCTGGAGTTGGGGAGGATCCATTTGAATGTCTTTCAAAGTTTGCAGAGGATGTTGAAGCATGCAGAGGATATGGTGTTGATCTAGCGATTCATGGTGAGTGATGAGGTGAGTATGATGCCGATGTTGCGGGCATGGTCTGTTGGGTGGGTGGGCTTCGGAGGCAGGTACCAGATGTTATCCCATACACAGGGGGTGGACCCGAGAATGGAGACTTCTGTTTTTTCCGAGTTGAGCTTCAAGCAGCTGTTCCTCATCTAGGTAGCTACAGCTTTCATCCCTTCTTGGAAGTTGTGCCTGATGATGTTGGGTTCCTTGGTGAGGGAGAGGATGAGCTGGGTGTCATCGGCATAGGAGACGATGTTGAGCCTGTGGTTTCTGGTGATGGTTGTTAGGGGGGCCATGTAGATGTTGAAGAGTGCTGGGCTGGAGAAGGATCCTTGGGGTACTCCACATCTGATCTCTGTTGATTCTGAGAGGAAGGGTAGAAGTCTTATTTTCTGTATTCTGCCTGAGAGGAAGGATCGTATTCAGTCTAAGGCCTTTCCTTGGATGCCAGCGTCGTGGAGCCTGGTGGCTAGCGTGTGGTGAGACACAGTGTTGAATGCAGCTGATAGATCCAGGATGACGAGGACTGCCATGTGGCCTTGGTCGAGGAGGGCGCGGATGTTGTCAGTCTCTGAGGGCGTTCTCGGTGCTGTGCTGTGGTTGCTGCGGAATATGGATTGAGAGGTGTCTAGGATGTTGGTTTCTATGAGGTGTGCTAGCTAGGTGTAGACTGCCTTTTCAATGAGTTTGGGAGTTAAAGGAAGCAGTGAGATGGGCCTGATGTTCTTGAGGTCCACTGGGTCTGCGGGGACTTATTTAGGAGGGGGTTGACTTTGGCAGGCTTCCAGTTGTCAGGGAATGTGGCTGTCTCGAGGGAGCAGTTGATAGTTTGGTGTAGATCGGGTGTGATGGCAGTGGCAGCCCAGTGGAAGATGTGCAACAGGCAGCGGTCAGAAGGTGCTCCGGATTGGATACTCTTCATTGTCTTTAAGGTGTTTTCTGTGGTGAGTGGGGTCCAGGTGAGAAGGCTCAGTTTGGTGGTGTCGCTGGGGGTTAGGGTGGAGGCAGTGCCGTGCTCTTGGTCACTGAAGTTGTCGTAGATCGTCGTGATCTTGAGGTGAAAGACGGAGATGAGTTTCTTGCAGAGGTCTTGGGAGGGAGGGAAGTTGGTTGTTTCGCTGTTGGATTTGTGAATTTCTGTATGATGGCAAAGAGTTCTTTGGACTTGTGGATGTTGGAAAGGAATCTGTCTTGGATTAAGTTTCTCTTTATTGATTTGCTGAGTTGGTGGTGTGTTGTGATGGCTTTTTTGTAGGTGGAGCGTGTTACTGGGGTTATGTTGTTTCTCCATTCCTTCTCCAGTTGTCGGCATGAGCGCCTGGATTCCTGGATATCCATGGTGAACCAGTTGGCTTTCTTGTTGTCTCATCTCGTGGTGTTCTGGAGGGGGCAAGAGTGTTGGAGCAGTTGGCGATCTATTGGTGGAGGTTGCTTGCAGCTGTGTTGGCGTCTGTCTAGTAGGGGATGGAGTGCAGGAGAGGGTGGAGGTGAGGTGCTCTTCAGAGACTTTGATCCAGCTTCTGCATGGCAGGTGGTGCGTGTGCTTGTGTGCGGTGTATTTTGTAAAGGAGAAATTGATGCAGTGGTGGTTGGTCGAGAGCAGTTCCGTGGTGTGGCTGAAGAGAATGTTGTTTCCTCCGGAGAAGATAGGGTTGTGTGTGTGTCCTGCTGTGTGAGTGGGGGAGGAGACAAGTTGCTTCAGTCCTATGTTGGTGAGGTTCTCCAGGAGGGCGATGGTGTTGTAGTCCATGTGGTTGTCCAGGTGGAACTTTGGGTCTCCAAGTAGTTTGTAATCTGTAGAGGCAAGGGTGTAGGGTGTGATATGGTCGGCGATGACGCTTGTGAAAGAAGTGCAGGGCCCAGGAGTTCTGAAGGCGAGTGTTCTGCAGAGAGTCGTTCTGGGGTTGGGCTGCATCTGGAAGTGTATGTGTTCCGTGGGGGCGTCATCCGAGTTGGTGGTTGTCAGTAAGAGGGAGCATTTGTGAATAATGGTGAGGCCTCCTCCTGGGCAGTAGGGGCCGTCTTTTTCAGGAATTTGTGTCTGGGATGGTGGTTGAGAATTCGTGTGTGGAGGTGGTATTGGTCCAGCTCTGTGAAGGAAGGCAATGTCGGGCATGTGAGTGTTGAGGAGGTCCCAGATTTCTATGGCGTGTCTGTGCAGGGAGCGTACGTTGAGGAGAATACAGTGCACTGGTTTGTGTGCCGTGGCATCTGGTTGGTTGGGGTTTCTGCCAGGGTCTGGAGGTTGGTGCAGGTGTGGCTGCAGTGTCCGCAGGAGATCGGGCCTTGGGGGTTGCTCAGGGTTGAGAGCTGGCAGTTGTTGTTGCGTCCGGGGTTGAGTGTGAGGAGAGTGCTATGGTCGTGGCGGCGGGGAGTCGGGGGGCACTGGTCGCAGTCGGGTCGCTGACTGGTGCAGATGGGCTGGCCTTTGCCATGCCTTTGGGGCATCGATAAGTAGGGGTCAGGGGGAGGGCGATCGGCTATGAAGTGGGAAGTGGGAGGGGGAGTGACATGCTAGGGGGAGGGGCCACTGGGCAGCAGCAGAGGGGAGCACAGGTAGCTGAGAGGCGAGGAGAGAGAAATGTAAGAAGGCAGTAGAAGGGCAAATAAAAAAGGCAAATAGAAGAAAGAGAGAAAGAAATGACAGAAGCCTGTGGGTGGAGGAGACAGTCGAACACCTACCTGGCAAGGAGTTCAAGCGGCGCTAAGGGCAGAGCCTTAACGGTGGAGCTGCGTGGGGGGAAAGCAGTGATTCTGACCAGGAGGTCAGAGGTCTTGCTCTTTGATATAGTTCTCTGGACACAGCTTGTGCTCAGTACCCACCTCAAAACTCCGTGCCAGCAGTGCCTGCGCCATTAACAGAAACATGCTATAACTTTTGGCCATGACCTATGCCAATACATATGTGCCTGCTTTATCTTTGCCAATACATATGTGCCTGCTGTGCATAGCCTATGTGGCCATGCACAAAGGATACTAGTACACAGCAAGGCATTCAACCAGGCCATCCCATATGACCACTGCCTTCAGTATGTGCAGCTTCAACACAGCTAGGGCAACCCAATGGCCTCCCAGGAGATTGGGTAAGAAATTATAGGTTCATAGGGAGTTCCAGCTGAAATAGTTAAAGGTATATTTCAAGATAAATGCTGGGAGGTTAGAACCAAATGAATCCAAATCACTAAACTGAATTCATTTTTATCAGTGAAGGATCCATGAAATTGGAAATGGTGAACGCTATAGTAGGTATTCAACAGATAGAATTAGGAAAATTACAAGAATATCTTTCCATAAGGTCAGAAGAGTCACACACGCTGATAGATCCCACACAGTTCCTCTATATAAAGTCCATTCATATATAAGTGACAGTCATCAGTGTACTTTACAGTGCACTTTACATATGACCAGTTGGTCATATGTAAAGTGTCCATCAAAATCTTTGTCTCCATGACTATAGTGGAATCATTGCCGACATTTCGGTCTTAAAGGTCAACAGTACACAAGACTATGCCCAGGACTATGTCACATATCGCCAAAATTGCAGATACTTCATAACTAAGAATCCAGTAAGAAATCCTATATTGTGGTGTGTGGAACGCGTGTTAACACTTTTGATTAAATCTAGCGTTTGCGGACAGGTGGTTGTTCCCCGTTCACAGCTCCCTTAATCACAAGGCTACATTATTGGTACCATTTCTAGCTTTTAGTACATGACACTTGGACTTGTTTCGAAGTGCACTGTGGCTTGAGTAAGTCTTATGCTTCTCACCATTAAAGTGCTAAAAAAAGAATACTTGTTTATCCAATACAGCCTTAGAGACCGACTTAGTGGGCTCTACTGGCCATTAAAGGCCCGCTCCAGCGTTAACAAGGTAGCGGGCCTTTAATGGCCAGTAAAGCCCAACATGGAGGGCTCTATGGCTAATAGAACATTCCAACCTAGAGGGTAGAATGTCCTAATTTGGAAAACAAAGGCCTCACGGAGCCTGATGGTGATTTGGGTTATCCTTAGAATGTAAGTGCCTGTGCACCTTCCACTCGAGACTGCACTTCTGCTCGAGAATGCTATTTTGTCATTTGCTTTCTGGTGTTCTGGTTCCAGCATTTGGGGGCAGATTTATGTCGGACTTGCGCCACGTTTACGCCGTCGTTGCGTCACGCAACAGCGGCGTAAACGTGGCGCATCCCTGCAACCCATTTACAACATGACGCATCTAGGCACATGCGTCACGTTGTAAAGCCCTGCGCCACATGTGGATGTTCCGGTGCAGGGTGGGCGTTCCGGGGCAGGTGCGCCTCGCAAAAGTGCCTGCATGAAATCTACAAGATTTCACGCAGGCACTTATAGGCCAATGCTGCGTCAAAACCCTGCGCCTGCTTGTAGCAGGCTTAAGGCTTGATACAGCATTGGACAGATAGGGCCCCCATTGCTGGAGCTGCGTCGTGCTTGCGACGCAACTCCAGCAATGCGCCGCCTTTACGGCACTGATGCGTCACGCATCTCTGCCGTTTTTGCCCCATGGTGCGCCGCATTGTAAATGCGGCGCACCATGGGTGGCGGAGCTGCGGCGCACAATAACTGGCGCATCCCTCGGGATGCGCCAGTTATTGTAAATCTGCCCCTTCGTCTTTAGCCAGTTGACAGATGGAGCCAGGCTGCCAGGAAGCAAATAGGTGTTCTGCCTCCTCAACCCATGTACTAACTTTAATAAAGATCTTCCTTACCTATCTGGAGGCACCTGACATTGTCACTACAGGATTTAAATCCCCTTGGGCTCCTTGAGGCCTTTGCTCACAGCAACAGCTGTGATTAAGTATGAGCGCAAAATCCGTTACGCTCGCGGATTTTGCGAATTTTCGGTAAATTCGCGATCCGCGAACTCCCGCGAATTTACCGCGAATTCGCAAATCCGCGAGCGGCGGATTCCGGGGCAAAAGTTCAAGCCTTGCTGGCCTATTGTAACTATTTTACGATGGCGCCGGCAAGCTGCCAGCGCCATCCTAAAATAGTTACTAAATTAGCTTCAACAGGAAGCTCTAATAGATAAAATAAAGCAGGTGCTCGAGCGCCTGCTTTATTTTATCTATTAGAGCTTCCTGTTGTAGCTAATTTAGTAACTATTTTAGGATGGCGCTGGCAGCTTGCCGGCGCCATCGTAAAATAGTTACAACAGGCACAAAACGGTGGCGTCTTCTTGAATAAATATGAAGGGCAGGGTTCATTCTGGCACGACGGTCCTGGCACAAAAATTAAACCTCAACCGGAAGCACTTACAGATACCAATTAAGCATGTGCCCTAGTTGAAGCTTAAATTCCGTGACTCATTCATCGGCCCAAAAAACAATCGTGAGCGTTGTCAAGGCTGGGCAGATGTGCCTTCTTCCCAAATATACCATCGAAAATCAGCTGTGATGCTGGACAGAGGCCTTTGTATCCTTGAATTTCACGAGCGCAATCCTCGTGCTGTTCCTGTGGCCAGGAGCTTCTGTATCTTCATCTGCTGCTCTGATCGGTCTCTGACCTTTTATACACACAAGAGGCATGTGCACTCGCATGGAAGCCCCGTCCGTTTGGCCCCGCCCACACACTCGTGGTGTGCACCGTCTTCCCGCCATTTACCCACTATGATAGCTCACTCAAGGGACCCCTGCGCCCTTCGGCGCGATTGCATAGTAACACACACCTGGTCGCTGTAGACAACTCTCTGGCACTTTAGGTAGCTGTAGTGTAGTAAAAGCACTATACATTTACCCAACGAGGTAGCACTTACTGATTATCCAGTAGAAAGTACTCCAGTTGAGTAGAGGTATGGCACAAAACGGTGGCGTCTTCTTGAATAAATATGAAGGGCAGGGTTCATTCTGGCACGACGGTCCTGGCATGGAAGCCCCGCCCCAAATCCGCCGATCCGCAAATCCGCTAAATCCGCGGATTTTGCGGATCCACGATCCGTGAATACGCAAATCCGTGAATCGTGGATCCGCAAAATCCGCCCATGCTTAGCTGTGATCAAACATTGGAATGTTGATGCTCCGGGATTCAAACAGCCATTAGAAGCCTAGAGTACTCCATAGTCTTCAATGGAGCGCTCAACATTCCTTTTTTTTTTTTCTTTTTTCTTTTCAAGGTAGTCTTATAATATTATGACATTAATAATATACATAAACATGAACATAGGTAATTTGTCATCAGAAGGCAAAACAAGAGCCAAATAAAGCAGAAAATATTTTTTTTTTTAATTTAAAATTAAAAATTAAAAAAACGTATCATAATACTTTACATGAATCAAAGGTCCCTCTGTTATGATTCAAAATCGTATGTAATACTGAGTAACAATCCTAAAGATATTACCCTATCCCATCCCTCCAGCGAGCTAAGGGTTCCCAGATTCTATCTCCTTGTGCTCTCCTGATCCTTCCCTTTCTGGCATATATAGGTTTCTCTAGGTTATGCGCAGCTATTAAGTTCGCCAACCAGACTTGCATCACTGGAGGAGTCTTGTTGTCCAACCAGGCCCTTGCTATCATTAATCGAAAAACTGCCATAGCTAATAAACATGAAGGAGTCGGCCTGCCCAAGATTACTCCCTTCTGGACCGATTCCCAGCAAAATCCAAGTAGGGGTTAAAGTTATATGTATCCCTAATGACATATCCAGAAAGCCCTCAATATCTTTAGTTAAAGTGTGCAACTGAGGACAAATAGCAAACATATGTACGATATCAGCATTAGGTGAATTACACCTAGGACACGTGGTCCCCTCAGAGCCCCCCCACTTAGCAATTCTAGCTGGTGTGTGGTACAGCGAATATAAAGTTTTGTAATGCTGAGATTGTAGTGGAGCTGAGCACAGAGTAGTGCGACCCAGATCCAGTGACGCCTTGAAGGCTTCAGGATCCACACCTATTTTCTCCATCCATTTGTTGCTATACTTAGCCATATCATCCGGTTTGCCCCTCACCAAGAAAGCATATCCTGACCTAATAGTTAATTCACCACCACCAACTATATTCTCCATAAGATCATTACCATTATATCCTGCTGGGTCCCCCTGTTTATTACCCAGAAAACTCCTGACTTGTGGAAACTTGAAGAAATCTCTTCTATCTATGCTATATTTCCTTACAAGGTCCTCAAATTGTACTATTCCCTCCTGATTCCTTAAGTCCCCTATCTGTCTGATTCCTTTATCCTCCCAGGCAACCATTACCGAGTCAGAGAATAATTCAGGGGGAAATGATTTATTGTTGCAAATTTTAATATATCTATTTTATTTTTCCCCATATCTGACGTCTTCAAAAAGATATTCCAAATTTTGAGGGCGGCATTTACGGTCTTTGATTTTTTCCGTCTCAGATATCCTAGGTCAGTATGATATAAGAAACAGTTTTCTGCCTCCTGTCCTAACACTACTGCATATATTTCTGTTGACATATTTGTTACTTTCTGTAGCTGACCACACCCTCCAATCAATCCCTGCATATATTGTTGTGCCGCCGCCAAATAATATAGCCTAAAATCTGGCGCTCCCCAACCCCCTCTTTCTCTAGGCAACGACATAAATCTATAGGCCCTCCGAGTTTTTCCATGAGCCCACAAAAACCTTTTTAAAGTGCCTTCCAATGTGTTAAACCATTTAGCATCGAACAGAAGGGGGATTGAGCGAAATAAATAAAGAAACTTCGGTAGGATCAACATTTTTAGCACATTTGTACAACCGACCAAGGAAAAATGCAGATTATTCAACCTCTCCAAATCCTTCTTAACTTTGGCCAATATAGGAGCCGTGTTTACCTCCACCACTGTGTCCAAATTTGCGGTGATTATGATCCCCAAATATGTTGCTGATCTAACCACCCTATTATCGGCACACCTCGTGAATTGATTTATAACAATTTGCGTCTTGGATTTGTTTAACCTGTATCCTGAGGCTTGACCAAATCTTTGGGCTTCCATTTCCACCCCCCTGATAGCAATATCTGGATTTGGGGTTAATATAGCCACATCGTCTGCGTAGGCTAGCGATTTAACTGTAGATCCATTCAATGTCATTGGTGGAATCCCTCCGTTTCTTTCTAATTTTCGTAAAAATGGCTCCAAATATAATGCAAACAGCAGTGGGGATGCGGGGCACCCTTGCCTTGTCCCCCTTAAGATTTTTACTACATTTGAATGCCCTCTGTTTACTCTGATGCTGGCAGTAGGATTATTATACAGAACTTGTATGGCTTTTAAAAACCCTTCTCCAATACTACTCCACCTCAGTACTGCCCATAAGAATTTCCAGGCGACCCTATCAAAGGCCTTCTCGGCATCTAAAAATAGTGCCGCGATAGGCTCGCCTAGACGCCCAGCAGCATCGAACATCGTAATCACCATTCTAACATGCTGGGTCGTGCCCTTCCCAGGTATAAAGCCATGCTGTGATGTGCTTACCAGATGTTCGATGCTCCCAGCTAGTCTTTTTGCTAGAATCTTGGAGTAAACTTTGACATCTGCGTTCATAAGAGTAATAGGTCTATATGAGCCGGGAAGTGTTGTAGGTTTACCTTTTTTTGCAATAACAATAATATCTGCCCCGCCCCAGGACTCAGGAGGTATCCCTCCCCGTTGTGTATAATCCATAATTTCAAACATATCAGCCAGGAGAACATTTTGAATACTTTATAAAATTCAATCGGAATTTGATCAGGCCCGGCTGCTTTCCCTGAGGGGAGACTCCCCAAAGCCCAAGTAAACTCCTGCAGACAGAGAGGGACATCTAACCTCTCCTTTTCTTCCGGTGATAGACGGGGGGGAGGAATATCACAGAGATAGCTGTCTATCTGATTCTGACTTATTGTTTCATCCAAGGAGTATAAATCATCATAAAATTTCCTAAAAACTTCCCTTATCAAATCTGGATCTGTAACAGACACCCCCTGTGGATCATGAATCTCTTTTATATCAGCTGCAGCAGTACGCTGCCTAGTTCGAACCGCTAAGACGTGTCCAACCCTCTCACTTAGTTCATACACTTCCTGTTTTTTGGCCATATAGTTCTCTGCCGTTTTCCTACTGAAACTATCTATGGCCTGTCCTTTGAGGGCTACGATTTTAAGTAAGATTGATTCCACTGCGATATTCTGACTTATAGCTACAGCTAATATCTCTTCCTCTACAGCCAACCTTTGTCGGATTTCTTCCGTTCTAGTTCTTTCCCTCTTTCGCTTAGCTAGTACATAGCTCATTGTCTCTCCTCTTATGCCAGCTTTAAAGCAGTCCCAAACCACCCCTGGAGATGCTGAGCCTCTATTTATGTCCCAATAAAATTTTATCCAGGCTTCCATATGTTTCTGATATGCCCCATCCTTTCGGAGGATACGTTCAAAAGTCCACCGTGTTTTACTAGTTTCAGCTATAGGCATCTTAAAGGTTAACACCAAAGGACTGTGATCTGAGACAATCCTAGGATGTTTTTCCACTTGCACCCCAGTGATTAATGTTTTAGAGACTAAAAAATTATCCAGTCTGACCAAGATTTTGTGAGGGGCCGAATAAAAAGTGCTGCTATCCAAATGAGGATGTTGCTCCCTCCAAGGATCAGCTTAAGAATTGTGTTGTACCATGTCGGCTAACGCCCTGTGTGTCTTTTTCTTCCTCCCCATATATCTACCCCCCGGTACCATAAATGAGCTTTCTGGGTCGTGAATATTAAAATCCCCGCAGCATACAATGGCTCAGGCCAGAGGGCAAGTTCAGTATCCATAAACTGCCATACATCTGGGTCGTCATCAGTAGACCCATAAATTGTGACTAATGTAAATTTCACCCCTTTGTAACAAATTTCCACAATGGCCCACCTACCCCAGAGATCCTCCTTTTTTCTATGGACCACCACATCTCTATTTCTCCCCAGAATTGCCACCCCTCTGAGGGTAGAATGTCCTAATTTGTAAAACAAAGGCCTCACGGAGCCTGATGGTGATTTGGGTTATCCTTAGAATGTAAGTGCCTGTGCACCTTCCACTCGAGACTGCACTTCTGCTCGAGAATGCTATTTTGTCATTTGCTTTCTGGTGTTCTGATTCCAGCATTTGGGGGCAGATTTATGTCGGACTTGCGCCACGTTTACGCCGTCGTTGCGTCACGCAACAGCGGCGTAAACGTGGCGCATCCCTGCAACCCATTTACAACATGACGCATCTAGGCAGATGCGTCACGTTGTAAAGCCCTGCGCCACATGTGGGCGTTCCGGGGCAGGTGCGCCTCGCAAAAGTGCCTGCATGAAATCTACAAGATTTCACGCAGGCACTTATAGGCCAATGCTGCGTCAAAACCCTGCGCCTGCTTGTAGCAGGTGTAAGGCTTGATGCAGCATTGGACAGATAGGGCCCCAATTGCTGGAGCTGCGTCGTGCTTGCGACGCAACTCCAGCAATGCGCCGCCTTTATGGCACTGATGCGTCACGCATCTCTGCCGTTTTTGCCCCATGGTGCGCCGCATTGTAATTGCGACGCTGCCCGGTGGCAGTGGGCTAGCGCGCAGTAGCTGAGGAGCAGTGTTTTGTTTGGCTGAGTTTTTAACTCCCCCCCCCCTGCTGATTGCGAGCTGCGGGGGCTCCCCTGGAATCCCAGTTTTAAAAATCGCCACAACTATAACGCTGTAACTAACTTTATTTCAAAGTTGACAGGCTCTTACCTGCTTTTCTTTTCAGGGGCACGGCGGCCGGCTGAGGGCTGATCGCTGGGGCGGGCTCTCGGCAGCCGCGGGCGCCATTTTGGGTCGGGTTGAGTGCCGATCAGGATCTGGGCACACCCCCCTAGTCCCTCCTCTATTTAGGAGTGAGTTCCTTTTCCTCCCAGTGATTGCGACGCTGCCCGGTGGCAGTGGGCTAGCGCGCAGTAGCTGAGGAGCAGTGTTTTGTTTGGCTGAGTTTTTAACTCCCCCCCCCTGCTGATTGCGAGCTGCGAGGGCTCCCCTGGAATCCCAGTTTTAAAAATCGCCACAACTATAACGCTGTAACTAACTTTATTTCAAAGTTGACAGGCTCTTACCTGCTTTTCTTTTCAGGGGCACGGCGGCCGGCTGAGGGCTGATCGCTGGGGCGGGCTCTCGGCAGCCGCGGGCGCCATTTTGGGTCGGGTTGAGTGCCGATCAGGATCTGGGCACACCCCCCTAGTCCCTCCTCTATTTAGGAGTGAGTTCCTTTTCCTCCCAGTGATTGCGACGCTGCCCGGTGGCAGTGGGCTAGCGCGCAGTAGCTGAGGAGCAGTGTTTTGTTTGGCTGAGTTTTTAACTCCCCCCCCCTGCTGATTGCGAGCTGCGGGGGCTCCCCTGGAATCCCAGTTTTAAAAATCGCCACAACTATAACGCTGTAACTAACTTTATTTCAAAGTTGACAGGCTCTTACCTGCTTTTCTTTTCAGGGGCACGGCGGCCGGCTGAGGGCTGATCGCTGGGGCGGGCTCTCGGCAGCCGCGGGCGCCATTTTGGGTCGGGTTGAGTGCCGATCAGGATCTGGGCACACCCCCCTAGTCCCTCCTCTATTTAGGAGTGAGTTCCTTTTCCTCCCAGTGATTGCGACGCTGCCCGGTGGCAGTAGGCTAGCGCGCAGTAGCTGAGGAGCAGTGTTTTGTTTGGCTGAGTTTTTAACTCCCCCCCCCCTGCTGATTGCGAGCTGCGGGGGCTCCCCTGGAATCCCAGTTTTAAAAATCGCCACAACTATAACGCTGTAACTAACTTTATTTCAAAGTTGACAGGCTCTTACCTGCTTTTCTTTTCAGGGGCACGGCGGCCGGCTGAGGGCTGATCGCTGGGGCGGGCTCTCGGCAGCCGCGGGCGCCATTTTGGGTCGGGTTGAGTGCCGATCAGGATCTGGGCACCCCCCCCTAGTCCCTCCTCTATTTAAACGCCCACTATGTGTCAGCGCAGCGGACGAGCGCAGCGGGCGCGACGCAGGCGCGCCGGAGTTGCGCCTGAGTTAAGCCCCTCTGCGCCCGTCCGCGGCCGGACGGGCCCAGGGGCCAGTAGTGCTGTCACTTCCCATCCTTACTCGTCCTCCGCCCTTAGGCGCCTACACGCCTCGGCCTGCCCTCTCTCCTCCGACACCTGGGCCCGCATTACCTCACTTGGCATTGCAGGCATTTCAACCCCTAAGCTTGCTCCAAAACCATCATTCACCGTTCCGGCTCCTCCCGAGTCGGCCATCCGGGTCCTATACCTGAACACCCGCTCAATGGTTAAGCACCAAACCGACATCCTGCATCTTCTCATGTCTGAAAGCCCCGACGTCTTATTGCTATCTGAGACTTGGCTTACCGACGACTCTCTCTCAGACATCTTGGCTGCGTTCCCCCCTGACTACTTTTTACTGAACAACAACCGATCAGGGGGCCGCACCGGGGGAGGGGTGGCAGCGGTAATACGCAAGGATCGTAAGATTATTGCTTCTGCGGCCATGACTCTACCGGATGTAGACACCCTGGTTCTTAGCCTGGGGACCGAGGTAGGTGCAGTTACTCTTGTGCTACTATACCGTCCTCCCCACTCCATGCCGTCCTTCCCCTCATCCTTTATCGATCAGCTAACCAGTATTGCTACCTGCTCCCCCCGTATCATCATCATTGGGGACTTTAACTACTGGTTTCAACATGTGGACGCTGGCCCACATGCTTCCGATCTGTTCGAGGGTCTCTCAAACCTGAATTTTATCCAACTAGTCAGGTCTGCCACCCATAAGGGTGGCCACATCCTCGACCATGTTTGGACCCACGGAGTCACGTCCTCTTGCCCACTAATAACACCTTGTGTGTGGTCGGACCATTGCCTGATTGATACCACCTTTTCAGCGGTCGGCCAGATTAAGGTCCCCCCACGGGAGAATGGCAGGGCTCGCAAGTGGAAGGCTGTCGATTCCTCCAAACTACTGGTTCACCTGTCCCAAACCTACCCTCTGCCACCTAATGACACTGGTACCGACGAGCTCCACGGCCTCGTGGCAGACTGGCTTACTACAGCCAGTGACATCTTTGCTCCCCTCACTAAGTTCCCCCAATCCCGGCACAGTAACTCCCACAAATGGTTTACCCCCCACCTAAAAGCCCTCCATCTGGAACTTCGCCAGCTTGAGCGCAAGTGGAGGAGAGACTACAGCCCTGTGAGCAGAGACGCCTACGTGGCTGCCCGCAATGGGTACAAACTTGCTATTCTGGCTGCCAAGAAAACCTATGCCTCGGGTAAAATTTTATCTGCCCCTGGCCAGTCTAAGGAAATCTTTAAAATCCTTAACGAATTCTCTTCCGACCCCAGGACGCTTCCCACTCAGGCCCCTACACAGGAAGCATGCAATGCCCTCAGCACTTTTTTCGTTGAAAAAATCGCACTGATTAAGGACACCATCCCTGTTACGGTTCCTGGCGCTGGATCTGTTCCCCCCCCCCCACAACACCTTTTCTTTTACACAATTCCCTCTTCTAGACCCCACCTCTTTGGCCACTCTTGCCACCCGTATCAAGTCGGGATCCCCGGATGACTGCTGCCCTCCCTCCATTCTTAGGGACATCTGTCATACTCTACCTGACTGTATCCTCCCCCTGCTAAATTCTTCCCTTTCTTCTGGGACGGTGCCGGGCTCCTTCAAGGAGGCCGTGTTGGTGCCTCTTTTGAAGAAGCCGGGGGCTGACCCCGCTGCTCCGGCAAACTACCGCCCCATCTCTCTTTTACCTTTCTTCTCAAAAATCCTGGAAGCCCACGTCACCACCTGTCTCTCACAGTTTATCGAGAGCTCCAACTTCCTCGAGGTCAATCAAGCTGGCTTCAGACCCGGCCACTCTACGGAGACAGTGATCTTGGCCGTGCTGGATGCCCTGAGGGACGGTGTTGACAGGGGTACCCCCCAGGCCCTGGTATTGTTAGATCTGTCAGCCGCCTTCGACACGGTGGATCATAACATCCTTCTCCGCCGTGTCGAGCAGGCTGGTATCCAGGGCCTGGCTCTGGCCTGGGTCAGATCCTTCCTGACGGGCAGGTCTCAGACCCTAAGCCTGGGTGCTTTTAGGGCTCCTAGAGAGCATTCGCTCTGTGGGGTCCCCCAGGGTTCTTCTCTGTCCCCTCTCCTTTTCAATCTTTATCTTCGCCCCCTTCTTTTCTCCCTAAGGCTGTGGGACGTTACCGTGTTTAATTACGCGGACGACCTGCAGCTCATCTTTTCTCTTAACTCCCCCTCTGCTATTTCTAACTTTCAGTCAGCTATGTCCCATATCCTCCAGTGGATGGGCCATAACCAGCTAAAGTTGAACCCCGGTAAGACGGAGCTCCTCCTTCCTGGTAGGAGCTCCACTTTCTGGGGGCCCCAATTCTGGCCGGTGGAATTGGGCCCTTCTCCCACTCCTGTGGCTTCGGTGAAGAGCCTAGGGGTCACTATTGACTCCGCCCTATCCCTAGGGCCGCAGGTGGCGACCGTGGTCTCGTCCTGCATCTACCAACTGCGCAGGATCAGGAAAGTGGCATATCTTCTGACACCTGATGCCCTCCTGCAGGTCATCATGGCCCTCGTCCTCTCCCGCCTAGATTTTTCCAACTCGATCTACCATGGTCTGCCTAAAACATCGATGGGCAGACTACAGGTGGTCCAAAATCAGGCGGCGAGATTGGCCTTAGGGATCCCGAAGTGGCAATCTGCCAGGCCCCTTCTCGTCAAACTCCACTGGCTTCCTGTTGCTTCTAGGGCAGCCTTCAAGATCGGCTGCCTCACTTTCAAATCTCTGGCTGGTTTCTGTCCCACCTTTGTAAAATATCTCATCCAACCCTATTGCCCGTCCCGCAATTTGAGATCTTCCCATCTTCACTTCCTGACTGTTCCCTCTTATAAGCTCTGCAGATCTGGAGGCCGGAGATTTGCATACCTGGCCCCCAAGCTCTGGAACTCTTTCCCTCTCTCCCTTAAAATTTCCAACTCTCTGACACTTTTTCGTAAATCTTTAAAAACTTGGCTTTTTCCCCAATCTGGCTAATCTCTCTGTCTCCTCTACTTCCAACCAGCGCCAGGAAACCCATGGTGTCAGTGCGCTCTATAAGCACCCCTTACGATACGATACGATGGGTGGCGGAGCTGCGGCGCACAATAACTGGTGCATCCCTGGGGATGCGCCAGTTATTGTAAATCTGCCCCTTCGTCTTTAGCCAGTTGACAGATGGAGCCAGGCTGCCAGGAAGCAAATAGGTGTTCTGCCTCCTCAACCCATGTACTAACTTTAACCCCTTCGCTGCTAGGCCTTTCCCCTCCTGTGCTAAGCCTTTTTTTGGCGTTTTGGAGTAGTGCGCGCTTAGGCCCTTGTAACTTTTTGACCACATAAGGGATCCGCGCCAAATTTGCGTCCTTTTCTTCCAACATAATGGGGATTCTAAAGGCGCCCAGGGTTTGTGGATTCCCTTGGAGGGGTCCCAGAAATTAACCAAAATATAGTGATTTTTTTGTTTTTTTCAGAAAAATGGGAAAAACGGGCTGCAAATGAAAGCCTCTGGGTATTTCCCTGAAAATTGTATCACAAAAGGGTTTGTGGGGCTGAAATCTCCATTTTCTCAGCTTTCAGGGAATGACAGACTTTTGTCAGAGAACCGAAATTTTTCACTCAGTTTTGGCATTTTTCTGGGACATAGCCTATTTTTGCTATTTTTAGAGCTTTCCACCTCCTTCCAGTTAATGGTAGAAATGAGTTTGAAAGCAATAATGGATCCTGGAAAGCTTTACATTTTCGAAAAGTAGACAACATTCTGAATTCAGAAAGGGGTCATTTGTCTAAATCCATGAAGGTTTCGTTATAGAAACTAACAGTTAGATATTGGAATATTTGAAATTTTGTTGAAAAAAACAGCCTTTTGTCTCAACGTTTTCACCTATAACTTTTTCTAATTTTGACAGCTCTTGGAAAGCAATATACCGTTACATTCGTTAGACCTTCCAGGTTGTGGGGATATATAGGACTTGTAGTTTCACCAAGAACCCGACGAACCCAGATCCAAAAACTGAGCAGCAACTTGCAATGGTATTTTTTCATTTACTGGGTATAGTGCACTTTGTCTTGGAAAATGTATACATGGAATAATCTGTATGAAAGACACCTATGTATTTCTGAATTGGGTACAAATTATAGAGTTCAGAAACAGTATATAATTGCACATTTTCAAAGTTGGGAATACTCATACTAGCATGAGAATTATTGGTCATTTTTCATAAAGATTTTTTTTTTACACAATGTCTTTCATTGAAAGGGAGAAATGCATGAAAGCTCGATTGGTAATAACAGTTGATTTACAAATCTGAATTACCCCAAGTGTTCCGATAAAAACGGTACCTCACTTGTGTGGGTCGGCCTTGTGGTTGCGACAGGAAACGGCGCAAAATGCAACGTGGTCACACCTAAATTTAGCAGTTACAAATTGACCCTTTTTTGGCAAAGTGCCTACCTGTAGTTTTTGCACCCTAGCTCTGCCGGCACCTAGGGAAACCTAGCAAACCTATACATTTTTGAAAACTAGACACCCAGGGCAATTCAGGATGGGGTGACTCGTCTGCCTACCCCCAGGTTTTGTTACCCAGAATCCCTTGAAAACATAAAAATTTGACCAAAAAAACACATTTTCCTCACATTTCTGTGGTGGAAAGTTCTGGAATCTGCGTGGATCAACAAATTTCCACCCACCCAGCGTGCCCCCAGGTCTCCCGAAAAAAATTTGTACCTCACTTGCGTGGGTAGGCATAGTGGCTGCGACATGAAACAGCGCAAAACGCAGCATGGTCGCACCTCAATTTCCCAGTGAAATTTAGCACGATTCGGACAAAAAGACTACCTTTTGTTTTTGCGCCGTAGCTCTGCCAGCACCTAGGGAAACTTAGCAAACCTATACATTTTTGAACACTAGACTCCCAGGGCAATTCAGGATGGGCTGACTCGTCTGCCTACCCCCAGGTTTTGTTACCCAGAATCCCTTGAAAACATAAACATTTGACCAAAAAAACACATTTTCCTCACATTTCTGTGGTGGAAAGTTCTGGAATCTGCGTGGATCAACAAATTTCCACTCACCCAGCGTGCCCCCAGGTCTCCCGAAAAAAATGGTACCTAACTTGCGTGGGTAGGCATAGTGGCTGCGACATGAAACAGCGCAAAACGCAGCATGGTCGCACCTCAATTTCCCAGTGAAATTTAGCACGATTCGGACAAAAAGACTACCTTTTGTTTTTGCGCCGTAGCTCTGCCAGCACCTAGGGAAACCTAGCAAACCTATACATTTTTGAAAACTAGACACGCAGGGGAATTTAGGATGGGGTGACTCCTCTGCCTACCCCCAGGTTTTGTTACCCAGAATCCCTTAAAAACATAAAAATTTGACCAAAAAAACACATTTTCCTCACATTTCTGTGGTGGAAAGTTCTGGAATCTGCGTGGATCAACAATTTTCCACCCACCCAGTGTGCCCCCAGGTCTCCCAAAAAAAATGGTACCTCACTTGCGTGGGTAGGCATAGTGGCTGCGACATGAAACAGCGCAAAACGCAGCATGGTTGCACCTCAATTTCCCAGTGAAATTTAGCACGATTCGGACAAAAAGACTACCTTTTGTTTTTTGCACCGTAGCTCTGCCAGCACCTAGGGAAACCTAGCAAACCTATACATTTCTGAAAACTAGACACCCAGGGGAATTTAGGATGGGGTGACTCGTCTGCCTACCCCCAGGTTTCGTTACCCAGAATCCCTTGAAAACATAAAAATTTGACCAAAAAAACACATTTTCCTCACATTTCTGTGGTGGAAAGTTCTGGAATCTGCGTGGATCAATAAATTTCCACGCACCCAGCGTGCCCCCAGGTCTCCCGAAAAAAATGGTACCTCACTTGTGTGGGTAGGCATAGTGGCTGCGACATGAAACAGCGCAAAACGCAGCATGGTCGCACCTCAATTTCCCAGTGAAATTTAGCACGATTCGGACAAAAAGACTACCTTTTGTTTTTGCTCCGTAGCTCTGCCAGCACCTAGGGAAACCTAGCAAACCTATACATTTTTGAAAACTAGACACCCAGGGCAATTCAGGATGGGGTGACTCGTCAGCCTACCCCCAGGTTTTGTTACACAGAATCCCTTGAAAACATAAATATTTGACCAAAAAAACACATTTTCCTCACATTTCTGTGGTGGAAAGTTCTGGAATCTGCGTGGATCAACAAATTTCCACCCACCCAGCGTGCCCCCAGGTCTCCCGAAAAAAATGGTACCTCACTTGCGTGGGTAGGCATAGTGGCTGCGACATGAAACAGCGCAAAACGCAGCATGGTCGCACCTCAATTTCCCAGTGAAATTTAGCACGATTCGGACAAAAAGACTACCTTTTGTTTTTGCGCCATAGCTCTTCCAGCACCTAGGGAAACCTAGCAAACCTATACATTTTTGAAAACTAGACACCCAGGGCAATTCAGGATGGGGTGACTCGTCTGCCCTACCCCCAGGTTTTGTTACCCAGAATCCCTTGAAAACATAAACATTTGACCAAAAAAACACATTTTCCTCACATTTCTGTGGTGGAAAGTTCTGGAATCTGCGTGGATCAACAAATTTCCACCCGCCCAGCGTGCCCCCAGGTCTCCCAAAAAGAATGGTACCTCACTTGCGTGGGTAGGCATAGTGGCTGCGACATGAAACAGCGCAAAACGCAGCATGGTCGCACCTCAATTTCCCAGTGAAATTCAACACGATTCGGACAAAAAGACTACCTTTTGTTTTTGCGCCGTAGCTCTGCCAGCACCTAGGGAAACTTAGCAAACCTATACATTTTTGAACACTAGACTCCCAGGGCAATTCAGGATGGGGTGACTCGTCTGCCTACCCCCAGGTTTTGTTACCCAGAATCCCTTGAAAACATAAACATTTGACCAAAAAAACACATTTTCCTCACATTTCTGTGGTGGAAAGTTCTGGAATCTGCGTGGATCAACAAATTTCCACTCACCCAGCGTGCCCCCAGGTCTCCCGAAAAAAATGGTACCTAACTTGCGTGGGTAGGCATAGTGGCTGCGACATGAAACAGCGCAAAACGCAGCATGGTCGCACCTCAATTTCCCAGTGAAATTTAGCACGATTCGGACAAAAAGACTACCTTTTGTTTTTGCGCCGTAGCTCTGCCAGCACCTAGGGAAACCTAGCAAACCTATACATTTTTGAAAACTAGACACGCAGGGGAATTTAGGATGGGGTGACTCCTCTGCCTACCCCCAGGTTTTGTTACCCAGAATCCCTTAAAAACATAAAAATTTGACCAAAAAAACACATTTTCCTCACATTTCTGTGGTGGAAAGTTCTGGAATCTGCGTGGATCAACAATTTTCCACCCACCCAGCGTGCCCCCAGGTCTCCCAAAAAAAATGGTACCTCACTTGCGTGGGTAGGCATAGTGGCTGCGACATGAAACAGCGCAAAACGCAGCATGGTTGCACCTCAATTTCCCAGTGAAATTTAGCACGATTCGGACAAAAAGACTACCTTTTGTTTTTTGCACCGTAGCTCTGCCAGCACCTAGGGAAACCTAGCAAACCTATACATTTCTGAAAACTAGACACCCAGGGGAATTTAGGATGGGGTGACTCGTCTGCCTACCCCCAGGTTTTGTTACCCAGAATCCCTTGAAAACATAAAAATTTGACCAAAAAAACACATTTTCCTCACATTTCTGTGGTGGAAAGTTCTGGAATCTGCGTGGATCAACAAATTTCCACCCACCCAGCGTGCCCCCAGGTCTCCCAAAAAAAATGGTACCTCACTTGCGTGGGTAGGCATAGTGGCTGCGACATGAAACTGCGCAAAACGCAGCATGGTCGCACCTCAATTTCCCAGTGAAATTTAGCACGATTCGGACAAAAAGACTACCTTTTGTTTTTGCGCCGTAGCTCTGCCAGAACCTAGGGAAACCTAGCAAACCTATACATTTTTGAGAACTAGACACCCAGGGCAAATCAGGATGGGGTGACTCGTCTGCCTACCCCCAGGTTTTGTTACCCAGAATCCCTTGAAAACATAAAAATGTGACCAAAAAAACACATTTTCCTCACATTTCTGTGGTGGAAAGTTCTGGAATCTGCGTGGATCAATAAATTTCCACACACCCAGCGTGCCCCCAGGTCTCCCGAAAAAAATGGTACCTCACTTGTGTGGGTAGGCATAGTGGCTGCGACATGAAACAGCGCAAAACGCAGCATGGTCGCACCTCAATTTCCCAGTGAAATTTAGCACGATTCGGACAAAAAGACTACCTTTTGTTTTTGCTCCGTAGCTCTGCCAGCACCTAGGGAAACCTAGCAAACCTATACATTTTTGAAAACTAGACACCCAGGGCAATTCAGGATGGGGTGACTCGTCAGCCTACCCCCAGGTTTTGTTACACAGAATCCCTTGAAAACATAAAAATTTGACCAAAAAAACACATTTTCCTCACATTTCTGTGGTGGAAAGTTCTGGAATCTGCGTGGATCAACAAATTTCCACCCGCCCAGCGTGCCCCCAGGTCTCCCAAAAAGAATGGTACCTCACTTGCGTGGGTAGGCATAGTGGCTGCGACATGAAACAGCGCAAAACGCAGCATGGTCGCACCTCAATTTCCCAGTGAAATTCAACACGATTCGGACAAAAAGACTACCTTTTGTTTTTGCGCCGTAGCTCTGCCAGCACCTAGGGAAACCTAGCAAACCTATACATTTTTGAAAACTAGACACCCAGAGGAATTCAGGATGGGGTGACTCGTCTGCCTACCCCCAGGTTTTGTTACCCAGAATCCCTTGAAAACATAAATATTTGACCAAAAAAACACATTTTCCTCACATTTCTGTGGTGGAAAGTTCTGGAATCTGCGTGGATCAACAAATTTCTACTCACCCAGCGTGCCCCCAGGTCTCCCGAAAAAAATGGTACCTAACTTGCGTGGGTAGGCATAGTGGCTGCGACATGAAACAGCGCAAAACGCAGCATGGTCGCACCTCAATTTCTCAGTGAAATTTAGCACGATTTGGACAAAAAGACTACCTTTTGTTTTTGCGCCGTAGCTATGCCAGCACCTAGGGAAACCTAGCAAACCTATACATTTTTAAAAACTAGACACCCAGGGGAATTCAGGATGGGGTGACTCGTCTGCCTACCCCCAGGTTTTGTTACCCAGAATCCCTTGAAAACATAAAAATTTGACCAAAAAAACACATTTTCCTCACATTTCTGTGGTGGAAAGTTCTGGAATCTGCGTGGATCAACAATTTTCCACCCACCCAGCGTGCCTCCAGGTCTCCCGAAAAAAATGGTACCTCACTTGCGTGGGTAGGCATAGTGGCTGCGACATGAAACAGCGCAAAACGCAGCATGGTTGCACCTCAATTTCCCAGTGAAATTTAGCACAATTCGGACAAAAAGACTACCTTTTGTTTTTGCACCGTAGCTCTGCCAGCACCTAGGGAAACCTAGCAAACCTATACATTTCTGAAAACTAGACACCCAGGGAAATTCAGGATGGGGTGACGCGTCTGCCTACCACCAGGTTTTGTTACCCAGAATCCCTTGAAAACATAAAAATTTGACCAAAAAAACACATTTTCCTCACATTTCTGTGGTGGAAAGTTCTGGAATCTATGTGGATCAACAAATTTCCACTCACCCAGCGTGCCCCCAGGTCTCCCAAAAAAAATGGTAGCTCACTTGCGTGGGTAGGCATAGTGGCTGCGACATGAAACAGTGCAAAACGCAGCATGGTCGCACCTCAATTTCCCAGTGAAATTTAGCACGATTCGGACAAAAAGACTACCTTTTGTTTTTGCGCCGTAGCTCTGCCAGCACCTAGGGAAACCTAACAAACCTATACATTTCTGAAAACGAGACACCCAGGGGAATTCAGGATGGGGTGACGCGTCTGCCTACCCCCAGGTGTTGTTACCCAGAATCCCTTGAAAACATAAAAATTTGACCAAGAAAACACATTTTCCTCACATTTCTGTGGTGGAAGGTTCTGGAATCTACGTGGATCAACATATTTCCACTCACCCAGCGTGCCCCCAGGTCTCCCAAAAAAAATGGTAGCTCACTTGCGTGGGTAGGCATAGTGGCTGCGACATGAAACAGCGCAAAACACAGCATGGTCGCACCTCAATTTCCCAGTGAAATTTAGCACGATTCGGACAAAAAGACTACCTTTTGTTTTTGCGCCGTAGCTCTGCCAGCACCTAGGGAAACCTAGCAAACCTATACATTTTTGAAAACTAGACACCCAGGGCAATTCAGGATGGGGTGACTCGTCTGCCTACCCCCAGGTTTTGTTACCCAGAATCCCTTGAAAACATAAAAATTTGACCAAAAAAACACATTTTCCTCACATTTCTGTGGTGGAAAGTTCTGGAATCTGCGTGGATCAACAAATTTCCACCCACCCAGCGTGCCCCCAGGTCTCCCGAAAAAAATTGTACCTCACTTGCGTGGGTAGGCATAGTGGCTGCGACATGAAACAGCGCAAAACGCAGCATGGTCGCACCTCAATTTCCCAGTGAAATTTAGCACGATTCGGACAAAAAGACTACCTTTTGTTTTTGCGCCGTAGCTCTGCCAGCACCTAGGGAAACCTAGCAAACCTATACATTTTTTTAAACTAGACACCCAGGGCAATTCAGGATGGGGTGACTCGTCTGCCCTACCCCCAGGTTTTGTTACCCAGAATCCCTTGAAAACATAAACATTTGACCAAAAAAACACATTTTCCTCACATTTCTGTGGTGGAAAGTTCTGGAATCTGCGTGGATCAACAAATTTCCACCCGCCCAGCGTGCCCCCAGGTCTCCCGAAAAGAATGGTACCTCACTTGCGTGGGTAGGCATAGTGGCTGCGACATGAAACAGCGCAAAACGCAGCATGGTCGCACCTCAATTTCCCAGTGAAATTTAGCAAGATTCGGACAAAAAGACTACCTTTTGTTTTTGCGCCGTAGCTCTGCCAGCACCTAGGGAAACCTAGCAAACCTATACATTTTTGAAAACTAGACACCCAGGGAAATACAGGATGGGGTGACTCGTCTGCCTACCCCCAGGTTTTGTTATCCAGAATCCCTTGAAAACATAAAAATTTGACCAAAAAAACACATTTTCCTCACATTTCTGTGGTGGAAAGTTCTGGAATCTGCGTGGATCAACAAATTTCCACTCACCCAGCGTGCCCCCAGGTCTCCCGAAAAAAATGGTACCTAACTTGCGTGGGTAGGCATAGTGGCTGCGACATGAAACAGCGCAAAACGCAGCATGGTCTCACCTCAATTTCCCAGTGAAATTTAGCACGATTCGGACAAAAAGACTACCTTTTGTTTTTGCGCCGTAGCTCTGCCAGCACCTAGGGAAACCTAGCAAACCTATACATTTTTGAAAACTAGACACGCAGGGGAATTTAGGATGGGGTGACTCCTCTGCCTACCCCCAGGTTTTGTTACCCAGAATCCCTTAAAAACATAAAAATTTGACCAAAAAAACACATTTTCCTCACATTTCTGTGGTGGAAAGTTCTGGAATCTGCGTGGATCAACAATTTTCCACCCACCCAGCGTGCCCCCAGGTCTCCCAAAAAAAATGGTACCTCACTTGCGTGGGTAGGCATAGTGGCTGCGACATGAAACAGCGCAAAACGCAGCATGGTCGCACCTCAATTTCCCAGTGAAATTTAGCACGATTCGGACAAAAAGACTACCTTTTGTTTTTGCGCCGTAGCTCTGCCAGAACCTAGGGAAACCTAGCAAACCTATACATTTTTGAGAACTAGACACCCAGGGCAAATCAGGATGGGGTGACTCGTCTGCCTACCCCCAGGTTTTGTTACCCAGAATCCCTTGAAAACATAAAAATTTGACCAAAAAAACACATTTTCCTCACATTTCTGTGGTGGAAAGTTCTGGAATCTGCGTGGATCAATAAATTTCCATGCACCCAGCGTGCCCCCAGGTCTCCCGAAAAAAATGGTACCTCACTTGCGTGGGTAGGCATAGTGGCTGCGACATGAAACAGCGCAAAACGCAGCATGGTCGCACCTCAATTTCCCAGTGAAATTTAGCACGATTCGGACAAAAAGACTACCTTTTGTTTTTGCTCCGTAGCTCTGCCAGCACCTAGGGAAACCTAGCAAACCTATACATTTTTGAAAACTAGACACCCAGGGCAATTCAGGATGGGGTGACTCGTCAGCCCTACCCCCAGGTTTTGTTACCCAGAATCCCTTGAAAACATAAACATTTGACCAAAAAAACACATTTTCCTCACATTTCTGTGGTGGAAAGTTCTGGAATCTGCGTGGATCAACAAATTTCCACCCGCCCAGCGTGCCCCCAGGTCTCCCAAAAAGAATGGTACCTCACTTGCGTGGGTAGGCATAGTGGCTGCGACATGAAACAGCGCAAAACGCAGCATGGTCGCACCTCAATTTCCCAGTGAAATTCAACACGATTCGGACAAAAAGACTACCTTTTGTTTTTGCGCCGTAGCTCTGCCAGCACCTAGGGAAACCTAGCAAACCTATACATTTTTGAACACTAGACACCCAGGGCAATTCAGGATGGGGTGACTCGTCTGCCTACCCCCAGGTTTTGTTACCCAGAATCCCTTGAAAACAAACATTTGACCAAAAAAACACATTTTCCTCACATTTCTGTGGTGGAAAGTTCTGGAATCTGCGTGGATCAACAAATTTCCACCCACCCAGCGTGCCCCCAGGTCTCCCGAAAAAAATGGTACCTCACTTGCGTGGGTAGGCATAGTGGCTGCGACATGAAACAGCGCAAAACGCAGCATGGTCGCACCTCAATTTCCCAGTGAAATTTAGCAAGATTCGGACAAAAAGACTACCTTTTGTTTTTGCGCCGTAGCTCTGCCAGCACCTAGGGAAACCTAGCAAACCTATACATTTTTGAAAACTAGACACCCAGAGGAATTCAGGATGGGGTGACTCGTCTGCCTACCCCCAGGTTTTGTTACCCAGAATCCCTTGAAAACATAAATATTTGACCAAAAAAACACATTTTCCTCACATTTCTGTGGTGGAAAGTTCTGGAATCTGCGTGGATCAACAAATTTCCACTCACCCAGCGTGCCCCCAGGTCTCCCGAAAAAAATGGTACCTCACTTGCGTGGGTAGGCATAGTGGCTGCGACATGAAACAGCGCAAAACGCAGCATGGTCGCACCTCAATTTCCCAGTGAAATTTAGCACGATTCGGACAAAAAGACTACCTTTTGTTTTTGCGCCGTAGCTCTGCCAGCACCTAGGGAAACCTAACAAACCTATACATTTCTGAAAACTAGACACCCAGGGGAATTCAGGATGGGGTGACGCGTCTGCCTACCCCCAGGTTTTGTTACCCAGAATCCCTTGAAAACATAAAAACTTGACCAAGAAAACACATTTTCCTCACATTTCTGTGGTGGAAGGTTCTGGAATCTACGTGGATCAACAAATTTCCACTCACCCAGCGTGCCCCCAGGTCTCCCAAAAAAAATGGTAGCTCACTTGCGTGGGTAGGCATAGTGGCTGCGACATGAAACAGCGCAAAACGCAGCATGGTCGCACCTCAATTTCCCAGTGAAATTTAGCACGATTCGGACAAAAAGACTACCTTTTGTTTTTGCGCCGTAGCTCTGCCAGCACCTAGGGAAACCTAGCAAACCTATACATTTTTGAAAACTAGACACCCAGGGGAATTCAGGATGGGGTGACTCGCCTGCCTACCCCCAGGTTTTGTTACCCAGAATCCCTTGAAAACATAAAAACTTGACCAAAAAAACACATTTTCCTCACATTTCTGTGGTGGAAAGTTCTGGAATCTGCGTGGATCAACAAATTTCCACTCACCCAGCGTGCCCCCAGGTCTCCCGAAAAAAATGGTACCTCACTTGCGTGGGTAGGCATAGTGGCTGCGACATGAAACAGCGCAAAACGCAGCATGGTCGCACCTCAATTTCCCAGTGAAATTTAGCACGATTCGGACAAAAAGACTACCTTTTGTTTTTGCGCCGTAGCTCTGCCAGCACCTAGGGAAACCTAACAAACCTATACATTTTTTAAAACTAGACACGCAGGGAAATTCAGGATGGGGTGACTCATCTGCCTACCCCCAGGTTTTGTTACCCAGAATCCCTTGAAAACATAAAAATTTGACCAAAAAAAACACATTTTCCTCACATTTCTGTGGTGGAAAGTTCTGGAATCTGCGTGGATCAACACATTTCCACCCACCCAGCGTTCCCCCAGGTCTCCCGATAAAAACAGTACCTCACTTGCGTGGGTAGACATAGTGGCTGCAACAGGAAACGGTTCAAATCGTACGGTGGTGAATTTACATTACCTTATTGCAAAACTACCTTGATTTTGGGGGGGCATCTGAGTTTGTGGCCCGGGGCTCGGTGGTATTCTTTGCAAAGTAGCAAACCCAAACAGTTCAGAAAACTAGACACCCGGGGGAGTCCAGGGAGGTATGGCATGCATGGGTCCCCCAATGTTTTCCTACCCAGAACTCTCTGCAAACCTTAAAATTAGGTAAAAATTGCACTTTTCCAAACCTTTTGGCGTGGGATCGCCGTGCCGGCAAAAAAGTCGTACCACCCTGCGTTCCCCTTGTTCTCCCGAGTAAAAGGATACCTCACTTGTGTGGGTGCCCCAAAGCAGAACACGCCAAAAATGAATTTTGAAAAAAGTAGTTTTTACTCATATTTACGTTTTACAAATTAAGCACCCCAGCCTAAGTCACATGCCTTTGGCCCACCCACACAAGTGAGGTATCATTTTACTCGGGAGAACAAGGGAAACGCTGGGTGGTAGGACATTTGTTCCGGCAGCGAGATCCCACCCAAAAAAGTATGGAAAAGTGGGTTTTTTGACCAAAATTTCAGGTTTGCAGGGGTTTCTGGGTAGGAAAACATTGGGGGACCCACGCATGCCATACAACCCTGGACTCCCCCGGGTGTCTAGTTCTCAGAACTGTTTGGGTTTGGTAGTTTCCAAAGATGCCTGCCAAGCCCCGGGCCAAAAGCTCAGGTGACCCCCTCAAAAAATAAGATTATTTGGCTAAAGGTAATGTTTTCGTCTCCACAGTATGAATTGGGCCTTTTCCTAAAGCAGCCGCTATGCCTACCCACGCAAGTGAGGTACCATTTTTATCGGGAGACCTTGGGGAATGCTGGGTGGGAGGTAATTTGTGTTTGCCCAGTGATGCCACGCTTTCCCACACTAAAACGTGTGAAAAAACTGATTTTTTCCATGCAAAAAATGAGGTTTGCAAGGGATTCTGGGTAAAGGAACGTTGGAGGATCCACGCAAGCCATACCTCCTTGGAAGCCCCCAGGTGTCTACTTTTCAGAAATGTGTGGGATTGGTAGGTTTCCCTAGATGGCTGTCTCGCACGGGGCCAAAAACCCAGGTAACCCCTCTTGCAAAAGCTGGTGGACATGAATTTTCCAGCTTTTGCAAGATGGGTTACCTGGGTTTCTGGCCCCGTGCGAGACAGCCATCTAGGGAAACCTACCAAACCCACACATTTCTGAAAAGTAGACACCCGGGGGCTTCCAAGGAGGTATGGCTTGCGTGGATCCGCCAACGTTCCTTTACCCAGAATCCCTTGCAAACCTCAATTTTAGCAGACAAAAATCAATTATTTCACACGTTGTAGTCTGGGAAAGCGTGGCATCACTGGGCTCACACAAATTACCTCCCACCCAGCGTTCCCCCAGGTCTCCCGATAAAAACGGTACCTCACTTGCGTGGGTAGCCATAGTGGCTGCAACAGGAAAAGGTCCAAATCTAACGGTGGTGAATATAAAATACCCTGAAGCAATATAACTTAGATTTTTTGGGGGGGAGGCACCTGAGTTTTTGGCCCGGGGTGGGTGGTATTCATTGGAAAGTAGCAAACCCAAACAGTTCTGAAAACTAGACACCCGGGAGAGTCCAGGGAGGTATGGCATGTGTGGGTCCACCAATGTTTTCCTACCCAGAACTCCTTGCAAACCTTAAAAATAGGTAAAAATAGCACTTTTCCAAACATTTTGGCGTGGGATCGCCGTGCCGGCAAAAAAGTCCTACCACCCTGCGTTCCCCTTGTTCTCCCGAGTAAAAGGATACCACACCTTAACAGAGTTACTCAAAAGTCAAACATTCAAGCACGGCTATCTATTCCTCAAAGACACACACATACAGGTTGGATTTGGCACGAGGGCGAGTGATGGTTCAGTACATAAAATGTTATTAACAAGATATTTCAAAAAAATGAAATGCTCTGTCAATAAATAAATGCATGAAAACTGAACCAGTGACTCGCAACTCGTGAGCTGTAAAGCCACGACAAGGCACCAACCGTTTTACAGGCCATTCACGCACCTTTCATACCTGATACAAACCAGACCATTGACACCATCCGAATGGAAAAGCAACACATAACAACAATCACAATAAGGGGCAAGGTACACCCTACTGCAGAAAGAGAAAAAAAACAATTATTACTGCACACCCATCTAATCCGCAAGCACACACACATACTGGTTGGATTTGGCACGAGGGTGAGTGATGATTCAGTACATACAATTGTATACGCAAGTAATTTCACAAAAATGAAATACACTGTGTATAATTGAAAGTATGATAAACTGAACCACTAACTCACAGCTCGTGAGCTGTAAAGCCACGTCAAGGCACCAACCTCTTTACAGGCCATTCATACACCTTTGGTACGCGTGACACATTCAAAACATTCACACCGCCAGCTGCGGACCCATCACATTCCAACACTCACACCAGCAAACAGCGCCATTCAAGGGCCCATCACTTTCACACGCCGACATTTCGGACACTGCAACTACACAAAATGATGGACTGTGTGGAGTGTCACTCAACTAGCAGTGTGTGTAGTGACCAACAGAAAGTAACTACTCACACACCGCCTGCCGAGCGCCAGTCCACCCACACCACCATCCAAGCACCAGACCATGCACACCGCCAGCCAAGCACCACTCCGTGCACAGACAGCCAAGTACCACTCCATGCACACCACCAGCCAAGCGCCCCTCCACACACACCACCAGCCAAGCGCCACTCCACAAACACAACACCAGCCAAGCACCACTCTGTGCACAGACAGCCAAGTACCACTCCACGCACACCGTCCAGCCAAGCGCCACTCCACACACACCGCCAGCCAAGCACCACTCCACACACACCGCCAGCCAAGCACCACTCCGTGCACAGACAGCCAAGTACCACTCCATGCACACCACCAGCCAAGCGCCCCTCCACACACACCACCAGCCAAGCACCACTCCACAAACACAACACCAGCCAAGCACCACTCCGTGCACAGACAGCCAAGTACCACTCCACGCACACCGTCCAGCCAAGCGCCACTCCACACACACCGCCAGCCAAGCACCACTCCACGCACACCGCCAGCCAAGCACCACTCCGTGCACAGACAGCCAAGTACCACTCCATGCACACCACCAGCCAAGCGCCCCTCCACACACACCACCAGCCAAGCGCCACTCCACAAACACAACACCAGCCAAGCACCACTCCGTGCACAGACAGCCAAGTACCACTCCACGCACACCGTCCAGCCAAGCGCCACTCCACACACACCGCCAGCCAAGCACCACTCCACACACACCGCCAGCCAAGCACCACTCCATGCACAGACAGCCAAGTACCACTCCATGCACACCACCAGCCAAGCGCCCCTCCACACACACCACCAGTCAAGCACCACTCCACGAACACCACCAGCCAAAGACAAATCCAAACAACACCAGGCAAGCGCAAGAGCACGCACACCGCCAACCAAACACCAGACCACGCACACCGCCAGTCAAGCACCAGTCCACAGACACCGCCAGACAAGCACCAGTCCACAGACACCGGCAGTCAAGCGCCAAACCATGCACACAGTCAGACAATGGACACTACACGCAAACCAACATCATACTTTAGTTTTTTTTTTAAATAAAAGAGAAACAAAAACAAATTGCAAATTGATACAAATCTACTAACTCGACAACTAAATCTAAAAAGACTACACAAATACACACTTTGAAACTGAACAATAACTATTACAGAATAAAGACCAACCAGTTCACTTTACCACTCATTGATACTCCCAAAAATTCTTTTGCGTGTGGTACAATCTAAAACAAGCAGGTACACACAGCCCGGGGTTTGAAGGGCAGTCGGGGCAGTACATGCGAACCTCCTTCCGCAAACCTCTTCGCCAACAGACTCTACATCTCCGACTGGGAAAGTCTTTTGAGGTTGTAGGAGGAACTGTATCAGGAAAGTGGCGATCTTTCAATCTGGCAACATCCTCCACCACTCCAACTCTAGGAACACTTGCCTGTTCCACTAAAACAAGGCTGCCTATTACAGACTCCTGAAACTTTACAAAAGTCAACTTTGACTGGGGACAAGATTTCTGGAACACAATAAAAGCATTAAAGGTTGCCAAGTGGAAAAGATGGATAGCCAACTTCTTGTATCAAATGTAAGCCTTATGAAGAGCAGCATACGGTTCCAACCTCTGATCAACTCTGTCAACACCACCCATGTACTTATTGTAGTCCAGTATGCACACAGGTTTGCGCACTTCTGCAACCTGACCCCAAACATTCCGCGGTTCAGTGCTTTCATCATGTATTGTAGTCAACATGTAGATATCTCTCCTGTAGGTAAACTTCACAGCTAGAAGCTCCTCACAACGCAAAGCACTGCACTGTCCCCGAGCAAGCTTTCGACAAACAAGTTCTTTTGGGAAACCTTTACGGTTTGAGCGGATTGTGCCACAAGCAACAGTGTCCACTTTGGCCAATTCCCTAAACAACCGCACACCAGTGTAGAAGTTATCGACATACAAATGATGGCCTTTGTTAAAAAATCCACGACCAAGTTCCCACACAATTTTCTCAGTCACTCCAAAAGTCGACGGACAACCAGGGGGGTTAATCCTGGATTCCTTACCAGTGTACACCCTGAAATTAGAGACATATCCAGTCTCACTGTCACACAGCATATACAGTTTGATTCCATAGCGTGCCCTCTTACTAGGAATGTATTGCCGAAATACCAAGCGGCCCTTGAACAACAGCAAAGACTCATCCACTGCAATTTCTTTCCCAGGATAAAAGATCTCAGAAAATCGATCAACCAAATGATCAAGGACAGGCCGAATCTTGAAAAGACGGTCACAATCAGGGTGATCTCGTGGCAAAGCAAGACTATTGTCAACAAAATGCATCATCCGCAGCAGAAGCAAATACCTATCACGACTCATGACTGCCGGAAATATAGCTGTTGCCATCAAGGGACTAGTAGACCAATATGAAGCCATTGATGGTTTCCTAAGCAAGCCCATCAAAAAAGTTAAACCCAAAAACTTTTTCATCTCCTCCAAATTTGTGGGAGTCCACCGGGTAGCTCTAGCGTGGGGCTAAAGGCTGGCACTGTTCACCCTCAAAAAAATTTCAGCATACAAATTAGTCTGCTCTACAATCTCTGCCAAAAACACATCATCCATAAACAACTTGAAAAAATCAATAGGCAAAAAGTTTTCAGTGTTCACCCTACACCCTGGAACACCAGTAAATTCAGGCAATGCCGGCTGCACCATGCCTGGTGCAACCCAGAGGTCAGAACTTTCATCGTCAAGTCTTGCAGCCGCAGGCCGCCGCCCAGCTAACCCTTGTCTCACAACACCAACTGGAAGTCTAGCAGCCCCAGGCTGCAGCCCAGATGTCTCTTGCCGCACAATTGGCACATCACTGTCCTCCGCAACCACAGGCACAAGCATGTCCTCCAAAACCGTAAACACAGCAATGTCCTCCCCAACCACAGGCACATCATCCACACCAAAAGTAGCTTCATCAGCACTCAAAGTGTCTTCATCATCAGATGAAGCCATGCGTAGAGAAAACTTACTACCTGAATCTTCACCCCCACCTCTGGCTCAGAATCAGAGTCAGACTCTGGACCATGGTCAGAGGAAGAATCAAAAAGCATTCCAACAACTTGCTGAGCAGTAATCCGGCGGCTAGCCATTATCCTTACAAATAAAGGAGTCTGCACAAACAACTCAACAACCCCAACACTGCGCAAAGTAAGATAAAAATGTAAGACTTTTTCACCAAAAAATAGATTTAGAAAAAATATTCAATTCACTTACAAGACACAACTACACTCACCAGCACCTACTCTGCAAAGACACAGCAAATAGGCAACGATATCCCACTAGAAAGAAGAAAAAAAAAAACTTACATCTACAGAAGGACACATCAAAAACAAATGCAAAACATGTTTTACAATCACAACAAACAGCAACAACACATACTCGTATTACTACACACTTTGCAAAATAAACAATTACATTACAATTGAACAAAAAAAAGGTCTCTTACCAAACACATGCAACTACAGAAACAGCAGCACAACAGAACCACCAGTAACAGAACCGCGCACTGCAACAATCTAAAGAGAAAAAAAAAAAAAAACACATTAGAAGAAACAAAAACAACACACATTACAACATGCTATGTCACATGGGAATCTCCCAAATGGGGTGTCTGTCCCCAAGGGGGAAGGATTATAAATCATTATAAACGTGGGCCCCCTGGAGCAGAAAAGTCTAAAAAAATATTAGGGCCACTAGGAAGCGACCCTTCCCCAAGGGGTCGCTTCCTTTTCAAATAAAAAACAATCCCTGGTGTCTAGTGGGCTTGTCTGCTCCCCCTGGGTGCAGATCGGCCAAAAAAACAGCCGATCTGCCCCAAGGGGGGGCAGAAAAGTCTGAAAAATATTTTATCCCCCTAAGGAAGCGACCCTTGCCCAAGGGGTCGCTTCCTTTATAAATAAAAAACAATCCCTGGTGTCTAGTGAGCTTTTCTGCCCCCCCCTGGGTGCAGATCGGCCAAACAAAACGGCCGATCTGCCCCAGGGGGGGCAGAAAAGTCTAAAACATTATTTGGCCCCCTAAGGAAGCGACCCTTGCCCAAGGGGTCGCTTCCTGCACAAAAAAAAAAAACACAAGCAATCCCTGGTGTCTAGTGGGCTTTTCTGCCCCCCCTGGGTGCAGATCGGCCAAAAAAAACGGCCGATCTGCCCCAGGGGGGGGCAGAAAAGTCAGAAACATTATTTGGCCCCAAGAGGAAGCGACCCTTGCCCAAGGGGTCGCTTCCTCGACAAATAAATATGCCCCAAAACAATCCCTGGTGTCTAGTGGGCTTTTCTGCCCCTCCCCTGGGTGCAGATCGGCCAAAAAAAACGGCCGATCTGCCCCAGGGGGGGCAGAAAAGTCTAAAAACATATATGCCAGCCAGAGGAAGCGACCCTTGCCCAAGGGCTGTACTCTCCCCCAGGGCTGTACTGATGACGGAGCGGTTCCGTCATCAGCACAGCCCAACCGATGCTGATGACGGAACCGCTCCGTCATCAGCATCGAAGGGGTTAATAAAGATCTTCCTTACCTATCTGGAGGCACCTGACATTGTCACTACAGGATTTAAATCCCCTTGGGCTCCTTGAGGCCTTTGCTCACAGCAACAGGTGTGATCAAACATTGGAATGTTGACGCTCCGGGATTCAAACAGCCATTAGAAGCCTAGAGTACTCCATAGTCTTCAATGGAGCGCTCAACATTCCAATGCTTTAATTTGAGTTAAAATGCACAGTGGCCCCAGCACACTTGTGGTAAACACCACAAATTGTCCTATTTGGAGCTCAGTAACACCTGACTGCACTTAGACATTGCGAAAAGATTGCCCCTTGATCACCACTTCTTTCACTGCATTCTGAAAGGTTTTGGGTCATTCGAAAGTCACGTGTTCCCAAGAGGGATCACCTTTTAATGAAAAGTCTGTATGGATGACAAAACGCTCGTTAGAACACCCTGTGATTTTCAGCTGTTTGAATTGCGTGTAAGAACTTGTAATGAAATATTTAAGTATTAAATTGGCACCAACACAGGTAGGCAAACAGTGGGTTGTATGCACGCAATAAAACAGAATGGTGAGAACTAACAATGTTTTATGAGGTTAAATTAATTGTAGAACAGTTGCTATTAGATTTGGAAATGTTTCAGGGTCGTCTAAATTACAGTGACGTTATTTTAAATAGAAGTGCACTTAAACACCGAAGGATTCATATGAAATTTTTGGATTTGGCAGCTGGTACTGGGCACTTTTTAAAATTCTGTTAGGGTGTAGCTGAGCACATGTGAGGTTGTAATAATCTGTGTTAACAGTGTGCTTTATGATTTGTAATGTGTATGTTTTAGGGCACTTTCTTAAACATAGATATTGCTACTACTTGCTGTCTATTGCTTTCTAGCTGCGGATGCCCCTATAAAAATAAATGCATAAATAAATATTTTGTCATGACTACTAACGTGCATGGTTTTCCTAATAATCACATATGTGTGAGTTATTGCCAAATACACAGATCATTAACACAGGTTAATTCTCTGGGAGCACTAAAAGGGGTTAAGGCCCTCTGCAGAGTTCATTGACCTCTTTTGGTCCACACCGATGATGTTGGTGTTGGTGCAGCTGACGTGAATGTGCTTGCAACAGATAAATGCACTCATTTCAGTCTTGCTTTGATTTTGGGCTCCTGTAACAATTTCCAGTGACAATGGGGGAAATGGTCCCTTTTACAGGAAACGTAAGCACACACATTAATAGGGATATTAGTCACTTCTTTGCTAGACTCATTAATGGCAATATGTTGTTCAAAGTTTACTCTTAACTGCTTTGTTCTTAAAAACCCATATTTCAAAATGTCTTTGCTTGCACTTGGGAAGCTCTTGAATTCTTCCATGAGCTTCTTGTATATGGGAGCTCACTCATTCAAAAAGCGCTTGATCCAAGAAATATATTTGAAAATACTTTCCATCAGGGCCTTTGTGTTTTGTGGGCATGGCCCCTGTGAAGGCCACAGCTTACAGGAAAAAAACCAAAGGGGAATGTTTATCAATATGTGACGCAGCGCAATGCAGCAAGCCACCTTTCTGTGCTCAGGGGCGGCTGGTGACATTTGAAAGTGGTAGGCGTAAAAGTTCAGGATGAGCAGCATGTAGCGAGCGAGCGGAGCATACCTTCTAATTACACTTCCACCACACACAACACAACACAAGGATGCTTTATTCCTTCTTCCGTGACACAACCCCAGCTGTGGATCCAGCGCTTCACTGGTTCTACACCAGGCACACACACACACACACACACACACACACACACAGTCACACCCCAAGTCAGCTGTGATTCAAGCAACCTGCTGTACACGAGACTCCCACTCAATTCAGTTTTAGGGGAGACACCCACCCATCCCATCTGTGCATCAGTGTGTCAGGCAGCCTGCTGTACACCAGACGCCCACGTGCAGCAGGTGTCCCCTAGTCCCCCTGGTCAGCTTTACGGCAGGCATCCACCCAGCCCGGCTGTGTACAAAGTGTCTCAAACACGCACCCCAGCTCTAAGCCGACACCGCCAAAGCAGCAAACGTCACAGGTTGGAATCCCAATACATCCAACTCCTGCATCAATGACATCCATCCATCCTGAATCCATGACATCCATCCATCCTGCATCAATGACATTCATCCATCCATCCTGCATCCATGACATTCATCCATCCATCCTGCATCTATGACATTCATCCATGCATCCTGAATCCATGACATCCATCCATCCTGCATCAAGGACATTCATCCATCCATCCTGCATCCATGATTCATCCATCCATCCTGCATCTATGACATTCATACATCCATCCTGCATCTATGACATTCATCCATCCATCCTGAATCAATGACATTCATCTATCCATCCTGCATCCATGACATTCAACCATCCATCCTGCATCTATGACATTCATCCATCCATCCTGAATCCATGACATTCATCCATCCATCCTGCAGCCATGAATGCATCCCTCCTACATGACATTCATCCATCTACCCTTCATCAATAGAATTCAATTCATCCATTCTCGCAGCATCCATGACCATCCCCCCTCTCCCTCCCCCCATCCACCAGTATCCCCGGCAGGTTGCTGTGCCTGATACCCACCAGCGGGTGCCGCAGTGTCAATTGAGGCAGATTCAACATGCCCTTGCGTCACGGCCTGCAACGCTTTGCATTATGGACTTTGTAGGCCCCAGCAGACCCAGCGGCGTCCTCGCTTTTCACACAGCTCCTTTGCGCAGCTTTATTTGACCCCTCTGGTGGAGTCCATTGCATGCATTGCAAAGACCATCCGTGTGACATAAAAAGGGGGGCAGCTGGCGGTGCGGGGCCGGGGGATTAGAAAGAGCGCCAACGAAACTCTGCTCCGCACTGAATGTTTCCCAAAATACCGACACATGGCGAAAGCAAAAAAAAAAAAAGAAATGATAAAAATTAAGACAGCATTCTAACTTCAAAGCGCGGACGGTGCAGCTCGCAGGATGTCGGTGGCTCGCACAAAGCCGGCTTAACACTTCCCTGCAGTAAATCAAAGTGACATGCCCAGGGGGCACAGGGGCAAGCACCCACCCCACCGGACCCCAGTGCCACCCCTGAATCCAGTCAGCAGAAACATTGTGCGTGCAGATGCACTGCTGTCACGGGCGGCTCGTAGGGAGGGGGATGTCGCGCGGGGTGAGGGGGTGGCGCGGGTGGTTGGGGGGAAGGTGGGTATTCAAATACAATTTAAAAATCGTACCTGAGGTCCTGAGCAGGTCCGCGCCGCCCCAAGTCCGTCCGTTGGTGCCTACAGCCTACAGCCCCTCTAAGCCAATCCTGGTGCTGCCAGCAGCACCAGGGCATGGCTATTCTTCGCCCGCTGCATGCCCATTAGGAGCCCAAAGGGTTCCTCATGGGCATGCGCAAACAAGTCAAAACACAAGTGTGCATGAGTGGGCACGGTGCAAAAGTTCGCCCTCCATCCCCACTCATGCGCACTTGTGTTGTGCTGATGCCTGTTGCCCCCCACTGGTCTGACAATCATGTCAGTCAACATGACGCGGACCACCCACCCCCTTCGGGGAGGGCGGTCCGGGGTCATGTTGACAGACATGATTGTCAGTTCTCCCTCGGCGTCTTTGAACTTAAGTAAACTGAGAGTTTAATTAAGTTCAAAGACGCCGAGGGAGCTGCGGGCGGGGGGGGGCTATGCCCCCATGCCCCAATGGACGCACCGCGCCTGTCTGTGCTGCGTAACACAGAACGGGCTGGAATGAGCTGTATTTAACATAATATGGCACATTCCTACCATTTCCCTGCGCTGGTGCACAATGTTCTGAATAGAGCCAAAGCAGGCACCCTTGCACTATGTTGCAAGGGTGCCTGTGTTGTAATCAGGATTTTTTTGTGTGCAGGAAGGGACACATTCCTGCACAAAAACAATCCCCAGAGGCATTTTTCTCTTTCTATGTCTGCTGCAGACTGCAGCATACATGAAAAAAGGAAAAGAATTAGGGGAAATAAACGTATTTCTCTTTGTTGCACCTCCCCTGGGGATGCTTTGTAGTTTTACAGCATTCCCAGGTCTACCACTTATGGTAAATCAGGAAATGCATTAAAATTTATGGGTGTTGCATCAAAACACGCATGCACCAATCTTGAAATATCTCCCTGTGGTAGAGTAACGCAACACACTGATTTGCACAGTGTTGCTTTACTCCAGATTACCACTCACTCAGGGCCACTCAAGGTGGCCTTGCGTGGCTTGATAAATCACACATAGAAGTTGCGTCGCACATGCACCCGTTGCGTGGTGCAAAAGTAACACAACTACATGAAAAATATGGCCCTTAGGGTTCACCTGCAGTGTTGGTCGATGTCGCAGGGGAATGGTTATGGAAACAATGCTGAAATATGTTGTTGGGATTTCAGCACTTTCCAATTATTTGTATTTTTTGATTGTGGTAGTATTTTCCCTCAAGATTTTTCTTTGAATGCATGGAAAATGTCGCATTTTTATTCACATTGGTTGAAAAATATTATAGTTTAGAAATACATGTATGAAGATGCAGTTTGACACCTTGTGAAGTTTCGATTCGGTCTCGAATCTTTGAGAGTATTTTTTGCTCTGTGTAATTTAAACTGTACTTAAGTTGTGACTGTTTGTCATTGAATTATGTAAACATGTGGAATAGGGTTCAATTCAAATTATTTTGTACCACATACTTTCACCATCACAAAACCATGGTTTCCAAAATCTAATTACATATCCTCAAAGTTCCTGCATCAAAACCGTCCATGGAAATCATGGTCCATAACATAGTGGTAATTATCCAGGGTACACTTAAGTGAGTCAATCACCGTTAATTGCATCAAGACAAAATATCCCCGCATAAGAAAGGGAGAATGATTTTGGCAAGTGAGCGCAGTTTTGCTCTGCTGCTTCTGGAAAAGAGAGAGTGAAAAGACCCACTTTTGTCTTTACAAATATGTTTAAAAAGTTTTAAACAACTACAGTGAAACTCGATAAGACTAAACATTTTTATTAAACTTCTAAAATCTCTAATAGAGGTAAACTGTGGTCAGATTTAGCTACAAGTCTGTGATTGTACATGTGCATCACTTCACAGTATTAAGACTTCACTTTTTCATTCCCGGTAGGGAGTTAACATAAATCTATACCTAATGCCGATAGTGGGTTTAACACTCAACCGATACAATGAAAGGATATGGATTCTTGCCCTTCCTTACCTGTGTTTTGGTGAACAGACACCTGGTCATCAAACCAAGTTCCAATCTATCCAATCTTGATTGACTATGTGAAGCAAACATTGGCTGAAGGGCTTGACCTCTGACCAGGTCCTGAGCGCAATCTGCTGTGATGGCAGTCAACACCATCTGCCGTTGGTCCATCAGGTGTTTGTCCCAGGACTTGGCCAGTGGCCAGGACCTGTGCCCAACCCTCTGTGACCAGCAACCCCTGCTGCACAGGGTCCTCAGCAGTGCACAGGTGGTATTGGCCAGGCCCTTTTTGAAATAAAACTGTTAAATGGTCTGATAATGTTGGCACAAGGAAAATTACTATTGGAGCTAAAATTAGAAAACATTTATTTTTTTACCCCAGAACGTTCTCCCTCTAACACAAACTCAAATATTAATTGCTATGGTAGAGTTTAGCAGAGTCTGCAAAGCAATTGCAAAATGTCATGCAAATCCATCCAGGGGGTTTAAAAAAGGAATAGCAAACAAAAAAAAAATGCAATTTCAATTAAAAATATGGATGAACCATAACTACACAGCAACAGTCATCACCATGTAATATCAACAATGAAGGGTACGCTGTTCTCCAAGGTGATAAAGTGAGTGAACCAAGCAATGAGTGAAGGCCCCAACAAAGGAGGAAAGGGAGGGGAATCCTCCCTTTCGGAACTAAAACCCTCACACACCCAGCAAGCTAGGTGTCATGCTTCATCATCTGGGTCTGCTCCTCGTCAGGCCGGCAGTGCAATGCCTGATGGGCACCCATAAAGGGGCTCTTTACCGGAGATCTTTTGTTCCTGCCGTTGGTACGGTGAGTGTGATGGCCCTAGGGAAGGTGTAGACGTAGGGAGAAAGTGGATTAAAAAAGGTTAGATTATGCACTACGTAATTTTAATGGTGTGGTAATCTACCTTATTAAAAGAAGTGAGGAGAGAGTGCTCACTGGTGCAATGATCCAGGAAAGTACGCTCTACCTAATGGTCGACATGTTTCATGCTGTTGTTCACAAGGATACAGTGCATTTCATCAGGACCTATAAGGAGTAACTATCTACACGCTGTGGATGATGAGGATTCTACCTACCTCAGGATATTGGGGGGCAGGCAGGGGGTCCTGCCACATCTTAGTGGGACCTAGACACGGATGACAAGAACAGTGGGGTAATATAAAAACAATTGTAAGTATCGTCATCAACCTGGTTCACATAAGCAAGGTTCAGCTAGCTAGTGCAAGTCTATGTAGGCAATAGTGTTAGACAAACTTAGCCAAAGTGAAGTGTGTTAAAAATGCATTAAAAACGACATGGACTAGGTCAGGTAACAGCATCAAGACAATCAAAAAGTATCAAACCTATCAACAGTGGAGAAAGGTTGAGAAAAAGGTTTGTAAGTCTCACCCTATTAAGGTGAAGTGACGGCATCAACGGTCTTCCCCCGTGCTGGGCACCTGGGAAGTAGGTACCCTAAGAGGGGGAAAGCAAGTGAAGATTCAAGGCTATGCTGGCTCAAGTGAGGTAGCCTCCTCGATACAAAACAACCCTTCCAAGTTATGTAACCCAGTAGGGGGTGGTTAAGCCCATTTCCATACTGTGCCCAGCGTTATAGCCATCGTCCGAGTAGGCAACCATGACCCCGCCACATTTTAGCACTGGTGAGATCAACGATGGTCATTATAAAGTTTGCATAGAGTATTCCAAGGCCCACGGGGCCGATGAGTGCGAGCCCCTATTGTGGCAATCCAAGAAGCTACCCATACGAAACTTCACAATCAACCATAGTCAATCAGTGCTTGCTGCTGTTAATTAAAGGCGAAGCATTATACACGTGGGGGATCGCTAGCCGCGTAAGTACCTCAGCACACCCTGTCAGCCATACACATAAAGATCGGGCTGTTTAGGAAGGGAGCAGCTTGTAGAAAATGTCCATACCCATAATTGTAGTTACCCTCAGTGCTGCGCTTACCTGTCTGCCGAACGGACACCGCCAGAGGACCTACCCGCACGTAGTCAGGGTGTAAAGAAGCCGGAGCGGTTTCCCTATGTTGCTGTCCACTTTTATGAAGTGGACCGTACTTCCTAGAAAACCCCCATCACGTGCTGGGGCGCCCTGGCGATGCTGCACATGCATGGGGTACAGAACAGAGGTTACGGTAACTTGCTATGTAGTATGCCTGAGTCTAGTAAAGCCGGCGGCCATCTTTTAGTGTGTTCTACGAAATGTCATTGGGCATGCGGTGAATAGGAAAACTTCTACTGACATAGATTAAATGCTGGGGTGTCTGAAGAGAGTCGCGGGCTGCCCTGAATGGCATGCCCGGAGAGAGCCAGAGTTAGCCGTGCCTATTATTGATTCCCACTTGTATCTTGTGGAAATGTATGAGCCGTAAAATGTGAGTAGGGGGCCAGTAATCAAGCCGTGAGGGAAACGGCCATCACCTTCACTTACCTGCCAGCCTGCACCGCCTGCTCCGCCGTGAGGGAAACGGCTCCACGCAGCGAGGGCACCACAACATCCAGCTGCCCCGGGGGTCCGGCGCTGCGCAGCGACAGTGACGCCATCGACGCGCTTGGAGGCGCCATAACTGCAGGGAACGCCGAACGCTCCTGGGGGCCAGTAATCAAGCCGTGAGGGAAACGGCCATCACCTTCACTTACCTGCCAGCCTGCACCGCCTGCTCCGCCGTGAGGGAAACAGCTCCACGCAGCGAGGGCACCACAACATCCAGCTGACCCGGGGGTCCGGCGCCACGCAGCGGCAGTGACACCATCGATGCGCCTGGAGGCGCCATAACTGCAGGGAACGCCTCCCGCCACCGCGGGGCGCGCGCGGGCTACGCCGTGCTAAGCCCGGGCAAAGGGCGGGCCCTCTGTGGCCCTCAGAGGCCTGAGGAGACTGGGCTGGGCCATAGACCCTGGTATGGACTTGAATATCATTTGTATGTTTTATATGAGACTTAGGTATTTGGTGTTTAATACTGTTTTAAGAAACGTGTAAGGAGCCTTAACCTGTTGGTTATATTATCACTATATATATTTTTTATTCGCGCAAGGACAAGGGTGTGTAATGTCTAAATCTAAGCCAGACAAGCCTGTCCCTGGTGTGGGCACTATGGAAAATTTTCTGGTTAAAAAAGTGAACCAAATTAACAACGAAAGAAGGGCCTCACTTGGCCTAGTAAGCCCACCGCGGTTACTAGATGTGGCTCTGTCACCATCCGGGGTCTCTGTATTGGGAAACAGCGATGTTGCAAGTGACTGGGCTACTATATCTACAGTAGCACAGATTCACAGGGAGACTCCGGATGTTCTGTCTGATACCTCCCTGGAAGATATAGAGCAGACACTATCAGCTACTAGACCTGTGAGACAATGCAGAAAACTGCAATCTAAACGTGGGGGGAAGAATAGTAAAAAGAGAGCTGATCTTCCACGTTCTGCTTGTAATGGCCCTATTCCTGTTTCCTACCCTGAGAATGGCTATAAAGAGGGGGGTACGCTTATAGATCTGGAACAATTTACCCTACTTATGAGCTCAACATTAGCAAAAATAGAGGCTAAAATAGAAGAGATGCTGAGACCACTTACTACCAAGCTGGACGCTGTGTCGCTAGAAGTGGATAGATTGGGAGGATTAGTTTCAACATTTCCAACTACTGCCACAGCTGCCCCACTTAAGGCAGCAGATAAGGGCCAGAGTGTTGTGAGAGAGAAAGTGCAGCAGATCAGTAATCAAACACCTGCTAATGAAACTGTCTCCTCTGCCCTACCCTTAGCAACTGAACAGTGGAGACAACCACAAGCTGAGCCTGTTGGTAGGCCTGACTTCTCATACAAGGAAAAGTCGCTACATTAACGTGCCACCTGATTGTGCTCCCTATGTGGTGGTTCTAACGAACGTCCCGCCTATGAATGAGCTTTCTGCCCAACCATATGGGGAGTCTCATGACTCTTTAAAAAATAAAACAGTTGCGTGGTTGAGTCAAAATTGTGGCTTTCCACCTAACTTCTCTGATCAAATCCTTTCAACGCGTAGGGTGAACTGGATTGGGCCGTCTAGTAAGACCACTAGCGGGGACTGTATTGTGGTTAACTTCAGGTACCCGCAACATGTGGCAACAGTACTATTAAGGGCGGCCTCTCTCGTGTATAACACGAACAGTGTTTGTGTCCGGCCTCTTGGTCATTTTTATGCCCATTTGAATGTAGCTCACTCAGCCCCAAGGAACATTAGATCACGGCCTCTGTCTCTGATACCGGCAGCTAAGACTTCTTATCTGTATAATGTTAATGCACATCGAAGGAATGTCCCTAATGTGGAATCATTCACTAGTTATAATGCTGGTACTCTCTGTGGGAATGGTTTCAATGTGGATACTCGAAACAGATTTGATTTGCTGTCTGGCCTGGAGGCGTGTGACTGACGTAAGGGGTGTGTGGGGCAGGACAATGATTTAATGGCTGACGAAGGACATGTAGTGCCTCTTGTGAACATAGGGAATGATAGCAATGTAATTTGCTGGAATATCGTGGGCTTAGCCTCTAAGATGGGAGACTGTAACTGGATCAGTTTCATCAGACAATATCAGATTATTTGTCTTCAAGAGACCTGGTCAGTTGACTGTGACTTCTTCCTTGAAGGCTATAAATCATTCTATGTTCCTGCGTCTCCATCAAGCAGGGGTAGACCAAAGGGGGGTTTAGTGACATTTATTTCTGTTAACTTAACCTGTAACATACGTAGAGTTCAAACTGTGATCCAGGCATTATTGGTCTAATGTTAACTAAAGATAACTGTTTGGCAGGTCTGGTCAATTTTTATAATGGTATTAACTTATGCTCAGCTTTGAGTCGAGTATCGGCACTTAATGCTTTTATTTCATCCTCTATGATTGAATGTATTCACAACCTTTTGATTATGGGTGACTTTAATGTTCACCCTTGTGGTGATCTTCTGCTAAAATGTATTGCGAATGTGCAATGTATACGTTCACAGGGTTTACATATGGAACACACTACTGAAGGGGATTTATTTAATGATCTTTCGAATGACCTAAATTTAACAGTAGCTATGGAATTGAGGGACCCTACCAAGTGTTTTGATATTCCCACTTTTAAAGGGCATGGACGAGCGATATGCTACTTACACTGTCAATGCAGTCCTTTGTGGATTCGTTTTCCATAAGCAATAATGAATTTAGTGATCATAATCCCCTTACCATCCAGTTGAATGGACCCTGGATAGCTAAGGAAGCACGGAACGGTGTCCCAGGTAGACTTAGCACAACCGACGGAAGACGTCGCCTTAGTTGGTCGACGATCGATGCCGAGCAGCTGTACAAAAATATAACAGACACTTGTACAGATGAAATTCAGAATTGTATTAAAGCTGGGAGTGAATCAATTACAGTCCTAGATGCATTTCAGAATTTGTCGCTTAAGGTCTCCCAGCTGCTGACGGCCCCTGCCAAAAAGGTAGATAACAAGGGACCTAGATGGTTTGACCAGGACTGCTCTAAAGCAGCGCGGAATTTAAGGTTGGCCTTGGGGACTATTCCCAGAGTTAAAGCAACTGTGCAAGAAAGTAGGAAAAACTATAAATCTGTTATTGCTACGCGCAAGGATACTCTAAGACAGGAAGCTTGGTCAGAGATCCTTGACCCTGATACTTTAAAGTGCAGTTCCAGATTTTGGGCCCTGGTAAAGAAACCTTTCCTGGTACAGGTCCCTGGGGATGGCCTGGAATGTTGTATAACTGAGGAGGAGTGGGTAAACCACTTTAAAAGCCTATATAGTTGCACGCCGTCAGAAATCCCCAATTATCCACCCTGCGAAAGGGACAGTGTTATTAAATTTGAAAGAGGTGAGATTTTGGACGGAATATCAGGTCTGACAGCTGGGAAAGCGCCGGGTCCGGATGGGATTCCGCCTGATTTGTATAGATCGGATCCTAGTTTTTGGGCACCCATCTTGGAGGCGGTCTTCAATGCGGCTGCGTCAGTTGGCTGCCCATTTTCATGGGGGGTTTCCACAATTGTCCCGGTCTTTAAGAAAGGGGACAGGGGCAGCCCACTCTGCTATAGGCCAATATCATTAATAGATTCTATGGTCAAAATAGCAGGAAGAATAATACTGTAGAGACTGTCCGACTGGGCAACTACAAATAACATTATGTCTATTGCTCAGTATGGCTTCTGCGGAGGGCGCTCAACTATAACACAGTCCCTTAATCTTTTCTTAATTTTAAGTAAGTACACTGTAGCAAGGAGGGGTACAATACACCTTGCCTTCATGGATTTGTCATCCGCCTTCGACTGTGTCAACAGGGAAAGGCTCTGGCAGTCCATGAGGGAGAGGGAGGTTGATACTGGGATTGTTAACTTCCTTGAACACCTCCATAGTAATACCAGTGCCAATGTAAGGTACTCTCAGGATCTGGGCGTAACCAGTAAATTTGCTATTAGAAAGGGTGTGTGTCAAGGTTGTATCCTTGCCCCCTTTCTTTTTAATTTTTATATCAATGATTTAGACAGTGATCTGCAGAACATACATGCGGAATGTCCTAGAGTTGATAGGCGGGTATTCCTGTTCTTTTATACGCAGATGATGCGGTTCCTAATTTCTAGAACTGAGAGGGGATTGCAATCTTTACTTAATGCTTTTGTTTATGTCTGACAGAGATTTACTAATTAACAATTCTAAATCATTTATAATGCAGGTTGGTCAAAAGCCAAGCAGAAATTTCCTGTTTAAGTTAGATGATGTAGTGATCCCTGTAACGAAATCATTTACGTATCTTGGGGTTACTTTTGACAATAAACTTAGCTGGGGACCTCATCTTGCCAAGAAGAAAGGTGAATTGGCTAGGGTGAATGTCTCGATTTTTAAGTTTGTGGCCAAACTAGGAAAAAAAACTACTAGTGCAATGATGAAATTATATAACGCAAAATCAGTGGCCACTGCTGTCTATGGCAGTGAATTGAGGGGATATGTCAGTGGGGTGCAGTTGCAGACTGCCGAAAATACTTTTATGAAGCGTCTATTGTGTGTCCCAGCTGGCACCTCAAACTATGCTGTTCGTGATGAGTTGGGGGCACAATACTTATGTGACATTTTTTCCCTACGTCCTCTAACATGCTGGCTAAACTGGTGGCTAAACGAGGAAATACCACTAACTCATCTGATTATGAAAGATTTCTTATCTCAGGACAATATACTGGACACCCCATGGTTAAAGTATTTGAAAATTAGTTTCTCCCGGCTTGGTCGTCTGGAACTGTTTGATTCCCCAAACAGGGTTGTTAAAGGGGATGTGAAGGCGATCAAACTGGCTTTCTTTATGGATAGGAGCTCACAAAGGGAATGTGTGGAGCTCCAAAAACCAACTGTAAGAAAATCTGTCATGCTTCAAACATGTGTATCAATGGAGCCATATTTGTCTGGCTGACTGTCCTCTCATGAGAAATTTCTGTTAACCAGATTTAGGTTGAATTTGTTTCATCATCTGCTCATTAGACCAAAAAGTGACATTTTTAACAAATCTGCAGCACCCTGTGGCTGCGACGGAAAGTCTCCACAGGAATTGCTGCATTTTATATTTTTATGTAGTTTTTATGAATACCCTCGCAAACGCTATTTGGTTGCTCTTTTAAAAAGCCTCAATTTTAACCAGATCAGACCAGCCCTTATGTACTTGCAACTTTTGCATAAGGACAGTATCCTTCAAGTTACCGAATTTTTAAAACTTTGTATAAAGCTGCGAAATTGTTTAGATCAGTGATGCTTTTATGTTGATTTAAACCTTTCATGAATTATCTTTTTTACTGTATGTACATATTTGATCCTTGCACTACTGGCACTTTACTATCGTTCTTATAATGTACTCTTTAATTGCTATATTGTCTATGTACTTTTATGGTTTGAATCAAAACCGAAATAAAGTCTCTATTGAATTGAATTGAGTAGTGAGCTATAGGATGGCTCAGATTACACATAATAGTGAGACCCTGGTTCTACTCGAAGTGTAAATGGTATCCACGTAGAAGTGGGTTGAGAGCGGGGGGCCTTTTGCCAAGGTGGGGGGGGGTAGGTTGTTTGTATTAGGGGTTTGTTGATACCTGGTAGTTGATCCGGGATCAACATGCATAACAAGGCATCGTATGTTAAGGCAACTGTAAAATACGGCTACCAAGCTACCACCCAGCTCTTGGAGGCGAATTAGTCAAGGGTTGGGGCAGGCATGGTTCTTAGTGCCTGCAATGACACTTATGATGCAGACTCGAGTCTCCCTTTCAGAGGTCAGTTATAAAACACGCCAGTGCACAGTGCAGAGTCTAGGTCAGGCACTGGTGAGGAGGAAAGGAAAATAGAGGGTGTGCATCAATCCTGAATTTTCTGTTCACCGGTTTGTGCTATGGAAGGTGAGAGACAGGTCACTGGTGTAGATACAGCTACCCATCAAGGAGCCCTAGCTAGGGATCCTCATGGAATGCAGTCATTAAGGCCATCTCTGTCTGTGCCCAAACGTTGCACACACCTCTGTTCTATCCTGAATAGGGCCTGGTGTGTGATATGTGGGTGTGCTTCGAGCACCGTCCATTTTAGGCTATCCACACTGTGATTCATGTCTTTGTAGTGCGTATATAGTCTTGTGTGAGTTTTCAAGCATCTTATATATATTGCTCTTATGTTCCGTAATACACAGTTCCACCTACCTCATGGTCATCCCAACATATCTTTTGTTGCAAGGACATGAAAGGAGATAGATACATCTAGTCATGTTACAATTTGTGTGCCTTTTGCGGTGTCATATAAAGGTCTCAGAGAGTCTGATCTCTTTGCTGGTGCTGGTCTGTTTGCACACAGAGCAACCCCCACACGGGTAGTGTCACGTCACTTTCTCTTGTAACACACTGTTTTCTACCTCTTACATTTGTTTGTTTTCGATACCTGCACATGTGCCACCATTGCCTACATAACGTTTGTTATTGTGCTTGAGTGTCCTGCATATATTGCAGTATTATACCTCTATGTTTACTTTGTACGCTTTTGTAACCTGCACACGTCACTTTTTCCTCCTGTAATGCACCGTTTGCTACCTCTTGTATTTTGTTGGTTCACGATTGTCACTTTTGTAATGCACCGTTTGCTACCTCTTGTATTTTGTCGGCTCACGATTGTCATTTTTGCTTCATTTAATGTAACGTTTGCTTGTGTATTTTGTGCACTTGTAATGTTCTCATGTATCAGTTCTGTTCCTATTGTGAAGCACTCTGACACCTTCGGGTAAAGTCCGCGCTATATAAAAACGCATAAATAAATAAATAAATAAATAAATAAATAAATAGTGGCCGGTGACAGGAGGTGAGTCCCAGAGGGTTCGTTGGGCACCTGGTTCGCTCTCTCGGTCTGGTGTGGGCCAAGTTATCTTTCAGATTAGCTGTGCGCTTGAAAGCAAACCTAGAGCGAGGTACGGTCAGTTCACCTGAGGTCACTATACCCCAGTGTTTATTAATTGTCTTCTTGATGAAGGCTAAGTTCCTCGTGAATGATGTAACACAGGTTAGTGTATTGGTGGGCTCCTTTGTATTGGTTTCTAACAACACCGCTCTAGGGTTGTTCATGGCTCTCTTGTAAGAGTGTCGGATTTGCCTAGATGGATAGCCTCTATCCTGCAGTTTGCATTGTAATAGTTGGGCCTTTGTCCTGTAATCTGACATGCTTGAACAATTCCTCCGAATCCGGAGGAACTGCATACATAGACTTGCATTACCTAGCTGAACCTTGCTTATGTGAACCAGGTTGATGATGATACTTACAATTGTTTTTATATTACCCCACTGTTCTTGTCATCCTTCTCTAGGTCCCACTAAGATATGGCAGGACCCCCTGCCTGCCCCCCAGAATCCTGTGGTAGGTAGAATCCTCACCATCCACAGCGTGTAGATAGTTACTCCTTATAGGTCCTTATGAAATGCACTGTATCCTTGTGAACAACAGCATGAAACATGTCAACCATTAAGAAGAGCGTACTTTCCTGGATCATTGCACCAGTGAGCACTCTCTCCTCACTTTTAATAAGGTAGATTACCACACTATTAAAATTACCTAGTGAATAATCTAACCTTTTTTAATCCACTTTCTCCCTACGTCTACACCTTCCCTAGGGCCCTCACACTCACCGCACCAACAGCAGGAACAAAACATCTCCGGTAAAGAGCCCCTTTATGGGTGCCCATTAGGCATTGCACCGCCGGCCTGATGAGGAGCAGACCCAGATGATGAAGCATGACACCTAGCTTGCTGGGTGTGTGAGGGTTTTAGTTCCGAAAGGGAGGATTCCCCTCCCTTTCTTCCTTTGTTGGGGCCTTCACCCATTGCTTGGTTCACTCACTTTATCACCTTGGGGAACAGCGTACCCTTCATTGTTGACAATTATATCGGGGCTTGTGCGCTGGACCCCGGAAAACATAGCTCCCACTGTCCATCACCATGTAATATACACAAACATACACACACACACACACATATATATATATTCATCACCAAAGTAGTCCAAATACGGAGGGCGCGTCTTTGCACAGCTGGTGCAAGCGGCAGGGACGGACTTTCCCCGAAAAATAATCCACCATCGAAAAATTACGCTTGCACTCGCCCAGATTTGTAAATAACATGTTTAATTTAAAAAATCCACTGCCAGTAACAGCACTCTCCTCCACCTACGCGTTTCGACCGGCAGGTCTTGGTCACAGTATTAAACATTTGTCCTACTTCATTGTGTGAAATGCTGGGACTTCCGACGAACTCATTGGAGGAAAACTACATAGCACTACAAGAACCAGCAGGCTGTGAATACAGCCACGCCCACTGAGGCAGGCTCTACTAATAATTGGTGCACGTGTAAAGCAGTTTGACTTCCACAGCGTGCCATTGAGGAAGGGAAGCAGTTCCCGAAACCGGTCTGGGGGATTGAATTCTGTGATTGTTTCTTCCGATTTGCCACTTGATGCAGCTGCCTTGAAATAAAAGTTGGAATATTCGTACTTACGTGATGGCTACTTCCTGTGGGTAACCATGTTTTGAATATATATATATATATATATATATATATATATATATTCACTGAAAAAACCATAGGTTTGAGACCATATATAGTTAGGAATTTGCATTTACAAAACCTTGAAAATTCACTGAAAAAACCATAGGTTTGAAACCATATATAGTTAGCTGGATAATTTAATCATACAAAACCATTGAAATTCCCATATATAGTTAGTTGCACTAACTATATATTCCGCGCACCCGCAATCCACTGCTGATGATGTCACATATTACATCATTCATGACTTGGTCAGTGACATCACTGATGATATCACTGATGACATCTCAAATGACATGACAGTCTTGTTTGATATGTAAACATGTACTTTCTCGTGGCAACCCCAACAAGAAATACAGCTTTGGGAATCATACAATGATTCGCCACATGGAGCGGTGGCCTCCTAATAATCTTTCCCAAGCACAAGTAAGGGCTCTTGCTGCCAACCCCCCAAATGTCATCCTCAGCACCTCCAGTGGACAAAGCTCATTCGCCGGACCAGAAGGCCGAAATATGATCCACAATATTCAAACTCCTTTTGAAAACTACAAAATAGATTGTATATATTGTGGAGGAACTATTTGTTATGGAGAGAAGAGTATTACTTTGATTAACCGAGCTGGAGAAAATCATGAATGCAACAAGAAGAGAAAACAATGAATCCTTTTTATTTTTTTTTGCTCCTGTTGAGACATGTTCAAACCCTGCTTTTTTGTTATTTCCCCTAAAAAACACTAAAAAAACACAAAATAGTTTTCAAAAATCCTAAAAAAATCAAAAAATTGTTCAGAAAATTAATTAAAAAAATTAAAGAAAAGAAAAAGAATAAAAAAACAGTTCTTTTCAGAACTACCTTCCATTTATAACAAAATTGCTAACATTTTTATATCCTGTCTTTCTTTTTTCTCTTTGTTGCGCTTCCCGGAGCGCTGCCCGGTTCGCGTACCGGGCGCTTAACCCGTGAAAATTTATATGGGCCCTTTCAACCACCCTCAGTAAACCTAGGGGGTCAGAGGGTGTCTACCATGCCCCCTTTTACCCATTCCCAACATTCTTTGCCCTCCATCTTGTGTATAAATTCTATCGAAACACAAGATGGTGGACTCCCGTAGCGATGCCGGTCACGCTTCCCGGTTCGCTATCCGGTGCGCGAACCGGGAGCTTAACCCGCGAAAATTAAAAAAAATTTTTTTTGCTTTATATGGGCCTTTTCAGCCACCCACTTCAAATCTAGGGGGTCAGGGGGTGTCTACCCTGCCCCCTTTTATTCATTTCCCCTTTCGTTATTGCCACCTCTTGTCTCTCGATCTTACAGAGAGACAAGATGGCGGCCGCTCCGGACTGTTTGGAATGTTGACAGGCACCGGAGAGCCAATCCGCTTCTCCTCGCGAAGTTCCGTTACGCGTCTGGTACGCAAACCGGGACGCTAACCGGGACGCTGTCACAGATATATATATTTTTTTGAACGTTAATTTTTCAAAATCCACTTGAGCACATATCTTGAGACCTAGCAAAGGCGCATCGGGCAAACAGTCTCTACAATTTTGCCAAGTTTCATAGAAATCCATTCAGCCGTTCGAGCTAAAAGTGAGTCCTACCGCCCTATGGAAAACTCAGTGTTAAAAACACGTTTTGGGACCCCCCTTTTTTCTCGGCCCCCGCTTGACGAAACCCCCCCCCCCAAACTTCCAGGGGACGCTCAGAAACAAAATGTGCCATTTTCCCGAAAATTTGAGCCAATTCTGTCCATCAACGCCAAAGTTATTCATAATAGAATTTTCAGAAATCCCTATTCAAAAAAATACTGGCGACCGCCAGTAGGTAATTATATATATATATATATATATATATATATATATATATACATACATACATACATACATAAAGGATACTGAAAAGCACCATGCACTTTAGTATGACTTACTTTGAAGGAATGTTAATAACTGCATTATGCAGATATTTAATACTTGTGTCATAAAGTGATAAAAGCATTCATGCTGAAATAAGTCATAATTTTTGCAGTATTTTGCACATTGTATTGAAATTTGCACATATGTGATAAATTGTATATTTTATTATATTTATGCAGTCTTAATGTGATTTAAAAAAACTAAATGATATTTATATATTTATCTATTTATTTATTTATATCACAGATATGTGCTCAACATAATGAGAAGAATACATTCGAGCTAAATGAGCCTAAAATTGCTGTCGCAAAATATACTGTACTGACGGTTAGCTTAACACAATGTTATGAACAAGTCTTTTCTTTCATGGTATTTCACTGTCATTGATATGCTATAGTGTTTCTTCACTTTCCCATGATACGTGGTGTGCAATGTGAAAAAAATGTAAAAAAGAGAAAAAAAGACTAATTGTATAAATAGCAATGACGTACTGCTTACCTGTTATGTGATCAAGGGCACTTGATGCCCAAAACACGTCGTGGAAACAAGGAACGAATAAAATAAAAATCTGCCATTGAAAAGGGCCCGGTGGTCTGTTTATCCTCAGCTCGCCATTCGGGAGGTGCTGGAGGGTTCTTTGCCGTCATATTTATATATATATATATATATATATATATATATATATATATATATATATATATATATATATATATATATATGTATAAGAAAGTGTTGTGTGAAAAAAAAAATTCCACTGAAAAAAACAAACGTTAAGTTTACATTGCATATAAGTATGTTAATATGATCGTACTTTATATTTTTTTAAAAGAAATTAGCTGAAAAAATAAAGATTCAAGTCAACTTTTGATTAAGTTCTGAAATGGGATAAGAGCTAGTTTTTAAAAACAGACATACCACTGAAATGTGTCAGTTATAGTTTAGTTAACTTACTATAACTTGTACCCTTTTCATGCATGCTTCGAACCTCACATATTACATCAATAATGACATATTAAATGTTCTGAGCAGGCCCTGTGCCAAACTCCCCATGTGTTGAATATATTCTAGAACCCCAAGATGGCTCTGTAGAACCATATTATATGTATCCTGCTATGTATTTTCTATACTATTTTGTTTTTTTTATTTTGGGGTACTTAGCTCACAAATCCTGTTGTCTTCAATTTGCAACCAGCAATGAACACTAACTGGAATTAGGATGTTTAGGTTTTGTTTACCTTTCAAGAATAAATTATTGATAAAACCCATGGAAAATGGTGCATGAAAGTGAATTTATGTGCTTCTGTTGCTGCAGTTTTTACAACATAATTATGGATTTACTGCATTTGCCATAAAATTTACAGATTTCACAAGCAAAATGGTTTCTAGCTCAAAATGGGTGAAAATAATGCTGCCAGAGAATTTGAAACATAATTTCCATTTTTGCTGTATAATTTAGAACACCTTGCTGCATAATTGTGTACCCCATGCTGCATCCTCCTTGTAGCGCAGACAATGGTAAAGCTTTGCAGAATGATTTGGGGCTTTCATTCTGATGATGCAATCCATTTTACAAAGGAAACCATGATTTTCTTTCCACATTTCATAGTTTCCTATAAAACATGTGTATTTAATGTCGCTGTATTTTATATAAGTGGCAAAAACATCTATCTATTCATGTGTGTGTGCTTTTGTGACTGTGTGCATGAGTGTTTGTAAAACATTGTAGCAACTGCTGACCACAGGACTACATTACAGAATGCTTACAAGGGTGCATCTTTGCGGGGGGGGGGGGCAATTCCTTAAAATTTCATATTCAGGTTCGTGGATAGGTCAGGAGACTGAGTCAGGGATGACAATTTGTATTGGGTATTCCCCTCGGATCACCCTCACTGGAGCCCAGCTGTATGGCATCTGACTCTTTGAACAGTTTGTTCAGAACAACCACACCCTACAGAACAAGAACAAGCTTTCTCAAAGTCAATAGATCTCAGATGTGACACTTTTGGGACTCACTAATGTTTTTTATTATCTAGATGGCAGCTGTGGATATGTGCACATCCAAGGCGACCATCTCTGTTTGGGGTTTCTTCAATTATTAAAATATGTTAGTGTTAGACCTGGCTACTTTTGACATGTTTCCCCTGTTTTTCTACTTTCTGACATCCTGGTATTGACTCTGTTTTTGCTGGTTTAGTGTCTATGTGCATTTTCTCACTGCTGTTCAGTGTTAAAGTGCAAGAGCTCCTATTGTAAATTATGTTGTGGATTTCTGTTTTCATCATTGGCATATTTGATTTACTAGTAGGACCCTAGTAAAGTGCACTGTGGGTGACAAGGCCTGTAACCCAAATGCTGCTAGTGGGCCTGCAGCACTGGTTGTGCCACCCACACAAGCAGCTCTGTAAGGGGTTCTTTGACCTTTCACTGCAGTGTCTGCACGCAGTTTGTCACTACCATGTCGACCTGGTAAGTGCACCCACTTGCATGGCCCTAATCTTCCCTTTTTTTACATGTAAGTTACCCCTAAGGTAGGCCAGAAGTACCCCTGTGGGCAGGGTGCCGTGTATATTAAAGGCAGGACACGTACTGGTGTCTCTGACATGTCCTGGTAGTGAATTACAGTGTATTACGTTTTTCACTATGGAAAGGCTAACTGTCCCGTATGATAGAATGGGAGTTTACTTACAACATCTTATAAGCATATCTTCCCATTGGGACAAGATAGGGAAATGGGGTTTAGCATGTCAGAACTCAGAATATAAAAGTGCACCTTTTAGTAAAGATGATTTTTGTGTCTGTGTTTGAAAATACCACTTTTCGAAAGTAGGTATTTTCTTGTTAGCCAGCGTGTGTGCCTCTGCTGGGTTAGTGGATTGACTCTCTGGCTTTGGAGTGACAAGGGCTGGGGATGTGTATTCTCTTCTGACAGCCAGTGGGGAGGGGTCGAGGTGTGTCCTGCCTTTCCTGGATGAGGCAGGACTGGGCTGAATAGACCTGGCTGCATTTAGAGTAGTGGGAGGAGGTTTCCTTGCACCTGAATGAGCCTGGTCTGCCTTGGATAATGCTGTCTCCACCTCCTGCAAGGTGGCTGGGCCAGAGAGGACAGGACTGGGTTGGGCTGGGCACAGACATTCTCTGCCCAAAAGAACAAAGAGCAACTGTGAATAAATATTGGGGCCCAGGTCCCAGAATTTTAGAACTCACTGGAATCAAGGAACCTGCAAGGAAGAAGAGCTGAAAGAACTGCCAGGAAGGGTATTGCCCCTTTGCTGTGTTGTTGCTTTGCTGGGTTGGCCTGCAGTTGCTGCTTCTGCCTTGGGGCAGTGAAAGGATTAGACTGAACGTTCTCAACTTGTTGCTGAGTATCTCCAAGGGCTTGAAGTAGAACATGCCTCCTGTTCTGAAGTCTCAGGGACAGCAAAGACTTCACCGACCTCTGGGTACCACCTCTGGAACTGTGGTTTCAGTTGCTACAGAGGGGGGAAAGTAACCAACTCCGTCACTGGCTCCGTGCCATGAAGGCACAATAGAAGGCACCACCACTTCTTCTACCGCAACCCAGGTCTCCACGATGACGATGACCCCTGCTGCCACCACCAAGCCGCTGCTTGTGCTGTGACCTGTGAGCACCGCACTGCACACCTCCTCACTTCACTTTGCTACCCTGGCCTCACCGATGCCTTCGCTGCCCGCTAGCTTCGACACTCGTGACCGCACACTGGCTTGGGGCACTGTTCGTAAGTCTCACGACACACTACCTCATCCCACACTGAAGTCCAGACTGACCAACGGCAGCTGCCCGCAACTGGCTCTGTCACCTGCACCGTGATATGTCAGCACCGCCTCACTCTGCACCGCAGCCCTGGTATCACCAAGGCCGTTGGACGACCATCACCGAGCCACTGCCTTCACTACGCTTTGAGGGCACCGCACGCCGCACCACTAGACTTCACATCACAACCGCGACGGTTGCCATGACCTGCCTTCACCAGCGTGATCAGCCGCAATGAAAAGGTACAGTTTATGAGTCTGCCGATACCATGACTGACGCGGTCAGACAGAACTGTTGGATTCTGTTGTTTTCAGCACCGTGGTAGCACCGGGCGAAGCTACAATCGTCAAGGAACTGCATTTTTAAGGGTTTTCTTGCAAAGTGCATATTTTTAAGTACTTTATGTTGGATTTTTATCCTTTTGGTCATTTTGCATATATAAAGTATTGGATATTTTTCTAAACTGGTGTGGTATTCGTTTGTAGTGTTTTCACTGCATACCTGTTGGTTATGTGCATGTGCAAATGCTTTACACACTGCCTCTGCGATAAGCCTGACTGCGTGTGCCAAGCTACCAAGGGGGTGAGCAGGGGTTATTTCAGGAGTGTATCCCCCTTATCCTGAGTATCAGGAAGGGCCCCCTGTTTGCAGAAATGTGCAAACCATTGCCAACTAAAGACCCCCAATTCTAACATTTAGAAAATACATTTCAAGATGCTGACTGTGCATACATGCTGGATCTGTAGCACCCGTCTTTGAAAGCGATTCCTTTGAAAATTAAAAAATGTAATCAAACTTAGCGCTGGATCACATGTGGGAGACAAAGGGAACTAGGTGGGGAAAAAGGGAGGAGCAGCGAGTGAGAAATTTACAAAAAACTGCCCCTCTACTGTACTGTCAAGTCTCATGTCACCAATCTATGATTAGCTCAACAAAACTAATGGATGTGAAATGAAAATGCCCCAACAGCAGCAGGGTTAGCGGCAACTGCACTACCTAGGCTAGTCACAAATAGTTTTTCCCACTAGTGTTCCCCACCTCAAATGGCCAGCTGCCACATGACAATGTAACAAGGTGAGGCGAGTTTACGCCCCAAACCAACTGCACTGCTGTAAATGCCTGCTTGGCCAATTCATTCCACTGTTCATCCATCAATTAATTCATATTTACAAGCTAATCCAAAAGATTTTTTCACTCATGTTTTTCTGTATTTGTTCAACGCTCTACATGCGGGATTCATTCGACTTTTTTTTCCAGGTTTCTCATGCACAAACTGTGCCCATCCAGGCCTCTTGTTTAAACATGACAGGTGCCAAGGTTCGTTTCCGAGCAGTGTTTTATTGATATCCCAATGCATTTCGGGCGGGATACGCCCTTCGTCAGGGGACACTGTAAAGTAACAATACGACTATTACTGTTTGTACATGGCTAAATGTTACTATTACATTCATGAAGTACATTCATGCATTAAAAATACTATGCATGTCGGAATTATTTTCTATATTGTGCTATTAAACGTGTATTAACGCAGACGCAGTTATATCATAACTTTTGGGTTCACTCTCCACATAAACCGCTTTACATTCTGTTAAACAGATTCCTTACATGGTAATAAATATTGCCTGCAAATAACCTTGCCATTTAATACCATTACTGCTAACGGGCAGTTTGCCAAACATCTATGCTGTACCTGCAGTCCAATCTCCTTATCCCTCTATGTATCCCCTCACTCTACTGTCATTCACCTTCTGACAAATCCGCCCCTAGATACCTCCTCTCTCCCATTATCAACCCAAATCCACTCGTCGATTTACAGTGTTTTTTCACATCGTGCATCAAGCACTTTCCTTCTATTGCCGTTATCCCCTTCCATCTGTTAAAAAAGTCAGTTCAAACACCCTCATTTAAATGCCCCGTTCTCCTTCCAAAACAAACTTAAATCCTCTGCTAACTGCCGTACCTGCTACAGAAGCTGTGAACTTGCTGCGTTGTCCCGTTTCACAAACAGAATCTAACTGCATTTTTTCATTATCACGTTTAAATCATGCTCATGTGACCTGCTACACTCTGATTGGTGTTCCAAACATAATTAGCCCACCCCGTGGTAACTGAACCCTCCTGTCTATGTTAACAACCTCAACTACCCACAATGCATTATATCTGTACCCATCTAGTTTCAAGCAGATCCTGAAAAAATGTCCATAGTCTTTCAATCAATGTGATTCAATACAGTGTCAATTGATTCCTAAGGTCGTTTTTGTAACCGCTGTTATTCCTTCTTTTTCTTGTTTAAAAAACGCTGCTCGTTACCCGAACCTGATCTTTTCTCCGTTCATGTAGATAACTAACTCGAATTACTTCCACTTTTAACGTTCTTTGCTTTGCGGGTGCTACCCCTTGGTAGGACAAAATATTGTGGCAAACAGTGAGGAAAACCGGGATGCATACCATTTTAATCTATTTTTGCAAACTAATCCATGACTCAATAAGAGATGCGTGCAGCGTTGGTGAAGTGCCTTGCCCTGATGGCACTTGTATTTGTGACAATGTAACAAGGTGAGGCGAGTTTACGCCCCAAACCAACTGCACTGCAGTAAATGCCTGCTTGGCCAATTCATTCCACTGTACATCCATCAATTAATCCATATTTACAAGCTAATCCAAAAGATTTTTTCACTCATGTTTTTCTGTATTTGTTCAACGCTCTACATGCGGGATTCATTCGACTTTTTTTCCAGGTTTCTCATGCACAAACTGTGCCCATCCAGGCCTCTTGTTTAAACATGACAGGTGCCAAGGTTCGTTTCCAAGCAGTGTTTTATTGATATCCCAATGCATTTCGGGCGGGATACGCCCTTCGTCAGGGGGCACTGTAAAGTAACAATACGACTATTACTGTTTGTACATGGCTAAATGTTACTATTACATTCATGAAGTACATTCGTGCATTAAAAATACTATGCATGTCGGAATTATTTTCTATATTGTGCTATTAAACGTGTATTAACGCAGACGCAGTTATATCATAACTTTTGGGTTCACTCTCCACATAAACCGCTTTACATTCTGTTAAACAGATTCCTTACATGGTAATAAATATTGCCTGCAAATAATCTTGCCTTCTAATACCATTACTGATAACGGGCAGTTTGCCAAACATCTATGCTGTACCTCGCCTTCCCATAATTGTAATATGTATTAATTGTGTGGGTTTTTAAATTAACCAACGTAGTGTAGTTCCTATATTCCCAATAGGTTCTGCGCATTGGAATAATATACCCTGCAGCTTAGACGTAGGACTTATGTCGACTAGGTCTCTGCCGAATATATTAGACTTAATTGTGAGTGCCAGCAAGCTCAGAGGTCACTAGAAACTTTCTCGAATAAACAAGAAGGGATTAGTCTCTGACAACCATATAACATGACAATTTTGTTTCTCCAGAATGAAACGTATCTCTAGAGTCGCGGAAACAATAGACGGCTATTTCACTCATTCAGATGTGCATGCTTCGTTTCACCAGAGTTGCTTAGAAATAGAGAGAAGTGCGTTTTCAGTAAAAGTATTTATTGAACAGTCTTATTTCTTAAGCATAAGAAATGCACTGCTACAATTGAAATGCTAGTTAAGAAGTACAATGCATATAATACGAATAGTATTATAAAATAGTACTGTAAAAGCATGATATGGTTTCTAAGCCATAAACATAGAATACATAAAATGCATAAAAAACATACAATAATGAAAGAGTGGCTAAAAGTACTCAACTGGTGCTTCTAACATACGCCTACCCCGGTGTACCTAACCTAAGCCTAGTACAAGGGAAGAAGTAAGTGAGGAGTAGTTTAAGTTTTAGTATTTCTCTGCCAAGAATCTGTTCAAGAATTCTCTAGGGATCTAATCAGCTCCGTACCTTGGTTTTAGGATGATAGAGGGCAGGTATCTCTCTCTCGGGACTCGATCTCCCAGCAACCCGCAAGGGCAGCTTGGAAACACCGGAGCTGGATTTCTCTGCAGGAGAAATGACAGAGTCTCTCAGTGCGTCAGTTGGAGGGTCGGCTTCCTTCAGCACTTGCAGCAGCAGGGCGTCGGGCAAGTAGTTAGTCGATCTGCTCCTGAACCACCGTTTGTTTGACTGAGCAAATGTAGGCATATTTATACCCCTGAAGGTGCCGAGTCTGACATAAGATTGGACATAATATCGTCACTAGTGCCTCAGTTCCAGGAAAACTCCCGGATTTCTTGGATAAATTAGTATTCAAGCAGGGGGAAGTTCCTGACTGCTGAAGGCTGGTTTTACCACGAAATCAATGTGGATTCTCGGAGTTTAGTGGAAGTAGCCATGCCATATTAGGGCTGCACAGGCTATAACTAAATAAGGCAATGATTATTTATGCCTATATAAGGACTGGGTGAATTATACCAATATATGGGCATGAATATAGGGTCCTAGATTCCCACATAACAGTAGAGTAGAAAGCACACACACAAATACACATGGGATACTAATATGCTTGTGTTGCAAACTGTAATCCATTAATTATGTGAAACTATCTTACTAATATAGTGCGGAAATGCTATAATTTAATGAAAGGCTATCCATGAATGCGTCCTAAATGTATAATTGTGGCAGAAATGATGAAGAATGGTAAGAAATAACTGTGGCTTGAAAGCTAGGTAACCACTAACAGGGTGAACATAGAACGGGGTGAGGTAAACAGAGGGGGTTTACTTCAAAATCTAACGTTTAATTGTGTTTGTTTCTATAATAGTTCCCATTATGGCCCATGCGGCCTAGTAAAACATGGAGGGTTTGCCAGACTCCAAGTGAATGTCTCTCTAGGCATGCGCTACTGTGCTCGAGAGATGTGCAAGCAGCCTGTGCCTGTGCGGCCGGTGTCAAGGTCAGTGTGGCCTGAAGAGCAGAATGGTGCCAAGTTAAGATGTCTGTGTCATGAGCCTGGGAAAGTACATGAAAGTGACAAGTTAAAGGAAAGGGTGAAAGAGTGTAATGATGAACAATCAGAAACTTATTGTGTATGGAGCAATGACTAGGCGAAAATATGGACAATGAAGAGATGATGTTATCCTCAACCACCCCTTGAACGGACCAATGAGAATTGAATGTGGTCCCTAAAAGTTTGAAATTTTAGATAGATAGGTAGGGGAAAAGGGTATAAAAGAGGTCGTTTGGAAGAAAGAAAAAAGTGTGCTTTTGAATTACTTTTCGCACCTCGACATGCTGTCGGACTGATTGATTTTTCCTTGGTGCAAAGACATTTTTCCTGACTTAAACTTTTGATGGGGACGGAGTCCTGATGGGAGGTGAACAACGAGAAAGAATAGAGAGGCGGTTTTTGAAAACTCTCCTGCTTTAACCCTGATTTCTATTGCCGAGAAGATTGGTAATATGTCTTTGACTTATTTTTCTAAACTATTCTGCTGATAAAAGTAAACTGTTTGAATTTAATCTTCTTTTTCTTTAGGTGAATTCATAAAAATGGTTAATGGTATTCAAATTAAAAGGTTTAATAAAATAAGGTCATGCTAGGAGATTAAATCTTTAAATAAAAATTATATAAATAGAGAATTAAGCTGGACTTGTTGTCCATTAGTTAACTTTTACTAGCTGATTCATTGACCAAACAGTGGGGTGTCTTAATGTTTTTCTCGAGAATTAAAACCATGGTAAGATCTAATAACTGCAGATGTATATAATGTACAGAATTTAGATTAAATAGATGAAGTAGGACACTCCGCTATTCCAGCAGCTTATCCTCTGGTTTTCACTGATCTTGGGAGCAGGGTGATAAAGTGTGAATGAGTGACTCGCGGTGTTATGGGCCCCACCAACGAGTAAAGTGTGATAGCTCCTAGGATATATAGTGATGGTTTGGGGGGTTGGTTTTGGGCAGCACTAGATCAGTTTTTCTTGGTAGCAGGAGGATGGTTGCTATAGATTAACTTGGTCATGTAATGTATAGATTTAGCAGGGTAATGTATATACAGTTTTGATGTACAGAAATTATGACTAACATTATATGTTGAGTCTGTATTACGTTATGTGTAGTCGGAATTGTGAGGCTTCTGGCAAGTAGGAAGCTGGTTACTCTGCCTAGGAAGAGGAAAGTGTGTCAAGTAAGTCGCACATTACATAGTCTGTTTCAAAGTTAGGGACATTTTACGTGTAAAAGTGATGAATGTATAGCGAAGGACACCTGTAAAATCTTGGCTCTTAGCACAGGAGTCAAATGTACTCTGAATACAACTTAGCCCTAAGAGAGTAACAGGAGCTTGAGAGAAGGGTAAGGTAGAGGGAAGTGCTACTTTATCGGCGAAACTAAAATTCTGTGGTAGAGAAGAGGTAAGTGCTGTCTACTGGAAATACAGAATACTTGTGAGTTTGAGGAAACTATCACTTTGGTTTTAGCGAAACAGACGAATGGGAATGTTTTATGTGGTTACTAACCGATTTTAGTGTATAAAGGTGTAAATATAGTGCGTCGATAAATTTTGTAAAGGAGGGGTCAGCCAAAGCTGCAGCAGGACTGAAGTCAGAGGTGTCGCGCTGGGATTGCTCCGCGTGACTAGAACGGAGTGAGCACTGATTGATGCGCTAGCAAAAGCTGTACAAGCATTGGTTGAGAGTGATTGTAACATATTCTGTTCTGATTGGTGCGTTAGTGTGAACCGCGCAGTGATAGTTGGTGCAGCGAAGCAGTTTGTGGAAGAGTGCGCAATTGTTTGAAAGTCAGGAAACAATAAAAAAAATGAGTTTCTATTATGGACAAGAAAGAGAAAAACCTGCATGGTTTAAGAAATTGAAGAATGTGTTTAAGAAGGATGAGGAAATAGTAACAAGAGAGGGAAAATTGCTTCCTCCACCTAAAACGCCTGCATCGTACATGATGACAAAATATGGCTATCATACCTGTATATGGTTAGAAAATTGGGCTAGATACACTAAGAATGACGGAGTGTTGGCATTTCCAGAAGTAGGTTCTTTTAGTACTGCTGTATTACAAAATTTGAGAGAAAAGATGACTAAGCTTGAACCAAGACCTAGACCAACTCAATTTGAGGCATTGACCGAGTGGGAAGATGAGATGCATGAATTGGAACGAGAAAGGTTTGAGGAGTTCAGAGGAACTAGGAGTAGATTGCGAGGTTTATGGGGAACGACTCATGAGAGTAGAATGCGGAGATGGAGAAACGCTGATATGTATGATGGAATGTATCCGGTCAGAACAGTTGATGAAATGGTAAGATGGAAGTGTACAGAAAAGAGAAATAATGTGGAATCAGAAAGAAAGAGTTATGGGGATTATGAGACAGAGGATGAAGTGCTGGAAGAGATATTAAATAGAAGACCCCCTCCATATCAACCAAGTCCTGTGACAGTGACTCCAAATGCTCCGCCAATGTAAACAAGATTTACTGGTACACCAAAATGATTTTCTGAAATTAAAGACAGTACCAAGAGAGAGGAATTGAGATATGATTCTAATGCCCCATTAATAGAAACCAGACTTACTGGTACTCCAAGACAAAATTGTGAAATTAGAGGTAGTATGGATAGAGCAGAAAGGAGATTTGAAGGAAATCCAAGTACATCCGAATATGTGCGGTCTACTAATGAATTGACTGAAAAGATACAGGAACTCACAAAAAATAAAGAAGGTGTGACTGTCCCAGTAACAATATTCCCTGTGATTCCGGTGTTTAAAAATCATAAAATAAAAGAACCATTGTTACCTATCCCTTTGAACCAAAGTTTACAAAAAGTAAGAGAAAAGGTTTATCCAGATTTGTCTGAAGTTAGGCATACTAGTTAGATGACACCGCCTGATTTGACATTTAATCAAAGTCTTCCATATAAGTTTCCAACGGGTGCGAAGTCAGATTCTGAAACACCCGAGAGAAGTATAGAGAAAATTGATTTATCACAAACTCCTGTAGGACCGACAGAAAAGGAATTAAGTGATTGGCTTAAAACGTTAAAATTAAACGATCAAGAACCTAAAGCGTTAGATGTGGTCAGATTGAAAATCGACATGGAAGAATTCATAATTGGAACAATTGGAACAGATAGGTTAAAAGCATAACAAGGTGATGAATTAATGTTCATGTGTAAAAGCATTAGATGGAGAGCTAAAAATCTGCATGACCAACTAGAAGGATTTGCAAATTAAGTCAATATAGACTTTGCAAAGACTAAAATATTACAAAAGCCTTATGGAGTAGATTTTACTGAAAAGGATATTGACAATATGAATACTGCCGGAAAATTAACCCAGATAAAATAATTGTGTTGTTGAGGAAGTGGGGAGATGTGGAATGGTGGAAGAGTAAATGGACAAAGAAAAGGGAAGACATCAATGACAAAACATCGTTTCCAGCTAGAGAAAAAGAGCCGGTAGCGAATGAATTAATTATGAGAGAAATACCAGGAGGAGCGTATGTGCATGTTCCTTGGACTAGACAGGATACATTGTCATTTACAAATGATTTCCCTAGGTTGTGAGAGAAACCAGTGGAATGGTACTGACAAGTGGATCAGTTTGTAAAAGTCTCAAAAGTGTTATGGGAAGATTTGGATGGGTTGTTTGACATAGTAGTACCAGCAGACTTATGTTCTGAATGTAAGATTACTGTAGATTGGCCAAAAGCAGAGTATCCAAGAGATACTAGAACAGGTGCTCCTGGACCTGAGGTAATGCGGAAATATGAACATGTATTAATATTCTTGAAGAATAAAATCCCTCCAAACGAAACAGATTGGGTAAAGATTGACAGGACATTGCAAGAACCTAAAGAATCAGTACATTCATTTTATAAAAGATTGTTGTTAGTCTTTAAGCAGTACAGTGGATATGAGGAGTTGAGCGAAAAAGATATGAGTCACTTTGTGTTTTGTTTTGTCTTTGAATTAAGACCAGAGACAGGGGATATAATCAAGCATAACTTGATGGGTTGGCAGTCAAGTTCTGTCGACGAAGTGTTGAGGCATGCAAAATATTGTAGTGATGAGATTGAGGTTAAGCAAAGAAAGCTGAAAGATAAAGCCATGTGGGCACAAGTGAAAGTGGCTGAACATCAGGTAGCTCAATTGGAGAACAAAAGTCATGATGGAGGTCAAGTGACAATAAAAGGAAACCTAAATAAAGGAAAAGGAATGGGAAATTTGGAAGAGGCGAAGAAAAAGTTTACATGTCACAATTGCGGCAAGTTAGGGCATTGGAAAAACGAGTGTAAGTTGCCACCAAGAGGTAATCCCGACAATACATCATTGACTCCACAGGTGCAGAATGAGGTAATTCAGCAGTCATCCCCACAGCAACAGGTAGTTACCCTACAGAGTCAGGTGCCACAACCACCACTTCCACGCAGTGTAAATCTACAGAAATACAGTGCAGAGACAGGATTCTTCGGAGGAGAACAGGTAACAAGATCACCTAGAGTGATTGTGAGTCCACTGTATTGGCTGAAGGGCGATGGGAATGAGTCCAATGAGAGTTATTGACGGTGCCTAGGAGAGGGAGAAGAGTGCGTACTTGGCGCAAATCTAGAGGTAGATCAATCCGGTCCATTTGTGAATGGAAAGGTGAATGATGTAAATGTGACTTTCCTAGTGGACACAGGTGCTACCCGTTCTACTATTAGATCAGTAGAAGTTCAAAATCATTCTCTCTCAGGAGACAGCATCCAAGTAGTAGGCGTAGCAAAAAGACAGATTAAAGCATCCCTGACAGAAGCAGTTCAAGTGAAAATTGGCAATTTCAAAGATAAGCATCGATTTTTAGTGTGTGAAAGTAGTTCTGTTAACCTTATTGGAAGGAACAGACTGTGCAAAATGAACTGTGACATTTACTTTTCGCCAGATGGCATTGAACTCCAAACTCCAGATGAAGATAGATTGTATAAAACGACCATGTCACTGATAGATTGAGAACAAAATAGCATGTTTCCTGTATTTGACGAAGAAAAGATACCTGGTGAATTAAAAGAGACAGTTAACGGTAAAGGTGTGGAATTTCACAGGAGAGGATATTGGATTAATGAAAGGTGTGGATCCTGTGAAAGTTTCTGTAAAAGAAGGAGTGAGCTACCAAAATATTCCTCAATATAAATTGACAGCAGAAGTAATTGAAGGAATAACTCCGGTGATAAACAAAATGATTAAACAGGGAAATTTGAGAGAAAAAATAAGCAGTCCAAGTAATTCACCTATAATGAGATTGAAAAAGCCTAATGGAACATTTAGGATAGTGCAGGATTTACGAAGAGTTAATAAAATTGTTGTCCCATGCTGTCCTGTTGTTCCAAATCCAGCAGTGATCCATTTACAAATTCCACATGATGCAGAATGGTATACAGTCCTTGATCTATGTAATCCGTTCTTCACAGTTCCATTACACCCTGATAGGCAGCCAATATTTGCTTTCCGGTTTGGAGACTGTATTTTGGCATGATGTCGAATTCCTCAGGGGTATACTGAGAGTCCCTCTATCTTTAATCAGGTGCTGCTTTTGAATTTTGGGAGCATTTTCTTCCCTACGTGTTGCTGCTCCTGGCGCTGGTCGCTCTGCCCTGCCTCCTCTCCCGCTGCCGCATTTTCCACGCCTGCGGCCGCCGAGTGGAGGACTCAACATCCCAGGCTCCTTGGCAGCGCTGGTTGATGCCGTCATTCCTGCGCCCGGAGGCGCTTTAAATATCGCGCAGCCCCGGTGGAGCGGGTGCTGCTTTTGACTTTTGGGGGCATTTTCTTCCCTACATGTTGCTGCTCCTGGCGCTGGTCGCTCTGCCCTGCCTGTCCTCCCGCTGCCGCATTTCCACACCTGCGGCCCCGAGTGGAGGACTCAACATCCCAGGCTCCTTGGCAGCGCTGGTTGACGTCGTCATTCCTGCGCCCGGAGGCGCTTTAAATATCGCGCAGCCCCAGGGGAGCGGGTGCTGCTTTTGACTTTTGGGGGCATTTTCTTCCCTACCTGTTGCTGCTCCTGGCGCTGGTCGCTCTGCCCTGCCTATCCTCCCGCTGCCACATTTCCACACCTGCGGCCGCCGAGTGGAGGACTTAACATCCCAGGCTCCTTGGCAGCGCTGGTTGACGTCGTCATTCCTGCGCCCGGAGGCGCTTTAAATATCGCGCAGCCCCCGCGTCGTGGGATCGCGCGCGGGTTTCGCCGGGCTAAGCCCTGGCAAAGGGCGGGCCGTCTATGGCCGTCCGAGGCCAGAGGAGGCCGGGCTGGGCCCCCCGCTTACAACGGCTTTGTGGGATATTTCAAGTAAGACACTAACTCTTCACCAGTGGCTCCTATGTCATGACATGATCTGTATTAGCTGACCTGTGTAACAGTATATTTAATATAACTCTCCCTGAACCTTATACTATTTCTGTATCTGCTCCCGAGCTTGGTAAAATACCTCTCTCAAACATGAATTCACGCTCAGGCATAAGCAGGAAATCCCTGGTGGGAGGGTCTGTTAGAGGGACATTAGATCAGTTTATAACATGGGCCGCTACAGTATTAGAACGTGAGATAGCTATTACCGAGCGTCGCTTGTCTTCAGAACCCCTGTACAATAAATGCTCGGTCTTATCCAGCTAACGACCACCCCACCGAAAATAGGCATGGAAAAGGATTCAAATAGCGACATTGGTATTCCTTTACAGTTGCAAGACCTAACTGCACCATCTGATACAACTAGGGAGCTTAATACCGATGATTCAAATATAGAACCCCCACTAGAAATTAGCTCAAGGGGTCCAACTATCCTAAGCCTATCCCGAAGAAGAACATATATAACGACTCATTGGGGTTGTGGTAAATAAATAATTAATTACCGGTACTATTTTTCTATGCATTAACTAAAACAGATAGCTCAATAAATAAGAGGCAGGATCCGTGATATCTGAGTCAGAATGGGCTTTAATCAGATGGCTCGAGCCAATGGACCATCGGGTTCCATCACCTGCAAAGGCTCAGGAAGAGACAGACACAGGACAAAGGGAAGTAAAGCCGCAATGTCATATTAACATCATACAGTATATATAGTAAAACAGTATAATTGCATTGCATACAGTAGGCGTAACAAGTGACAAACGTAAGATAAGAACATATGGGCGTACAAAGAAGGCGTGCACAGGGCGTGCACGGAGGCATGTGATGAAAACGTCACAGAAGTGTCACAGAAGTGTCATAAATGGGTGGATACATGGAGGGGGCTACCTGGGCAGCTGGAACCTTTAACCTACTGGTGCGCGCAAACGGGCCATGACGTGTAACTAGGGAGAGCTGGGGGCTCTGACTTCTGCACTAGAAGAGGAGACTAAAGTCTGGGATGTCAGGACGACATGTACCTATAGCATATCTGGTATCTTGTGTTTGGAGTACATGTTGATAGAATCTAAATGTCATCAGGGCAAAGGCTACTTGACACTAAGGCTGGTGCATGCATATATTCTACATGTATTGCGTGTGCTATGAATCTTCTATGGATACTAATTCAGTAATTCTCTTGCATGGAGACAGGAAGACTAGACTATAGCTGAAGATGTTTATGCGGTTCGTTAGCTTAGGAATGTGAAGCCGGGGAGCTGAACTGATAACTAGAGGCATAACATATTCTTGGCAGACAGGCAGGCAGGCCAGGCCGGGCACCGCGCTGCTTAGCAGGAAGTAAGCGAAGGGTCAGGAATACGGGAGGGGCTGCATCGCTCCTCGGAGTGATTTCAGGAGACTGGAGCTTGAATCTGGTGTCCGGGCCCTATGAGGCCTAGAAACGGGGACAACTCGATGAATTAACGTGCACAATGTAAAACGTTGGCAACATAGGCCTAATACTCGTTGCTTTCACGAGGACTGGAAAACTGGCATACTAACGTTGGACTCAACTATAATTGCGTCTTTATTCGGTCAAGGGGGAACATATGCATATCGATCATGCACATATAACATATAATGGGGAACACGTAGGGACACATGACAAGGCAAAATTCAATTTTCCTCATTCCCTCCTTGTTCCCTACGTTTCCTTCAGGAAACATCAATATTCATGATACCATCTATCTGTTCATATAGCATCATTTGCTCGTCTCGAATCTTCTTGGAACGGGACTTAGGACTTGGAATACAAGAGGTAGCGCACAAGCCGCAAATCGCAGGGCCACATTGTAAACATAGACAACAACTGAATATGATCATTACTACTATTCCTAGGAATGACAATACTTTCCATCCCCAGGCAGATATTATACTCAAGAGCCAACCGGACCATGTCCAGGTGCCTGGATTCTGGTGTAACTGATGGGCTATTTTATGAAGTCTGGTTATAGCTGAATAAACAGACGGTGCGTTATTAGGAATGAAAATGCAACAACTAGATCCGATGACTCTACAAGCTCCGCCCCTATCGGCCAGTATGACGTCAAGGACAAGGCGGTTTTGAAGGACAACAAATTTCATAGCAGATTGTTCTTCGGTTAAATTACCTAGAGCGGAAGTAGTCTCATTCACTACTGCTTCAAGGGTTCTGGTTAGCCTACGTATTAGCTTACTATTCTGGACAGGACCTATGAAGAAAAAGAAACCTTTATTGAAGTCAGTATATTGTTCTAAGGCAGTTTCAGTTTGATCGACAATTGGGGACTCGATCTCCCTTCTATGTCTGACGTGTACTAGATGTGTATTTCTGTGATAATCGGATGGGGCTAGGAAAACTGGTGGCAGTAGGAAGGCAATGTAACATGTTCCATCCCAATCTAGGGGCAGACGAACATATGCGGTCTTACCACATACAAAATACGAATGACGTGAGGCTTTGAAAGTAGACTTCCCACTGTCACTATACTTGACCACAGTAGTACAATCACTATGTCCTAGATGTACTGAACCATTCTTTCTAACACATAATTCGCCTTTCACTGGTAGGACTGTAATAGCAGGCAAGTCTGGAGTAGTCTCGGACTGAACATTCAAAACCATGAAATTCGAGGAATAATTACCTAGATCATATACTTCATTTTCTAGATCTAACCCTGTTCTATGGGAAAGACCTTCCTTGTCTGGGAAACATGTTCTATTCAAAAGGGACTTATCGTCTGAGGATGATGTTAACGTAAACCATGCTCCACACGAACCATTGTGTGAAAACGGATAGGGAAAGAGTGGCAGAACTCCCTTCGGTGTCTGGAAAGGGGGGAGTCGACCACACACCCAACAATTAGTGGCATTGCTAGTCTGGTGTGAATAGTGTAACATTCGGATAAAAGTATTGTTGCGCATGGCAAGTCTGTAGGATAACTCGTGAGGAGGTAGTTTACTAAAAGTGTGCTCTACTGTATCATTAGAAGAAAGATGTACATGTGAATCAATAGGAGGAAAATATACATGTAAAACATAACTTATGCATGTAACCATAAGACTCAGAAATAACATAAACAATAACGTGATTATACATCTGCTGCGCAGATTTTTACAATAACGTATTTTCTTGGAGTTTTGACTAACTCTCTCACTATGGGGGTCTATCTCATACATGTCAGGAACCTGTCTAACCGCTTCACCCGAGAGGGACTTAAACAATTAAACTGTCTGACTTACTAGATCGGAGCTTAAGTTTATACTCCTGCTGCGGAGTTGTCTCTAACAGGGGGAGTTTAGAGTCAGTATCTGGGCAGTCCTTGAAAAAAGTCTTTGGACGGAGTCCATGAAAATGCTTGATGTGACTGGAGTGGAGCCATCCCTTGCGGCCCTCCACTTTTACGGCGGTCCTTGTGGTCATCAGAACTAGTTTCGGCTCTTTCCAGCGGGGCTCCAGCGGACTTGAACGATCAAAGTTCCTTACGAGTACGAGGTCGCCTGGTATGACCTCGTGCGGTTTCACTTGAGTGTTGTCTGGAAAGGCAGCCGCAACCTGTGAACGACAAGAGAGTAGTGCAGACATCAAGGAAGCTAGGTAATCTCTCAGCATATTACTGTCTACATCGGTAATTTTACGTGGCATTGGTGTACCCCACATATTCGGGGGACGACCGAAAACAACTTCGAAAGGGGACAGACCTGAACGAAAGTGAGCGACCATTCTCATGTAAAAAAGGGCGACTGGCAGTGCTACCATCCAATCTACGCCTTTCTCTGCGCAAACCTTTGCAATGCGGATTTTCAGAGTCTGATTATGTCTCTCGACGAGGCCAGCTGCCTCGGGATGTCGTACACAATGGAACTTCCACTGGTACCCTAACAGAAGAGATACTTGTTTCATGAGTTCGGATGAGAATGGCTGGCCGTTGTCTGAATACACGACCCTGGGTAAACCATAGCGGGGAAAATACTCACGAACCAACTGCCTGGCAGTGGTCGTGGCAGTGTAATCTGGGACTGGATATGCTTCTGTCCATCTGGACAAAGCGCATACTACTACGAGGACATACTTGAAACCTCGGCATCGATCCATCTGAATATAATCCATCTGGAGGACTTCAAAAGGGTGGTCAGGAGGATGGAATCCACCTTGTTCCACCGGAACACCTTTACCTGGATTGAATTGACAACAGATCATGCAGGTACGTACTTTCTGTTTGGCTGCTGCTCGTAAATGCTTGTTAAACCAAATATTCTGGATGCTATCTAACATGGCTTTTTCTCCTAAATGTGCTGGATTATGTGCGGTGTTAATAATGACTTGAACCATAGAGTCGGGGAGAAACCATGTGGCTTTTCCCTTCATCAACCATCCTTGATCTGTCTGGACCCCTCCTTGTTCAGACCATTTCTTGATTTCGTCTGGGGTAGCATGTGACTGTATGTCTAGTACATCTCGTGTAGGGTCCTTAACTGTCATACAAGTAGTCTGATCTGGAATATCTGTCTTTGTCGTGTTAACTGAAACGTCTGGAGCCTGAGCTGTAAGCTTTGCTGTTCGATCTGCTAGATCGTTACCTTGAGAAATGGTGTCAGTGGCTTTTGTATGTGCTTTGCACTTCATAATGGCAATGGCTTTCGGTAAATGTATTGCTTCTAACAGAGCTTGAATGAGGGGGCCATGCTTAATCTTGGCTCCATGAGAGGTCATGAAACCTCTTTCTTGCCAGAGTACTCCAAAGTCGTGTACGACTCCGAATGCATAACGTGAATCTGTATATATGTTTACTTTCAGGTTCTTGGCTCGTATGCAGGCTTGGGTCAGAGCAATGAGCTCTGCTGCTTGAGCAGACAGGGTGTCAATACGATGTGTTTCTATAACTTCAGTTTCAGTAGTCACTGCATACGCGGCTACTAGTTCTCCTGTACTTGTTCTCATACATGAACCATCCACATAAAGTGTCAGGTCTGGATCAGGTAATGCAATGTCCGTCAAGTCTTGTCTTGGCTTTGTCATGATGTTAACACCTTCCACACAGTCATGTGTGGCAGGATTTGATGTAATCGAGGGTAATAGTGTAGCAGGATTTAAAATATTACAGCGTCTGATTTCTATGTGTGGCTGAAACAGTGTCAGTTCATATCCTGTTAAACGTGCAATTGTCAAGTGCTGAGTCTGTGTTCGGTTTAAAAGAACTTCCACGGAGTGTGGAACTTGTACTGTCAGGGAGTGTCCTAACACTATGGAATCACTTTGTCTGATAGCTAGAGCTGTGGCTGCAACTGACTTGAGGCACGCAGGCAGAGCCTGGGCTACTGGATCTAATGTGCTAGAAAAATAAGCACACGGCTTGTGTTGTCCTGCTTGATCTTGCGTGAGAACAGACAATGCTGTACCATCACGTTCAGTGACAAAAAGTGTAAAAGGCTTGCTGTAGTTTGGTGTCGCTAACACAGGTGCATTACATAAAGCTTTCTTTAACTCATTAAAAACAAGTGTATGTTCCTGGGTCCAAGGGAGGACAGTCGATGTGGCTGCCTCCTGTGTCGTTAACTGTATCAGTGGTTTAGCTAGATATGCATACTGAGGAATCCATTGTCTGCAGTAAGAAGTGAGGCCGATAAAAGCTCGTACCTCCTTCTGTGTCTTGGGCTGTGGAAGATGTGCTATTAACTGGATACGGTCAGGTGTCAACTGTCTACCCCTCTTGGACAGTAAGTGTCCAAGGTATACCACTTGCTGGACACAGAATTGCAGTTTCGAGGGGGACACCTTGTGCCCCATCTCGGCCAGAAAATACAAGACTGTAAGTGACGCACGTTCGCAGTCACGTTCTGTACGGGCTGTGATTAATAGATCATCGACATACTGAAGCAAGGCAGTGTCAGTTGGCAGGTGAATGCTGTCTAGTTGTCTCTTAAGTGCTTGACTGTAAATACTAGGACTTTCTGTGAAACCTTGAGGAGCGCGTGTGAATTTATAGCTTCTTCCATTTAAACAGAATCCGAAAAGAAACTGGCTGTCTGGATGAATGGGGACACTAAAGAATGCGTTCTTGAGATCAATAACAGTAAAGAACATAGCTTCAGAATCAATGGCAGTCAATAGGGAAGAGATATCTGGAACCACAGGGTACTGGGGTATGATACATTTATTAAGTTCTCGAAGGTCAATCACTAATCGATATACTGGAGGTGCATTTGGATCAGTACGTTTAAGAATCGGTATGATAGGAGAATTACATACATTGGAGTCAGTTTCCACAACCACTCCTTGAGCAATGAGCTCGTCAATAATTTTCGATAAGGCTGCTACAGCCTCAGGTGGCAATTTGTACTGTCGGAGTCGTGGTAATACAACACCTTGTTTCAGAGTGACACGATATGGTGTAATGTGCATACAACCTACATCAGTTGGACCTTGCGCCCATAAATGCTGTGGTACATTCAGTAATCTTGGATCAAAATCTCGTAACACATAATGACCTTTAAAATCACGTAAAAACAATCTCACTCCTTCTGGGGAACAGCATATTACCGCTCCTAATTCTTTCAATGTTTTAATACCTAGTACATTTTCAGGACATGATTTCGTAAGTAACAAGTCTGTAGTTCGGGACAATGGACCAACTTCTAGGGAAACTGGTTTCGATATTTCATTAACAATAGGCTTTCCTGAAAATCCCAGGGAAACGTTTCTTGAGCCTGAGAGTGGAGCCCCTGGAACCTCGTCATGACTGATGGTAGTCCTACTTGCCCCTGTATCAATCAGAAACTTTCTGTCTTTCCCTAATACTTGACTGTGTACATAGGGACCCTCTTGATCTACAGGAACCTCGATGAGAGGCAAGCCAACCTCCCTCTCTAGGCTGTTTCATGAATACTGCTGATATTCTGGATAATCTGACTGTGCATACTGGTACATCTGTTGTGTAACGTGTTGTGTGGCAGCTATAGGCTGCGGTACTGTAACTGTCTGTGGTGCGTTCTGCGGTGGTTGCGTGTTCTGCGGAACATGTTCTTGTCTAGGTGGACGTGGTCTCTCTTTCGTCTTACCTGTAGCTATGTTGTGTTTCAGAACTGCACATTCGTTTATATAATGACCTGGCTGTTTACAGTAATTGCATGTCCCTTTAACAGGAGCTGCAGAATGACTAGTCTGGTTCGGACCCCTCTTCTGACTATCTGGTTGAACAGACTGTGCAACTAGTACTTTCATTTTCGTGTCTTTCATACGTCTCCTTTCGTGTTCTTGCTCTTCCCTAATTCGGTTCTGGGGATACTGTAACATCTGGAGCATTTGGGACGGGGTATTAGCTTGCCAAGTACTCTCGACCTTCAATACTCTATTCTTAACTTGTGGTAAGGAATTCTCAACTAGTTTGGTAACGAAAAGATGTGGATACGACTCACTACTTGTTTTCAGACCGCTATTAATAATGAAACATTTCTCAAGTCTGGAATAAAAATCACTAGTGTCTTCGTCTTGTTTCTGTTTACAGGCTGAGATGGCATCCCAATCCTCCTTTTTCGTGGCTAGTAATCTTGGTAAGACTTGTATTAACAGTTCGGGCAACTCTTTGGCTCTATCCCCAAGACCAGTACCTGGGACTCGAACATTATCTTCGTTCTCTAACGCAGTCCAGTCTATCTTTTTCTCTCCCACCTCCCATTCTTTTTCTTTAAGTTTTTCATATATGCCCGCAGGCAACAGGACCTTTAACATTTTGATGATATCAGGATACGTGTATTCTCCCATACGGAGCATGTCTTTTAATTCTCGATGGAACCCTGCTGGATCTTTATCGTGACAGGGTATTAACTTTTTCATTTCTAGTAGTTCTATTTTCGTTATAGGGGTGTAAACAAATACTCGTTCGAGATTACCCCCCGCTCCCTTAACTGGATGCACTTCTCGTAACGGATTCTGTCTGTCTATGTAGAACGGGGGTGAAACAGGAACAAAATGCGGAGTCATGAACGTTCTGTATTTGTGGCGCTGTTCTAAAATGACGCTAATTAGATCGGTACCTAGACCTTTCCATCTGTTTAGGAGTAACTTGTTCAATACATTATATAAGGGACCTGGATCAGAATGCTGACTCTCGTACAGTGTAATGAGGTGCTGGATCATGTACATACCCACCAGTCGCTGCTCGCCTGGGGGCAGTTTCAGAAACATTTGGGCCACTACTTCGTCTGGAAACGTGGCAGAATCACTAACCCATCGGACTGCTGATCGGGCTAGTTCTTGTTCATGCATGGTACTAAGCTCACTGTAACCTATTCGTAATTTCAGAACTTTATCAGTAGCCTGGAATACTTGTTCAAGAGAACACTGTTCTGGTACGGGAGGAGGAAAAGCTTTCTTGTAATCTAGGCGTGTGTGTCTATCAGAAAGTCTTGTTCTACCTACATACGCTATTCTGGTGGTATTCTCGCTGTCTACCTCTTCGGCTGAAGAGTCATTCTCTTTCTCTGCTACTCTCATTTCTTCCTCCTTTTGGTGTATACTTATAATTTCTTTACGAATCTTTTTGTACATGGATTCTATACAATTTTGTGTTCTGTGTTTTCCTTCTGTTATATTGTCACTCCATCTTGTCAGGACTTTCATATCTTCCTTGTTTTTATCAGGATAATCTTGTTCTCTTATTAAACAATTTATCAGAAATTGCAAAATCATGCCTTGAATCTCGACTTTCCTGTGTGCCATAGCTTCGTCCCCTGTTTGGATAAAATGATATATTCTGTCTAGATGTTGTTCCATATTTGATATGGTAACCAAGAAGCTTGCAACTCGACGTAAACGTATGGAATATATTAACATGCTATCTTCGCCTGGTACCGGATCATATCTACAATCAGGTCCGCACTCTGTAAGATACTTTCTGAGGGCGTCATACGTAGCCAGTTTTGGCGTACGCTGTAACGCTACATCTCTCAGCGTCCGTCGCCTTGTTTGAGGCGGGGTGATAGGAATACCTCCCCCTGCTCCTCCTGAACTGGAATCGTCAACTAATACTGAATGTGCGGGTGCTGGTAACGTGACTGGTAAAGTAGGAGTACGTAATGTGGGTTGATCCTGGGGAACTGGCTCATGGACAGGACCAACGACTGGAGGCACAGGAATTACATTATTAACAGGGGGCTGGACTTGAACTTGGACTGGCGGAGTAGGATCTGTATTAGCATAATCGGGGACAGTGTCGTCTAAATAGGAAGAAAGAAAAATTTCAGCTGCAGTCGGTTTATGACGCAGCTTAGTCGGGACCAAGGGTGGCGGTAAATTACGGGATATTTCCGGGGTCGCCTTCGGCAAACCCTCGGCGAGAAGAGGATACATACCTTTAATAAGGGCATTTCTCTGTCTGTCTGACTGTTCTGCTCTAACTCGTTCACCTTCTTCGATTAATTCCCTTTCTTGGGCTTTTTCGGAGGATTCTCTACTTAATTCTGCTTTTCTGAATTCTTTCTCGGTTCTTTTATGAGATTCTTTACGCCATAATTCTATGGCATCCTTCTGGGACTGTCTGGCTTTCTTTTTCCATAATGCTTCTTCTACTCGCATGATGCACTCGGCATCCCATGTTCCTGAAACAGGCCATCTATATTTCTCTTCGAGATGTTTGGTGTAGTCCACCCATAAATCTAGATACAGTATGGCATCTAAGCCATGCCTATGATACATGAAATGTCCAGGACTGTCCCTGGGAGGGACAGGAACTGATTCTTCGAGTAACCCTTTTCTCGTTTTTATCTGACGTAATTTCGAAAACAGCGGCATATTTGAACCGTACTTGAACTTGAACACAATACACAATGAACACAATAATGAACAGCAAAACAATCATTCATACCACGACATCAAGAACACATTAATAACAGTTCGAACAGAATACTACCTGATACATTGAAAACATAATACTTGAATTTCTCGAGAACGGACTTACTAGAATTACTGGATGCACTGCTAAAACAGTACAGAACATACCGGTCTCCTAAAGAGACACGTCATACCGTATCCACCTAGGTGAACACGTCGGACCGGATCTGTGTACCCAAACCCGTCGGACCGGGCAAAAATTAATGAACACCCGTCTAGATACCCCCAGCAACGGTACTCACCGGGAAGCAAAACTGAAGGCCTCGGACTGGACTGGACTGCTACGACGACTGGTTACTGCTACGCACTACGCATGCGCTTCGGGCTTCGGGCTTCGATTACAGGTGGGCCTCCGGATACCTCGGACCTTGCTCTCTCGGCTTGGGCTCTGGTCGGAACGACCCGCCTTCCTCACCGCCTCGTCTGGATGCCGGACCGCAGTCTCCAGCTCCTCCGTGGGCCTGAGGGAGACTTGAGCAGAAAAATCTGCAGGTGCGCAGTAGAGGTCCGTCACGGCTGTAGAAGGGTCAGGGGGCCTGCGTTACATCGCCGGCGCGTGGGGAAGGGGCTCGTCCCTATTCGGGCGCCATTTATATGGTAAATAAATAATTAATTACCGGTACTATTTTTCTATGCATTAACTAAAACAGATAGCTCAATAAATAAGAGGCAGGATCCGTGATATCTGAGTCAGAATGGGCTTTAATCAGATGGCTCGAGCCAATGGACCATCGGGTTCCATCACCTGCAAAGGCTCAGGAAGAGACAGACACAGGACAAAGGGAAGTAAAGCCGCAATGTCATATTAACATCATACAGTATATATAGTAAAACAGTATAATTGCATTGCATACAGTAGGCGTAACAAGTGACAAACGTAAGATAAGAACATATGGGCGTACAAAGAAGGCGTGCACAGGGCGTGCACGGAGGCATGTGATGAAAACGTCACAGAAGTGTCACAGAAGTGTCATAAATGGGTGGATACATGGAGGGGGCTACCTGGGCAGCTGGAACCTTTAACCTACTGGTGCGCGCAAACGGGCCATGACGTGTAACTAGGGAGAGCTGGGGGCTCTGACTTCTGCACTAGAAGAGGAGACTAAAGTCTGGGATGTCAGGACGACATGTACCTATAGCATATCTGGTATCTTGTGTTTGGAGTACATGTTGATAGAATCTAAATGTCATCAGGGCAAAGGCTACTTGACACTAAGGCTGGTGCATGCATATATTCTACATGTATTGCGTGTGCTATGAATCTTCTATGGATACTAATTCAGTAATTCTCTTGCATGGAGACAGGAAGACTAGACTATAGCTGAAGATGTTTATGCGGTTCGTTAGCTTAGGAATGTGAAGCCGGGGAGCTGAACTGATAACTAGAGGCATAACATATTCTTGGCAGACAGGCAGGCAGGCCAGGCCGGGCACCGCGCTGCTTAGCAGGAAGTAAGCGAAGGGTCAGGAATACGGGAGGGGCTGCATCGCTCCTCGGAGTGATTTCTGGAGACTGGAGCTTGAATCTGGTGTCCGGGCCCTATGAGGCCTAGAAACGGGGACAACTCGATGAATTAACGTGCACAATGTAAAACGTTGGCAACATAGGCCTAATACTCGTTGCTTTCACGAGGACTGGAAAACTGGCATACTAACGTTGGACACAACTATAATTGCGTCTTTATTCGGTCAAGGGGGAACATATGCATATCGATCATGCACATATAACATATAATGGGGAACACGTAGGGACACATGACAAGGCAAAATTCAATTTTCCTCAGGGTCAGGGCAGGTAAAAAAAATGGAAGCGTGGTGGGAACTGCCATACGGGTAGGCGTGCAAAAACACCTAAAATGCTCTCGAGCCCCTCGAAGGGCCCAGGAAAAGTAGCCAAGACAACACAGCCTGAACATTTACCCTCATCTTCTAACCTTCCACAAGACTTAATGGGAAATATTGAACATTTAGTTAAATCCCTTATACTACCACTTGTGGAGAGAGTAAAAAGAATGACTGAACAATTGGGGTCTATAGAGGAAGCGACAGCATTAAATACTAAACTACTCAGGGACTTGGTAGCATATAAGCAGAATTTGACTCCCTGCGTGCCACCAATAGGGGGGAAAACATCCGACCCAGCGAATAGCATGGACATAACATCTGCATCACACGAGAATATTCTGGCCCCTATGAAATTAGTCAGTGCACATACACTTATTAGGGAAGGAAGAGATGGAGGACAAGCCAGTAAACCTGATAATAGTCTCGGAAATACCGTTAGGGTGCATTCATTAGTTAAGAACGTAAGAGGAACTTCGCAACAAATAGATCTACCGCCTGAAGCGGCACCATATGTTATAGTTCTCACCGGGGTTCCCGAACTGGCAGCTGGAAAAACAGAAGGTTACGCAGAACTTAAAAACAAGGTGGTCCACTGGCTCTGAAATAACAGGCCACTACCCCCTAACATAGACGGCAAAATCTTGCATGTAAGAAGATTAGGCTGTGTGGGGCACAGACCAAAAGAAATACAGGGGGATGTTATCATTATTAACTTTAGGGATCGTAGGGTAATTGCCCACATTAGAGACTGGTATCTTGAAAGTGGTGGGGGAGGAATATCTACACGTGATTTAAGTTATTTTTACCCCCAATCTTTATTGACAAATCCATCAAGACCCAGGAACCCATTTCTGGGCAACGCAGTAGGCCCTATCTTTTTAACATCCCAACTTTTAATCGATTCACTATGCTGTCTGGTCTGGAAGGGGTGGACTGACTTACTAAAGGGTCATTTAGGGGCCATTATGCACCTAAGCATACTGACACACTAGTGGCCCCTAAGGGAGTGTTCCATGGGGAGCAAATTAAATCGATGGATTACAGTATATCCCCGGTAGAATCAAAATCCGTCAAACCAAACGGCCTAAAGAGAGGGTGCAGGGATAGGGAAGAATACACAACCCACATAGAAAAGGCTCCATTGCTTAATATTGACCTGACAGTCACCTGTATCTGTATTGGACCTACTTACCGGGAATGATAGTGTTAGGCTATCAGGTTCTCCGAAACTCCCCATTGAGCCATCCCCCATGTCCCCTACATCCCCCCTCATCATGACAAGTAATAAAAAAAGGGGGGGGGGAGTCATTTGAATCTGGTGAAACCCCAGGGTGTGAGGCAGCTATGATGGCCAAAATTGTAGATCTTATCAGGGGAGTGATGCAACCTCTTCTAGATAAGACTTCTGAGATGAGTGCACATCTAGACCAAATTGAGAAGAAGGTTGAACAGAATTCCCTTCTCTTATCTGATCTGGTAAAGGGGATAGGAAAACATAAGGTAAACCCGCTATTAAAACCCAATCCACCTGTAAAACCTCCAGTAATAGGTCCCCCTCCACTGCAAGTAATAAAAACACCAGCACCAATAATATCGGTGTCTAAGCAAAAACAGATACCAGTGAAAGAGGGAGTAAGTTTGGCTAGCCCGGCGATCACATTAATCACCCCGACCCCCCAGATGGCCACACCTTAATCGGCGGCTCCCGCAACTAAGGAGCAACCGTCTAAGGCAGGGGGAGGTCAAATTAAAGATGGTAGTAAGGACCTGGCACCTACTAAGTCAAATAAAGGTAACAATAACCCCATTGCCCCTCAAAAAACTAAAACTAATCATATTATAGATCTAACCCCTGATTCAGCCCCTTATGTTATTGTAATGGCAGGGGTACCGGAACTGCCCACAGGTAAATGGGAAGATCAGGGAGCGCTACGGAACAAGGTGGTGTTCTGGCTCCGTGATAATAGACCGTTACCTGCCTCAATAAATGGTGAAATTTTAAGCCTAAGGCGTGCCAACTGGGTAGGAGCTAGGCCAAAGGACAAAAATGGTGATGTTATAATCATCAATTTTAAGGATTATAGGGCCGTGAGGCATATCGGGGACTGGTTTGATGCTAGTAGCAGTGATTCAATCTCCACACATCTCCTTTCCTATTTTTATCCCTATGCACCCCCAAAAAGTTCTAATAACTGGGGCAGGGATAGGCAACTTATTAGGAACCCTGTTCAACAACGTCGGAGGTTTGGAAATGTAAGATTATGGGATATGAATGAGTTGGAGGGAGCACCGCCCCCGCTGGGTAGTTATGGCTATGTAAATGGTCAAGGTTCCTCCTTTTACACCCAGAGGCCGGAGGACTACTATCCTAGAAATGAGTATCATCCCCACCAACACTCTCTTCCCAGTAATCACTATCCACTACATCTGGAACCCAACCCTTTCCAACGTAGACCAAGGAACAATAGAGACTCTCTACCAAACATGTATAATTTACCGATCCAAAACCGATATCAGATTTTCTCTGGTTTGGATGGGGTAGATTGACAACAAGCCCAGTCCCCCACAGAATTCCTGGATGGGAATAAGCCCCCTACTCCAGCTTCTGAAATGAGCACTAGGGATGGAGTTTCTTCTTCTAATATCACTCCTAATGGTATAGAGGCCCCTAGTGAGCCATTACAAGAACCTCCCATATTAAATAAGACCTGCGCCTTCGATGGGCTGACACCTTGTAACAATGTTTCCCTGGATCAGGTACTTTCCTTCGTAGGTGTTAATAATGGGAGTAGGGGAAAGATAGGTGTTGGTTTAAGGCAGGCGAAGAGTGCTTTCTGCAAACTGCTCTTTTGGAATGTAGCTGGACTGAAGCAAAAAATCATCAACCCAGCCTGGGAGTCTGTAATAGGAGGCAAGGATATAGTGGCCCTACAAGAAACATGGACCCAGGTCCCAATCCATATAAATGGCTTTAGAACCTTTTTTACCCCCGCAGTTGGAGGCCACTTTGGAAGGGCAAAAGGTGGTCTGACTACTTTTGTTTCTAACCACCTTAAAACAAAACAGGTCCAATGTCACTTAAACTCCAAATACTTCCAGTTAATAATTCTAAGAGACCTTAAAGGAGCAAAGGTGATTATTATCAATTTTTACAATAATGTCCCGAGGGATGAAACTGTGGTTGCGATTAAGCAGCTCAAGGAGGAAGTTCAATTAGAGGTAGACAAAAATGACAGAGAACTAGTAATTTTATGGGGGGGGGATTTTAACTGTTCGCTTTGCACCAAAGGGACCCAGGGCCTATGTGGCCTAATGACAGAGAGAGATGTGAATCTGACCCACTTCGATCACACTTTAATGGGGGATTTGCTGAACGAATTATTGTTTATGTTTGACTTAGGGTTTGCCAATGAATTAGCGTTAAAACCCACACCCTTTGTCCCGACCTTTGTTGGTAGAGGCTTATCAACTATTGATTTTATCATCGCCTCCAGTAACCTTGGTCACAGAGTCTCGACGGTTACAAATATTCCATTGCCTATAAGTGATCATCTTCCCCAATGCCTTACGATTGCAGATTTATTCCAGGATCCACCTACGGCCGCCCCACTTGTTGAGGCAGCGGTTGATGTGGCTCTTGGGAGACAAAATGGCTATTCACTTAACTGGAGTAAAGTAATCCCCGCGACTTTTTTCAAGGAACTCTGGGAGGCGTGCTCTACTAGTTTTTCGATCTGTCTGGGACATAATTCTAGTAGTGATCAAATAATTGAGCACTTTGGCATAATAGCTGCAAACATAAAAAGCAGCCTAAGGGTGGAGTCGAAACGTAGAGGTAAGGGCCCCAAGAGCTGGTTTGATAATGCATGCACCAGGGCTCTGAAAAACCTAAAACATGCAGTACACAGAAGCCCCAGGGTTATAGGTGAAATAAGATCATGTAGGCTGGCATATAATCAGGCCCTTACAGCAAGGAAAACTGCGCTAAACAAGGAGGCCATTGATTCACTCTGCGAGGCTTCAAAGACAAAAAACCCCGCTGCATTTTGGAAAGTAATTAACACCCCTTTCCCCTATGAAACCCATACGGCGCGAATGGAGATCGCTATTACTGAAGACAATTGGGTGGATCATTTCTCCAACCTTTACAATGCACAGGCTGATACTCGCAGTAGTGATCCTCAGACCAGTTGGGACCTGGAATCAGGTCCAAATCTGGTTGTTTCACTTGATGAGGTACTGCTTGCCCTAAGAGCCACTAAAGGAGGAAAGGCAGCCGGTCCTGATGGGATCCCCGCGGATATATTCAAAGAAAACCCTGAAATCTGGGGCCCAATGTTGGTACAACTTTTTAATGCGGCTTTATCAAGGGGCCCAAAGGAGTCTTGGTTCACTTCTGTCATCGTTCCCATTTATAAGAAGGGGGATAGAAACAGCTGCGCCTGCTATAGGCCAATGTCCCTTCTTGATTCCTCAATAAAAATTTTGGGTCGAATAGTGTTGGCAAGACTCCAAAGCTGGGCGGAGGAAAACAAAATTATGAGTGACCTGCAATTTGGTTTTCAAAAAGGGATTGGCACAATTGAACAAGGCCTAAACTTGATGTTACTGCAACACAAATATATAAGGATCAAGTCGGAACGTCTGTATTTTACCTTTGTGGACCTTTCATCAGCGTTCGACTGTGTGTCGCACACCAAACTGTGGGCAGTTATGAAAACTTTGGGAGTGGACAACACCATCATCTCCTTCTTGAGGGACCTGTACAGTGGAGCCACAGCTTCTGTCCGTTATGGCAGGGGGGTGAATGCTCCAGACAATTTAGTGTGGGTCGTGGAGTGCGCCAAGGATGCGTTTTAGCACCTTTTCTTTTTCTACTTTACATTAATGGGCTTGAGTATCACCTGCTGCATGAGTGCAGGGACATGCCCAGAGTGGGGAGGAGGGCAATCCCTGCACTCATGTATGCAGATGATGCCGTGCTTATGGCCCGCACTCCCCGGGCTCTGCAAAAACTAGTAGTAAGCTTTGAGAATTTTATGCTTAATCTAGACTTGCTAGTTAACTGCAGCAAAACTTTTACAATGAACTGTGGTCCTAAATCAGGTAAACCGATGAATCGGATGATTTTAAATAATGTTCCATTAGACAACACCCCAACTTTTTCTTACTTAGGCATTTTATTCCATGAGTCAGGTTCTTGGACAAGTGCAATCAAGGCGAGAACTCTTTTATTTATGAAAACCATCATGGCTCTAAAGAATTTTGTAAGAAAACTGGGCAGGAAGCCGATAAAAGAAATGATAACCATCTATAAAGCAACATGTGTATCGGTGGCTATGTATGGCTCAGGCTTGTGGGGGTACTCAAATGTTGATCCAATTCAGGTCGTGGAAAATAAATTCTTGAGGGAAGTCCTTGCTGTTCCACAGTGTGTTGCCACTTTTAATTGTCACGCTGAACTCGCCCTGCCACACATAATGAAATGAAAATGAAAAGGGGTTTTATAGAGCGCAAATCTACCCGAAGGCCTCGTAGCGCTAAAATTGCTTACTTCTGGGGAGACTTACTGAATTATGTGGAAAAAAGAAAAGTTTTAAGGGATTTACGGAATTTTAACAGATTGGGCTCATTACGGAGGGCAGGAGGTAAGGAGTTCCAGGTAGTGGCAGCATTAAGGGAAAAGGAGCATCCGCCCCACCTGGCTCGTTTAATTTTCCGCGCTGTTGCCAGGAAAGCAGTGCTTGACCGCAAAGATCTATGGGGGTGGTAGGGAGTGGCCAAGGCGCAGATCATGGCGGGAGCATTTTTCCTCATGGCCTTATGCAAGATGCACATTGCTTTGAACTTAACTCTGGCTTGAATGGGCAGCCAGTGTAAGTTTCTCAGAGCCATGGTGCCTGAGTGGCTACGGGAAAGGCCCAGCAGCAGACGCGCGGCAGCGTTCTGGGTGACCTGTAGTGTTTTAAGTGTGCTACTCGGTGCACCCAGATAAAGGGCGTTCCCGTAGTCCAGGCGAGACAGGATAATGGCCTGGACCAGTATCCTGCGAGCCTGGAAGGGGAGGAGAGGCAGGACTTTCCGCAGCATGCGCATCAGTCCGAAGCAGGTGGCGGAAAGTGTGGTGGCTTGATGAGTAAAAGTAAGGGTGTTATCTAGCCACATGCCCAAGCTTTTAATTTGCTTTTTTGGTTCAGGGGGAGAACCCATGCAAGGTGGCCAAGGTAGGATGGGGCTGGGGAGGGCTGAGTTTCCCAGAAACATAAGTTCTGTTTTATCCCCATTTAATTTGAGATGGGAGGAAGCCATCCAATTTGTGACCGCTATCAGACAGCTACTCAAGTTCGAAAAAGTGTGGTCTGGCTGATTCAAAGCTAGCACCAGCTGAGTGTCGTCAGCATAGGTCACAATGTCAAAGCCAAATGGACGGACGATTTCTGCCAGAGGTTGCATGTAAACATTAAAAAGCGTTGGGCTCAGGGAGGAGCCCTGAGGCACGCCTTGGTTGAGAGGCCAGGTTTTTGAGTGGACTTCACCCTCTACCACCTGGAATGTGCGATTTTCCAGGAAGGATTGAAGCCATAGAATGGCGTTGCCCGTTACTCCAAGGAGCTTTAAACGGGAGAGAAGGATGTTGCTATTCACGGTATCAAAGGCGGCACTTAAGTCTAGCAACATTATTGCTGTGGTGCCGCCTTGATCCATGTGCCTGCGTGCTAATTCAGTCACCGTCAGAAGTGGCGCTTCTGTCCCCAGTTTAGGACGGAACCCTGCCTGTGAGTCATGAAGCAAATGGTTAGTTTCCAAGTAAGACATCAGGCTGGTGTTAATATGTCTCTCAAGCAGTTTAGCCACCCAAGGGAGAAGTGAAATAGGGCGGTAATTAGTCATATTGCTAGGGTCAAGATTAGGTTTTTTCAACAAGGCTTTGACTTGCGCGCATTTCCAAGTACCTGGGACTCTTCCTGAGCTGATTGACTTATTTACAATGTTTAAAATTGCTGGTCTGATGGTGTTAGCAATTTTCATAAGCTGTCGTGGGGGAGCAGGGTCTAGTGGAGAGCCTGATGTGACTTTCAGCATGAGAGAGTCAAGCAATTCTTCATTTAATAACGGAAATTCAGCCAGTGAACTATCAGTAGAAGAAGAAGAAGCTGTGTCATTGACCACTGACTGGTGGGTGGCCTGAACAAAAGAAGAAGAGATATTTTGTATTTTTTGATAAAAATACTCAGCTTGGCCGTCACAGCGAGTTTGGGCTTCGAGAGGATTTTGCAGGGAAGAGGGGGTATTGATTAGGGTTTTTACTATCTGAAATAGTTCTTTTGAGGAGTTGGCGGAGTTAGTCATTTTTTCCTCGTAGAACCGAGCTTGTACCAGTGTGGTCTTTGTTTTGTATTTCTTAATGGCCTCTCGGTAGCTGGTTTTGTCTTCTTCCTTGAGAATAAATCTCCACGTTCTTTCGAGTTTTCTGCATGCGCGCTTTAACTCTTTTAGCTCAGGGGTATACCAAGGAGACTTTTTAAACTTAGTTTTCTCCTTGATAGTTTTTTGAGGGGCGGCTATATCTAAGGTGGCCTGTAGCCAGTTGATATAGTGAGTGTAGAGAGTGTCTACATCACCCTCGGTCAGGCGGGGGGTAGAGGATAATAAACTCACCCATAGGTCAGAGGGCAACTTCGACCAGTCCCTACCTTTAAGTGTGGCTCGGACGGGCGCCAAGCAAAGGCTGGGTATCAGCCAGAGGAGAGGGACCAAAAAATGGTCGGTCCAAGGCAGGGGGATAGGGTGGCCAGTAATAAGTCTCTGGTCGTTGCTAAGAACTGCGTCCAGCAGATGGCCTTTGATGTGAGTAGGTTCAAACCCCTTCTGAATGATTTGGAGGGCTGCCAGACCGCTCAGAAAGGTGCTGGCTAGGGGGTCCGAGGGATTGTCCAGGTGAATATTCATATCACCCAGAACAGTAAAATGAGGTGCAGAAACAGCTAAGTCAGCGATCATGGAAGGAAGCTGGTTCACAAAATTGCCCATTTGGCCTGGAGGGCGATAAATAAGTAGGCCAGAGAAGGTTAGTGTGGGGGAGAGGTCAAGAGCAAAGGACATACTTTCACAAGATGGAATAGTCGTAGGACTGGTTCTGCATTGATAGCAGTTTTTGAAAAGTATGCCTAGTCCTCCTCCTCTGCCCTCTGCCCTGTCAACCCTTTGTAGTCCATATCCCTTAAGTAATATGGCGGAAATATCGGGGTTAACCTCATCTTTAAGCCAAGTTTCGGTAAGAAAAATAGCATCCGGGTTAGTTTCCTCAAGAAGAATTGACATTTCAGTTGAATGTTTGATCAAGGAACGGCAGTTTAGGAGAAAAAATTTAAAGAGGCTACCGGTTTCAGGTCGCTTAAGAGAGGGACATGGAGCAAAATGACAGTGGGAGCATTTTGCCCCTGGCACATCCGGGTCCAAAGAGTGGAAACATAAAGCCTTTGGATTGGGCATGAGGGATTTTAGCTGTTCAGGGGCATACCCTATTCGAGTGGGTAGGGCATCTGAAGATGGAGCAGGGGTACTGGCCCCTGGGCGCCTCGGGGCGCGGACATAACTGACATTATTAAAATTCAACCCATCCTGTTGTGGCACAGGGTATGGACTACAAACGAATGTGTTATGAACCGGGCTCTATTACAGGACACCCTCAACTTGGATCACGTGGAGAGATCACAATGGCTGGGCTATGTTAAGTGCTTTCTGACTGAGATTGGGTGCTATTCTTACTATTCGGATCCATCTACAATGGATAGCATCTCAAGGAGCTCACTGAAGGCCCTCTGTTTGGTTCACCTTGAAGACAAGAGGAGGAGAGCTGAATCTCTAAAAAACTCAGTACAGTCACACCTCGTGATTTTATGTGAGACTAAGTCAGTACAGCCATATCTATCCCTGCCTATGACAAACTATGATCGTTTCCTTTTAACCCGATTTAGATTTTGTATATTTTTTAGATTGGTGTCTTTTCCTAGAATGAACTCATGGACACGTACTCTGCCCCTCTGCCCGTGCGATGCCACCTCACAACAATCGGATATCCATATCCTCTTCTTCTGCAGACTATATAGTGCTCTACGCAGAGAAATCATAGTCCCTTTTTTAAAAGAATTGAATTTTACCAGATGTCGCCCCGCCTTTTTAGAGCTCCAGAGAATGGATACGATTTTATCTGTATCTGTGGTTTTAAAATTCCTAAAGAGTGTTTTTAAATCACAGAAATATATGGTAACAGAAATCTGTTAAATGTCTACTTCTTTTTACGTCTTAAGTATCTGTCTTTTTGGTCCTCCTTACTGAACTTACTTTAAGAGCTGTAATTATTGTAATCTGTTTTTCATGTTTGTTACTTTTATGGTTACTTGCTTTTAACCGAATAAAGTTCTTTGAATCTGAATCTGAATCTGACTCCCTATGGGAATCACAGGTTAGAATGAAGCTCTTCTGTCGAGTGCACTGTATCTGTTACTCCAACAGTGACCCAAGCGATGCCTGGTAACTCCCCCCAGGCAGTCAGCCGCAGGCGACTGAGTGCAGTAATAATATTCCAATAGCACAATCATTGGTTTCCTGGAACATTGCAGGACTTAAGAGCAAACTAATGTCCTTAGACTGGTTAGCATTTATAGACACACATACAGTCATATTATTCCAGGAAACATGGCAGATGGCGCCTCAGTACAGGCAGGGGTATCTGAACTTCTTTATCCCTGCAACCCAAAGCACAATAGGTAGGCCTATGGGGGGCCTGATAACCTGGGTCAAACAGAATGACAGATATAGAGCTACTCAGTTGGACTCTAGTTGTAGTGATATCCTTATTATTAGGCTACAGAGCCCGAATTGCAGAGACCTGTATATCTTTAATGTATACGCAAGGGGTAAACCCTCAGAGATAGTTTCCCAGCTGGATTCCCATCTTGGTAATTATAACGGTAAAGGGAATTTGGTGATAGCGGCATACTTCAATTGCTGTTTTGAACCTTTAGATCAAAATGATATCGACTTAGCAATGGAGGAAGACCTTACATGGCATATCCCGCAGATGACTATTCCTCCCATTAAACAATGGATTCAGGCTGCACTACAGCTTAAAGCCCTATGCCTGGAGCAGGGACTAGGGGCTGCGAGGGGAACCAACTTTTGATAATGGGGTGCGCAGCAGTCGGATAGACTATATACTCCTGAACTTAGAGTTTTGGACATCAATCAAAGATATGGTCATTGTAAAAAGAGAGGAGAGCGACCACAATCCTTTGAGTTTAATATTGGACTTGCACAGAGGAAAGCAGGCTAACCCTAGCTTAACAACTATTGATATATTTCCTACAAATGACACCAGGAGGGTGAAATGATCAGAATGTCTCCTGAATCAGGATCTTATGTCTAAGGTTGTTCCAATCCATTCAACTCTTTTTAATAGTCTTAAGATCTTTTTTATGAAAGAGGTTACTGGATCAAAACGGAGTTATAAAAAGCAGGCAGAATCTTGGTATGCCAAAAGTTGTAGGGATGTATATAAATCACTGGCTGATGCTGTAAGATTAAAGAATAGGGACCAAATACAAGATGCCAGGTGTAAGTATAAGCTTGCCCAGCGGGAAGCAAAACAATCTTGGGACGAACATTACTGTCTAGAGTTATGCAATGCTAGCAAAACTAGAAATATGGCAGGATTTTGGGACCAGGTTAAATGGGGCAAGGGGTGCCCCAGGGTTCATCCGCAAAACCATGTCCCCCCAGAATTGTGGGTGTCGCATTTTAAGATGCAGTTTGCATGCCCGGTTTCTGATATGGGGTTAAGCTTTAACATCTCCTCCACTGACACAAATACCACGCCATTACACTTTAGCATAAAAGATGTTGAACATGCTCTAAATTCTGTCCCAAAGGGCAGAGCACCTGGGTTGGACAGCATACCCGCGGATCTCTTTATACATGGAAAAGAGGTATGGGCACCGTACATTAAGTCCCTTGTAAATGCCATCGCCAAAGGCTCCCCAATCCCAGATACCTGGAAGGGAGCTGAGATAATCCCCATGTTTAAGAAGGGGGATCGTTCTGATCCCGCAAACTATAGGCCAATTAGCCTGAGAGACTGTATCCAGAAGGTGGTAGCCAGGCTCGTGTTGTCTAGGATCCTAAATTGGATAGATGAGGCTGAGGGTTTGACACCTCTACAAGCTGGGTTCCGTGCACACACGAGTACTGTGGATCAGGTTTTTAGATTTGTTGTTATCTATTGGAGGTGGGTAGTTCTTGGAGGTGGCACGCTATACGCGGCATTCGTCGACTTAAAATCAGCCTTTGACTTAGTACCGCGTATGAAGATGTGGAAGGTCTTCCAGAAACAAGGCATGCCGCTGGAACTTCTCGCTATTTTTAATTAAACTACACAACAATAATTTTGCTCCGGTCCGGTGGGGCGAACAAGGCCAGGTCACAGATAGGTTTCCAACCCTGAGAGGGGTAAGACAAGGGTGTGTCCTGGCACCAACTTTGTTTTCTCTGTACATTAACAGGGTTATTGACTATTTCAAGGATTTTCCTACGGATGCCCCGAAGCTCAATGGTTTGTCGATACCCCTGTTAATGTTTGCAGATGATACTCTTCTAATTTCCAGGACTCAACAAGGGCTCCAGAAAGCAATTGGGCGCTTTGAAACTTTTTGCACAGATTATGGCCTCACTATTAACGTGTCAAAAACAAAATTCATGGTCATGCAGAGACATAAGTTTGTGAAAGGGATAGTAACATGCAGAGACATAAGTTTGTGAAAGGGATAGTAATAATGAACGGGGAATTGCTTGAGCAGACTCAATATTTTACTTATCTCGGCATTACATTGGGTTCTAGGCGCGAATGGAAACACCACATCAATCACTTAGTTGTCAGACATGCCCAGCTGGCAGGAGTACTCCTAAGAGAACTGCGTTCCTCGGCCACTAAACCTATAGCTCCAGCACTAAAAATTTATGGTACCAAAACACGGGCTTCTGGACTGTATGGGGCTGAACTATGGGGGTCTTGTAACATCTCAGCTTTGGTCACTTCCCAAAATAAGTTTGTGAGGGGTTTAGTATGGCTCCCACCATCGACGCCGCTCTTGCCTCTCTATCTCAATCTGGGATGCCAGAGAGTCGAGGACATAGCACGGTTCAGACCGGTTGCATACTGGCGGAGGATTTGGGTTACACCAGAACTCTCCCAGTATGCCCAGGCACTCCTCGAAGCCAGGGATATGGATACAGCAAGCAGAATCCCCTGGTTTAGAGAGGTCAAGGTGATTTATAACACCCTGGGCCTGGGCGAATTGTGGGATAAACCCGTGCAAAATGTCTTTCCTCCAAGCAAGACACTAAAAGAGCTTTACTGGTCAATGGTGTCAACACGAGATTTTCAAAGATGTTCTGGCCCATCAATCACACGTGACTTTTTGGAGCTGAATCATGTACCGGCTTATGAACCTTATTGGGATTTTATTACAATTCCTGAGGACAGGAAACGGTTCCACCAGTACAGGGTGGGTACCCTCCCAGTTAATTCCTTTACCGGTAAATGGTCAAATGAAAATGGCGTTTCATGTCCCTTTTGTGTTACTCAACTGGAAAGCATAGCCCACATCCTTTTTATGTGCCCCGAGTATAAAACTCCACGCCACAGGTGGTTAAGGCCTATAGGTTCGCAGAAGGGCATTAAAAAAGGAACAGAGGCATTAAGGTTTTTTAAAACGGACTGTTCTGAAAGCTTAATATTTGCCGTCGCAAAATGCCTGAACTGGATACACAGAATACCTGAGCACACCAATATCATTATTTCCAAAATCAAAAAATGTAGATATTAATCCACTTAGAGAAGTCTATTTGTAACCGCACATGCTCGGCGTTCGAGTATTGCGTATGAAAAGTGGGACTTGAAAGCCGGCACCACATTCGAAAAAGGAGTACGAGTGGGCGCGACGCTTTGAGCGTTTAGAAGTTGAAAAGGTGAGGATACGATGCGTTTATCGAGTAGAATTATCTTGTTTTTCTTTAGATGTGTGCTGAACGTTTAACCCCGTTCTTTGGTAACAAACATAATGAAACATTGGCTTTTTTGCCGTTCCAACTTTACAAATATAATCTGTATTGAACGGAGGTTCTTATTTCGCCACATTGTCAACATAGTCTTAAGATTGACGAATTGAACGGACATACGGTATGGGTGACTTCAATATTGAATTCGGCCTAATACATATATGGCCGATGAATAAACAATGTGCTCCTAACCAAAAAACTTAACTCTTTGGGCACTAAACAAGTAATAAATGCTTGGCCTGACTGCCTCCAAAATGATGGGGCGCCCATAAAATTAGTTTAATTCATAATATGGAGCATTGCGGTGTCAGACACTTGTTGCTCACTGGCTTTTCTCTCTATCTTTTTTTGCAATCCCGGCATATCGATACAAGTACACCATTGGATTTATCAAGATTCAATGGAACCTTAAATTCTTTAATGGATGGAACTGGACTCTAGGATGGAATGTAGAACTCGAAAGAGGACACGTTCTTACATATTGGGGCCACAACTATCATATTGTTGGTAAGGTGAATTTTTTAAACATTAATATGAACGAAACCTTTTCTTTTAAGTAAATCTTCTCAATGCGAGACAATTGTTTCTGAGAACTAGTTTTTATGGTTGTGAAATATTATTCATTTTCCCCACAATAGCTCTCCAGGTTGTGACATAATCCCAATGATAGGGATAGGAAACTATGTCGTACAATGTAATAATGGACTAGAACACAGTTGGAGTTTGAATTTACTCTGACTAGCATATATACTAACCAAGATGATATCACTTTTACAGAGTGAAAAATAGGAGCGCACACATGCGACAATAATCTGCGGGAAAGAAAGTCCCATTCCAATATTCGGAATACCATCCATTCGCGTATGAGATACACCTCCAAGGGATTACTCTTAATCATAGACGCTTGGAGAAATCAATAACGAGGTGAGAAACATCACCCATACGGGTGCATGCTGACTGCACCTGGTGATGGGTATTATGGATTGTGCTCTTAAAACTTTTTTATTAATTCGCACTAAGTCACATGAAATACAACAATATGTATTTTAATTAGTTCAGTTCACATCTTGCCAAAATCCACTATAGTATTTCCCCAACTCCAACTATAGATGAACTTTTATGGTTTTTCCACCAACATAGATAGATGGTCTCTGGGAGACTTGATTCACAAGGGTGTTCTGTATATATATAAAAATGTCATCCGGTCTGTAACATGCACAACAATTGGGCTGACTATTCTAAGTCACTAGGGATTCTGCATGCTCGTTCGAAGTACATAAATGTTTCAACTAGATTGGAACGAACGATTTTTTGATGGATATGTATAAACATCTTACTTGCAGCCTTGGAAAAGCCCTGTGGGCGAAACGCGCGTCGGCTGCTGTTTTCTTCTTGTGAACTGTGAAATTAAAAACAGACCTCAACCCATGAAGATTTGTTTGGACTATTCACTTCTTCTTGATAATTTTCGGATCCAGAACATATAGGGCACTGAGACATTACAGACTGTTTGGATTAATATCTGCATTTTTTGATTTTGAAAATAATGATATTGGTGTGCTCAGGTATTCTGTGTATATATGTGTGACCCAGGTTCTTTTGAATTCTGGGACTGATTGACACTTTGGTGGGTAGGTGTCATATACCTTACGAGCTCCCTAGCCATAGTTGCCTTCTGTTATAAATCAATGTTCTTATCATAATTGGCATAACTTTTGTGATGTGCGGCTCAAGTCAGGCAAACCCATTGAATTTGTGTGCAATACCTGAACTGGATGTGGGCAATACGAAGGAAAAAACTAAAATTATTAAAAGCCCAAATAGATTAGATGTTTTTATTCATGATCTTTTATTACGACCAATGTATTGTAAATAATGTCTTTTAACTATGTACATTCTGTTCTTAATATATTTATGATGTTAAAACACTTACAACCGATAGGTATGGAACAATCAGAAGACAAGATCAACTAGTAGGACTGTTGTGATTATTTTCTTTTGTAACTAGTGTATATGGACCATTTTTGGTTCTTGTATCAAAATGGTATTGCCGTTGTTTTTAAATATATGCTTAGTCTTTTATGAAATGTTTCACAAAATAAAGATTTATTTGACTTTGACTTTGACTTTAATCACCTGTTAAAGTAGTCATTGGAGAGTTTGAACATGCCTGGAAATTCAGTATTGGTTCAATATATTGATGACCTGTTGGTAGCATCAAGAACCAAGGATGCATGTGTTTCAGATACCATTCCATTACTGAATCATTTGGCAGAAGGAGGACATAAGGTGTCACCATCAAAGTTACAGTTCTGTCAGAAAGAAGTACAGTATCTAGGTCACAAGATTGCCCAATGAGTCAGACAAGTTACCATAGAAAGAATCAGAATGATACAGGGAATGAAACCTCCTAAAACTCAGAAACAGGTGAGAATGTTCCTAGGAATGGTAGGTTACTGTTGACAATGGCTCAGTGGATTACCTCTGATAGCAAAGCCATTGCAGAGACTGACAAGAGCAGATGTAAGAGACCCCATAGTGCTAAACAAGATAGAAATGGAGGCCTTTGAACAACTAAGACCAGTCTGTGTGAAGCACCAGCATTGGGTATGCCTGATTATGAGAAACAATTTGAACTGAATTGTAGTGAACACGAGGGATGGGCATTATCAGTTCTAATTAAAAGACATTGGAAATTGAGAAAGCCAATTGCATATTTGTCAGCCGTTTTGGATCCAGTTGCTAGGGCATTGCCAGGATGTCTGTAAGCAGTAGCTGCTACAAGTGTGAGTTTGGAACAGAGTGAAGGTATAGTGATGGGATACCCATTGAAACTTTATGTACCTCATTCAGTGGAAATTCTCCTCACTAGGACGAAAACACAGTTCCTTAACAATAACAGGATGACGAAGTATGAAAAAGTAATTCTGGGTGCAGATAATGTGACCATAGCGCGATGTTTAAATGTGAATCCATCTACTTTGTTACCTGATGCCATGGATGTGGAGGTGAGAAATGAAGTCGGTCATAAGTGTCTGGATGTTCTCGAGTATTGTACCAAACCAAGACCTGACATTAAGGATGAGCCATTGCCTGAATCTGATTATGTATTGTTTATAGTTGGTTCATGCCTGAGAACAGATGAGGGTGCTATGAGTGCTGCACAAGCTGTATGTACAGTGGCAGATGTCCTGGAAGCATCTTGCTTGAAGGGAATTTGTTCTGCTCAAATAGCGGAGCTGTTTGCTTTGATTCGAGCATGTGAACTGGGAAAAGAAATTAGAGTCACCATAGTGACTGACAGTCAGTATGGCTTTGGGGTTGTCCATGATTATGGACAACTGTGGTCCCAAAGAGGTTATCTAACTTCTGCAGGATCCCCCATCAGAAATGCTGAGTTTGAGAAAATGTTGATTGATGCAATCCAGTTACCTGAGAAAATTGATGTTGTAAAATGTGCAGCTCACAAGAAAGGAGATGATCATGTCACCAGGTGCAACTGCTTTATTGACTCTATTGCTAAGTACTGTGCTAAAAATCTTGCATCTATAAATCGGGACAGAAAAGAGTAACATGTTTCAAGTCCTTTAATGCTAACAACAGTAGTTGAGACCTGGCAGGAGGAAAAACAGATGCAGGAAGAAGCAAGTGAGGAAGAAAAAGACATTTGGTTAAAATCAGGATGTAGACATAGAGAAGAGGATGAAATTTGGGTTTACAAAGATGAAAGACCAGTAATGCCTGATAGTATGATCTCTAATATGGCCCGAATGTACCATGGTCAAGCTCATATTGGGAGGGACGCAATGATCAGGATGTTTAGACAGATCTGGTACAATCCCAAGTTCAGAATGATCCCTGAGAGCCTTAGTCAGTGATGTCTGGTTTGCCAGCAGGTAAACACAAGAAGAAAAGTAGTTGTGAGTTTGGGAACCATAGGACAGAAGGGAGGTCCATTTACAAGAATGCAATTGGATTTTATCGAGTTACCTCCCTGTAATAGACTTCGATATGTACTTGTGATCATTTGTCTATGTTCCTGGTGGGTGGAGGCCTTCCCTACCAAACAAAATGAATGAGTGACTTTTGCAAAACTATTGTTAAGAGAAATCATTCCACAATTTAGTTTCCCAGTAACGATTGAGACTGATCGTGGGACTCATTTTCATAATGAGTTAATACAGATGATTTGTGAGGCACTGGACATTCGTCAGAAATTACATTGTGCTTACAGACCCGAGGCTTCTGGGGTAGTTGAGCAAGTAAATGGAACAATAAAGAACAGGATTGCAAAAATTTGTTTGGCCACTGGACTGAAATGGCCTGATGCTTTGCCACTTGTTCTGATGACCCCAAGGAGCATACCTGATAAAAAGACAGGATTGAGTCCACATGAGATTCTGATGGGAAGAGTGATGAGACAAGCATTTGTGCCAGTTGATAAACTATTGACCATTTATGATGATATCATACTGGATTACTGCAAAAACCTGTCTGACGTGGTAACTTCTGTGTTACATCAGATGAAAACTGAGGCAAACTCAAAAGAGAAACATCCAGCTCATGATCTAGTCCCTGGAGATTGGGTTCGGATAAAAGTACACAGTAGAAGAAACTGCCTAGTTCCTCGCTGGCAGAAGCCAAAACAAGTCATTTTGGTTAGCACGGCTGCAGTTAAATGTACTGGTGTAAAGAGATGGGTGCACGCCAGCCACACAATCCGTGTGACTGACCCTGAGAATCCACAGGACGAAGCAGAAAACACAACTGACTCAGATTCCGGAGGTGAACCAGATAAAAGTCCAGAAACTGAAGCTCAACCTGTTCGTCGACATCTGGAAATATCAGATGCAAGTTCTGCATCTGAAGGAGAAGGTGAAGCCATCAAAATACCAAATTCTGAAGATCGACCTGAAAGTCGAGATTTGGTAAGGTCTGATACCAGTGAGGACACCGATCAAAGTGAAGACAAAACTGGTAGTCAGATAAGTACTGAAGGACAGTCTGAAATCTCTGAAAGCAGGAACAGAAATCTTGAAACTGGTGAAAAGGAAATAACTCACGATAAGGATGAGCTTCCATGTACCAGCTATGGAGAGGTCCCTAACAGAGTGAAAGAACTGACCAAAGAGAAAACAGATTCAGTGAAGAAAACAGACATTATAAAGTTCACCATAAAGGAAACTGATGGGAAATCTGAAACTGAGTCTGATGACAGTGAGGATGAAACTCAATTAAGGAGAAGCTCAAGAAAAAGAGCTTGGAGAGTGGAATGTAGCACTGTCGAACCTGAGAACAAAAGACCACGTAAAGGAGATAATTGGCCTAAGGGGAATGATGGACTGAGATTCAAACTGGTTAACAAAGCTAAAATCCAAGAAGATCAAGTAAATGAAATAACCAGTCAGAAGGATTTGTTGGGAGAAAAGATAGAGATTTTGCAAAGGCCAAAAAGAGTAAGAAGACCAAATCAAAAATACAAGTCACCTGAATGGTCATACATCGCTTTGCCTTCAATAAGGAAAGTGAATAGCAGTCAAGAAAATTTGAATTATCAGAGTGGAAAAAAAGAAAGTGAGTGAACTGAAACTCAAGAGAGAGAAAAAGGAGTACTTAAACTGGGAAACCAAAGAAAGAAAGGTGAAGGAACAAGATTGTTGATTTTTATTGATGATAACGACACTTTTAAGTGCAAAAGGATTTGAAAGGGACAATATAAAGACAGACAAGATTGTGAAAAACGCTGTGTAAAAAAAAGGAAAATGGCTACTAATGATGTAACAAGATCGAAATGTACTATTCTTAGAAAATGATGTAGAATGTGGTTAATATGTACAGGGTTATTAATGTTGGTATGGTTGATATTAGCTATTGTGATTCCTTTTAGGCCTGATTTTAAAAAATCAAAGGCAAATGAGAGTATGAGGGAAAAGGCCTGTGAGTCAAAAGGTGAAATAAAACACATGTATAAACCTGAAGTACATCAAGATAATTCAATAAGTGAATATTCCAAGAATACATTTTAGAAGTTATTGTCTGAATATGTGAGAACTATGGACGCCAGTGACTGTTATGTCTGTGTGAAATTACCAGCATCTGTATTAGAGAGTGTGACATACCACCACCTCCCATTAACATATGGGGTTAGATGTAATGTGTTAGCTAGTTTGTTTTATAAAACAGGTAAATTAGAGTACAATTATTCAAATTCTGATGATGTTTTTGCAAAATTGAAAGTCGTAGCTGAATTGAATCAAATCAAGCCTGCGAAGGTTTTTGGAGAATATTTTTTGGAAGCACACGAACTGACACATGACTATGCATTCAAAGATAATTTGACTTGTAAAATGAGAAATGAGGAGAATGCCTTTTTGGACATGGTAGAGGAAAGGATAAACCAATATAAAAGAAATGAAAAAGCAAGGAAATCTAAATCTACAATGTGGATATTTGAGGATGATAATATAGAAGGACATAATGTGAATGTGGCTATAAATTTAGATACACCACTATTAGGGAAGCTATGTATTCAAAGAGACAACACTGTGTATGATAATTATTTTGTGGGAGCGAGTCAATGTGAAGATACATATATTATAAAAGGGGGTTGGGGATTTAAAGGAGATAATGATCCCGTTTTTCCCAGTATCTATTTTGTATGTGGGAACAAAGCTTATTATAGATTGCCTTATCACTGGTATGGGTCCTGCTATGTAGGCCTGGTCTTTCCTAAAAGTTTCCATGTAGATAGAGGAACTAACGGAATTCATGAAATAGGTAAGTCGTAGAAGAAGGGAAAGTGTGATAGAAATAATAGGTGATGTTTTTGGAACATTGATACCAGCAGTGGGTATATCTTTTAATGCAAACAGAATTCAAAAGTTGTCAACGATAGTAGATCGTTAATCAACAGATACTGCAGGGGGATTTTTTTTGGGTAAACACAGAAATGATGGCTATGAGAGCTATGGTGATGCAAAATCGACTTGCTCTTGATATAATTTTGGCAAATTAGGGAGGAGTCTGTGGAATTTTGAAGGAACAGCACTGTTGCACCTTTATGCCTGATAAAAGTCCAAACATTGAAAGATATATTACAAACCTTACAGAATTGCATAAAGAAATTATACCACTGGTTGATGGTGTTCTTGAGAAACTTGGTTGAAGTTTTTCAGCTCTTAAGAAATGGTTATATGAAATAGGTAGATCAATAATAGGGAAAGTATTAATTCCAGTAACCATAATAATAGTGATATTCTTAGTCTTAAGATTAGGTTGTAAACTTAGAAAAAGAAGAAACCTTAAAAAGTCTATAAAAAAAGAATTTGAAGAAAGACAAGAAAGAGAATGTGACAAGGGGGACATTGAAATGGAAGAGTTTAAAGAGGAACTTTATCAAGACAGAAGTAAAATAGAAGATACTAGAGTATAACCCATACTAATTGAAAAGAATTTGCAACATGTTTTTGAAAATGTTATGAAAATGTTGAGTGTTATTTGGTGATAAATCACCAAACGGGGGAGTTGATAGAGCGAGGGTGAAAACAAATATTTTTTGTATACCCCTCGAGAAGTTGCCTTCCCATAACTGTAATATGTATTAATCATGTGGCTTTAAAATTAACCAACGTAGAGTAGAAAGCACACACACAAATACACGTGGGATATTAATTTGCTTGTGTTACAAACCGTAATCCATTAATTATGTGAAACTGTTTTACTAATATAGTGCGGAAATGCTATAATCTAATGAAAGGCTATGCATGAATGCTTCCTAAATGTATAATTGTGGCAGAAATGATTTGGAATGGTAAGAAAACAATGCATAATTGTGGCTTGAAAGCTCGGTAACCACTAACAGGGTGAACATAGAATGGGGGGAGGTAAACAGAATGGTTTTACTTCAAAATCTAACCTTTAATTGTGTTTGTTTCTATAATAGTTCCCGTTATGGCCCATGCAGCCTAGTAAAACTTGGAGGGTTTGCCAGACTCCGAGTGAATGTCTCTCTACGCATGCGTGACTGTGCTCGAGAGATGTGCAAGCAGCCTGTGCCTGTGCGGCTGGTGTCAAGGTCAGCGTAGCCTGAAGAGCAGAATGATGCCAAGTTAAGATGTCCGTGTCATGAGCCTGGGAAAGTGACAAGTTAAAGGACAAGGGTGAAAGAGTGTAATAATGAACAATCGGAACCTTATTGTGTATGGAGCAATGACTAGGCGAAAATATGGGAATGAGGAGATGAGGTTATCCTCATCCACCCCTTGAACGGACCAATGAGAATTGAATGTGGACCCTAAAAGTCTCAAATTTTAGATAGATAGTTAGGGAAAAAGGGTATAAAAGAGGTTGTTTGGAAGAAAGAAAAAAGCATGCTTTTGAATTACGTTTCGCACCGCAACATGCTGTCGGACTGATTGATTTTTCCTTGGTGCAAAGACTTTGACATTTTTCCTGACTTTAACTTTTGATGGGGATGGAGTCTTGATGGGAGGTGAACAACGAGAAAGAATAGAGAGGCGGTTTTTGGGAACTCTTCTGCTTTAACCTTGATTTCTATTGCCGAGAAGATTGGTAATAATTCTTTGACTCATTTTTCTGAACTATTCTGCTAATAAATGTAAACTGTTTGAATTTAATCTTCTTTTTCTTTAGGTGAATTTATAAAATGTTCAATGGTATTTAAATTAAAAGGTTTAATAAAATAAGGTCATGTTAGGAGATTAAATCTTTAAATAAAAATTAAATAAATGGAGAATTAAGCTGGTCTTGTTGTTCATTAGTTAACTTTTACTAGCTGATCCATTGACCAAACAGTGGGGTGTCTTAATGTTTTTCTCGAGAATTAAAACCATAGTAAGATCTAATAACTGCAGATGTATATAATGTACAGAATTTAGATTAAATAGATGAAGTAGGACACTCTGCTATTCCAGCAGCTCATCCTCTGGTTTTCACTGATCTTGGGAGCAGGGTGATAAAGTGTGAATGAGTGACTCGCGGTGTTATGGGCCCCAACGACGAGTAAAGTGTGATAGCTCCTAGGATATATAGTGATGGTTTGGGGGTTTGGTTTTGAGCAGCGCTGGATCAGGTGTTATTTTTTTATTTAATTATACCTTTTCTGTCATCTGTCGAATTCTCCCAGCCCCCACCACTTCACTGCGCTTACCTGTGCCGGCTACCGCTGTAGGCCACATTTACAACGCACATGCTTTCTATGCTGACACAGCTATAAAAGAATGTAAAGTTCATGTGTGTTTAGTCCCATGCTCACATTTCCTATATTACAAGAAACAGCACAGCAAACTAAGGGCCTTATTTAGAGTTTAGCTGATATGATGCTCCATCACAAACATGGTGGATGTCCCGTCCACCTCATTACAAGTGCTTTATAATACAACGGACAGCGCATCCATCACGTTTTAATGGAGGAGCCCATCCCCCAAACTCTAAATAATGCTGTAAGTTAAGATAACAACACCACTATGGTGAACCATGAGCGACATTGCTATTCATCCATCAATGAGCTTACGTGTCTCGTAGTGGCAATTAGCGATATATAAATACAATTGCAAAACAAAAAAGTCAACATATATTTGCTGTGGTAGGGATATGGAGAGGAGCTGCAAATGCGAATGTTTCTCTACTTAACAGCTCTTTTTGGGAGTGGGTTTTGAGGATGTAGACTAGCAGAGCTCAAAAAAGTAGATTACATGTTTATGTTATCATCATAATAGTCTACGTTGTGCTTGAGTCCGACATTAAGGAACCATACAAATAAAATTTGTGCACTATACTTCCTTCTGTCATTTTAGCAAGATGACTTGGACTTTCAGAGTTGCATTTGGTAAATATGTAACCATTTTAGATTGTTTTGCCTTCTAAAAATCTACTCTGCTGAATATGGAAATTTGCCCTTTTTTTAGGAAACTACAGTAGTGCAATTGAAAGTTTCTGAGTTCTAACTACCATATACACATAGATAGAAATGCATTAATTTCATTTTGTGTTTTATTCCTAGTTCTGGGCCATGACCAAACACGTCATGATTGCGCCAAATAAGTAAATCTCCGTGTATAAAATTCTAAGGCTATGTTTTGCAAAAAGAAGTGCAATATGGAAAGTAGCTGCACAGCGTGCTGTCTAGTAATGTCCAAACAACGTGTCCTATGCCTAACCTTCTCATATCATTCTAGGTGTGGAGATCTGGTTTCAAGTGGACCCCTCACACAACGCTATTGCACGTGCAGCACCTTTATTTTTTTAGATGCACCTCCTGGCATACATAGTTACTCTATGTTGCACAGCAGTGGTACCTGAAGTCTGCACTCTACATAAAATAACTATTATAAATAAGAGACCTCCACATTACACACAATCAAATGCATGCAGCAGGCGTGCCCATCAAACAATCTCGATTATATTGGGAGCTGTGACTTGTTAGTTACAGCAACAGACACATGAACAGCCTACATGGCAGGAACTGGAGCTTGTAAGGTAACACGGTTTCAATGGCATGCAGTTTAGGCGCCTATTTAATGGAAAGGTATTTCTATTTTTGTAAAATACAACTACCCCTCTATGTTTGGATACAGGTGAATAGCTTAAACATTTTTTTTTCGTTTTTCATAGTTTCTTCCTCACTACCTCCTTGCCAGTATTACATTCCCTTCAGCCTGAAATCAATACCCATGAAAGGTTTAGGTTTGTGCCCTTCTTGTTTACCCTTTCACCTCACATTACGAACCTTAATCTTCAATCAATCAGGCATTTGGTGAGTGAGCTACTCACCCGTGAGGGTTTCAAGGTGCTCGGGGCAGGGGGTTCCGGGGGTGCTGCTACTGCTCGAAGAGCCAGGTCTTGAGTAGTCGCCTGAAGGTTAGTAGGTCTTGGGTCTGCCGTAGGAGGATGGGGAGGGTGTTCCAGGACCTGGCGGCGAGGTAGGAGAACGATCTGCTGCCGGTGGTTGCTCTTCGGATGCGGGGGATGGTGGCGAGGGCGATGTCGGCGGAGCGGAGCTGGCGGTTCAGGGAGTAGAAGGTGAGTCATCTGTTGAGGTATGTTGGTCCGGTGTTGTGGAGTGCTTTGTGTTCGTGGGTGAGGAGCTTGAAGGTGATCCTCTTGTTGACGGGAAGCCAGTGCAGGTACCTCAGTAGTTTGGCCGGGGCTCCCGTGTAGAGGGTGTTTCCGTAGTCTAGCCTGTTGCTGACTAGGGCCTGGGTGACTGTTCTTCTTGTTTCGGTGGGGATCCCTATAGATCTTTTGGAGCATGCAGATGGTGTTGAAACAGGAGAATGAGATGGCGTTCACGTCATGGAGAGTGTTGGATTGAGGATGAATCCCAGGTTGCGTGCGTGGTCGGTGGGTGTTGGTGCTGCTCCCAGGGCAGTCGGCCACCAGGAGTCGGCCCAGGCTGAGGGGGTGGAGCCGAGGATGAGGACCTACGTCTTGTCCGAGTTCAGTTTTAGATGGCTGTTCTTCATCCATTTGGAGACGGCTTTCATTCCTTTGTGGAGGTTTGTTTTGGTGGAGCGAGGGTGGAACGAGGGTCCTTGGTGAAGGAGAGGTTCAGCTGTGTGTCGTTGGTGTAGGAGATGATTTTGAGGTCATGCAGTCTGTCGACGCGGGCGAGCGGGCCATGTAGATGTTGAACAGGGTCGGGCTGAGGGATGATCCTTGCGGTACACCGCAGATGATCTTGGAGGCTTTGGATTGGTAGGGGGGAGGCAGATGCTCTGTGTTCTGTCGGAGAGGAAGGAGGAGGCCCAGTCCAGTGCTTTGCCTCGGACTCCTGCGTCGTGGAGGTGAGTGAGTTAGGATGCAGTGGAAGACCATATCGAAGGCGGCTGAGAGGTCCAGGACGGTGAGGGCTGCGGTCTCGCTGTTGTCCAGCAGGGTCCTGATGAAATCGGTGACGGCGATGAGGGCCGTTTCGGTGTTGTAGTTGCTGCGGAACCCGGACTGGGACTGGTCTAAGATGTTGTTCTCCTCGAGGTAGTGGGTCAGCTGTTTGTTGATGATCTTCTCAATTACCTTCGCCGGGAATGGGCGCAGGGAGATGGGCCGGAAGTTCTTGAGCTCCCACGGGTCTGCCTCTCCGCTAAGGTCGCGGTCTCGAAGGAGATGTTGATGGCCTTGCAGAGGTGGGGTGCGATCGTGGCGCTGGATTTGTTGAAGATGTGGTGAGGGCACGGGTCTGACGAGAAGCCGAAGTGGATAGTGATCATGATTTTTATGGTGTCGTCGTTGTTGATGTTGGTCCAGGTGAGCAAGGGGTCGCTGTGGGTGGTGGCCGTGGGGTCCAAGGTGTCGTTGGCTGCCTTGATGGTCTGGTTATCGAAGCTGGTGTGGATGTCTGCGATCTTGCAGTGGAAGAAGGAGGCAAGGGAGTTGCACAGGACTTGCGATGGTGGGATGTCGTTGGTGTTGGAGCTGGCGTTGGAGAGTTTCTTCATAATGAAGAGCTCTTTGCTGTTGTGTGCGTTGTTGTCGAGGCGGTACTTGAAAGAGGTCTTTTTGGCGGATCTGATGAGGTGATGGTGTTGGCGCAATGCGTTCTTGTGGGATGAATTGTTCTCTGGTGTCTGTTCGTGGCGCCTTTTCTTCTCCAATTTTTGGCAGTTTGGAAGTCTGGAGGTCCGCGGTGAACCAGCTGACGTTACTATTGGTGCATTTTTTTTATTTTTTTTTATTTATTTATTTATTTTCAGTTCTTGTATAGCGCAGGAATGTGATCTCCGAGGAGATATCTCCGCGCTTTGTTACCGAAGGCAGGGCTGAAACAATGAAATCTGTATTGCAATAGCTGGAATTACTGGATGGAAAATAGATAAGTCTTCAGACCTTTCCTAAATGCAGCAAGATTGGAGTTTAGTCTAAGAGTGAGTGGCAATGAATTCCAGAGAGTGGGGCCTTTATATGAAAGGGCTCGACCTCCCTGTCTTTCTCTTTTAATCCTGGGGATCTGGAGAAAAGCTTGGTTTTCGGAAGGTAGGGTTCTGCCTGGCTGATAAAGTTTGAAGATTTTAGTTAAATATCTAGGGCCAATTCCAAACAAGCATTTGTGGATGGTACAACATATCTTGAATGTTACTCTCTGGCGAATGGGAAGCCAGTGTAGCTTGTTTAGTAAGGGACGAGAGGGAGATCTTGCAGGGGCGTTGAGTATCAACCTAGCAGCCGTATTTTGGGCTACTTGTAGCCTCCTCAACTGGTCCTCATTAGCAGATATAAGTAATCCATTGCAATAATCCAACCTGCTAATTACTAGGGTCTGTACAAGTGTTTTCCTATGATGATCTTCTAAATAAGGGAGAACCCTTCTAAGTAAGCAATCACCCTCATACAGGTTCCTGTAACCTGTGTGGCATGGTCTTTAAACACCATTGGTTGATCAAGCATCTGTTGGAGTGATTCTTGACCGGGGAAAGGGTGTTGGCACAGTCATCGATCCAGCTTCTGAGGTTGCTGGAGGCGGCGTCGGGGTCAGTGGCCTCAGCATGTGGGGACCGGGCAAGGGTGGTGGTTAGCTGGTCTTCGATAACTTTGCTCCAGCAGCGGCGGTGGATCTGTTGGGTGTGGTGGTGTGTGGTGGGTTTCTGGAAGGTGAAGTGAAAGCAGCGGTGGTTGGTCCAGTAGAGCACTTGTGGAGAAGATGGGATCAATTGTGGGGCCGGCAGTGTGGGTAGGAGTTGTCACAAGCTGTCCGCGTCCAAGGTTGGCGAGGTTGGCGATCAGGGTGGTTGTGATGGTGTTGTTGTTGTTCTCGAGGTGGAAGTTCAGATCTCCTAGGAGGATGTAGTACGTGGAGGCGAGGGCGTGCGTACAGATGAAGCCTGCGATGGAGTCGCTGAACTGTGGCCGGGGTCCGGGGGGTCTGTAGATCAGAGTTCCTCTGAGGGTGGTGTTGGGATCGGTGTGGATCTGGAAGTGCAGGTGTTCAGCGGTGTTGTGGGTGACGTCGGAGTTGGTCGAGACCTTGAGGATGGACTTGTGGATGATGGCGATTCCTCCTCCAACTCCGTTGGTGCAGTCTCTGCAGGTGATCTTGTAGCCATCCGGGATGGCTATGACGATGTCAGGTTCCGAGGAATTAGTCAACCAGGTCTCTGTCAGGAAGGCGATGTCCAGGGAGGTCGTGTCGAGCAGGTCCCAGAGTTCGACAGCATGTTTGCGAGCGGAGTGAGTGTCAGGAGTATGCATCGGAGGTGGTTGCGTCCTGTCCTGGTGGGTGGATTGGCAGCTCGGGTGCTGGTGAAGCTGCAGTTCATGCAGGAGAAGGGTCCTTGGGTGTGCCTCGGGGCGGCCTGGAAGCAGGTGTGTACCTGTCCAGTGTTGAGCGCTTGGAGGGTGCTGGCATTGTAGCGGAGTCAGGTGTCGTGTCGTTTACGGGGGCCAGGGTTCTGGCACTGGGCACGGTCCAGGGGCAGACGGGCACAGACGGGCTCGCCTTAGGCACACCTGCGGGACACCCACTGTGCGCAGCCGCCCAGCGGCTGCCATAAGTAGGGGAGGGGGTAAGAGAAGCAGCTGGGAGGGGGGAGCGGACGAATGGGCGAGCGGGGGGCGAGGCCGCAGGGGAACCAGTGGCAGTAATAACGGGAGGGGGGAACGGTGGAGGGAAACAGAAGGCAAAAGGCACCAAAACGATCACAGACCAACAATTGAAGCACAATACAGTACAAATGACAGTGAAAGAAAGAAAAGCAATTTAAACAGAAAACAGTACAAATACCAAAAAGCAATGGGTGAGCCGGGGTCGGGGGGCAGGCCGCAGGGGACGCAGCGGCTGGAAAAATGGGAGTGGGGACGGCGGAGGGAAACAGAAGGCAAAAGGCACAGAAATGATCACAGAACAACAATTGAAGCAAAATACAGTACAAATTACAGTGAAAGCAATTTAAACAGAAAACAGTACAAATACCAAAAATCAGACCTACGGCCTACCACTGGCCACCAGGGATGAGGTGCAGGTGGTAGCCTGTGGGTGGAGGCGGGCCTCAAACCTGGTCAACAGCAGCGGCAGCTGGGCACAGAGCAGATGCAGCAGACAGGTGGAGTTGCGCAGCGCGGGGAGCGACCTGCCTGGAAATAAGGTCAAGGGTCGAACTGGATTCCAGGAAATCTAGGGAAGTGAAGCACTGCCGAACTGTTTGGGAAGCCTCCGCTGGAATGGAAAGCTTGTTAGAGCATCTCAACAGATCACCTCATCAGAGTGGAATGGAAAAATATCACCAGAACCAAGTAAGACAAATGCAAACATCTTGATGACTTAGCAGAATGCTTTCTATTGGGTTTAGACAGCAAATCGAAAACAGAAATATTGTGGGTCAAAATATTGTGACAAGAATATCGACGACAAACAAATTGTGAAGGTAAGTTTCTATGGTAGGTAAACAAAGTTTTATTATTTATAACTCCACATGTATGTACCTTGATGATTATATATATATATATATATATATATATATATATATATATATATATATATATATATATATATATATATATATATATATATATATATATATATATATATATCTTCAAGGTATGCAGAAGTGGACTTAAGAATATTCAATCGATACTTACCTATTTGCACTTTCCTTTTCAATATTTTGTCCCTCAATATTTTTGACACGATATTCTGTCCACATAATATTTTTGTTTCCGATATCCTGTCAGAGATCCCTTTCTAAGCTTGCCCACTTCTGTCATATAATGAAGGAGCTGCATTGAATCAGCATTCTATTTTGTTTGTTTTCTTTTAACAATATGCCATCACTGTCAAAACCCTGGCTTACTATATTCCTAATTTCCCTATTTATAGCTCAAGCACTTTCTATCAAGGCGCCATATAAATTCGAGCACAAAGCAGGCATTGTGTTTGTGGGCAGCTGATGGCAGCAGGTGCTCCCACAGCCGTCTCTGAGATATGTTTATTTTCCTGCCTTCTGTGATGCCCACCATCAGACAATAATGAGGCCTGATTACATCCTCGTGAGCATCGCGCGCTGCCCCGACGGTTGCGTGAGTGCTGCATCGGCTGGAGAGCAGACCTCATATCGCCTTTTCTATTGGTAGTGCGAGGAGCTGCACTTAGGCTTTTGAACAGACTGTAATGACTATATTCAGAAGAAATATCTGCTGGAAGAAAGCCTAAACCTCTGTAGCGGGGAGGGAGCACTTTACATTTGTCAGTGGATGGAAATTGGCTCTAGGAAGAGCGATTGTTATTCTCGCTCCATAGCGAGCTTTGTTCTCCGAGGCTTGCAGTCGACATAACAGAAATTCCATCTTCTTTCTAGTGCCCCCCCATATTCTACCAGTATTGATATTCGTTTTTTACTTATTATACATGAAGGCATAATTCCCCTTGTGAAGGGAGGTGTTGGCCATACCCAAACGTCATACATTTCCAGAGCAATCCGAAGATCAATACATTTTCTGTACATCCACACACATTTTCACACTCAATCTTCACACAGAGACACAAAATCACGTGCCCACAACAACTCAAAACCATACATACGATGACACAATACACAAAAATTATATTTAAAAAATGGTATACGAAAGAGCTTCGTAATCTCTACCCCAATGAGACAACATATGTTTCATTAGTACGCAGTACCAGTAGTCGATAGTTAGAAGGTATTTTATATACATTTTATACTTGGGTACAAGCACAAATGTACGCACACTGCAAATAATGACATCCTCTATGATCAAACACACAGTAATAAGTGCAGAGGACTAACTTTCACATTTCTAAATGGGGTCATTCACTCTTGCCCTGGAAGTTTGTACCTCTAAGTGGACAAGATACATCCAATATATAAAAACAATTATTGTACACTCACTCAGTGCTTACTCCCCCGTTTAGTTTACTGAAGCACTTCCTTACATGAGCAGCATTCCACACCTTATAAGCTGTTTGGTTGGAAGGGTGGTGTTACTGTTTTTAATCCTATGTGGGAAGTGTTTACATGTTGTGTGCAATGACCACTTAGGTGCGGGTATCTTCCTACAGTGCTTAACAGTTTGGTGGATGAAGAAGTGTGGGAAAGAGACACGTAGTTTACGGTTTTCACTAAGAAGCCAGCTTTGCACACCTCTGCAGATCCCAATGTAGTATTTCTTATACATTTAGTGCACTTAGCTGGTTACTCTACTGGTTTATCCATTCTGAGATAGTTTGTTTAACATGTATGGTCCTGAACAGGCATATATTGGAAGAAGAAATGGTGGTAGGTCTGCAGGGCTGGACTTTGTTAATATCATCCCATATATGATTGTTAGCGTAAGATGTCCAGAAGTGGTCATAGTATGTAATTAGTTTGCACCTGCAGCAGTAGACTAAATTAGAATCCTCCATTGGCTGGTGGTGTGTGGCAGGTCAGTTCAGTTATTCCATGACTATTTAGGAGGTGATGGGTGGTTTATTGTTGTGGACTGCTACAGTAGTGGGCGATGGACATGAACTGTAGCATTTCTGTCTTATGTGAGTGTAGGAGCCTCATGTAGTATAAGATAATTATTTTGCAGCCTGAATGAATTACAATCGGCTGCCTGACTGCTGAGTGTTATAGTATCAGTTTTAGAGCAGAGGAGCAGGGTTAAATAAACATAATGTATTGTATGATGTCCTTTAACATAACATAACATAACATAACATAAAATAAAGTATTTTGCAAGGTGTTCATTCCTTGGTTCATATTGGATCTGAAAAACATATGTTTATTGCTAACCAACTCAATAGTAAACATTTTATCTGAGTATTCCTGCAGGGATTTGTATCTGTGCCAATAAGGTCAAATAGATTCCTGGAGTGGATACTTTAGTACAATGAGATTCTAGTCCCACACTAAACCTTGGTAGCTTGACACAAGAAAAAAAAGCTTCTTCAGAGATTGTTTTGACCTAAATGAGCAACAAGTACCCAAGCATTTACAAATAAAGGACGATAAACTTCAAAACTAGTTAGTTTAACAGATAACATACAATAAGTAAAATGTATTAATATTAAGAAGAGTAGATAAAAGGGTCTACAAACTTTAAAGAAAACATCAACAAAAAACACCCAGGAGAGCATTAGACAATGCATTCAATGTTATCATATGAGATTTGCAAAAATTAAAATATCATGTACGATGTTAGAGGGACTTTAGTATTCTCTGTGGCAGACCCATAAGTGCAAATACAATCAGGTAAAGTTAGTGGTTGGTCCATCTCACATACCATTCTACCCGATAGACTGTACAGTCTTGGGATAAGGGACACTCCCCTGGCCTGGATAAGATCGTTTCTGTGTGGCAGAACTCAGCACGTTTGCTGTCGGCCCTTTGTTTGAAAAGAAAAAAAACACTAATTTGTGGAATCCGTTAGGGTCGGCATTGAGCCCCCTCTTTTTCAATGTCTACTTAGCACCTCTGGCTGAGGTAGTTGAGGCCTGCGGGGTCAGAGTGGTTGCCTATGCTGATGACACTCAGCTTGTGTTTTCATTCAGGGATCACTCTGACAGTGGCCTGGCCAACTTTAAACGCTGCCTCTCCAACGTTTAGCTTGGATGACCGTCAACACCCTCAAGATTAATACTGACAAAACTGAGGTGCTGTTTTTCAATCAAAGGGCCCCACTTCCGCCTCCTCTGTGGTGGCCGTCAGAGCTCAACCCCCCCTTCTCCCGTTAAATCAGCATGCAATTTGGGCTTCCAAGTTGACAATGAATTGTTTTGTAAGGCTCAAATCAATAAGGTCACTTCTACATGCTTTGGCAAACTTCGCATGATTAGCAAAATCCTTCTTTTCTCCCTATGGATTCTAGGAGGACGGTCATCCATGCCCTTATCACCTCCCACCTGGACTATTCAAACAGCATTTACGTGGGGGCCCCAGCACATCTGATCAATCGGTTATAGATTGTTCAGAATGCCGCTGCTAGGCTGATATGTAACATCCCTTATCGCCATTCAATAACCCCTCATCTGTTGAAACTCCACTGGTTGCCGGTGCCCATTCGCATTCAGTTAAAGGCCCTGGTCCTGACTTTCAGGGCTTTGAATGGCATGGGACCGGCGTACCTTAGACAGAGACTGAAGCTGGTGCACTCTTCACGGGCTCTTACATCCAATCACCTCCGCCTTCTGCTCCCCCCCATTCTGGAACGTTGGAAATGGGGGGGGGGCAGAAGGCGGAGGCGATTGGATGTAAGAGCTCGGGAAGAGTGCACCAGCTTCAGTCTCCGTAGAGCATTTGCTGTGGTTATGGCTAAGCTCTGGAATAGTTTACCTTTAAGTCTCCGACTTACTAAAACTGAATCCTTGTTCAGGTGCAGCTTGAAGACCTGGCTGTTCTCCAACTTCTAGCCCACTAGCTGTCCTTGCTGCGCAGCTGTCTGCAGCGCCGGGACATCCCCGTCGGGGATAGCCGCGCGATTTAAAACCTTCAAAATAAATAAATAAATAAATAAAATCTGAGAATACTTAGCCTTGATGGTAACACACTTCCATCGTAAATGGTAACATCAGAAGTTCTGGAGACAAATCTGTACCTACATGTATAAATGCAATTTATTTGCACCATCCAAACTGTCTTTAAATAAGAAAGGGATATCACAGCTTCAATATTTTATGTTGTTTACTAGATAGCTACTTTTGTGTGCCTGTGCTGCAGGCAAATAAGTATTTTGTGTATGGTGAATTATAGTGATATACTTTGTTTTTTAATTGCACTCATAAGCATTACTGGAGAATTTCAGTGGTTTTATATATTGTAACTGGATTTGTAGCGGCTGGCCCAGCCGCAGAAATGCCCTGCTGTTCTTCGAGCAGAACGCCAGCGCGGGGCCCAGGAATATATCAGGTGTTTCTCATTGCAGCCATGACTTTTGTTGCCAGTGATCAAGGGCAGAGTGCTGCCTGAAATGCGTTTGGCCATTTGATGTGCACAAGAGGAGGAGAGCTGTGTCTGTGTGTCAACCCACAAAATAAAGGATTTAACGCTCTCTTGTGTGTGGCATTTCTACAGGGGCAACCTTTGTGACTGGATTTGTAGCGGATGGCCCAGCCGCAGAAATGCCCTGCTGTTCTTTGAGCAGACTGCCAGTGCCGGATTTCTCTCGCTGCTTGGGACAGATAGTCTGTTTTTGTGGGAGCAGCAAGGCAACAGCAGCAAGCTTTCCTCCATCCTGTGAACCACTTGGGTAAAAGGCATTTATTTTATTTCACAAATTTCGTCTGCACCCACTGGGGTTAAATATTGAGGAACTACAGGGACCATGAGGCTTTGTGGCCACGCCTACTGGGGCGGGACCCAGGAATATATCAGGTGTTCCTCATTGCAGCCGTGACTTTTGTTGCCAGTGATCAAGGGCAGAGTGCTGCCTGAAATGCATTTGGACATTTGATGTGCACAAGAGGAGGAGAGCTGTGTCTGTGTGCCAACTCACAAAATAAAGGATTTAACGCTCTCTTGTGTGTGGCATTTCTACAGGGGCAACCTTTGTGACTGGATATGTAGTGGCTGGCCCAGCCGCAGAAATGCCCTCCTGTTCTTCGAGCAGACCGCCAGTGCCGGATTTCCCTCACGGCTTGGGACGGAGAGTCCGTTTTTGTGGGAGCAGCAAGGCATTAGCAGCAAGGCTTCCTCCATCATGTGACCGACTTGAGTAAAAGGCATTTATTTTATTTGACAAATTTCGATGCATCCACTGGGGATAAATATTGAGGAACTACAGGGACCATGAGGCTTTGTGGCCACGCCTACTGGGGCAGGACCCAGGAATATATCTGGTGTTTCTCATTGCAGCCGTGACTTTTGTTGCCAGTGATCAAGGGCAGAGTGCTGCCTGAAACGCATTTGGCCATTTGATGTGCACAAGAGGAGGAGAGCTATTTCTGTGTGCCAACTCACAAAATAAAGGATTTAACGCTCCCTTGTGTGTGGCATTTCTACAGGGGCAACCTTTGTGACTGGAGATATATATCGCCAGAGGGTAGTTATAAGTTTCGCCTTTCATTAAGTTAAAGCCATTTGCTTTGCCATACAATACCATTAGCAAAGGAAATGGCTTTAACTTAATGAAAGGCGAGACCTATTGCATTTTTAATGCTTGTTGAACTGGCATCTGTGAGTTATGAGGTCTGTAATCCACCCTTTCTACGTCACTGCAGTGAATTACAACTTTTAGAATGCGGCATTCACACTAATGGCTCTCAGTGAGTCATACATAATAACACATAACATTTACAAGGACACATATCACTATAATTACAATATAACATGATAAATCACACCAAAAATTCAAAACAGAGCGCAACACAAAGACTGCAGCACAAAACAGATTACCTCTACAAATAAAATTCACAGGACAAGTGTGCCCAAACGTTTTGTCACAGATTACCACCTCCATAATCCTGTTTATATAATACAGTGGTAAAAGGTGATTAGAGCAAGCACTACCTTAACCGTGTCAGTTGAAATTGTTATGTGATCTGGCCCAATGACTCAAAAAGGTGTCCATTCTATCAAGTTACTCCTAAAGTGAGAGTTGATGAACATCCATAGAGTACTTGGGGGCATATTTTCAAGGCGGGCTGCAATAGTTTTATCGCCCTATTAGCAAGCTGTCGCTAACAGCAGTTAGCAACAGCTTGTAGGCGATAGCGAGCGGTTTGGGGCCCGCTTTGCATGTTAGCGATAATTATCGCTAATGACATGCAAAGTGGGCGTACCCAACCTTTTAGCGACTGAAAGCAGTCGCTATCGCCCATTATCAAAGCAGGTATAGCGATCCAAAAAGTTGAGCTAAGCGCGAATATCGCAAAAACCTAACGCTTGTTCAGACCACTTCTTAAGGTGTATATCCAATGGGAGGTGGATATTCAGGTTAAGACCCTATTAGCGATAATGCCTGAATATCGCTGGATTTCCAGCGATATTATTCACACATTTTGCCACCATCGCTGGAAATATTATCGCATTGGAGATAAACGTTGCTAATAGCACGTTATCTCTGCGATAAAATCTGGCGATGCGCAGTGAAAAAAAGAAATGTCGCTAAGCTTATTTAGCGATAAATATCGCTAGTTGATAATATGCCTCTTGGTCTTTTGACATGGTATTACAAAATATTTATCAAAATTTCTGTGAACCAAAATGTGATTGGCCCCTAAACCAGTTTCTGCCAAACAAGGCAGAAAAAGCGCATCGTAGTGTTCTTTTGACAAGCAGTAGGTTAGGGTAATCTGCTACGGCCCCTTGTTTAATGCAACCATAACCTATGCAATAGAAGAGACAATAAGGCTGAGAGTGCGGGGTAGAGCAGAATGTGCTACTACAAGCTTAAGGTATAAATTAGAGTTGAGAAAGAGGCAATTATCTCAGCTAAAAGCAATATTTACCAGCCATAATTAGGAGAAGCAAGGAATACACAAGTTTCAGAATTGTCCTTCGTAACAAGAGATTAATTAGTGACATGTGGGAGCTCTGGCAATGCTGCTCCCAGTGTTCTCAGAGTTTTGTACCACTCCCAGAGCACAGGTGCATCCCAAAGGTAAGCACACTGCCTGGCATACCTGCACTCAGTTAGTGTAGATGCATTGTGGTATATGCAGTGAAAAAGAATACTCATTTAAGTTAAAAGTCTTTAGTATTCACCATTATTGGTGCGACCAGTGATGTGCATCGCAAACACATGGTTTAGGAATGTCGGGCCATATTATCAAGAAAGGGCAATACATTATCGCCGCTTTTATCGGCAGGAAACTGCAGCTAAAGCGGCGATAATGGGCTTGATAATATGCCCTTGCGAATTCCCACAGAATCCCAGGTTCTGGTGATAACCTGGGCTTCTATGGGCATTCACAAGGGCATTTTATCAAGCCCATTATCGCCGCTTTAGCGGCAGTTTCCTGCCGATAAAAGCGGCGATGATGATTCGCCCTTTCTTGATAATATGGCCCGTCATTCTTCAGTAAATATTAACAAGTGAAATTTTGGGGTGCTGGCAATACTGCTTACAGTCTTCTCAGGTTTTTGTACCACTTCCAGAGCGTTGGTGCATCTCAGTCAATCAGAAGAGGAGGGAGCACACTGCCTGGCATACCAGAACACAATTAACCAAGCGCATTGCGGTAAATGAAGTGCATTAAAACACTCACTCCAGTTGAAAGTCATTTGTATTCACCATTGTTGGTGTAGAAAGTGTGGTGTATCGAGTGCTTAAAATGGAAAAATAGAAATGGGAAGTATTCAAGAGAAGTAGGGTAAGTTCTCCTCGCATCATTGATTCAATGACCCAGGAGGCTTACAGTTTTTTCCTAATGTTTTTTCCTAATGTTGCTGAGCGACTGTAGAACTCATGTCAGCCCACAACCAGGGCCGGTCTGTGGACAGACACAGACACCGGCCCTTGCTAACTGCTCAGTTGGTCCCCCCTGGGGTGGGGGGAAGTGCAGCCGAGCAGTTTGCGAGGGCCGGTTTCGGCCAATTTTGTTACAGGGGCCTATGGGGAAATGCCCGGTGCCCGCGATGGCCACAACATAACAAAAAATTGATGGTGTCCTGCCCCTTCTAGGGACATACCCCAAAAAAGATATATGTAGTCCTTGCAAGGCACTACGGAGTGCTCCTTGAAGGAGCAGTGAATAATGATAGAGCGGCTGTGGCCATTCATATATTATTGACCAATAAGAAGAATGGGGGACGCACAGTTATATTTTCATTTATCAAATGTTCACAACTCCATCGAGTTCCAAAAATGCAAACTGCTCCAATGCATTTCGGGCCATATGCCCTTCATCTGGGAGCTCTACAATGTAAATATAAAGACATAGCACTATTATTTCTAAGGTGACAACAAAGGTGTAAAATAACAAAATGAAACTGTCTGGGTATTACGCAATGCGTAGCAAGCAGGTAGGTACCGGTGGGGGGTGCTAACGGGTGGCCGACATCTAAAAATAAAGATAAAAGCATACGTGAGCTAAAGGTGAAGTGATCTCAGTGCAGGTTCACATCCTGTGTGGGTATTTTAACGTGCCTATAAACGGACAAAGGTTAGCAATATGAGTGCAGGTTCATATCGTGAGCCGGTATTTTAAGGTACCTATAACGGACAAACGTTAGCAGTATGAGTTTTTAGCACTCACGTGTCATCTGACGATGGGAGAATCTAAACGTAAGAAAACATAAGGGAATATGCCCGGAGTTAAAAAACTATATCAAGAGTCATAAAGTATATCAATATCGTACCGTATTAACAAAGATGCGGCAAGGTGCCGACTTACTTAATGTTTGTCTGGCATGGTGCCTGGGTGGTTAGCAGAAATCTATCTCGTCCGGCTACAGCAGTCGGTGTTTCAACCCGGAAGGGGAAAGTCGAGATTTAAAAAGGTGCCGTGGTGAACAGTGTGAAAGGACTAAGGTGTAACAACAGTCGGCGGCCATATTAGGTGAACGGAGAAAATCATGCAGTATGTGAGGTGTGAGTCAAAACTTTAGAAAACGATATACATATAAGCAAAACAGTAGAGGACGATACACATATAAGTGAAAAGGACAATCAATGAAAGGTACGGATTGTTAAACAATACTGAGAAAAGCAATCATTAATAAAAGACATGATATGTTAACCAATAATAACCAGTACTAAAAAGGATGAATCATATAATGCAGCACTAATGGAAGTACAGTTTAGGACATGTAATACCAGGAGGGTATTTCATAGGAAACAGGAAAATTCGTTGAGTCCCATCGGTTTCATGGATTGCATTTTAAAGATCCAAGCAATCTCTCTTTGTAACAGGTGTTTATTATTGTCCATACCCTCTCCTTCCTTGACAACCTCAAGTATCATGAACTTAAGTTGGGAAATGTTGTGTCTGGTTTCATTGAAATGCACTGCGACATTAGATTTAGTGTTCTTCAACCTTATGTTTGATTTATACTCGTTGATACGAGTCTTGACCTTCCTCTCAGTCTTGCCTATATAAATCATTCCAAATGGGCATTTAATCAAATATATAACGTTGGAAGTATCACATGTAGCGTTAACGTTCAGTTTGATATCAGTTCCTTTCATGGGGTGGTTGACAGAATTACCTCTAATGATGTTATTGCAAATCCCACAATTCATGCAGGGTCTTGTGCCTTTTGTGGTTACTTGAGTCGTGATTTTTTTATTTAGGATTTCTTTAAAATTTGCACCACGGTGTAAGCAAAGATGGGCGGATCTTTAAATGTGGTTCCAAAATCAGGTTCAGCACTCAATATAGGCCAGTGTCGTAAAATAATCTTTTTATAAGCTACACTTAGGGTGGAAAATTTAGACACCAGAACCATTCTGGCTCTATTGTCCCTTGTAGTTCTGGACAGCAATTTTTCTCTCTTGGTCTGTAGTGCACTCTTTTTGGCCTGTTCAATCAGGGGTTCAGGGTATCCTCTATCATAAAACCTCCTTCCCATTTCGTCAAGCCGATGTTCGGTCTGTATCTGATTGGAAATGATTCTTCTGACTCGTAGCATTTGAGACGATGGTAAATGCTGTTTGAGTGACCCTTGATGGAAGCTTGCGTAATGCAGGGTGTTGTTTCTGTCCGTTTTTTTACGGAAAAGATCAGTTTCAAAACCAGTTGCTGTGATAGTTATTTTTACATCCAAAAAGGTTATGGTATTTTTATTAGTCTCCCACATGAATTGTATACGCTCATTAGCGCAGTTCAGAGTGGTCAATGATTGTAGAAGAGTTTCTTCAGTGTCCTTCCAGACGATAAACACGTCGTCGATATACCTGGCATACATTTTGATATTGTCGGTCCAGTTAGGGTTGTCATAAATATTTTCTTGTTCGAAATATTTAATGTAAATGTTGGCATATGTCGGTGCGGCACAGTTCCCCATCGAGGTACCGGACAGCTGGAGGTACCAATTGTCATTATACTGAAAGTAGCTTTGGTAAAGCGTAAAAATCATCAGTTCCATCAGGAATTGTTGCATCCCTGGTTCTATGTTGGTTTCAAGCATCGCTTTTTCTATTGCCTCTATCCCGCCATCATGGGGGATCGAGGTGTAAAGAGAACGGACATCCGCTGTACATAATGTCAGGTGTTCTTCTTCTGAAATATTAATTTGAGCCAATTTAATTAGAAAGTCAGTTGTGTCTTGGACATAGCTATTCATTTGTCTCACTATAGGTTGCAGGTACCTGTCTAGAAATTTGCCCACGGGTTCATGAAGAGAGCTTTTGGTCAAAACTAAAGGTCTGAATGGGGGGTCTTCAAGGCCCTTGTGAATCTTTGGAGTCATATGTATGGTGGGTCTTCTTGGTAATGGTTTCAATAGGTATTTTCTAATTCTGTCGTCAATAGTGCCCATATCATGAGCCTTATTGACGATGTTAGTTAACATCTCTTTGAATTGCATGGTAGGATTATTCGGAAGTTTCATATAAATCTGTTTGTCATGGATATGTTCATAAACGTTCTGATCATACATAGTGGAATTCACTACCACCAATGCTCCTCCCTTGTCAGCCTTAATGCATTTGATATGCTCATTGCTTGCAATTCTCCTCAAGGTGTCATAATCCTTCTGTGTCATATTTCGGTGCGAAGTTCTGTTGTAGTTGAGTTTAGAAATATCCTATTTTACAAGGGTTTCGAAAAGATCTATACTTTTGTGGCTCGTGGGGGCTTCAAAAGTACTATCCGGTCTAAGTCCCATGAGTTGGTCAGGTTTCTTAGGTGTAGGGGGTATCATATGATCAAAAAAATGTCTCAACCTTAGCTTGCGTGTGAATTTATATGTACTTATTTGAAGTTCCAAATGGTTGGTCCTGGTGGTGGGTATGAAGGAAGTTCTTCTGGATAATAGATTCATTTCATGCGCATTCAAGGTCGTATTAGAAATGTTGATGACTAAGTGTTCTTTTTCTTGTTGTCCTTTTTCGTGCTCCGAGTACTGGTGTGTGTTGTTTCTTTCTCTTTTTCTTTTTCTAAGACCCCTCCTGGGTCGCCTCGGGTATCTTGTCCTTCGACTAAAAAAGGTACCGCAGTTGATGAGCCTGCTTGTTGGTTAGTGTGACTATCCATGATGGTAGCGGTTTCATTGATTCGGTGTCGGTCCAGTATGTTAACGTTACTTGAAGGGCGATTACATGCATCACTCCCTCAAGAGGAGGTATCCGTCTGTGGGTTGTATGGTTTATTTCTCCTGCGTTGGGCATACACGTCTGCCCACGTGTATACTTCCCCCAGTTTATAGTCTTGAGTGTCTCTCCGAAATTTCCTAATTTTTCGGTCATTGATTTCTCAGGAGTGCTTGTCTAATTGCACTTTAATATCTTCAAGGATTTTTGACAATTCTTCAGTAGATGCCATATTGGATAGTTCAGATTCAACTTCCTTGATTTCTTTGTTGAGTTCGAAAAGAATGCTAGACAACTCTTGGACGATGAGTAGTATTAAATCCAAGCTACATTTATTGAGAATGGCGTTCCATTTCTCTTGGAAAGCCTTCGAATTTTTGCGTAGCGACGGATTGAGCCCTATACGTAACCCTCTGGGGATCCGCATCGAGCGATGGTACCTAAGTAGGGTACTGGCATGAAGCTTCTGATTTACTTCTCATTTGGATAAATAAAGTAACTGTCGAATACATTGTTCCTTAGTGCGGCAAGAAGTGCTGTAGGCTATATCTTCATTAATCAGAGCATAAATGCGAGCTGTTTCACTTTCGTCAAAAGCCAGGGTATCTGCTCTGGCATCAGTAGATCTGGCAATTTCATCATACTGCATATTTGAGTGTGGCGTCCAATCCTTCTATGGACGGAAAAAGTTAGGAGTGACCAAAAAGAAGAATGGGGGACGCACAGCTATATTTTCAAAGTCTTTTTGTTTTTGATAAAAAAGTATGTAGTAGAAGTGGGGTGCTCCAACCAGGTGGCGTGTCCGTCCAAACACGTCTGTAGAATAAATCCTATTTATTTGCCACCATAAAACAATGGTAGCATCCCTGTCATGTGGGCACACCTTGGGTTCTCGTCAAGCAAGACTCCACAGAAGATGACGTTATCAATTTATTCTTATATCATCATTAATCTTCATGATAACATTCTATTCAATGTGGTTTTCAATGATTGTATCAAATGTTCACAACTCCATCGAGTTCCAAAAATGCAAACTGCTCCAATGCATTTCGGGCCATTTGCCCTTCATCTGAGAGCTCTACAATGTAAATATAAAGACATAGCACAAAATTTCTAAGGTGACAACAAAGGTGTAAAATAACAAAATGAAATTGTCTGGGTATTACGCAATGCGTAGCAAGCAGGTAGGTACCGGTGGGGGGTGCTAACGGGTGGCCGACATCTAAAAATAAAGATAAAAGCATACGTGAGCTAAAGGTGAAGTGATCTCAGTGCAGGTTCACATCCTGTGTGGGTATTTTAACGTGCCTATAAACGGACAAAGGTTAGCAATATGAGTGCAGGTTCATATCGTGAGCCGGTATTTTAAGGTGCCTATAACGGACAAACGTTAGCAGTATGAGTTTTTAGCACTCACGTGTCATCTGACGATGGGACAATCTAAACGTAAGTAATCATAAGTGATTATGCCCGGAGTTAAAAAATATATCAAGAGTCATAAAGTATATAAATATCGTACTTTATTAACAAAAATGCGGCAAGGTGCCGACTTACTTAATGTTTATCTGGCATGGTGCCTGAGTGGTTAGCAGAAATCTATCTAGTCCGGCTACAGCGGTCGGTGTTTCAATCCGGAAGGGGAAAGTCGAGAATTAAAAAGGTGCCGTGGTGAACAGTGTGAAAGGACTAAGGTGTAACAACAGTCGGCGGCCATATTAGGTGAACGGAGAAAATCGTGCAGTGTGTGAGGTGTGAGTCAAAACTTTAGAAAACGATATACATATCAGCAAAACAGTAGAGGACGATACACATATAAGTGAAAAGGACAATCAATGAAAGGTACGGACTGTTAAACAATACTGGGAAAAGCAATCATTAATAAAAGACATGATATGTTAGCCAATAATAACCAGTACTAAAAAGGATGAATCATATAATGCAGCACTAATGGAAGTACAGTATAGGACATGTAATACCAGGAGGGTATTTCATAGGAAAGAGGAAAATTCCAAACGATCGTTGAGTCCCATCGGTTTCATGGATTGCATTTTGAAGATCCAAGCAATCTCTCTTTGTAACAGGTGTTTATTATTGTCCATACCCTCTCGTTTCTTGACAACCTCAAGTATCATGAACTTAAGTTGGGAAATGTTGTGTCTGGTTTCATTGAAATGCACTGCGACATTAGATTTAGTGTTCTTCAACTTTATGTTTGATTTATACTCGTTGATACGAGTCTTGACCTTCCTCTCAGTCTTGCCTATATAAATCATTCCACATGGGCATTTAATCAAAGATATAACATTGGAAGTATCACATGTAGCGTTAACGTTCAGTTTGATATCAGTTCCTTTCATGGGGTGGTTGACAGAATTACCTCTAATGATGTTATTGCAAATCCCGCAATTCATGCAGGGTCTTGTGCCTTTTGTGGTTACTTGAGTCGTGATTTTTTTATTTAGGATTTCTTTAAAATTTGCACTACGGGTGTAAGCAAAGATGGGCGGATCTTTAAATGTGGTTCCAAAATCAGGTTCAGCACTCAATATAGGCCAGTGTCGTAAAATAATCTTTTTATAAGCCACACTTAGGGTGGAAAATTTAGACACCAGAATCATTCTGGCTTCATTGTCCCTTGTAGTTCTGGACAGCAATTTTTCTCTCTTGGTCTGTAGTGCACTCTTTTTGGCCTGTTCAATCAGGGGTTCAGGGTATCCTCTATCATAAAACCTCCTTCCCATTTCGTCAAGCCGATGTTCGGTCTGTATCTGGTTGGAAATGATTCTTCTGACTCGTAGTATTTGAGACAATGGTAAATGCTGTTTGAGTGACCCTTGATGGAAGCTTGCGTAATGCAGGGTTTTGTTTCTGTCCGTTTTTATACGGAAAAGATCAGTTTCAAAACCAGTTGCTGTGATAGTTATTTTTACATCCAAAAAGGTTATGGTATTTTTATTAGTCTCCCACATGAATTGTATACGCTCATTAGCGCAGTTCAGAGTGGTCAATGATTGTAGAAGAGTTTCTTCAGTGTCCTTCCAGACGATAAACACGTCGTCGATATACCTGGCATACATTTTGATATTGTCGGTCCAGTTAGGGTTGTCATAAATATTTTCTTGTTCGAAATATTTCATGTAAATGTTGGCATATGTCGGTGCGGCACAGTTCCCCATCGAGGTACCGGACAGCTGGAGGTACCAATTGTCATTATACTGAAAGTAGCTTTGGTAAAGCGTAAAAATCATCAGTTCCATCAGGAATTGTTGCATCCCTGGTTCTATGTTGGTTTCAAGCATCGCTTTTTCTATTGCCTCTATCCCGCCATCATGGGGGATCGAGGTGTAAAGAGAACGGACATCCGCTGTACATAATGTCAGGTGTTCTTCTTCTGAAATATTAATTTGAGCCAATTTAATTAGAAAGTCAGTTGTGTCTTGGACATAGCTATTCATTTGTCTCACTATAGGTTGCAGGTACCTGTCTAGAAATTTGCCCACGGGTTCATGAAGAGAGCCTTTGGTCAAAACTAAAGGTCTGAATGGGGGGTCTTCAAGGCCCTTGTGAATCTTTGGAGTCATTGGTATGGTGGGTCTTCTTGGAAATGGTGTCAATAGGTATTTTCTAATTCTGTCGTCAATAGTGCCCATATCATGAGCCTTATTGACGATGTTAGTTAACATCTCTTTGAATTGCATGGTAGGATTATTCGGAAGTTTCATATAAATCTGTTTGTCATGGATATGTTCATAAACGTTCTGATCATACATAGTGGAATTCACTACCACCAATGCTCCTCCCTTGTCAGCCTTAATGCATTTGATATGCTCATTGCTTGCAATTCTCCTCAAGGTGTCATAATCCTTCTGTGTCATATTTCAGTGCGAAGTTCTATTGTAGTTGAGTTTAGAAATATCCTGTTTTATAAGGGTTTCGAAAAGATCTATACTTTTGTGGCTTGTGGGGGCTTCAAACGTACTATCCGGTCTAAGTCCCATGAGTTGGTCAGGTTTCTTAGGTGTAGGGGGTATCATATGATCAAAAAAATGTCTGAACCTTAGCTTGCGTGTGAATTTATATGTACTTATTTGAAGTTCCACATGGTTGGTCCTGGTGGTGGGTATGAAGGAAGTTCCTCTGGATAATAGATTCATTTCATGCGCATTCAAGGTCGTATTAGAAATGTTGATGACTAAGTGTTCTTTTTCTTGTTGTCCTTTTTCGTGCTCCGAGTACTGGGGTGTGTTGTTTCTTTCTCTTTTTCTTTTTCTAAGCCCCCTCCTGGGTCGCCTCAGGTATCTTGTCCTTCGACTAAAAATGGTACCGCAGTTGATGAGCCTGCTTGTTGGTTAGTGTGACTATCCATGATGGTAGCGGTTTCATTGATTCGGGGTCGGTCCTGTATGTTAACGTTCCTTGAAGGGCGATTAGATGCATCACTCCCTCAAGAGGAGGTATCCGTCTGTGGGTTGTATGGTTTATTTCTCCTGCGTTGGGCATACATGTCTGCCCACGTGTATACTTCCCCCAGTTTATAGTCTTGAGTGTCTCTCCGAAATTTCCTAATTTTTCGGTCATTAATTTCTCTGGAGTGCTTGTCTAATTGAACTTTAATATCTTCAAGGATTTTTGACAATTCTTCAGTAGATGCCATATTGGATAGTTCAGATTCAACTTCCTTGATTTCTTTGTTGAGTTCGAAAAGAATGCTAGACAACTTTTGGACGATGAGTAGTATTAAATCCAAGCTACATTTATTGAGAATGGCGTTCCATTTCTCTTGGAAAGCCTTCAAATGTTTGCGTAGCGATGGATTGAGCGCTATACGTAACCCGCTGGGGATCCGCATCGAGCGATGGTACCTAAGTAGGGTACTGGCATGAAGCTTCTGATTTACTTCTCATTTGGATAAATAAAGTAACTGTCGAATACATTGTTCCTTAGTGCGGCTAGAAGCGCTTAGAGACCCTGGGGTGATAATGCGCGATATAAATTGAAATAAATAAATAAATAAGTGCTGTAGGCTATATCTTCATTAATCAGAGCATAAATGCGAGCTGTTTCACTTTCGTCAAAAGCCAGGGTATCTGCTCTGGCATCAGTAGATCTGGCAATTTTATCATACTGCATATTTGAGTGTGGCGTCCAATCCTCCTATGGGCGGAAAAAAGTTAGGAGTGACCAAAAAGAAGAATGGAGGACGCACAGCTATATTTTCAAAAGTCTTTTTGTTTTTGATAAAAACGTATGTAGTAGAAGTGGGGTGCTCCAACCAGGTGGCGTGTCCGTCCGAACACGTCTGTAGAATAAATCTTATTCATATGCCACCATAAAACAATGGTAGCATCCCTGTCATGTGGGCACACCTTGGGTTCTCGTCAAGCAAGACTCCACAGAAGATGACGTTATCAATTTATTCTTATATCATCATTAATCTTCATGATAACATTCTATTCAATGTGGTTTTCAATGATTGTATCAAATGTTCACAACTCCATCGAGTTCCAAAAATGCAAACTGCTCCAATGCATTTCGGGCCATTTGCCTTTCGTCTGGGAGCTCTACAATGTAAATATAAAGACATAGCACTACATTTCTAAGGTGACAACAAAGGTGTAAAATAACAAAATGAAACTGTGTGGGTATTACGCAATGCGTAGCAAGCAGGTAGGTACCGGTGGGGGGTGCTAACGGGTGGCCGACATCTAAAAATAAAGATAAAAGCATACGTGAGCTAAAGGTGAAGTGATCTCAGTGCAGGTTCACATCCTGTGTTGGTATTTTAACGTGCCTATAAACGGACAAAGGTTAGCAATATGAGTGCAGGTTCATATCGTGAGTGGGTATTTTAAGGTGCCTATAACGGACAAACGTTAGCAGTATGAGTTTTTAGCACTCACCTGTCATCTGACGATGGGAGAATCTAAACGTAAGAAAACATAAGGGAATATGCCCGGAGTTAAAAAATATATCAAGAGTCATAAAGTATATAAATATCGTACCGTATTAACAAAAATGCGGCATGGTGCCGACTTACTTAATGTTTATCTGGCATGGTGCCTGGGTGGTTAGCAGAAATCTATCTTGTCCGGCTATAGCGGTCGGTGTTTCAACCCGGAAGGGGAAAGTCGAGAATGAAAATGGCGCCGTGGTGAACAGTGTGAAAGGACTACGGTGTAACAACAGTCGGCGGCCATATTAGGTGAACGGAGAAAATCGTGCAGTGTGTGAGGTGTGAGTCAAAACTTTAGAAAACAATATACATATCAGCAAAACAGTAGAGGACGATACACATATAAGTGAAAAGGACAATCAATGAAAGGTATGGATTGTTAAACAATACTGAGAAAAGCAATCATTAATAAAAGACATAATATGTTAACCAATAATAACCAGTACTAAAAAGGATGAATCATATAATGCAGCACTAATGGAAGTACAGTATAGGACATGTAATACCAGGAGGGTATTTCATAGGTAACAGGAAAATTCCAAACGATCGTTGAGTCCCATCGGTTTCATTGATTGCATTTTGAAGATCCAAGCAATCTCTCTTTGTAACACATGTTTATTATTGTCCATACCCTCTTGTTTCTTGACAACCTCAAGTATCATGACCTTAAGTTGGGAAATGTTGTGTCTGGTTTCATTGAAATGCACTGTGACATTAGATTTAGTGTTCTTCAACCTTATGTTTGATTTATGCTCGTTGATGTGAGTCTTGACCTTCCTCTCAGTCTTGCATATATAAATCATTCCACATGGGCATTTAATCAAATATATAACATTGGAAGTATCACATGTAGCGTTAACGTTCAGTTTGATATCAGCTCCTTTCATGGGGTGGTTGACAGAATTACCTCTAATGATGTTATTGCAATTCCCGCAATTAATGCAGGGTCTTGTGCCTTTTGTGGTTATTCGAGTCGGGATTTTTTTATTAAGGATTTTTTTTAAATTTGCACCACGGGTGTAAGCAAAGATGGGCGGATCTTTAAATGTGGTTCCAAAATCAGGTTCAGCACTCAATATAGGCCAGTGTCGTAAAATAATCTTTTTATAAGCTACACTTAGGGTGGAAAATTTAGACACCAGAACCATTCTGGCTTCCTTGTCCCTTGTAGTGCTGGACAGCAATTTTTCTCTCTTGGTCTGTAGTGCACTCTTTTTGGCCTGTTTAATCAGGGGTTCAGGGTATCCTCTATCATAAAACCTCCTTCCCATTTCGTCAAGCCGATGTTTGGTCTGTTTCTGATTGGAAATGATTCTTCTGACTCGTAGCATTTGAGACAATGGTAAATGCTGTTTGAGTGACCCTTGATGGAAGCTTGCGTAATGCAGGGTGTTGTTTCAATCCGTTTTTTTTCGGAAAAGATCAGTTTCAAAACCAGTTGCTGTGATAGTTATTTTTACATCCAAAAAGGTTATGGTATTTTTATTAGTCTCCCACGTGAATTGTATATGCTCATTAGCGCAGTTCAGAGTGGTCAATGATTGTAGAGGAGTTTCTTCAGTGTCCTTCCAGACGATAAACACGTCGTTGATATACCTGGCATACATTTTGATATTGTCGGTCCAGTTAGGGTTGTCATAAATATTTTCTTGTTCGAAATATTTCATGTAAATGATGGCGTATGTCGGTGCGGCACAGTTCCCCATTGAGGTACCGGACAGCTGGAGGTACCAATTGTCATTATACTGAAAGTAGCTTTGGTAAAGCGTAAAAATCATCAGTTCCATCAGGAATTGTTGCATCCCTGGTTCTATGTTGCTTTCAAGCATCGCTTTTTCTATTGCCTCTATCCCGCCATCATGGGGATCGAGGTGTAAAGAGAACGGACATCCGCTGTACATAATGTCAAGTGTTCTTCTTCTGAAATATTAATTTGAGCCAATTTAATCAGAAAGTCAGTTGTGTCTTGGACATAGCTATTCATTTGTCTCACTATAGGTTGCAGGTACCTGTCTATAAATGTGCCCACGGGTTCATGAAGAGAGCCTTTGGTCAAAACTATAGGTCTGAATGGGGGGTCTTCAAGGCCCTTGTGAATCTTTGGAGTCATGTCTATGGTGGGACTTCTTGGAAATGGTTTCAATAGGTATTTTCTAGTTCTGTCGTCAATAGTGCCCATATCATGAGCCTTATTGACGATGTTAGTTGACATCTCTTTGAATTGCATGGTAGGATTATTCGGAAGTTTCATATAAATCTGTTCGTCATGGATATGTTCATAAACTTTCTGATCATACATAGTGGAATTCACTACCATCAATGCTCCTCCCTTGTCACCCTTAATGCATTTGATATGCTCATTGCTTGCAATTCTCCTCAAGGTGTCATAATCCTTCTGTGTCATATTTCGGTGCGAAGTTCTGTTGTAGTTGAGTTTAGAAATATCCTGTTTTACAAGGGTTTCGAAAAGATCTATACTTTTGTGGCTCGTGGGGGCTTCAAAAGTACTATCCGGTCTAAGTCCCATGAGTTGGTCAGGTTTCTTAGGTGTAGGGGTTATCATATGATCAAAAAAATGTCTCAACCTTAGCTTGTGTGTGAATTTATATGTACTTATTTGAAGTTCCAAATGGTTGGTCCTGGTGGTGGGTATGAAGGAAGTTCCTCTGGATAATAGATTCATTTCATGCGCATTCAAGGTCGTATTAGAAATGTTGATGACTAAGTGTTCTTTTTCTTGTTGTCCTTTTTCGTGCTCCGAGTACTGGGGTGTGTTGTTTCTTTCTCTTTTTCTTTTTCTAAGACCCCTTCTGGGTCGCCTCGGGTATCTTGTCCTTCGACTAAAAAAGGTTCCGCAGTTGATGAGCCTGCTTGTTGGTTAGTGTGACTATCCATGATGGTAGCGGTTTCATTGATTCGAGGTCGGTCCTGTATGTTAACGTTCCTTGAAGGGCGATTAGATGCATCACTCCCTGAAGAGGAGGTATCCGTCTGTGGGTTGTATGGTTTATTTCTCCTGCGTTGGGCATACACGTCTGCCCATGTGTATACTTCCCCCAGTTTATAGTCTTGAGTGTCTCCGAAATTTCCTAATTTTTCGGTCATTGATTTCATATATTATTTACATTTTACTTTATTTTTAAATAAATTTCCACCGGAACACCTAGGGCCTCAGTTAGATGTTGTGCAGAATTGCTTCTGTCCGTGACTCGGTCCTGGGCACGACCAACACCCGGTCGGTTGTCCCAACTGTCTCATTACAGATGTGACCGAATACGGTTTGGTCGCATTGTACGTTTCTCAATGGGAGCCGGAAACCGGCTGTAACACAAGCTTCCATTGAGAAAAGGGATGTGCAGTTCATCCCTTCACCACGTGGCAGGCAGCATGGGATGCAGGGGACAACAGGAGGGCGCCATAGGTGCCCCCTTTGCCTCCAACTGTAGGCCGTGCACCAAAGGGGGTCTGCTGGGTTCCCCAAAGTAGAGTTCCGTCAGCCTCTCTGTGTCAGAAAGGCCAGCACAGAAAACCTGCTGAAACCCAGCATTGTAATCTCAAAAGTGAAAAATGCCTGCCCTTGAGATCACAGGCTGGATTCCTACTAGCCGACGGTTTCTCCAAACCCGTCGAAAGTCAGCAAGAATGACTGGCAGGTTTAGGTTACGACCACCTCCATCGTAATGATGCAGTTGTAAAGTAAACAGAGGGTCAGAGCCTTTTACGTCCGCATTGTATTCTGCCTCCCAGTGTTTCTTTTCCTTTGGGGGCTGTTGGGGAGCACAAGGGCCCCCCTCATTCCTGTTGGCTCTGTGCAAGAAACTCTATAGGGCCACGTAGGAGCTGGAATTGCTTTTTTAATTTAAAGCTCAATGCCCACCCAGGCAACTGCTCTTGTTGGGGACTGTGGGTGGAGCTCCATGGCCCCTGCAGCCACATTGGCTTCCTGCTCCTGTAGAAGGCAGCATTTTTCATTTTTATTTTGGGAGCACGCTCTGGTGTCCACCGGGGGATCCTCACAGAAGGTCCCTCGTTGAAGCTGCACAGGGAGGCCCATAGCCCCCACAGCCCCACCTGCTTCCCTCATACATACATCCTGAGTGCAGCAGGACCTGGCATTGCTCCTGCCCTGTGGGAGCAGATTTATTTTGCTCCTGCAGTGTGAGAATAGTTCTAAGTAATTCCCTGCCTGAGAGGATATAGACTAACCGCTAGGGCAGTCACTCTCAAATCGGGAGGAACCGGGTTCGAGTCTCGGCATTGACGTTCATCATCCTGTGATTCTGGGCAAATCCCTAAATCTCACCGTGCCTAACAAAAATGAATGTGTCCTTGTGTAACGCAACTGGTGCTCATGTAAACATCTCTCATACCTTTGGGTCAAGTTTGTGCTATATAAAACTACGAAAAAAAACAACAACATTAAAAAAAAGAGTGAGGCAGGGAAAATGTTTTTACCCAAAGGTGGGATCACAATTCTCTTTTCCTGTCCACGCTCTCCGGCAGGGAAATAGATGGTGTCCCAGGGCTTTGGGACCCAGGGACACTGGCTATGGGAGGGGGCCCGAGAGATCCCCCTCTCCAATTGCCAGTTTGTGGACTGAACTTGAATCCAAAAATATTTATATATACTTTTTGTATACATCTTTTGTAGATGCGTTGGTGTGCAGGTACTAATGTTTCCTGAGCTGCAGAACTTGCTATCCTACAGGGAGAATTTTGTGCCAATTGATGCAGTATATCTCAATACGGGAGCTAAGGGGGTTAACGTTCCTTTGTGTTGGGGGGCATTGTCTGGCCACAAATAAAATGGCTCCTCTGTGTCGTGAGGAGCCCAGGATGGCAGCTGGAGCTTCCTGGGAGCCATCTGCGAGCCCTGCATTCTTGTAAAAAGTAGTGTGAAGCTCAGGAGTTGAGAAACGGTGAATCCAGTGCCACAAAGTGCCCCTACACTGAAGCTTCACGGCTGAGAGCCGAGCATGGCCTTTAACTCAACGCAGACCGTGGCCACAGTGTGAAGTGGGGGCCGACGATATTGCTAGACAGAGGAGCATAGGCCAAAGACCTATACCTCCCACCAGGGCAACTCAGGAGTGGACTCCAGCACCTCACAGCAACACAGCATCGAGAGGTGTCCCTGCCCACATTTCACCCCAGCCAAGATGAACCAGGCCTACTCTGTGGTGGAGGACTGCGGGCTGCAAACTGATGGGCAGAGAGAACCCTGCCCGCCCTAGATGGCCACACATTGAGTTGTCAGCACCCTCTCTCTCCACACTGAGCCGATGAAAGTGGGGGCCATGAAGACTCAACACCAAGTGACACCCCGGTTCACTCTCCCTCCTTCATTGCAGTGCTAAGGCGGAGAGGACTACAGGAGCAACCAAGCCCCATGGCGTGCAGCACCCCCCACCCGACTGGCTGCTGCATGGTCCCACAGAAATGCAAGCGCAAACAACCCAGTGGTACAGGTCAAGGCCACTCGAGGCGGGGCCTTCTGCCACAGAGCAGTTCCTCCTCGCTTGCTTCTGCTGGCCCTGATGGGCCACCACGAGGCTGCCACTTGACCCTGGGATGGCTGGCGGGACAGAAGTACATTGACACGCCAGAGAGATATAACCCTCTGCTGTAGGGAACTAACAACTGGCTCGAGTATCTACATGGTGAGTGGCCCCGTCTAAACTTAATACTGCGGATTGGGCTGGAGCCGCAAACAGCCCTCCCTCCCCTGGAGCCATAGAGATTGCAAGCCTGCAGAGAGTGGGTGCCCATGCACACTGCACAATAGCGCTTGTGCAAGCAGGCTTAACACATGCTTCCTCACAGGGCTTTGCCCTGGAAGGCAGTACCTAGGAAGGACCAGCCACCACTGGGCTGCCTAGCAATCATTCAGCCCGCCTGTAGTGCCACACTACCCAAGTCATCCACACCCGCTTGCCACATGGGATGCCCTTACGACTCTGCCTGCCATCACTGCTGACGGTCTGGTAATCCACGACAGGCCTACATGGCGGGAAAGGCTGTCTCCCCATTGGCCTGAATACACAAGTATGATACAGGACACAGCCAAGGACCCGTCCAGGCACTGTTACCAGGTGCCTCCCTGTGGGCCTTCTCAAGACAGCCCCCACCTTCAACCGGCAGCAAGACTGGGCCCACCATAGGCACCCCTGGTGCAGAGTGCGGACCACCTGGAATCCTTCAGGGGAGAGGACTCTCCTTAACTCTCCTGCATCTATGGCATATACCCATAGCCCTTTGCAGAATATCTACCAGTTCCCTCCACCTAACCGGACCAATACCAGATGCAACCGCATACCAGGACTGATGCGTCCACCACACTTGTGCTCTCCCCCTTGACCGTTTCACACTCATTCACTCCCACTGACCACTGCATTAGAGATGCCTGTGGAGGGACGTGCTCATGCGCTCGAAGAACGCCACTGACGAGCCAGAGATGTCTTTTGGCAAGGCGACAGGATAGCCCGCAAGACATCTTCTCTTCACAGATACATCCAACTCAGGTGCACAGGGTGTAACCTCCGCGGCACTGAAACCACCTAACCCTACGATGGCAACCTCACCAGACTCCACCATTGAGCGGATACTCTTGGAAATCTCTGCTGTGGGCCGATGGCTGGAGGGCATGGAAACATCCATCTCTGCTCTCACAACTGAGACTAAATCCATTTGTGCAGACATCGCCAGATTCCAGAACTGGGTGGACTGTCTCACCCCACGTTTTATTGCAGTGGAGGACCGCCTCAATACCATACCAGATTGGGATCAAGAACTTCTCTTCCTTCGAAGTAAAGTGGTGGACTTGGAAGACAGGAGCCAGAAGGGCAATCCTGCGTCTTTGGATTTCCAGAAAAGGTGGAAGGTTTGCAAAACCCACAGGTCTCACTTTTGACCCAGCATTAGAGATGCAGAGAGCCCACCGTATAGGACCACCAAGCGCAGGAAAGAACATGCAACTATACCCATTTGAGGGCTATGAGATCAGAATGGCAGCAGACTTCTCAAAGGAAACAAATGATTGCCACAAAGCCTTCCTCTCCATTAGGCCTCGTGTGTGACAACTGGGCATCAAGTATGGCCTCTTCGAGTCTGCTCATCTGCGGGTTACCAATGAAGGAATCCCCAAAGAATTCTTCAACCCAGATGATCTTCGCCATTTCCTGGACAGCCTTACTCCTCAAAGTATGGACTGTGCCACATCTTTCCCAAAGGAGGGTCCCCTCTGCCCTCATCAACCACTCCAACACCCTCTGGCAGACTCCGGGGAACCTCAGGCTGATCCCAGAGCCTAGAATTTGAATGATGCGCTCACGACACTTCATCTCCAATAGAGCTCTCTCTATGGTGCTTGAAGTGGCGTTGGTGATTTGGCTTGCCATATCGTAGCAGTAGGAGCAAAAATAGTATCCCTGTAATGAGTCCAAAAAGTAGTGGCAGTCCACCAAACACAGAGTGCACAAAGTTGGGAAATATTCTGAGGACTGCTAGAAAAGGTGCTACAGTCCTGAACATACGTTCTTAAATAGGTGTACAATACTGCTCGTATCAGACATGTTTAAGATACGTTCCAACATTTCTGAGGAATGTATAGGGTCATTTGTATTCAAAAGGGCATGTATCTCGGCAGACGTCCTTGCGACTTGTAGATCATAGGTTCCTTTGGTCAAGGTCAGTGACACAGTGTTTTGCAAAAGAATGGCTTTCATTCTGCTTAGAGTATCATGTTGTATAGAAGAGATGTTCAGTGAAGGCCTTAGAGGTGACTCCCTGTCTGTCTTGGCTTGTGGAAACAATACATGCATACAGCAAGTGACCCTGGATGAAACAGTGACTAGATATGGATTTTTTGGCAACATGCCACAGCAGTTGTGATCGTTCAACATAAGGTAACTTCCAATTCAAAGTTGTCCAAAAATTGGATCAATCACTGCAGCTGGTGAAACTTGCAGGTGTGTTCTGCTCGATTTTCCCGGCCCTCTTTTGAGGAAAGGTGATTGAAGGTGACTTCAGTCTCTTATCATTCCAGTGCAAGGGTTAGAGTAGTGAATAGAGCCTATTTACAAGGCACTTTGATATAATTCTGTATTCTCCTCCTTAGATTAGGGCTTATACACATAGGCTAGGGGATAGATTCGTTAGTATTAGGGATAATCCGTCCTTCAGTTAGGGTATTATTATACTTTCCATGGAGTTATGCTGAATTCGGGCCTGGTAGGCCTCAAACGGGAGAGACTCCATCTTTCTTTCTGCTCCGGCAGCTTGGGATGCTTCTAGGTCAAGTGTAATGTTTTAGTTATGAGGTGTTGTTCGCTTGGAGAGAACCGGTTCAGGCCGGCCCTTGTCGAAGGATTGTATTTTTCTTCATGCCGAAGACACAACATCAGGCCGGCCGGCTGGGAACGTGTCCTTGGTACGGGGAGGTACAAGAATTTGGTGGCCGGCAGGTTACTGGCCGGAATTTTCCATGAAGAAACACGCTTCTATATTAGTGAAAGCCCGAGACAGTTGTGGAGTTAGTCCGTAGGCGGCATCTAGCCGTTAGCAGTAAAGCTATTACTTATTCCAGGGAAGACAGGCGCCATTCCAAAGGCGGAGAAGAATCGAGAAACAGATACTCTCTTAGCAGAACAGCCAGGGAAAAGAGAGTAGCCGGTGAGAGGAAGGTTCCAGTGACTTGGAGAAGGGTGAAGGGAACAGCGCATAGCGGTGCAGCCGTGTACCCGTGATTGCGGAGGTGTGACTTCAAGACGAGCCAAGGCACAGACGAGAAGGGAACCTAGATGACTGCTGAGTGCAGACTTCATATTAATAAGGTGATGTCGACCCTTTCTTATTAGAGTGTACAACCTAATCTTTCACTTCTCTTTGCAGGCTATGTGTTGTAGTGTGGTGTTATATGATTGTTTATTGTAATGAGAAATAAAGTACCCCAGTTCTTAGTGAACCGACATGTGCTGCGTATTCTTGTATGAGAGGGTAACCTGTTCTTCTAGTCAGATGCTGCTATGTGAACAGATGCTAACCCAGATCAGGTAAGTGGTAACTGAATAAGGGAGAGAGGAGCCCCTTGAATTAGAGAATAAGTTGTACATTATCCAAATTGGCAACCGTTGTGTGATCGGTAATACTGTAATTCTATACCCCTGATGAATAGTGAGACTGATTCCTTTATGTAATGGTAATCATAGGATAAACTGCCGTCTGGGTAGAGAGGTCTGGGTTCGTATGGGACCGCGAGGCCGCCGATTCTGATACTGCCGTCTGGGTAGAGAGGTCTGGGTTCGTATGGGAACGCGAGGCCGCCGATTCTGATACTGCCGTCTGAGTAGAGAGGTCTGGGTTCGTATGGGACCGCGAGGCCGCCGATTCTGATACTGCCATCTGGGTAGAGAGGTCTGGGTTCGTATGGGACCGCGAGGCTGCCGATTCTGATACTGCCGTCTGGGTAGAGAGGTCTGGGTTCGTATGGGACCGCGAGGCCGCCGATTCTGATACTGCCGTCTGGGTAGAGAGGTCTGGGTTCGTATGGGACCGCGAGGCCGCCGATTTTGATACTGCCGTCTGGGTAGAGAGGTCTGGGTTCATATGGGACCGCGAGGCCGCCGATTCTGATACTGCCGTCTGGGTAGAGAGGTCTGGGTTCGTATGGGACCGCGAGGCCGCCGATTCTGATACTGCCGTCTGGGTAGAGAGGTCTGGGTTCGTATGGGACCGCGAGGCCGCCGATTCTGATACTGCCGTCTGGGTAGAGAGGTCTGGGTTCGTATGGGACCGCGAGGCCGCCGATTCTGATACTGCCATCTGGGTAGAGAGGTCTGGGTTCGTATGGGACCGCGAGGCTGCCGATTCTGATACTGCCGTCTGGGTAGAGAGGTCTGGGTTCGTATGGGACCGCGAGGCCGCCGATTCTGATACTGCCGTCTGGGTAGAGAGGTCTGGGTTCGTATGGGACCGCGAGGCCGCCGATTCTGATACTGCCGTCTGGGTAGAGAGGTCTGGGTTCGTATGGGACCGCGAGGCCGCCGATTCTGATACTGCCGTCTGGGTAGAGAGGTCTGGGTTCGTATGGGACCGCAAGGCCGCCGATTGCTGATATTATAGGAGGTACATGGTATGCATCTTAGGAATTCCCTGTCCTTAGGTGGTAGATGTATGTTGTTACCTATTGTAAATAGGCCCTAGGGAGGGGGAGATGGTAACGTTCTGGCTGAGTTAGTAATGCTCTGATGAGCTGGTCCTATCTAATCTGAGAAACCAGGCAGAACATTTGGCGTCACGAACCGTTTACGAAACCTGTGTGCGTTGTGGTTGTTTTTGAGTTTGTACTCGGCGCGTACGTGGTTTCATTTGTATATTATTTGTATATAATTGTGTGTATAGTTTTTTTTTGTCAGGATGTTTTTGAGAAAGTCGAAATCTGTTTTTAAGTTGCCTGTTGATATTCCCGGCTGGGATTCAACGCCTTATGAGGCCTTGGCCCGCGAGTGGGCTGATTCTACTGGTTTGAGTGAAAATTGGAATTCTTGTCTGGAGCTGGCGGAGCCGGCTGATGTGATTTCCTGTTTGCAGAAGGCGCCAGTAGCGAAGGGTGAGGAGCTTCCTATTTTAGGTCGCAGAGATTGGATTGTTTTGTCTGCGTACAGGCTTGTACGTGAGAGGTTGTTGAAATTGCAGAAGGAGCATGTGGAAATGGAACGGAAGTTTGTTGAAATTCAAAATGCTCATACTTTGTTGCGGTGTCAAAATAAATTGCTTGCCGACAAACTTGAAACGTATCAGACTATCGCTGAAAGGGCGGCTGTTCGGATTGCACAATATAAATACAAGAATCGTCGTGGCCGCGTTTCTAAACGGAAAGTGCGACTGGTCGTGGCGAAAGCCGGACTGGATTGGAATCCTGATGAATGGGATGGTAATATCTGGAATTCGAGTGATTCTCGTTCCTCGGATGAGGAGTCTAACAATCGCGAGTCTTCTCGCTCCGGACAGGCTTTTAAATCTGCTTCTTGTGCTACAGATGTTGAGTCCCGCGACTACGATCGTTCTTTGCATTGTGTTGATACTTCTCATACAGATTGTTTCCCTAAGTTTACTGATCGGGCTCCTTGTGATGCTCTTCCTGCGGTCTCTGTACATCCTGGTTTTCGTAGGAAGTTGCAGCAGGCTCCCGGTAATCCTAACGGTATTCCTTTGGACTCTTTGGAGGATTTTACTCAACAGGAAATTAGTGATATTTTTCAGCGATTTCGACAGCGAGCAGGTGAGACCTTGCTTACGTGGATGGTGTGCCTTAATGAACTGGGCGCTGCTGGCATTATGTTGGATGCTGGCGATTCTTTGAAATTTTGTTCCTTGAGTTCGGATTCTACTGTTCAAGATCATTTTCGTAATTATAAGGGTGCTGGTCAAATCAGTTTGCTTCAGTTGGCAACTGAGGGTTGTAATCAAAAGTACCCTACTGAATCTGATTGGCCTGTGAATGACAAGCCGTGGTATACATTGCGCGATGCTGCACAACGTCTCAAAGAGGAGGTGATGAAAACTGCGATTTTTCTGAGTACTGCTGACAGATTGCTTGATGGTTTGTTGACGTCTTCTGTGCGGAATCGTATTATTCGTTCTTCCCCGGTTGCTTATAAGCAAGTCATGATGACTTTATTGATCAATCAGACTGGTAATGCATTGTCTATGGTACTGGAATCTGTACGCCAGCTCGGTGAGTTGGGTGATTGGTTTAAACCTGAACGACAGTCCCGGTCGGACACTCGTTCTCCTGGAGACAATAAGCTTACTAGACGTGATATGTTTCTTGCACTTTTGGCTGATGGTGTGAGGAAGGAGGATATTGATGGTGAAACTACTTCTCGTTTGTGGGACTTGTTTCGCAAACGCGGTTTAGACCGAAAGGAGGGTGCCCGGCGTGTGCGGACAAATGAGTGCGATCGTGATTATTCTGATGACAGCGGTGATGACAACCGTCGTGTGCGTTCTGATCGTCGTGATGATCGACGATATGTAAGTGATGCGTCCCCTCGACGTGGAAGAGAGAGAGAGCGAGAGGGGGAAAGAGAAAGGGGGAGAGATGATTATGTTAACAGCAGACGTAGAGATGAAAGGGATCAGTCCCCTGAGTTGAGGAGGAGGGAGGATCGACACAGATTTTCCGATCTAAATTCGCGGTACAATACAGAGGGCAGGAATCCATTTCGTAATGGAGATGGATATGAACATGATATATTGATACCTGAGAAACGTGAGAACATTTATCCTGATTTGTCCTGGCTGACAGAACGCAGTAAAAATGACTAGGAAGTAGGTCAAGCTCCCGTACACAGATGGGCTCACCGAGATAATAGACCCTATGTAGATATTGAAATTTTTTGGAGACATCGTAATATCCAAAGGGCCCGAGCATTGGTAGATACAGGAGCGGAGGCCACTCTTATTCATGGAAAATCGAAGAAATTTAAAGGCCAATTTTTTACAATTACTGGTTTAGGTGGAAAGGAAACTCCCGCAGTACAAACTACACTTGAAATGAGAATAGGCAGAATTCCTAGAAAAGAATATTCTGTATTAGTCGTGCCACTCTTAGAGTACATAATTGGAATTGACATTCTGAAAGGAATGACTTTGCATTTGGATGATGGATGTTATCAATTTGGAACTAAACATTATATATCATCCAGACCCGTACGGGTTGGTCGTTTAAGAATGCCCCCCATAAAAATTCCCCAGGCGACAAAAGTGGTTTGCCAGAAGCAGTATCGTATTCCAGGTGGTCATGAAGAGATTAGTACCACTATTCAGGATTTGGTGGATGCAGGAGTTATAACTTCGGTTACTTCTGCTTGGAATAATCCTGTTTGGCCCGTGCGTAAGAGTGATAATTCTTGGCGCATGACTGTTGATTATCGAGAATTGAATAAGTACACACCCTCTTTGACTGTTGCAGTACCGGATATTATTACTTTAATTGAAAGAATCCAAAAGCATCCAGGTACATGGTATGCGTCCATTGATATTGCTAATGCTTTCTTTTCAATCCCGATTGCCCCTGAATGCCAGGAACAATTCAGTTTTACATGGAACGGACGTCAAATGACGTTTAGAAGTCTTCCCCAGGGCTATGTGCATAGTCCTACGATATGTCACCGGCTGGTGGCAGAGCATTTGGCTGAGGTACCGGTACATTCGAGAATTCAGATATGTCATTATATTGATGATGTTCTGATTCAAGGTGAAACACAAGATGAAGTTCAGACCCAATTAGATAAAATCCTTGAGTGTCTGCGTGAGAAAGGTTGGGAAATCAACCCGGATAAGTTACAAGGTCCATCCCAGACTGTAAAATTTTTGGGTATTAATTGGCATGAAGGTCACCGAGAAGTGATCCCACAGGTAAAACATAAGATTCTTGAGTTTGCAGTTCCGAGGAGTAGGAAAGAAGCCCAAAGCTTCATTGGCTTGTTTGGTTTTTGGCGCCAGCATATTCCACATTTGAGTCAAATATTGGCCCCTTTGTATCGTGTCACTCGTAAAAAGAATGCGTTTGAATGGGGTAAACCACAGCAAGATGCGTTTAGTTTGGCAAAAGAAGCGATTCAGTATGCCTTGGATTTATGGCCTGTGTGCGATGGTGATGTGGATTTGAATGTGTCTGTACAAGGCCTTTATGCAAATTGGAGTTTGTGGCAGAAACAAGGAAAAAGTAAAGTACCGTTAGGTTTTTGGACCAAAAAGTTACCTAATGCTGGTGAGCGTTATACACCTTTTGAGAAACAGTTGCTTGCATGTTACTGGGCTCTGGTGGATACCGAGCAATTAACTCTGGGACATGATGTGGTCCTGCGACCTGAAATTCCTATCATGCAGTGGGTTTTGAGTTCGCCGAAAACTCACCGAATTGGACACGCTCAGGAGGCGAGTGTGATTAAGTGGAAATGGTACATACAAGACAGGGCACGTGTGGGACCAAAAGGAGTTGCATCCTTGCATGAGCAGGTGGCGCGGGCGCCATCGGTTGAGACGGAGAGTGAATGTTCCGTACCTTTAGTACAGGAATCCCCTGTTAAGTGGGGTAAACCATTTGATGATCTGTCCGCAGAGGACAGAAACCATGTTTGGTTTACGGATGGTTCGGCAAGGTTCATAGGTACAAAACGACATTGGAAGGCAGTGTCCTATAATCCGATCACACAAAAATTGCTGAATACAACTGGTGAGGGAAAGAGCAGCCAATTCGCTGAGCTTTATGCTGTCTATCAAGTTCTGAAACAAGAGTTACCTGGCACATGTCATATTTTTACTGATTCCTGGTCTACTGCCAATGGATTGGCAGTTTGGTTACCGACTTGGCATTCCCATAATTGGGAATTGCATTCAAAAGAACTGTGGGGAAAAGAATTATGGCAAGAGATTTGGGAAATGCTCCCGCAAAGTACTGTTACAATCTTTCATGTGGATGCTCATACCCCAATAGACTCCCTTGACAAATTCTTTCATAATATTGCAGATGAAAAATCTAAAATTGCTGAGGCACTGGTGGACATGCAGGATTCTGATATGGAAGGATTGGCGAAATGGGCCCACCAGAAAGCAGGACATTATGGAGAGAAAGCCACTAGCAGGTGGGCCGCTGATCGAGGAATTTATATTCCTTTAGATTTAATCAAAGACGTTAGTTTGCATTGTCCCATTTGTCAGCATGCTAGACAGCGGAAAGTGCCTCAAATTGTTAAAGGTCATTTACATCGCGGAAAATTGCCCGCTCAAATTTGGCAAATTGATTATATTGGTCCACTTCCTATGAGTAAAAATTGTCAATACATTTGCACCATTGTTGATACGTACAGTGGCCTGTTAGTGGCCTTCCCCTGTAAACAAGCTACCCAAGTGAATACCATTAAAACATTGGAATTGATTATGCTTTATTATGGTGTCCCATTCCAAATTCAATCTGATAATGCATCCCATTTTCGTGGAAGATTGGTGCAGGAATTTTGTGTGGAAAATAATATTGAATGGGTGTTTCATATACCATATTATCCGCAGGCCTCGGGCCTGATTGAAAGATTGAACGGTTTGCTGAAAAATCAACTGCGTAAATTGACCGATGACAGATATAAGAATTGGAGGGATTGTTTGTTCCAGGCGCTGTTAATTTTGAATAATCGTCCCTTTCTAAATGCTGAATCTCCATTGATGCGTTTGTTTCCTCCGAATGTTGATGCAAAGCCCAATTCTATTGGTGACACTGTGATGTACTGGGAAATTACCCCCGGAGCACTGGCTCCATGCAGAGCGACCCCGGGGTCGGCAGGTCTAGACCTGCATGCCATGAATGATACTATTATAAAAAGTAAAGATCGAGTCATCATTGAAACCGGTGTTGGTGTCTGTATACCCACTGGAAATTTTGGATTAATCGCCCCTAGATCGGGGCTGGCTGTGAAAGGTGTTCAAGTACTCGGAGGAGTCATTGACAGTGACTATCAGGGAGAGATTAAGGTGCTCCTGCTGAATAGCAGTGAGGTTGATTTACCGATACATAAAACTGACCGAATTGCTCAATTGTTGATAATGCCTGTTTTCAGTGGTGAGATCACAAAAGGCACTGCCCCAACGTTGCTAACTGTACGAGGACAAAAAGGATTTGGTTCCACGGAAAATCCTGGAGCTAGAGTTTGGGTGCAATCGCCTAAGAATCCCCCTGAACAAGCTGAGATTATTGCAACCGGTCATGATAATACTGTTCTAGTCATGAGACCAGGGAAAGATAGCTGGGAAGCTGTCCCGGCTGACAAATGTTACCTACGAGAATGAATAATGCCTGTATCTGATTTTCTTTCAGATCATTCTCTGGACTGTTGCTGCAGGATGTTTCGGCGTTGGACTCCTTTTGGACTGCTACGACGAGAGAGGAGGGAACCCATCGACCCGGGCTGATCTGAGAACCCGAGTACCGCGTTCCTTTGCTGCGTGGGATTCGTCATCGAACTTTTGGACTACTTTGGCCAAGCGAGTGACTAATGCCCCTCATTTTTGTTTAACACCGATGCGTTTGGTGACTGACATTCTAGCGACTTGTTTAGTTGCTGTCCCTGCTTCATTAGAGACTTTGGCCCATATTTTTAATATATCGAATGCCCGTCCTAATGTCCTTCTGGGAGATTTTGCTACACACGAATACTGCCCTTTATGTACTGAGTTGTCCGATCCGACACCCTTGATCCAGTCCCAGATAATCACTTATAATATCACGCAGGGTGATTTATGTTTTTTCCTTACTTGTTATCCCAATGCTATTTCTGAGTGTGTGCGTTTAAAATTGAAAGGTACTACTTCATTCACAGCTCATGAAAGGACTTTGTGCTTCCGAAGATCACCAAAATTATGTACTTCTGTTCAGAATAATATGACTTGTAAGAGTTTAGTGGTTACCCCCAGTCATTATCGTACAATGCTGCTACCCTCTGGTTGGCTTTTCTCTTGTGGTAATACATCCTGGCCATATATTCCCGCGAACATTTCCGGAGGCCCTTGTGCCATTACCAGACTGAGCTTGTTGATGTTGTCATCGCATCCTAATGCCAATTCCCGTGTGATTCGAGATACTGTAATGCTACAGGAGGACTGTGATTCGTCTATGCATTTATATTCCAAATCTGAATACCTTAGTTTAGCTATCTCAATTGTTGGTGTTCCTGCCTTGGCGGTCTATAATGCCAAGTCTATTGGGAAAATGGGCTGCTGGATGGTAAAATCCATTAATCATACTTCTACAATTCTGTCTGACATACTATTAGACGCCCAGGGTGAACGTAGAGCTATCTTGCAGAACCAGGCGGCTATTGATTATCTTTTGCTTAAACATGGACATGATTGTTCTGACTTTGAGGGTCTTTGTTGTTTTAACCTGTCTGACCATACGAAATCCATTCAGGCTCATATTGACAAACTTCATGACTTGACGGAAGAGGTTAGAAAACACATTGACCAGGGCTGGTTTGACTGGCTCTTTAATTGGTTACCTGATTTACATATGTTGCGTCAAATATTAGGGGGTATTTTGATTACTATTAGCATTCTGATTGCTATCTGTTGCTTCATTCAGTGTATTCCTTCTCTACTTCAATACTGCAAACCTGGTACTAGACATAGATCAGTTAGTTTTGTTTCATATTACTCGTCCACAGATGTTAGTTCTGTTTGATGAATGTATAATAGACTGAAGTCAAGGGTGAAATGTTCTGCTCGATTTTCCCGGCCCTCTTTTGAGGAAAGGTGATTGAAGGTGACTTCAGTCTCTTATCATTCCAGTGCAAGGGTTAGAGTAGTGAATAGAGCCTATTTACAAGGCACTTTGATATAATTCTGTATTCTCCTCCTTAGATTAGGGCTTATACACATAGGCTAGGGGATAGATTCGTTAGTATTAGGGATAATCCGTCCTTCAGTTAGGGTATTATTATACTTTCCATGGAGTTATGCTGAATTCGGGCCTGGTAGGCCTCAAACGGGAGAGACTCCATCTTTCTTTCTGCTCCGGCAGCTTGGGATGCTTCTAGGTCAAGTGTAATGTTTTAGTTATGAGGTGTTGTTCGCTTGGAGAGAACCGGTTCAGGCCGGCCCTTGTCGAAGGATTGTATTTTTCTTCATGCCGAAGACACAACATCAGGCCGGCCGGCTGGGAACGTGTCCTTGGTACGGGGAGGTACAAGAATTTGGTGGCCGGCAGGTTACTGGCCGGAATTTTCCATGAAGAAACACGCTTCTATATTAGTGAAAGCCCGAGACAGTTGTGGAGTTAGTCCGTAGGCGGCATCTAGCCGTTAGCAGTAAAGCTATTACTTATTCCAGGGAAGACAGGCGCCATTCCAAAGGCGGAGAAGAATCGAGAAACAGATACTCTCTTAGCAGAACAGCCAGGGAAAAGAGAGTAGCCGATGAGAGGAAGGTTCCAGTGACTTGGAGAAGGGTGAAGCGCATAGCGGTGCAGCCGTGTACCCGTGATTGCGGAGGTGTGACTTCAAGACGAACCAAGGCACAGACGAGAAGGGAACCCAGATGACTGCTGAGTGCAGACTTCATATTAATAAGGTGATGTCGACCCTTTCTTATTAGAGTGTACAACCTAATCTTTCACTTCTCTTTGCAGGCTATGTGTTGTAGTGTGGTGTTATATGATTGTTTATTGTAATGAGAAATAAAGTACCCCAGTTCTTAGTGAACCGACGTGCTGCGTATTCTTGTATGAGAGGGTAACCTGTTCTTCTAGTCAGATGCTGCTATGTGAACAGATGCTAACCCTGATCAGGTAAGTGGCAACTGAATAAGGGAGAGAGGAGCCCCTTGAATTAGAGAATAAGTTGTACATTATCCAAATTGGCAACCGTTGTGTGATCGGTAATACTGTAATTCTATACCCCTGATGAATAGTGAGACTGATTCCTTTATGTAATGGTAATCATAGGATAAACTGCCGTCTGGGTAGAGAGGTCTGGGTTCGTATGAGACCGCGAGGCCGCCGATTCTGATACTGCCGTCTGGGTAGAGAGGTCTGGGTTCGTATGGGACCGCGAGGCCGCCGATTCTGATACTGCCGTCTGGGTAGAGAGGTCTGGGTTCGTATGGGACCACGAGGCCGCCGATTCTGATACTGCCGTCTGGGTAGAGAGGTCTGGGTTCGTATGGGACCGCGAGGCCGCCGATTCTGATACTGCCGTCTGGGTAGAGAGGTCTGGGTTCGTATGGGACCGCGAGGCCGCCGATTCTGATACTGCCGTCTGGGTAGAGAGGTCTGGGTTCGTATGGGACCGCGAGGCCGCCGATTCTGATACTGCCATCTGGGTAGAGAGGTCTGGGTTCGTATGGGACCGCGAGGCCGCCGATTCTGATACTGCCGTCTGGGTAGAGAGGTCTGGGTTCGTATGGGACCGCGAGGCCGCCGATTCTGATACTGCCGTCTGGGTAGAGAGGTCTGGGTTCGTATGGGACCGCGAGGCCGCCGATTCTGATACTGCCGTCTGGGTAGAGAGGTCTGGGTTCGTATGGGACCGCGAGGCCGCCGATTCTGATACTGCCGTCTGGGTAGAGAGGTCTGGGTTCGTATGGGACCGCAAGGCCGCCGATTGCTGATATTATAGGAGGTACATGGTATGCATCTTAGGAATTCCCTGTCCTTAGGTGGTAGATGTATGTTGTTACCTATTGTAAATAGGCCCTAGGGAGGGGGAGATGGTAACGTTCTGGCTGAGTTAGTAATGCTCTGATGAGCTGGTCCTATCTAATCTGAGAAACCAGGCAGAACATTTGGCGTCACGAACCGTTTACGAAACCTGTGTGCGTTGTGGTTGTTTTTGAGTTTGTACTCGGCGCGTACGTGGTTTCATTTGTATATTATTTGTATATAATTGTGTGTATAGTTTTTTTTTGTCAGGATGTTTTTGAGAAAGTCGAAATCTGTTTTTAAGTTGCCTGTTGATATTCCCGGCTGGGATTCAACGCCTTATGAGGCCTTGGCCCGCGAGTGGGCTGATTCTACTGGTTTGAGTGAAAATTGGAATTCTTGTCTGGAGCTGGCGGAGCCGGCTGATGTGATTTCCTGTTTGCAGAAGGCGCCAGTAGCGAAGGGTGAGGAGCTTCCTATTTTAGGTCGCAGAGATTGGATTGTTTTGTCTGCGTACAGGCTTGTACGTGAGAGGTTGTTGAAATTGCAGAAGGAGCATGTGGAAATGGAACGGAAGTTTGTTGAAATTCAAAATGCTCATACTTTGTTGCGGTGTCAAAATAAATTGCTTGCCGACAAACTTGAAACGTATCAGACTATCGCTGAAAGGGCGGCTGTTCGGATTGCACAATATAAATACAAGAATCGTCGTGGCCGCGTTTCTAAACGGAAAGTGCGACTGGTCGTGGCGAAAGCCGGACTGGATTGGAATCCTGATGAATGGGATGGTAATATCTGGAATTCGAGTGATTCTCGTTCCTCGGATGAGGAGTCTAACAATCGCGAGTCTTCTCGCTCCGGACAGGCTTTTAAATCTGCTTCTTGTGCTACAGATGTTGAGTCCCGCGACTACGATCGTTCTTTGCATTGTGTTGATACTTCTCATACAGATTGTTTCCCTAAGTTTACTGATCGGGCTCCTTGTGATGCTCTTCCTGCGGTCTCTGTACATCCTGTTTTTCGTAGGAAGTTGCAGCAGGCTCCCGGTAATCCTAACGGTATTCCTTTGGACTCTTTGGAGGATTTTACTCAACAGGAAATTAGTGATATTTTTCAGCGATTTCGACAGCGAGCAGGTGAGACCTTGCTTACGTGGATGGTGTGCCTTAATGAACTGGGCGCTGCTGGCATTATGTTGGATGCTGGCGATTCTTTGAAATTTTGTTCCTTGAGTTCGGATTCTACTGTTCAAGATCATTTTCGTAATTATAAGGGTGCTGGTCAAATCAGTTTGCTTCAGTTGGCAACTGAGGGTTGTAATCAAAAGTACCCTACTGAATCTGATTGGCCTGTGAATGACAAGCCGTGGTATACATTGCGCGATGCTGCACAACGTCTCAAAGAGGAGGTGATGAAAACTGCGATTTTTCTGAGTACTGCTGACAGATTGCTTGATGGTTTGTTGACGTCTTCTGTGCGGAATCGTATTATTCGTTCTTCCCCGGTTGCTTATAAGCAAGTCATGATGACTTTATTGATCAATCAGACTGGTAATGCATTGTCTATGGTACTGGAATCTGTACGCCAGCTCGGTGAGTTGGGTGATTGGTTTAAACCTGAACGACAGTCCCGGTCGGACACTCGTTCTCCTGGAGACAATAAGCTTACTAGACGTGATATGTTTCTTGCACTTTTGGCTGATGGTGTGAGGAAGGAGGATATTGATGGTGAAACTACTTCTCGTTTGTGGGACTTGTTTCGCAAACGCGGTTTAGACCGAAAGGAGGGTGCCCGGCGTGTGCGGACAAATGAGTGCGATCGTGATTATTCTGATGACAGCGGTGATGACAACCGTCGTGTGCGTTCTGATCGTCGTGATGATCGACGATATGTAAGTGATGCGTCCCCTCGACGTGGAAGAGAGAGAGAGCGAGAGGGGGAAAGAGAAAGGGGGAGAGATGATTATGTTAACAGCAGACGTAGAGATGAAAGGGATCAGTCCCCTGAGTTGAGGAGGAGGGAGGATCGACACAGATTTTCCGATCTAAATTCGCGGTACAATACAGAGGGCAGGAATCCATTTCGTAATGGAGATGGATATGAACATGATATATTGATACCTGAGAAACGTGAGAACATTTATCCTGATTTGTCCTGGCTGACAGAACGCAGTAAAAATGACTAGGAAGTAGGTCAAGCTCCCGTACACAGATGGGCTCACCGAGATAATAGACCCTATGTAGATATTGAAATTTTTTGGAGACATCGTAATATCCAAAGGGCCCGAGCATTGGTAGATACAGGAGCGGAGGCCACTCTTATTCATGGAAAATCGAAGAAATTTAAAGGCCAATTTTTTACAATTACTGGTTTAGGTGGAAAGGAAACTCCCGCAGTACAAACTACACTTGAAATGAGAATAGGCAGAATTCCTAGAAAAGAATATTCTGTATTAGTCGTGCCACTCTTAGAGTACATAATTGGAATTGACATTCTGAAAGGAATGACTTTGCATTTGGATGATGGATGTTATCAATTTGGAACTAAACATTATATATCATCCAGACCCGTACGGGTTGGTCGTTTAAGAATGCCCCCCATAAAAATTCCCCAGGCGACAAAAGTGGTTTGCCAGAAGCAGTATCGTATTCCAGGTGGTCATGAAGAGATTAGTACCACTATTCAGGATTTGGTGGATGCAGGAGTTATAACTTCGGTTACTTCTGCTTGGAATAATCCTGTTTGGCCCGTGCGTAAGAGTGATAATTCTTGGCGCATGACTGTTGATTATCGAGAATTGAATAAGTACACACCCTCTTTGACTGTTGCAGTACCGGATATTATTACTTTAATTGAAAGAATCCAAAAGCATCCAGGTACATGGTATGCGTCCATTGATATTGCTAATGCTTTCTTTTCAATCCCGATTGCCCCTGAATGCCAGGAACAATTCAGTTTTACATGGAACGGACGTCAAATGACGTTTAGAAGTCTTCCCCAGGGCTATGTGCATAGTCCTACGATATGTCACCGGCTGGTGGCAGAGCATTTGGCTGAGGTACCGGTACATTCGAGAATTCAGATATGTCATTATATTGATGATGTTCTGATTCAAGGTGAAACACAAGATGAAGTTCAGACCCAATTAGATAAAATCCTTGAGTGTCTGCGTGAGAAAGGTTGGGAAATCAACCCGGATAAGTTACAAGGTCCATCCCAGACTGTAAAATTTTTGGGTATTAATTGGCATGAAGGTCACCGAGAAGTGATCCCACAGGTAAAACATAAGATTCTTGAGTTTGCAGTTCCGAGGAGTAGGAAAGAAGCCCAAAGCTTCATTGGCTTGTTTGGTTTTTGGCGCCAGCATATTCCACATTTGAGTCAAATATTGGCCCCTTTGTATCGTGTCACTCGTAAAAAGAATGCGTTTGAATGGGGTAAACCACAGCAAGATGCGTTTAGTTTGGCAAAAGAAGCGATTCAGTATGCCTTGGATTTATGGCCTGTGTGCGATGGTGATGTGGATTTGAATGTGTCTGTACAAGGCCTTTATGCAAATTGGAGTTTGTGGCAGAAACAAGGAAAAAGTAAAGTACCGTTAGGTTTTTGGACCAAAAAGTTACCTAATGCTGGTGAGCGTTATACACCTTTTGAGAAACAGTTGCTTGCATGTTACTGGGCTCTGGTGGATACCGAGCAATTAACTCTGGGACATGATGTGGTCCTGCGACCTGAAATTCCTATCATGCAGTGGGTTTTGAGTTCGCCGAAAACTCACCGAATTGGACACGCTCAGGAGGCAAGTGTGATTAAGTGGAAATGGTACATACAAGACAGGGCACGTGTGGGACCAAAAGGAGTTGCATCCTTGCATGAGCAGGTGGCGCGGGCGCCATCGGTTGAGACGGAGAGTGAATGTTCCGTACCTTTAGTACAGGAATCCCCTGTTAAGTGGGGTAAACCATTTGATGATCTGTCCGCAGAGGACAGAAACCATGTTTGGTTTACGGATGGTTCGGCAAGGTTCATAGGTACAAAACGACATTGGAAGGCAGTGTCCTATAATCCGATCACACAAAAATTGCTGAATACAACTGGTGAGGGAAAGAGCAGCCAATTCGCTGAGCTTTATGCTGTCTATCAAGTTCTGAAACAAGAGTTACCTGGCACATGTCATATTTTTACTGATTCCTGGTCTACTGCCAATGGATTGGCAGTTTGGTTACTGACTTGGCATTCCCATAATTGGGAATTGCATTCAAAAGAACTGTGGGGAAAAGAATTATGGCAAGAGATTTGGGAAATGCTCCCGCAAAGTACTGTTACAATCTTTCATGTGGATGCTCATACCCCAATAGACTCCCTTGACAAATTCTTTCATAATATTGCAGATGAAAAATCTAAAATTGCTGAGGCACTGGTGGACATGCAGGATTCTGATATGGAAGGATTGGCGAAATGGGCCCACCAGAAAGCAGGACATTATGGAGAGAAAGCCACTAGCAGGTGGGCCGCTGATCGAGGAATTTATATTCCTTTAGATTTAATCAAAGACGTTAGTTTGCATTGTCCCATTTGTCAGCATGCTAGACAGCGGAAAGTGCCTCAAATTGTTAAAGGTCATTTACATCGCGGAAAATTGCCCGCTCAAATTTGGCAAATTGATTATATTGGTCCACTTCCTATGAGTAAAAATTGTCAATACATTTGCACCATTGTTGATACGTACAGTGGCCTGTTAGTGGCCTTCCCCTGTAAACAAGCTACCCAAGTGAATACCATTAAAACATTGGAATTGATTATGCTTTATTATGGTGTCCCATTCCAAATTCAATCTGATAATGCATCCCATTTTCGTGGAAGATTGGTGCAGGAATTTTGTGTGGAAAATAATATTGAATGGGTGTTTCATATACCATATTATCCGCAGGCCTCGGGCCTGATTGAAAGATTGAACGGTTTGCTGAAAAATCAACTGCGTAAATTGACCGATGACAGATATAAGAATTGGAGGGATTGTTTGTTCCAGGCGCTGTTAATTTTGAATAATCGTCCCTTTCTAAATGCTGAATCTCCATTGATGCGTTTGTTTCCTCCGAATGTTGATGCAAAGCCCAATTCTATTGGTGACACTGTGATGTACTGGGAAATTACCCCCGGAGCACTGGCTCCATGCAGAGCGACCCCGGGGTCGGCAGGTCTAGACCTGCATGCCATGAATGATACTATTATAAAAAGTAAAGATCGAGTCATCATTGAAACCGGTGTTGGTGTCTGTATACCCACTGGAAATTTTGGATTAATCGCCCCTAGATCGGGGCTGGCTGTGAAAGGTGTTCAAGTACTCGGAGGAGTCATTGACAGTGACTATCAGGGAGAGATTAAGGTGCTCCTGCTGAATAGCAGTGAGGTTGATTTACCGATACATAAAACTGACCGAATTGCTCAATTGTTGATAATGCCTGTTTTCAGTGGTGAGATCACAAAAGGCACTGCCCCAACGTTGCTAACTGTACGAGGACAAAAAGGATTTGGTTCCACGGATAATCCTGGAGCTAGAGTTTGGGTGCAATCGCCTAAGAATCCCCCTGAACAAGCTGAGATTATTGCAACCGGTCATGATAATACTGTTCTAGTCATGAGACCAGGGAAAGATAGCTGGGAAGCTGTCCCGGCTGACAAATGTTACCTACGAGAATGAATAATGCCTGTATCTGATTTTCTTTCAGATCATTCTCTGGACTGTTGCTGCAGGATGTTTCGGCGTTGGACTCCTTTTGGACTGCTACGACGAGAGAGGAGGGAACCCATCGACCCGGGCTGATCTGAGAACCCGAGTACCGCGTTCCTTTGCTGCGTGGGATTCGTCATCGAACTTTTGGACTACTTTGGCCAAGCGAGTGACTAATGCCCCTCATTTTTGTTTAACACCGATGCGTTTGGTGACTGACATTCTAGCGACTTGTTTAGTTGCTGTCCCTGCTTCATTAGAGACTTTGGCCCATATTTTTAATATATCGAATGCCCGTCCTAATGTCCTTCTGGGAGATTTTGCTACACACGAATACTGCCCTTTATGTACTGAGTTGTCCGATCCGACACCCTTGATCCAGTCCCAGATAATCACTTATAATATCACGCAGGGTGATTTATGTTTTTTCCTTACTTGTGATCCCAATGCTATTTCTGAGTGTGTGCGTTTAAAATTGAAAGGTACTACTTCATTCACAGCTCATGAAAGGACTTTGTGCTTCCGAAGATCACCAAAATTATGTACTTCTGTTCAGAATAATATGACTTGTAAGAGTTTAGTGGTTACCCCCAGTCATTATCGTACAATGCTGCTACCCTCTGGTTGGCTTTTCTCTTGTGGTAATACATCCTGGCCATATATTCCCGCGAACATTTCCGGAGGCCCTTGTGCCATTACCAGACTGAGCTTGTTGATGTTCTCATCGCATCCTAATGCCAATTCCCGTGTGATTCGAGATACTGTAATGCTACAGGAGGACTGTGATTCGTCTATGCATTTATATTCCAAATCTGAATACCTTAGTTTAGCTATCTCAATTGTTGGTGTTCCTGCCTTGGCGGTCTATAATGCCAAGTCTATTGGGAAAATGGGCTGCTGGATGGTAAAATCCATTAATCATACTTCTACAATTCTGTCTGACATACTATTAGACGCCCAGGGTGAACGTAGAGCTATCTTGCAGAACCAGGCGGCTATTGATTATCTTTTGCTTAAACATGGACATGATTGTTCTGACTTTGAGGGTCTTTGTTGTTTTAACCTGTCTGACCATACGAAATCCATTCAGGCTCATATTGACAAACTTCATGACTTGACGGAAGAGGTTAGAAAACACATTGACCAGGGCTGGTTTGACTGGCTCTTTAATTGGTTACCTGATTTACATATGTTGCGTCAAATATTAGGGGGTATTTTGATTACTATTAGCATTCTGATTGCTATCTGTTGCTTCATTCAGTGTATTCCTTCTCTACTTCAATACTGCAAACCTGGTACTAGACATAGATCAGTTAGTTTTGTTTCATATTACTCGTCCACAGATGTTAGTTCTGTTTGATGAATGTATAATAGACTGAAGTCAAGGGTGAAATGTTCTGCTCGATTTTCCCGGCCCTCTTTTGAGGAAAGGTGATTGAAGGTGACTTCAGTCTCTTATCATTCCAGTGCAAGGGTTAGAGTAGTGAATAGAGCCTATTTACAAGGCACTTTGATATAATTCTGTATTCTCCTCCTTAGATTAGGGCTTATACACATAGGCTAGGGGATAGATTCGTTAGTATTAGGGATAATCCGTCCTTCAGTTAGGGTATTATTATACTTTCCATGGAGTTATGCTGAATTCGGGCCTGGTAGGCCTCAAACGGGAGAGACTCCATCTTTCTTTCTGCTCCGGCAGTTTGGGATGCTTCTAGGTCAAGTGTAATGTTTTAGTTATGAGGTGTTGTTCGCTTGGAGAGAACCGGTTCAGGCCGGCCCTTGTCGAAGGATTGTATTTTTCTTCATGCCAAAGACACAACATCAGGCCGGCCGGCTGGGAACGTGTCCTTGGTACGGGGAGGTACAAGAATTTGGTGGGCGGCAGGTTACTGGCCGGAATTTTCCATGAAGAAACACGCTTCTATATTAGTGAAAGCCCGAGACAGTTGTGGAGTTAGTCCGTAGGCGGCATCTAGCCGTTAGCAGTAAAGCTATTACTTATTCCAGGGAAGACAGGCGCCATTCCAAAGGCGGAGAAGAATCGAGAAACAGATACTCTCTTAGCAGAACAGCCAGGGAAAAGAGAGTAGCCGATGAGAGGAAGGTTCCAGTGACTTGGAGAAGGGTGAAGGGAACAGCGCATAGCGGTGCAGCCGTGTACCCGTGATTGCGGAGGTGTGACTTCAAGACGAACCAAGGCACAGACGAGAAGGGAACCCAGATGACTGCTGAGTGCAGACTTCATATTAATAAGGTGATGTCGACCCTTTCTTATTAGAGTGTACAACCTAATCTTTCACTTCTCTTTGCAGGCTATGTGTTGTAGTGTGGTGTTATATGATTGTTTATTGTAATGAGAAATAAAGTACCCCAGTTCTTAGTGAACCGACATGTGCTGCGTATTCTTGTATGAGAGGGTAACCTGTTCTTCTAGTCAGATGCTGCTATGTGAACAGATGCTAACCCTGATCAGGTAAGTGGTAACTGAATAAGGGAGAGAGGAGCCCCTTGAATTAGAGAATAAGTTGTACATTATCCAAATTGGCAACCGTTGTGTGATCGGTAATACTGTAATTCTATACCCCTGATGAATAGTGAGACTGATTCCTTTATGTAATGGTAATCATAGGATAAACTGCCGTCTGGGTAGAGAGGTCTGGGTTCGTATGGGACCGCGAGGCCGCCGATTCTGATACTGCCGTCTGGGTAGAGAGGTCTGGGTTCGTATGGGACCGCGAGGCCGCCGATTCTGATACTGCCGTCTGGGTAGAGAGGTCTGGGTTCGTATGGGACCGCGAGGCCGCCGATTCTGATACTGCCGTCTGGGTAGAGAGGTCTGGGTTCGTATGGGACCGCGAGGCCGCCGATTCTGATACTGCCGTCTGGGTAGAGAGGTCTGGGTTCGTATGGGACCGCGAGGCCGCCGATTCTGATACTGCCGTCTGGGTAGAGAGGTCTGGGTTCGTATGGGACCGCGAGGCCGCCGATTCTGATACTGCCGTCTGGGTAGAGAGGTCTGGGTTCGTATGGGACCGCGAGGCCGCCGATTCTGATACTGCCGTCTGGGTAGAGAGGTCTGGGTTCGTATGGGACCGCGAGGCCACCGATTCTGATACTGCCGTCTGGGTAGAGAGGTCTGGGTTCGTATGGGACCGCGAGGCCGCCGATTCTGATACTGCCGTCTGGGTAGAGAGGTCTGGGTTCGTATGGGACCGCGAGGCCGCCGATTCTGATACTGCCGTCTGGGTAGAGAGGTCTGGGTTCGTATGGGACCGCGAGGCCGCCGATTCTGATACTGCCGTCTGGGTAGAGAGGTCTGGGTTCGTATGGGACCGCGAGGCCGCCGATTCTGATACTGCCGTCTGGGTAGAGAGGTCTGGGTTCGTATGGGACCGCGAGGCCACCGATTCTGATACTGCCGTCTGGGTAGAGAGGTCTGGGTTCGTATGGGACCGCGAGGCCGCCGATTGCTGATATTATAGGAGGTACATGGTATGCATCTTAGGAATTCCCTGTCCTTAGGTGGTAGATGTATGTTGTTACCTATTGTAAATAGGCCCTAGGGAGGGGGAGATGGTAACGTTCTGGCTGAGTTAGTAATGCTCTGATGAGCTGGTCCTATCTAATCTGAGAAACCAGGCAGAACAAGGTGACAGGATAAGTTGTTGGAGGAACCATTGCAGGCCTGTGTAAATTAATACCCTGGCAAAGGAGAGAACCGCTTAGTGCGTTTTCACAGTTTGAACCACCAAGAAACACTTCACGCCCACACTCCAACATCTGTGTGTGTATGGTAAAGCCCAGGATGTTTTGATGTATTCTTTACCCAACCTTTCATATTTGCCTGCTGTTATGTGTTTTAGGAAATACTGAAAATGGAAAATTGTAACAGGCAGAGTGATTTTACCATGTATTATCCATTCAGTAGCTGGTTTCTCTGCCACTGTGAATGGTAATCTTTCCAGTTCTTCAATGCTCCTCTTTGTGCCAGATGGATCTGTTTATCAGTGAGATTGAATTCTGAAAACAGTGACGTAGTGTTGATTAAACGCCAAGGCACATAGCCTGCATGCAAGTTTTGTAACGTCCAGCCTAATAGCATGATAGAATGTAACCGAGACTGACCATGTTGCAGCATGACCAAGTGTTGTTCCATGATGTCCATGGCAGACGATACAATGCTGTCCAATGAATATATCCTGGTCGACCCATTGTCAACTACAGAGAGAGATTTCTCTAAATTAATAGGATCCATTTCTCATATTCGGTCTGCAGTCTCTGCTTGGGTAATCTTCCATAATTCGTTATATGCAGCATATATACTGGCATATATGAAACATTTGTGATGCAGTTTTCTTGGTCCTAGCAAGAATTCCCTAAGATCTGCACCATCTTTGAGTAAAGATAAGTGTTGTTTTACATCCTGTAGTGTAGCTTTCTGTAGCCAATCAAGGCATAGCTTCCCTACACTATATGTTGGTATTACCCCAGGATGCTATCTTTGAACATATCTTGGGTCTGGACTATTGATAGTGAAATGTAGAGTTTTGTTCAGAAATAGATCTTTACAGTTGTTTGGGTCTGTGGGCCAAAGCAACCATTTTTCCCATTCAGGATTGGATCTGTTGTGATGCAAAATATAATGTACGTCAAGCTCCCCTGTGTAGTGCTATTACTTGCAGGTATTGGTATGGTTGGTGTGTTCAAGTCTTTGATCTTGGCTAACCCAAGGCAAGACGTTTGTTGGACAGTGTCATTCAAAAACATAATTTACTCAAGGATAATACAGGCTCTAAACAAAGCTTTTACCCCCAGCACTTGCTAATCTGTTGACCCCCAGACAGTTTTTGTCTCAATGTTGTCTTTCGAAAAGTCGACACCCTGTCTAGACAGTTGGGCATAAAAGGTTGCAGAATAAATCTGTTTTGTATTGGTCAACATATTTTTTGTTCCCGTTTTGTTCACATTTTTAAAATAAAATGATTCAGCATTTGATAAATTGAACCCTGAAAAATATGGAAATTTCATAGCAAAAGTTTTTGAGCTACTCTTTGGAGGCGAAGGACAATGTTCCCATTGGTTATACATATATACATTTCTAGGTATTGCAGATTTGAGCAAGAAATGGTGACAATAATGGTTATAAAAATACATTTGTGCATAGTCTGATGAACCTTCTAAATATTCATGGTTTATGAATGCTGCTGACATTTCTAGATCAGACATCATTTTATTAACAGTCTCGAAGTCCCAATCATCAGAAAAGGTACTAGAGGTAATAAAGTCACTTAATGAAATCTTGAATTTGGTGCGGAATCTTCAACAGCTCGGACGGGCCAAAAATGTCATATTCAGGTGTGTCCCAAACTATACCATCCGGTAGAGGAACGGCTGTGATGTTTACTGATGACAAGTCTCTTTGTTCACTATGGGTTGATTGGTGTGGCTGGAGAAGTAAGTTGACTTTTAGACTTGCTGTATCCATTTGAATATATATCTTCCATTTATCAGCATAGCCAGAGTTATTAGCAGAGCTAACCAAAGTAGAAAGAAGAATAGTCCCATAACAATCCATAGTTCAATCCATGGTGAAACCAGATACGTTTTTTTCAGGTGATGAAAAAAGTCTGTTGCTTGTTCTTTGAAAGTTCTTTGTGCTGGCGTCGTTTCAGATTCGCTGGGATCCTCAGAAAACATATCAAAGTTAATGGAATAACCAGAGGCAGTTCTGTCAATTGTTGGAATTGCATCAGCATTTGTTGAACTCGCTGGAACCATTTGATCACTTGTTACTTCATTGAAGACAATTGTATCAGGACGAACTGTTATTTGGGTCTCAAGAGGATCGAGTTCCGTGGCTTTATTGCATAGTCTTTTTTTCCTCACTGTAGAATCTTCAAAGGTGATGAGTCTCTCAGCTTGAACCTCTTGGATTGTAGCTAGTGGAGTGCATCTGCTACATTGTCGAAGTCCACTTGGCCTACTGCTTAGTATCCGCCACATAGTGTGGTTTGATCAGGTCGAGGCACACAAAACTCTTTTTTGCAGCAAGGGGCGGCAATATCACTGTTCTTGATCGGTGGATTGCTAGGAAAGGTACTGGTTGTCTGTAAGAAGGCCCAAATTCCTTCTTGTCCCCAATATTTTCTCTGACTAGATCACCAAGCTTTATGATCCAGACAGATTTTGCTGGGCGGGTGGTTTTTCCCCAGTGGTGGTTGGCTTCAGGAACACGTTACTTTGTTTTGTTCTTAGTTCAAACAGCAAAATGATCTTTGATATCAAATTTCTTAATTTCCACCACTGATGTGTGACAATCAAGGTCCAAGACCAACATTCTTGTCCCAGATAGGACCTCATAAGGAGTAATACCCCCTAGAGAACTTCTTGGCAAGTTATTAGGACTACGTTGGACACTTGTTAGATGTTTAACCCACCCGTCACCCGAACCTGATACCCTAGCTGTTATAGATTGCTTTATGTCCCTTTTTTTATCTAACAGAATTTCCCTCAGGATGGAATGGACTAAAGTACCACAATGCAACGCCCAAACTGGACATGGCTTCTTTGTAAGCTTGAGAGCTAAACGCAGGGCCCTGGTCAGAATGTAATGTGCCAATTGCGTATGTGCCGATAAAGACTGGCAAATCTTTTATTACAGTTCGAGCGTCAGCCGACCGCTGAGGCCACATCAAAGAAACCTTGATTTAGTGTTTCAGGGACTGCATTCGTCCATAAGGATGCCTGCATGTAAATAGTCTAATACTGTCTAACAATTGTGTCTGTACTGGGCTGGCTACGCTGTGGTCAGGTATCTGGCGGCGTTCTGTGCTGCGATCTGTATTGCAGTTTATGCAGTTATTTACAACGATGTGAATATGTGCATTCATCCCTGGCCACCAGGGGACACAACCTTTACAACGCAACTTTTACAACGCACTACCATTACAACAAAACTTTTACAACGCAACATCCATTACATCGCATGCTATTACAACGCAACCATTACAACGCATGACACTACATCGCATAGCACTACAATGCATGTCATTACAACACATACCATTACAACACATAACATTATAACGCATAGTACCCTTACACTATCCAACTCTTACCCTACTGTTGCACCCCCTGGAGTTAGAATAGTAATTTTTACCCCTACACTATCCAACACTTACCCTACTGTTGCACCCCCTTGGAGTTAGAATAGTAATTTTTCCCCCTACACTATCCAACACTTACCCTAATGTTGCACCCCCTGGAGTTAGAATAATACATTTTACCGCTACACTATCCAATACTTACCATACATGCAATGTAATGTTATGCGTTTTAATGTTATGCGTTGTAAAGGTAGTATGCATTGTAATGGAATCCGTTGTAAAGGTAGTTAAAAAAATGCGTTGAAATGGATGTTGCGTTGTAAAAAATGCGTTGTAAAAATATGCGTTGTAACGTCATACATCCGGCCACCAGTACATCCCTTTTAATGTTAATATTGTTTTAGAGATCCTCTGATGTATCAGACCCTCTCCCAGATGTGCTTCGTAAATCAAAGCTGTCCTACGTTCCATGTTTGGAATTACCCTATACCCCACTCCAGGGATTCAGGCAATCGGAATGCTGCTCGTATCAATTATATATGTGTATTTGAGTAGAACCCCTTAGGTAACGCTGCACCTCCGCCTTTGCATGTCGCATTGACAGCCAGCATTATTTCACTGTCTATTTTTGTTTTTGAACGAGTGATTGCAGCTACGGAAGCCTTTTGCACAGCCCCTTTTGCGGCTCCAGCTGCCAATGAATTCCCTTCAACGTGAATGCCATCACGTTAATGACTCAGCGTGTGTATCACGTGAGTATTTTGTAGTCTGTTTTGCAACTGAACTACTTGTTCCCAAAGAGTTTTATGCTTGATTGTGTCACCTTTTGCATCTTTGAAAACATTTTTAAGCCAATTCTGTAAAAATTCATTGTAAGATTGAACACAATAGAAGGAATCGCACACTATGGGTGTGGGGATTTTGCGATCCGTATTTTCAAGTGCCATTATGAATGCTTGTAGTTCAGCTCGCTGAGCTGTACAATCTCCAACAGTGTGCGTTTTCCTGACCATAGGTCTGACTTTGCCATTGCGCATACGACCTTTAACAATCACGCATGCTGCACTATAGGCTTGTTTACCCTCCGTAGCGGGTTGTGCAGATCTGTCAGTATAGCTTATATGTATACACTCTTCTAAAGGCAGAATTTCAATAGGCAGAGGACATTCCTGTTCGTATTGCAGTAATGCTTGTGTTTTTAAATAAGGATCAAAAACGTATTGAACATCAGTTTAAGCAAGAGAATTAACCCATTGTATCCATCTTGGATGTAAAGCTTTGCATTCGGAATGCTCGCTTTTGTCACCGCCTCTAAGGCAGGTACAGGAGTTACGACAATAATGTGTTTCCCCTGTGCTAGGGCTCTTTCTTTTGCTACAGCGGTTTGAACTGTTGTCAGAAGTTTTTTCTGTAGAAGTGAATTTCATTTCTGCTTGTGTATATAAATGTGATTTGTATGCGATTGGTATTTTTTCACCTTCGTTAAAAGTTAAGTAGGTGAATCCGCATTGACCCGAAATGATTCTGATCACTAAGTTGCGTTTGTTTACGCGTGTTTGTAAATGTTTAGTTGCTAACATGTCTGTTTGGAGTGAACACAACATTTCTGTGTGTTCTTTTTTTCAATGTGTGATTTTAAAATCAGGTTTGATTAATTTGTAGAGAGGTTTAACCCTTTCTGCGTAGTTTAGATTGTAAGTGCTTCCAAAATTCAGGAAACATAGAATCAATTATAAATTCTTCAGCGTTTTTGAAGGTTGGTGCAGCGCACACTTTTCTAAAAAGTTGGCTGCCAAGCTTTTGCCTTCACTTGAAAGTTCATAACCTAGAAAAAGGACATTGAGATGGGCATTTCTTGATTTTTAAAAATTGAATTTGTTCCCTTCAGAGGCAAAGCCAAGTATAATGGTGTTCACCCTGTTCAAGTGCTTATTCAGGTCATCGTCCGTCAGATAGACATCATCGACATATGACAATGCCTCGTCATCATAAGTTTGTAGTAGCTCTGTTACTCTTGCTGAGAATAACCCAGGACTATTCTTGAATCCTTGAGGGGGACGACAGAATTGACCCTGTGTCCCATTATTGAGAAAGCGGTCAATTACCTACTTTCAGGAGCAATATTTTGACAAAAGAAATATCTAATGTGGTTTTATATTTTTTACGCACAATGTTATTCATTAATGCTGTACTGTGTGCATTTTGCACTGCAAATGTTTTACAACATGAGTTTAAGTGTCTGTAATCCAAAACTAGACGATATGTATTGTCTGGTTTGGAAACAGGAAACAAAGGATTGTTCATTGATGGGGTGCAAGTTTCAATCACCACTTGATATTCAAGTTGTTCTAAGATCTCCCTGACCTGTGTTTTAGCTTCTTGCTTAACTGGGTACTGTCTTTGTGCAGTTGGTTGATTTTTCAACTGGATTTTATGGTGCGGTGAATCCTCATCCCATCCTACATGATGTTTGTATAATGCTGGGGCTTGGGCAACTGTATATTTTGAATGTACTGGAACATAGTTAGAGAAGGCTGGCATAATGATGTCTTTGCCATGTGGGCACTCCCTGACAAATTCTGGTGGCCAGGCCTGTTCTGCCAGAAGTATATCATAACCCTTTGAAAGTCGCTCCAAAACGAGTGCTTTCACTTTTCTTGGTATGTCTCCCTCCATCTGGAGTGTTATTTCATATAATCTATGTGGAGAGCTAACCCTGGTGTCTGCAGTTTCAACTTGAATGTCCTCATTCAAGTCCCCTGTCTCCAGAAGTCCCTTCAGGTTTTGGCGAGCTATTGTTACTTCTGCTGCGCTGTCCAACATTGTCTGAGCACATTCTCCGTTCTTGAGTTGTGTCCTCAAGATCTTCGGCATGTCTGATTTTTAGACCTGCTACCTTCCTCTTGGTGAATTGAGGTTTGTGGTTGCTTTTCTGAACGTGTTGATCGTCTTTGGACTTCACGCGTTCTTTTTTTTTTATCTGACCGTCTCGGATGTCTGTGACGATATCTGAAAGGTACGAGAGGAACATGTATCAGTATCTTGATACCTGTCAGGTTTTCTCAAATTATCCCTATTCCTGAGGTTATACCTCCTTTTCGAGGGCTCCTTTTGAGGAGAACCATCTCGGTATTGAGAACGCTTCTCTTTAGAAGTTTGTTTGCTATTCTCCCACTTCTTTTTAGGAGATGTAGGAGTGATTTTAGTAAAGACCTTTTCAGGACTTTCAGACAGTTTTGGTTTAACTGTATTATTCTACTAATCTTTGTATATCACTAAGTAATTCATCGTCCGACATTGCTTCAATGTCAGGGTCAGGTGAATAGCTGGCTAAAATAGGCCATGTTGCTCCTGGTCTACCTAGTGGACCGAGCCTGGTAATGTGATTTAAATGGTTAAGGGTGCCTTTAAACCAAAGCTCATGCTCCTGGTATGTGAGTGGAATTTGAATATACTCGAAAGGAATATATTCCTCTGGTAGATCATCTTCTTTGTAGAAGTGAAACATTTTAGTTACTGAATTTGATTCTGGAAATACTATCCATGGAAAGAATACCTCTGTCTGGTGATATTCATGTGCCTCTATCACAAAAACTGCTCTACCACCTCTTGGTGTAAGGCCATGTTTTATAAGTTTTAAAGTGATGGCTCTCCTCCAATTTGGAGGAATGATTATAGCATTCACATTGGTTTCATTAAAACCTGTATAGTTTAAAGCTACTTCGGCTTGGATAGCAGCAGCTCTACCGGTTTTGTTGTTATTGTCTCCGGTTAGGGACATTTTTGTTTAATGAAAATTGCAGAGCAATATTCAAGGGTACAAAGATAAGGTGCACAATATTTTGGAACACTGTATCCTTCAACATTGAACAAACCAAAAAGCTAATACAGAGGATTTTCGTCCTACTCAACTATGGCGGATATTATCCCTACCCACTCCAGCCGTCTATTGGAGTATTAAGAATAGGGGTCTCTGAGAAAAGCACGACTGAGTTACTTCAGAATCTAGCGTTAAATTAGTGCCTTACCAAACCATTGGGCGTCATTTAGTGTAGTTCCCATATCCCTAATAGGCTCTGCGCATTGGAATAATATACACTATAGTTTTGACAAAGGACTTAGGTCAGTATATCTCTATCGAGTACATTAAACTTAATTACTTGTGTGCGCCAGCTAACTCAGAGGTCACTAGAAACTTTCTTGAATGAACAAGAAGGGATTAGTCTTTGACAACCGCATAAACATGACAACTTTGTTTCCCTTACATTCGGAACAATATCTTCAGAGTCGTGAAAACAATAGATAATTATTTCACTCAGTCAATCCTGCATGCTTCGCTTCTACAGAGTTTTTGTACAGAAATAGGGAGACGGGCGTTTCAATAAATAGGGTTTTTTGACCAGTCTTTTTTCTCATGCAAGAGATATGAACTGCTACAATCGTAAGACAGAATGCGAAGTATAATACGTACAGTGTTAGCAGTAAGATAAAATAATACTGTAATAGCATGCCGTGTAGCTATGACATATATTCGTTAAAATACATACATAAATAACACAGGCTAAAATACTCATCTGGTGCTTCTAAATAATCCGACCCCAGTGTACCTAACCTAAGTCTAGTACGAGGGAAGAAGCAGGTGCTGTCTCAGTCTGGTTTAGTTATGCCAAGAGTTGCCAAAAGTTTCTCTCGGTTCTAATCAGCTCCATACCTTAGAATGAGAGAGGCTGGTATCTCTTTCCCAGGACTCGATTCTCGCAAGGGGAGTCAGAAACACTGGAGCTGGATTCTCGGTGAGGAGTGACAGCGTCTGGTGAGTGCGTCAGTTGGGGAGATGACTTCCTTCTGGACTTGCTGTGGGGAGCCGCGTGCAAGTAGGTAGTCGAACCGCACTGTGCCTTGTCATGGCAAGTGAAGGTATATTCATACCTTGAAGGTGTTTAGGAATGTCAGTATTGACATAAAAGTCAGGCATATGAACGTCGTGAATGAACCCCTAAGGAATAGATGTTTATGCATAATAAATGAGTACTTGGAGAAATCAATATTCAAGCAAGGGGAAAGTCCCAACGGCTTAAGAGTCTGGTTTTCCAAGAATTCGTTGTGACGTAGATGAACGGATGTAAGTAGCCATGACTGTATTTGGGTAGCATGGACTATGCCTAAATTAGGAATGGATTTCTATGCCTATATAAGGGCAATGTGAATTATACCTACATAAGGGCATGAATCGGGAAATGCATACAGAATCTAAATAGAAACACAATAGGGCAGAGACTTGGACTGACCTGCCCGCTCCCTGGGAGACAGAGTTCAGGCCCTGCAGGCAGTGGCTGCCCTCACGCAGGAACACGACAGGGACAAGTCACGCTCCGCTCTAAAACGCATCCAAGGAAGGTGCATCCTGACTGTAGCAGATTGAGCCTCATACACCTGAAGAGAGGATTGGAATCCGTCACCCCGACACCTGCTGAATGAGATGGCTGGCTGAGTACCTGCTTACTTGTTATGCATTAATTGTTTTGAATTGTTTCTCTCTTTCTGGTACTCTCCCCTCTCCCTCTCCCTCTCCTCTCTCTCAGACATGTACTCATTATAATGTCCAATTGCCTCTGTTGAGTTAAATATCTTGCTTGAATGCACTTTTCATGTTGAACGCCCTGGATGGTGCAAACTATCCCCCTTCTGCCTCATCTCTCTGAAGCCGCTCAACAGGCTTGCTCATAGAGAACAGGATTAAGAAAGGTCTTTCCGATGGGGCGTGGCTAGCAGCCAACGATGGCGGCAGCATAAAGGAGTAGCTCCACGGTCGAGGCGGCCTCTCCAGTAATCCTGCACACCATCCGTGAAATATTTTACCCCAGGAGGAGACATCCTGAGCCCGGAGCCGGGGGGTGCCGAAGGGTGCGAGTGCGGTGCCTGCCTGACGACCGAAAGCCGACCTACACCCAGGCGACGGAGAGGCCTCTGCAGCGCGGCGCATCCGGGGACTGCCTTCGCTCTCTGACCTGCCGGGAAGTGCGACTGCCCGGGGAGACCCGCACCGGAAGTGCCCGCTGCCTGTCACCTCGGCGGCCGGGCGCCGGCTCGCGGGGTGAGTGCGGGCTGATCCGGGCTCGGAAGCGGCCGGCAACACTGCGACGGAGCCTGGTGGGTGCAGCCTCACTCCTCCGTCTGCTGACACCACCAGTGGGCGGCCGCCCTGATTGACTCGCGGCTGCTTGCCGCCATTTTGTGGGAAGCCGGCGCTGCTCTGCCGAGCCCGGCCGAGATCCGGACCTTACCCGCCACACCACAGGCGGCGGTAAACCCGCTCTCCGCCTCACCGCCATACCCACTTTCTGGACGGCAGGGAGCGTGTGCCCTATTCGCCGGAGGCCTGATTGGGCGGTCCTACCATCACCGGCACAACGTTTGGGGCGCTGTGTGCTCCTTTCCCACTGATTTGCCTGGGGCTGGAACTACCCTATAGGACAGCGGGGGGCTACTCTGACGGCGCCCGGCACTGCGGGACACGAAGCCCCACGAGGTACAGACGCGTCCTTCACCTGCGCCCAGTCGCTCATCTCTGCGACACCTGCTGAGCGGTGCCGGCGCCTGGGGGTGCCCCGGGAAACCGGCTCTCGCCCCCTTGTCTGCGGGCGCGAACTACAGCGACAGCACCTGCCGGAGACGCGGGACCTAGATCCCGTCCATCGTTCTCCTCTCCGCACTCCCGGCTGGGCATCGTGAGGCGGTGCGGCGGTCCCCCCCATCAGAAGCGTCCCAGAACAGCGGCTACAACCCCAGCCTGCCACGGACTTAGCCTACATCATACGCCGCAGAAGGGGCAGGCGCGGTCCCCCATCGCTGGCTTGCCCGGGGGCCGCGGATACTGGTGACATGGCGGGGAGAGGCCTGAAAAGTGGCCCTACGCAAACTCGGATAGACCGCTACGCCAGTGACAGGCTTGCAGTGTCCCCGATTGCAGGGAAAGAGACGGCTGGTAAATCCGTGGAGGTGCAGGGGGCGAAAAAAGCGACCCTGGACGACGTGATGCAGGCCCTGGCGCATTTACAAACAACAGTGGGCACGATCTCCACGGACATTACGCTGATCAGGGCTGATTTCCACAAGATGACGGAAAAGGTCAACGCCATGGAAGTGGTAACGAAGTCCTTGGTGGAAGACGTCTCCGAACTCCAACTGGCGGTCGAAAAGCTAACTACGGACAATAAGGTGCTGCGTGAGAAGCTTGACGACCAAGAAGGGCGCTCCAGACGGAACAACATCCGCATACTCGGCGTGCCGGAGACAGAGGGGACGAGAGCCATGGATTTGTACGTGGAGGGCCTAATCACCAATGAACTGCGACCCAAGGGACTATCCACCTTCTTTTCGGTTGAAAGGGCGCACCGTGTGCCGGGGGGCCAACCGAAACCTGGAGCACCTCCGAGACCCATCGTTGCCCGGCTGTTCAATTTCAGGGACAGGGACGTCACTCTACAAGCAGCCCGAACATCCCCTCCGATAAAAATCCAGAACTCTACGGTGGCGTTCTTCCCTGACTACACGGCGGAGGTGGCCCGCAGGCGACGGACGTTCTTCGAGGTCAAGAAAGAACTCAGGGCGAGAGAGGTCCCTTACTCCATGCTCTTCCCCGCGAGACTGCGAGTGGTAGCTGAAAACAAGACCTGGTTCTTCGACAACCCGGAATCCGCAAGGGACTGGCTGGACGGCTGGAGAACGAACGCTCGCCCTCGACGGCCTCATCGGCAGCAGAAAGATCGCACGACCGACGTCCTCCCGGCTTCCCAGGCCTCGAGAGGTAACAGAGAGAGTGAGGGATCACCACACAGCGAGGCCGCGGATGCAGACCACAACGATGAACAATGATTACCGGCTTAGCAATGTTTTTGGACTTACTGTGCTGAGCACCTGAGGCGCGCTCCTGGACACTGGGCGAGGGGCCTCCGGGGAGAAGATTGAGGGGCCGCTGGCCTCGGAGACTCCTTCACCCCAACGCACAAGTACACTGGTTGGGTTTGGGGTAAAGCACTCTGCTAAGTTGGGGAGGCGGGCAGGTTCACGTCCATATAGCAGGGAAGCAGGGAGGGGGGTAGTTGGGAGAGGGGGGGTGTTTATGTATGTAACCGGTTTGGTTCTACAGGTTCTTGGTTTGGCTCGGCACTATATGCCACTCTACGACAAGCACAATACACGATACGCCTTGACCCGTTGGGTTACTCACACTGATGCCCTTGTTGTTGCCCCATGGATACGACGGGACATGCACCCGGAAGTAATAGTGGGACGCGAACACACCTCACTGCCATGGCCGGACTAGATGATTCCGTTCTGATGGCCCCACTACACATTATGTCGTGGAACGTCAGAGGCTTGGGCGATAAAATCAAACGAGGCCTGGTTCTTCAGGGAATTAGGAGGGTGGGTCCTGCCCTGGTCTTGTTGCAGGAGACACACATGATGGGCGCTAACACACGGGCCATGGATAGACGAGGCTACCACATGGTTACACATGCGGAATTCACTCCGGGGTCACGTGGGACGGGCATACTAATGCACAAATCCTCGCGATACATTATCACATCCACCAAAACAGATGATCAGGGCCGCTTCGCAGCGGTGTCCGGCCAATGGGAGGGCAGAGCTCTGTCCGTGGTATCGGTATACATCCCTCCAGCGCTACACACTGTGGCACTGCCCGACCTTGGCAGGTTCCTCTTAGAACTCCCGGAAGGGGACTTGATTATTGGGGGGGATTTCAATGCGGCACTTCACGACACACGTGATAGACTCCCCGGGCGCTCGCACTCACCTGGCACCAATAAACTTAGCGGGTTTCTGGACGCACAGGGCCTGGTGGATGTCTGGCGCACACTACACCCGGATCAACTACAATATACGTACTACTCTGCAACACATAACAGTCTGTCCAGAATCGATTATTTCCTCACATTGGGGACCGGTTGCCTCACCATCGAAGACACACAAATAAAGCCACGGGGTGTCTCCGATCACTCGCCTATTACCCTGACACTGTCCAGCCATGCAGCCGCCCGCAGGAGGCTATACCCGATATATCCTGGCTACCTCAAGGTCCCGACCATTCGTAAAGATCTCCAGAACACTACCAAACACTACTTTGTAGAAAATCAAGCTTCAGCGAGCTCGCCCTCAATACTCTGGGAGGCCTACAAGGCGGTTTTTAGGGGGCAGGCGATAGCAGCGATCTCACACTACAAGAAACGACAGGGAGAGGTGACGTCTGAGTTGGAACTGCAGCTCGACGAAGCCAACACAGCACATATGGCAGACCCCTCCTGTGCTAACCTCCATTCCCTACAGCTGCGTCAAAGACTTCTCACAGACCATGTGCGACGCCTGACCAAGGCGGACATTGCAGCCACTAAACACAGGGTGTATGATATCGGGGACAAAGCCAGTAAACTCCTAGCCTGGCTGGGTAAAACACAGGGAGGCAACAGGAACATACTACAACTTAAGGATACACTCGGGAGGGTACACACTCGACCAGGGGACATAGTGGATGTCCTAGCCGATCACTTCAGTGCGGTGTACACACCGACGGTGACTGTCACGGAGGATGAGGCCCGGGTTGCCCTGAGCCGCGTGGCCCTACCCAAATTGACTGACGACGCGATGAGGGACTTAGATTCTGACATCACTGCGGATGAAATTCAATTGGCAATTGGCGCTCTCCATCCGGGGAGGGCTCTGGGCCCCAACGGGATACCCATCGAATGGTTCAAAACAATGTCTGAATCTTTGAGTCCGCCCCTCTTACGGATGTACGCGGATAGTAGGGACAGTGGCACGTTACCACCAGACCAGCGGATGGCGACTATTGTAGCCATACCGAAGCCGGGTAAACCGCTTGACGAATGCACGTCCTATAGGCCTATCTCACTACTGAACCCCGAGGCTAAAATTCTGGAGAAACTGCTGGCGACCAGACTCATGCCCCATTTAGGTCAGTTGATCCATCCGGATCAATCTGGATTCATGCCACGCAGAAGTACGGCCCTGAACCTACGTAGGGTGCAGGGAGTCATGGCAAGAATTCCGCTGCTGACGGAACCGGCGGCCATCCTGTCATTAGATGCCAAGATGGCATTCGATATGGTGGAGTGGAACTACCTCTTCGCGGTCCTCTCCTCTATGGGGTTCGGTCCTAACTTTCTTGCCTGGATCCGGCTGCTGTATAAGGATCCGATTGCACGTGTAGTGGCGAATGGCCACATATCCCGAGAGGTACAACTGGGGCGGGGAACCCGGCAGGGATGCCCTCTCTCACCTGTCCTGTTCGCGTTAGTCTTAGAGCCTCTCGCGATCACTATACGGACTACGCCACTGCTGAAGGGCATTGCGTGGGATTCGAGCTGGGAAGACAGGGTGTCGTTGTATGCTGACGACATGTTGATCTATCTTACGGACCTGGATGACGGCATCCCTAACCTTCTAGCCATCTGCACTTCCCATGGCCGAGTGTCAGGCTACACCATCAACTGGTCCAAATCTGTCATCTATACTCTCAGGGGTCCTCTCCCGATCCTACCAGACGCATGCACACTGGAAGTAGCTGTCACGTCCTTTAAATATCTGGGAATACACATTACCCGGGATGCGGCGGAATTCTCTGTTCGTAATCTACAGCCTCCTCTCCTCCGATTGCGAAATGATGTGCAACACTGGCAGTCGCTCCCGCTGACGCTATTGGGCAGAGCAGCTCTGTTCAAAATGATGGCGCTCCCCCGCTTTCTATACGTCCTCGAAAACGCTCCGACACTCATCCCCCCCAGCTATTTTCAAAAGGTGACAGCACTGATGTCGAGTCTACTGTGGGGGACTCGGCCGGCGAGAATTGCACACGTAAAACTTAATAGGAGCTGGTATGATGGTGGAATTGCACTACCTAACGTGCTGTTGTACTACTGGGCGGCACAACTAAAAGTTCTCAATAGGTGGCTACACGCACCACAGGACGACCCAGCCTTTAAGGCGGATCGGGCCCAACTGGGTACCAACAGCATGTTGGCGCCTTTATACCACAAGGGCATTGCGATGAAACTGTTGGGTCCCACCAAACACACGGTGCAACTATGGTACAAGGCACAATCGAAACTCCGCTGGGCGGGGATAATTACAAAACTGACACCATTGTGGGACACTAAAGCACTGGGCCATCTGAGACGCACTAAGGGTTTCGACCAGTGGGATGCCATTGGAATTTCGACTGTGGGAGACATGTGGTCCAGGGAGGGGGTGGTCCCGTTCACTTCCCTCCAGCAACAATATGAATTAGGAGACACGGAACGATACAGATACATACAAATCAGACATGCCCTCCTAGCAGCGATTCCGCCGGGCACCACGCCTCCGGAGTCCTCCCCGCTGGAAGACCGCCTGCTCACGGACTGTGTGCTGGAGGGTGCGACCTCCCTGACCTACCGGAAATTGCTTAATCACATGCCTGAGCCACTGGGTAAACTTAAGGACAGGTGGATGGAAGACCTTGGGGATTTCGATGAATCCGAATGGAATGCAGCTCTGTCATCCCCACGAGAAGCCGGTATCTCGGCTAGGTTCCGCCTCATACAACTGAAGGTCCTCCATAGAATCTACTACACTCGAGTGACATTGCACAAATTGCAGAGGGCTGATGACCCGCTCTGTCTGCGAGGGTGTGGGGAGGAGGGCACGCTCCTGCATACTCTCTGGAGCTGCACATACATATTGAGCTATTGGCAGCGGGTGCTCCGTACCATCGCACAAACACTGAATTCCACCATACCTCAAGATCCCAGGGTGTGTCTGTTGAATGTCTGGGGTCCTACTGATCTACCACACTATGGCAAACTGTGGGTTACGATAGGCTGCATGGTGGCAAAACGCGACATTGCACAAAAATGGGGTGCGACCGAGCTCCCCACGCTGACGCAGTGGCTCAGGAACATGGACACGCTCATGATAACGGAGAGGGCGGTATATAAGATGAGAGATAATCCTCGTAAGTGGAATGGAGTGTGGTTACCATGGAACTCATACAGAGGGGACATTTGTGATCCGTTGCCAGAGAATGAAAGTGAGAGCTCTGATGAGGACACTGATACGGACTAATTGAGGGGGGCGATTCCAGCTATAAGCGGGGGCCCCGCACAGGATGCATTGTGGTGCAGGCAATTGTAGGAGGGTGGATACACTACAGGGTGGTGGGGTGGGTTGCACACGGAATTGGCGTTTGCCACCAGCCTCTTACCTCGGTATTCCATGATTGTGGATGTGCTGATAGATGTTGAGCCGTATGTTTAGTTCGTAGTTTTGTTATTTCAAAAAATACAAAATGCAAGCGGAAGTTATGTATGATACCAAATGGGTTCGGAAATGTTCTTAATGCCTCGTATATTGTACGTAACAAATGGTCAGTTTGGTTTTACGTTTATGGATGCTTTTCTCACTGTAATGATTAATATATCTGGCCTTTCCATTTGGAAACACTTGAATGTAATGTGACCAAACGAGGTTAATAAAGTCTTGCTTTAATAAAAAAAAAAAAAAAAAAAAAAAAAAACAAAGGTCTTTCCGATTTATGCCACTTTAGGCTGCTGCCACACACCAATGCCCCGAGGTCTTGTAACAGCTCTCTACCCCCCTCCCCTGACCTGCATTAGAGGCCGGACGCTTGAACCCCCTCCATAGGTACTGCACCTACACAGTGTATGCCCCCTCTTCCTAACTCTCCCTTGCTCTAGCTCAACTGCTATACTTCCATCCCGGCCTCCCCCTTCGCTCACAGCCGTATTCCCATCCCCCTGCCTCTCTGTTTCTCTCCTACCCTTACTCCCCCTGTCTAATCAGGGAGGCTCCACTGACTTCTTTCCTAAGACTCAGACCACTGACTGACTCCTCCCTTCCCTCGCACAGTGGAGCAATCGCCATCCTCAACATTGACAACATCACTTAATTGGCGCAAATCTTGGATGACCTGGCCACCCAAAGGGACTCCTCCGATATGCTATAACCCAAAAGCTTAGACCTGCAGAGTGCAGCCCTACACCCCTCAGAGTAGTGCCTCCCACTCGCAGCTCACCAGCCTTCCCTGTCCTCCCCCCTCACCAGCCTCTCCCATTCTTAGCCACCCCTACCTATCATCCCACACGCACACAAGTGTCTCCTCCCCAACAGCCTCCCAACCCCAAGGGAGACCCAAGAGTGGCTTTTCCCTGTCTCTGGCTTCCTTGCCCACATCTCTCCCATTCCCTTTCCTCCTCCCCATCCCTGTACAAATCCTACCTCCACTCCTACCTAAATTTGTCCTTGCCACCTCCTCTCCGGTGCAGCACTTGCCACTCTACCCACCTAACCCCCTCCACAACCTAACGCCTTCTCCCCACCTCCTCATCCCTCAGTGATCAATCACCTCTTTCAATCTTTAGCTTGCAGATGGCAGCAATTATTCCCTCTCCCTCCTACCCGCTATGCATCCTCTAATGGAATGTTAACGGTCTCACACACTACATCAAGCGTAAGAAGTTGCTCTCCAATTTGCAAATGAAAAGAGCGGATGTTGCTCTCCTATAGGAGGCACATCCAGATACTTAGAAATCTGCCAAACTACGTTGTGAATGGCTGGGCAAGGTTATCCAGAGTGGCCTGATGACACAGGCCTCTGTCGTAGAGAGCCACCCACAGAAATGCAGAGTAGCTATAGTTCTCCGCAAATCCCTACCCGTGACAGCTTTCTGAACATGAGCTGACCCACACGGCAGATATGTCTTCACCATGCTGAGACTGGGTGACAGATCCTTATGTCTTGAGCCAAACGCTCCTTTCTTCTCCTTTTAAACCACCTGCTAGTGGACTATTGGGGAGTCTAGTTTCATTATCGGCAGAGATTGGAATCTTGCCTGTGATGCAGTCCTAGATAGGATGGGCCCCCTGGACAGGGGCAATGAGGGAGTCAGAGTCTTACTAGGAGACATAGCATCTGACCATGGTCTGGTGGATCTCTGGTTCCTTTGCAACCCACGGACAGGGAATATACTTTTCACATATCAGTCCACAGCACTCAGCCCAGGATAGACTACTTCTTCATATCTCTTCCTGTAGTTGCACTCCCCAGTGACTCCCACATACTGGAAGCTGCCCTTTCTGACCACTCCCCGGTTTTACTTGCTCTTGACATGGATCTGGCCTCCCCAGACTGTAAACCATGGCGGCTAAACACCCAGAGATACTGCTCGCCCTGGGGCATGGACCAAATGAGGTCTCACCTCTCTGTCTACCTGAGAAACAAGAAGACATCAGTTAACTCCAGAAGGACCATATGGGTGGCTGTGCAAGCAAACTTCTGGGGACAACTGATGAGAGATGCAGCAGTAGCCAAAAAGACAGCAGCTGTCCGTCGTACCAAGTTCGAAGATCAGATTACCTCCCTCACGTGTCTATATTCTTCCAACCCCACAGTGACTAATTGCCGACACAAAAAACTAGCTTGAATGGCCCTCAATAGCCTATACACTTCCAAAGATGAATATGCCCTTCAGCGTTTAAAAGGCAGACATTATGAATAAGGTGAAAGAGCAGGCAGTCTACTGGTAGCCCAGTTGAGGCAATGTGAGGCAGTGTGTCAGATCTGAGAAAACTCAATTTGGCTTGGCCGCACAGGAACAGAGATGCCTTGTTCCAAATTCCACCTTAACAACAATCCAGAGCTCGGAGTATACGAGTCTCTGAATTGTTATCTTGGGGGAAGGGGGATATTGGATAAAATAATAAACAGAAAAGAGATGAGAAGCGACTGTCTTGGGTGGTCCAATTCGTCCAGCCCGTCCTGCAGACTGTTCGATTGTACCTGAAGGGAAAATAATTATTATTATCGCTAAACTTTCTACTCTAGCTCTCTCTCTCTTGTATATGTTCTAGTAATCTCTCTATCTACACTTACCTACTACTTCCAAGAAGTAGCCTCTCTCCTATCGTTCGCATTAGGTTCAGTCTTTTCTTCACTTGTTGGCTTCTTCCTAATGGCTCTCTCTCTTCTAGTCTGTAACTCTGCACAATTTAAATTAACACATTTAAACTCTCTTTTCTCTTGGGAACCTTGACTCTTATTATCCTCTACTATGACCTAATACTCACTTATCAGTTAAATCATTGTCTTTCTTTCTTTCTTGATAAATATTCCTTTGTGTATTGCTACTTGTTGTTTTGTTCAACTTAACCTTCGAATTCGTTTTATTTCTTTCACTCTCTAGGCATTCAAGAACAAGGTACACTTCCACTATGATGCTACTTCAGTACTATAATTCGTTGTCTCAAAATGTGGTAAGTATTCTTTAATTCCTTTTCCTTAACTCTTGCTGTGATTTTCAAAATTGTCTATTGACTTAGCTCCCATGGTATGTTGTCCTCTCTCTCTCCTCAGGAACTCAACGACTACGCAGCTCAAAGTCTTCTGAGGAACCCAACCTCTGTTGGATTCTGTGCTCTGACTACGGTAACTGTCTTCTCTAGCTAACGCTAGAGACTCGGGAAACTAGTGCTTAAACTCTCACAAGATTATACTTTGGTTGTGCTCTCCGGTCTATCGTGACGCTTCCTCTCAGGGTAGAATCCTTGGTGAAGTGCGCAGCTTCAATCTAGCACGCGCGTCACCTGGACTCAAACGATGACCTAAGCTGAAGACTAGACTGCTAACCCGAGCGCGAACCCGGCAGACATCTTAGAGTGCCGAATTTGTGTTAGCTCGGACCAAGAACTCTTTACTGGGCTAATTCTTTTACAGCTTGACCCTTTATGTTGAATGGTGGCCACTTGAGCTCCGTAGGTTCTGACAGTATCCCCCAACAAGGTAGATCCTCTCCATCTCGGCTTGGTAGGAAATCGTTGGTGAAACTGTCTTAGTAACCTGGGAGCGTGGACATCTTCATCTTTTTCCCAAGATCGTTCCTCTGGGCCATAACCCTTCCAGTCCACCAAATAGAATAACTGTCCCTTAGCCCATTTTGAGTCTAAAATTTCTTTTACTTCAAACTCAATTCCAGTTTCTAACTGCACAGGTTTGGGAGGCAAAGTTTTCTGTAAATTAGTTGAAGTTTTCTTCAGCAAGGAAACATGGAAAACCGGGTGTATCTTTAATCTAGGTGGTAAGGTAATCCGATAAGTCACTTGATTTATCTTTTCTTCCACTGGATAGGGGCCAATGAACCTGGGTTGGAATTTCCGGTTTCCTTTTAGTCTCAGGTTCTTAGTACTTAGCCAGACTTGCTTTCCTTTTTCGATTGGAGGACCTTCTCTTCTCCTTTTGTCTGCATAAGTTTTATACCTTTCTTTCGCCAGTTCAAGATTTTCTTTAGCATTCTGATGTACCTGTTCTAAATGGGACACTATTTCCTCAACTGCTGGAACTGAAATATCGGTTTGCCTGATAGTTGTGTTTGGGTGTCTACCATAATTCATATAGAACGGTGAAAACCCTGTGGATACATTTTTGGCAATATTGTGGGCAAACTCCACTCCCCACAAATAATCTGACCAATTCCCTTCTTGTTTCAAGAGAAACAATCTTAAATATTGTTCAAGCTCCTGGTTCACCCTCTCTGTCTGGCCATCTGTCTCTGGGTGATAACTGGTGGAGTACCTCACCTCCGTTCCTAAACCCTCCATGAAAGATTTCCAGAAATGAGAAAGGAATTGAGTACCTCTGTCAGAGATTATAATCTTAGGAATGCCATGTATTTTCACTTTTTCAGTACTAAAGTGATTAGCTAACTGTTTGGCGTTTGGGATTCCCTTTAAGGCAGTGAAATGTGCCATCTTGGTGAGAGTATCAACTACCACTAATATTGTGTTATGACCTTGACTAAGTGGTAAATCTGTGATAAGGTCTAGAGTTACTGTGTGCCAGGGATAAGGTGGAGTGGGCAAAGGCTGAAGTAACCCCTTCGGGGCCTGCCGTTCAGATTATCCCTGGGCGCAAATCTCACAAGTCTTTACATAGTTCTCAATGTCTTTAGACATTTCAGGCCACCAATAATGTCTTTTGATTAGTTCCTTCGTCTTCGCTTCTCCTTTGTGTCCTGCCAACTTGTCGTCGTGACCCTCTTGCATAACTTGTCGTTGCAGTTCCTTAGTAGGTATAACTAAGGCGTCCTGAAAATAAGGCAATTGTCGTATGATACTTCTACCTTCCTTCTCTTTCACCAATTCTTGCATGGCTTCCGTATTCATAACTTCTGAGATTCCTTTTTCAAGATCAATTGAGGTCATTGCGCCAATTATCTTGTTACTCGGAATGATTGATTGGTTTTCTAAATGAGCTTTTGAATCTTCTGTATCTATTAGAGATAGCGCATCAGCTTTTCCATTTTGTGCCCCAGGTCTGTAAGTGATTACAAAGTCATAATCCGCAAAATACAGTGACCATCTCAACTGTCTTGGAGTAAGGGTTCTTGCTGTTTTCAAAAATTTTAGATTACGATGGTCCGTAAATACTGTCACCTGATGCTGTGCCCCCATGAGATAAATGTCGCCATTCCTTAAATGCATCTTTTATTGCCAATAATTCTTTCTCGGTAATGGTATAGTTTATCTCAGCAGGGTTCAACTTCCTGGATCTATAAGCGACTGGATGCAGTTGTCCAGTTATCTTGCTCCGCTGAGATAGAACACCTCCTACCGCTTGATCCGAGGCATCAGTTTCTACGTAAAAAGGCTCGGAAGGATCTGGATGTTGTAGAATCGGGGCCGAGGTGAAGTCCTGCTTCAAGGCTTCAAAGGCTTTTTCAGCATCTTTCGACCATTCAAATGGAATTCCTTTTTTCAACAACTTGGTGAGCGGTAGAATTTTTCGTGAAAATTCACTAATGAATCTTCGCTAGAAGTTCGCGAACCCAATAAAGCTCTGCGCTTCTTTGATACTTGCTGGAGATTTCCAATTGATTACTGCTTCAATCGTCTTTTTGTCCATTAGGATACCATTAGGAGAGATGACGAACCCCACAAATTCCACCTTAGACATGTTGAATGCACATTTTTCAAGTTTCACAAATAGCCGATTGTCCTTTAATTTTCTAAGAACTCCCTTGACTTGATCCTGATGTTTCTCCGTATCTGTGGAATAAATTAAGATGTCATCAATGTATACGATAACGCATTGGTCTATGTACTCCTTTAGAACATCGTTTATGAAGTGTTGGAAGGCAGCAGGGGCGTTGCAAAGTCCGTAAGGCATAACCTGATATTCGAACAAACCAAATTTAGTTCGAAAGGCCGTCTTCCACTCGTCGCCTTCGCGCATTCTAACCAGATGATAAGCTCCTCTCAGGTCGAGTTTTGTGAATATCTGAGCTCCTTTTACCTGATCCAGTAATACCGAAATAACGGGGAGAGGGTATCTGTTCTTTTTAGTAATCTTGTTCATGGCTCGGTAATCGATGCACCGTCTTAAATCCCCTTCCTTTTTTGGGACAAAAAAGAGGTGCGACGAAACTGGGGATTGTAAGGTCGAATGAAACCGTTGGCTAGGTACTTATCCAAGTACTCCTTCAGGTGTTGGTGTTCCTTCTCCGTCAGGACGTACACTCTACTGCAATGTAAATTAGAACCCGGTTCAATTTCTATTTTGCAATCGTAAATTCTGTGGGGAGGGAGTTGTTCTGCCTCAACCTCATTAAAAACTTCTTCAAACTCCTTATACTCCGCTGGTATCTCTTGAGCGTCTATGACACAGATTGACTCTCCAGTTTGACACAGAGAATAAGCTGGGTTCGGTTCCTGAGTCCTTCGGTGAATTCCAAAGCAATTTTCCAGACAATATTTCGAATTCATCTGTATGGTCCTTCAACACCAATCTATTTTGGGATTATGCTCAGTGAGCCAAGGAAGACCAAGTATATATTCAAATTGAGGAGCATCGATCCGGTTAAATTGGATTTTTCTTCTTGTCCATCACTAGAAATAAGGTGGATTATCTCTGTGTGGCTCACGATTGGACCTGAAGACAAATTAGTACCGTCAACGGCTCTGACTGGTTCGCTCTTGGGTTTTTTGATTGATTGGATTCCAGTTTTCTTGGCAAATTTCAAGTCGCAGAAGTTCCCTGTGGCACCCGAATCTATCATCACAGAGACTTCTGCTAACGTTTGATCTCTAAATCTGATCTCCATGGACAGAATTAAATGAGGTGCTGCAGACTGCAAAGGGTTTGCCACTCTGTGTTCTTTGGGAGTTTCTTCTTGGATTGCACCCACCTGTTCAACTCCTCCAACCAGTGGTGCTGCTAGTTTTCCTTCGGCTTGAAGGTTGTTTTAGATTTCCGTGGGCAATTTCTAACAAAATGGCCTCCAGATCCACAGTACATACATAGGTTGCCTGATCTTCTTTTCTCTTTTTCCTCCTTCGTCAAAGGGCCTCGTATGGTTCCAATTTGCATAGGCTCAGTGCCCGGTTCCCCATCGCTACTTCGATTATTCTCTGACCTAACTCTGTCAAACCTAGGAACCGCTAGTCTGAAGTCTTTTTTTTTCTCCTTTTCTTTCTCCTTGTCGAAAATCTAACTCCAGAACCAGGTCCACCAGTGCTGAAATCTCTGTTGGTCTATTTGGTATACCCGCTAACACATCTTTCAGCTCGTCCCTTAACCCTCGGTAGAAGACAGACTCTCTCTTTTACCTTGTTTTAATTCGAGCAATTCGTTATCCACCGCCTGTGATATTCTTCTCCTGTCAAAGATTCGAAGGAACTCTTGTTTGAATTCTTCATAATTTTGTAATATTGGGTCATCTTTAGTTATTAAAGGCAAGGACCATGACGCTGCATCTCCGCTTAGGTACGACAACACAAAGGCGACTCGAGGGAAAATTGAAGGGCGGCATAGGAAATGTAATGAACACTGAGAGATAAATATTTGTGCCTTTTGTGGGTCTCCGCTAAACCGTTCTGAGGCGGCTAGTGGAATAACTGGGGACAAAGAATGGATTACCTTAGTGGTCCCTCTATTAGAACTCTCTGTAAGGAGCCCTGTGCGTCTGGGTCTGAACTAAAAGGTTGTCTAACCCTCTGTGCCAATTCTGCGGTTTCTTTTCTAGAACTTACTATCTCTGCCCTAAGATTTTGATTTTCCTCTCTAACTGCTCTTAACTCTTTTTGGATTGTATCTAGAATAACTCCTAAACTTTGGACGTCTATTCCTTCAGCCATCTCTGCTCGGGTGCTGTGTGCAACGTGGGCACTTCACTCTGTCAGATCCGAGAAAACTCAATTTGGCTTGGCCGCACAGGAACAGAGATGCTTTGTCCCAAATCCACCTTAACAACAATCCAGAGCTTGGAGTATACGAGTCTCTGAATTATTATCTTGGGAGAAGGGGGATATTGGATAAAATAATAAACAGAAAAGAGATGAGAAGAGACTGTCTTGGGTAGTCCAATTTGTCCAGCCCGTCCTGCAGACTGTTCGCTTGTACCTAAAGGGAAAATAATAATTATTATTATCGCTAAACTTTCTACTCTAGCTCTCTCTCTCTCGTATATGTTCTAGTAATCTCTCTATCTACACTTACCTACTACTTCCAAGAAGTAGCCTCTCTCCTATCGTTCGCATTAGGTTCAGTCTTTTCTTCACTTGTAGGCTTCTTCCTAATGTCTCTCTCTCTTCTAGTCTGTAACTCTGCACAATTTAAATTAACACATTTAAACTCTCTTTTCTCTTGGGAACCTTGACTCTTATTTTCCTCTACTATGACCTAATACTCACTTATCAGTCATTAGTTAAATCGTTGTCTTTCTTTCTTTCTTGATAAATATTCCTTTGTGTATTGCTACTTGTTGTTTTGCTGAACTTAACCTTCTAATTTGTTTTATTTCTTTCACTCTCTAGGCATTCAAGAACAAGGTACACTTCCACTATGATGCTACTTCAGTACTATAATTAGTTGTCTCAAAATATGGTAAGTATTCTTTAATTCCTTTTCCTTAACTCTTGCTGTGATTTTCGAAATTGTCTATTGACTTAGCTCTCATGGTATGTTGTCCTCTCTCTCTCCTCAGGAACTCAACGACTACGCAGCTCGAAGTCTTCTGAGGAACCCAACCTCCGTTGGATTCTGTGCTCTGACTACGGTAACTGTCTTCTCTAGCTAACGCTAGAGACTCGGGAAACTAGTGCTTAAACTCTCACAAAATTATACTTTGGTTGTGCTCGCCGGTCTATCGTGACGCTTCCTCTCAGGGTAGAATCCTTGGTGAAGTGCGCAGCTGCAATCTAGCGCGCGCGTCACCTGGACTCAAACGATGACCTAAGCTGAAGACTAGACTGCTAACCCGAGCGCGAACCTGGCGGACATCTTAGAGTGCAGAGTTTGCGTTAGATCGGACCAAGAACTCTTTACTGGGCTAATTCTTTTACAGCTTGACCCTTTATGTTGAATGGTGGCCACTTGAGCTCCGTAGGTTCTGACACAGTGATGGCTATCCCTACTATTCGGACCGAATCCAGCGCAGTCCTCACCAAACCCCAAGACATAGTCAATGAATTTGCCTCATTCTATGAGAGATTCTATTCTCCAGAGGCTCCGGCTACTGAAGAACAACTATCCACTTATCTTGTTGATATTGAACTACCGCGCCTCACGGACAAAGGTACCCTACCACAAATCTCGGGGGGAAGACGGATTACTTGTGGAATACCATAAATGGTCTGGAGAAGAGGCAATTGATACTCTGCTGCAGCTAAACTTATAGCCCACCGCCCTCATGGTGGCTTGGGTTTACCATCCCTGGAACACTACTCCTTAGCCCTACACCTTTCACAGCTAGCCTACATACACCCTGGTATGCCAGATCCCCTGCAGTGGGTCGCAATGTAATACTCACTCCTATGCGGCGATAAAAGCCTCGACTTCCTTTACGGAGAACACACCCCTTGATCATTCCCCTCACACCTAGTGATGCAGGCTACATATAAGGCATGGCACCATGCACATCACTTTTTGAGTGTAAACCATCGATTACACTCCAAAGCTCCGCTCTGGGGCAATGATAGTATCCAAATAAATGGGTGAGCACTTTACTGGGATAGTTGGAGAGCAGGAACAATGTGGACACCATACCATATCCTACTAAACAATGAGGTAAAGTCCTTCCCCTTGCTTAGAGAGGAATTCAGTCTCCTTCGGCAACAAGCTTGGCAACATCTACAACTATGACAGTGCTTGAGAACCTTCATCAATAATGGACTATCTCCTAGTATGGGGACGACATAAGGGAGTGATGTTGGGACTCTACGGTGCCCCGACCAATCACTTATACTCACAGCCTTTCCTTGGTGGCCTTCGCGAGAAATGGCAGACACGCCTACAGATTACCATTGAGGAAGAGGACTCTCCAGAAACCATAAAAGCCCTGGACTAAGGTACCTGGAAAGCTCGATTGAAATTCTTCCTGTTTAAAACCTTAGATGATAGGTATTGGACACCTCTGAAGTCGCAACGAACAGGGCTACTGCCGCACTCCAAGTGGTGGAGATGCCCGGGAGAGAACTGTGACCCTCCTACATCTTTTGTGACTGCCCTTCAATATAGCACTTCTGAGAGAGAGACATTGCTTCTCCACTTCCCCCTTACCCCCTCTAACATCCTATTGCACGATATCAAAGACTCACCCGACCTTACGTGCCTGCAACGTCGCCTGTTACACACAGCGCTCTCTAAATCTGAAATCTTCATCCTATGGCCATAGAGGTTGCCTGCCCCTCCCTCACAGGAGGACTGGATGGTGGCAATGGTTCAAACGGCATCCCACAAATGAGTTATATATGGTCTGCAGGACCAGGAGGAGGTGTTCCAGCAAACATGGACCCCCTTCCCCCGAGAGTACCTTGACGAACTGTACCACCCCTACCCTGCCCCCCACATCTAACTCCTCCCTGCCCCTCCTTGTTCCCTATCGCTGCCCCGTCTGCCCCTCCCCCTTCCCTCACTGCTGCCCACTCCCCTATCCATCTCCCCACACCACCTAGCCTTCCAGCCTCCCACCCACTACCCACTGCAGACAAGGAGGCAACACCCCACCCATTCTTCCCCCCTAGCATCACCATCACCCCCACACACTTACTACTCCATATGTCCAACCTCGCCCCCCTCAGAGACTCACCCCGACTAGTCCACTGCGAGACTCTGGTTGACGTGGGTTGTTGGGCAAGGCACACAGCATGCTCCCATCCCTGCTTAGCTATTGGGACACTTGTTTACACTCACCTCCCCCTCCTCCCCCTCCTCCCCCTTCTCTCCTCCCCCATGTCCCCCATTGGAGGGTAATCGCCAGGATCACCTACCGCACGACTCTCACAAGAGGGAGTGGATCCCTCATCATTGATGGCACTCAACACCCTGTACCAGTCTACTACCTGCTGCATGTCATATTATAAGAATCTAACACCGCACATTCAACATTAGTGCCAAATACTATGAAGGGTGTCTACCTCCTCTATGCAGATATGTACCCCCTTTACTACCTCCCCATCTCATCCCTCCCCCTCCTCTCCCTCCTTATTTCTTTCGTATACCGTATCTCCCTCTCTCCCATTTGTTCAGTTTTCCTTTGCAACATACAGATGTACCTGTAATGACACTAGACCCCAGTGAGTGTGTAATGTTGAGTCACCTGTATTGTTATGTTCCTCTTCAATTATCAATAAAAAATTACGAAACAAAGCATTCCTTTGTGTTGCCAAGATTTCAGTGGGCATGGAGTCTCCAGATTGGAGAAAAGTTTGTGTTGCAGAAGAAGACTCTGCTTCCTCCTTCCGTCTTCATTTTGCAGCATAGTATTAATCGACTTGCCACACAATCAAATGCTTTTTCAGGCCTGATGATCCAAATATTTTTTTTTTTGTTGGTATCTAACCTAAACTCCTTGAGCCTGATTCACAATGATAAACTCACACTTTTGTATGAGTTTACGATTGTATGGGATTCACAAAGGGATTTACGAGTAGTATCCTTATGGGTGCGGAGTATCCCCACATAAAAAGATAAGACTGCCCTAACGTTATGTGTGCAGACTCTGCAGTCGTAAAGATACAAACTTATAAACCCCTTTGTGAATACCAAACAATCATAAACTTACATAAAAGTGTAAGTTTACCTTTTTGAGTTAGGCCCCTTGTGCCACAAGCCTCAAGTGACCACTTTCACTGACACTTTCGTCTCCATAGATGAAAAACAAAGGGGACATGGTCCTTGCCTGCTCCTCATGAGGATTTTGCTGTGGTGTCTCCTCTTCTCAAGATGCCATGTTTTTTTTTTTTTATTACACCACCAAAAAATTTAGCTTTCCAAAAATACGGTCAGGGTAGAGGACAGAATGTCACACAGGACACTCACAGAACCTGGAAATGGAAATAAAGGTCTCATGGGAGTGACACAGCATTCTGTCATTGGCTCTATGGGTCTTGTAAAGACTACAGTATAAAAAGAACATCAAAAAAATCAAAACAGGATTTGATTGGCCAGAAAGTGAATAGTAGTTAAAACAAGACCACAGAATATTAAAGAAACATCCTGAATACCATTTGCTATTGTTCTTTGATAGAAGTACTTTGAAAAAATTGCAATCAAATCGATCATGTCATCTAGTATAACTGGGAGAAGAAGCCATTTACCAGTGCAAGTACTGGGCCTAATGTAACATACGCACATGCCTAGAGTAACCAAGGGTCTATAACAGTGGGCTGAGCACCATAACATCTAGAGAGAATACACAACAATGAGACAGACGCCGCAAAAGAAAGGAAAAATAATCAATACATTTCCAGATTCCCATCACTCACCAACCTGGTGACATGCTTCATCATCTGGGTCTCCTCCCTGACGGCTCTGCTGACCGTCTAGAGGTACCGACGGAGAGAGCGGTGCCTCCGTTTTTCCTGAGCGGTTGCCAGGTGAGGTGAGGTAGCCTCCTTGCAATTTCTAGATCCCTTCAGATATATGGTTCTTGCAGAGGAAGGAATGTACACCCCATATAAGAGGTGATTTGGTTGTATCGTTTCCAACCATTTCTGTTGTACTAGTTTTTACAACATATTTTTCCACTTTTACACGTTTGCAGTAGCAATTCTTGGGTGGGTCCTGACGAAGGCACTAGACAGAACAATGACTGAGTGTGCCGAAACATGTTGACCACTTTGTATCTGTATCTGTAGACAGCTATTTGTTTAAACTGTCTTTTTGCACTGTTTTTAATTTGAATTGCGGGGGACAATAATAAATATAGAGTCTGTTGCAACTCAATTTTAAGTTTACTTATCACTTATGCACTGCACTTAGTTCCCATACATTCAATTACTGTCATCTGGTAGGTTAGTAAGTTAGAACTGCTATATGAAAACATCCTCAGGCTCCCCTATCACTATGATAGGGTTGTAGCCCTTAGTGTCACTAGAGTGACTTTATGAGGAGACCCAGATGATGAAGCATGTCACCAGGTTGGTGAGTGATGGGAATCCGGAAATGTATTGATTCTTTTTCCTTCCTTTTGCACCGTCTGTCTCATTGTTGTGTATTCTCTCTAGATTTTATAGTGCTCAGTACACTGTTATAGACTCTTGGTTACTCTAGGTATGTGACAATTGTTGGTTGGGGCAAGGTATCAAGGCAGGTCTCTAAATATTGCCTCTGACCCTTCCTAAGGTATTTGTGTTTTGGCCTAATGTAACATACCCATCCCGGGTTAAGGATTTCATTGTGGTACCTGCACCACCATCCCCTAGTCAACAGAAGAAGTCAGTCATGTGAGTGTTTTTTACCCTTCAATGAGGGCAAAAGAAAATCAATGTCCTGAATGTAAAATACACCTTGTTCATCTGTCACTATGGACACTCTAGGCACTACTCCGGGCTACTTCTGGAATGTGGAATATTCAAGATCAATTCATCCAAAGAGATTGCCAGGCCGAGCTCAAGAAAGAACGTCCAGAAAGCAAAGAAGTTGTTAAAAGAGCATCTGCATACAGAAGGAAGACAACAGCAATATTCAGCATGTCATCACATACTGCAACAAATGTCACCAGGTTGTTTCTTCAGGCAAGACTAACAGGAACGTTTTCACCAAAGTGATAGAGACGTAATTGAGAGGTCATCATAAAGATTTGAGCAAAAAAATTAGTAAAAAAATTCCCAAAACATCAAACAAAATTAAAAAAACTGTTTGCAACTGGTCAAAAAACATTCCCCAAAATAATTGAGGTACAAAATTATAAAAAATTAAATAAACAACATTTCCAAATGCAGACACCTGCATAAAAATAACCTTATACAAAGATAATGGCACTGAGCAGAAGAGGTAGGGTTGATAGCCTGAAAAGGATTTCACATAGTTAGAGACTGGAGGCCTGGGCCTGTTTGCTAATCTCAGTGCAAACGGTTTGACTCATCCAACATGGCAATTGTCAGCCCTACAATCCGTATAAACATATACCAAGATAAAAAAGATTATTAAAATAACTCCAAAATTTGGTAAATAAAACAAAGGTTAAAGTTACTTTATGATGAGGTGTAGAAATAAGATCCTAGCTTATGTAAAGGTAAACCCATAGATTTATATCTAGAACCATATGTGCTTACATTGCTATCATACTGTAGACTTGTTAAGGAAGATGTGTGACATTCATTAACAGGCCAGTTACATCATGGTCGCCCTTTATAATGTATTGCCCATGATCAGGGAGTAGAAGTGACGGCTTTCTTCCTGAAAGATAGATCTATAAAATGATTGGACCACGCACACATGTTGAAACTTATGATGAAGTACTGTCTTGAGGAGAACATTTTTCTCTATGGTACTTTTACATGTTATCAGAAAGAATGATGGTATCTATCCTGCGGCAAGACCCTTTAATGAGTGCCATAATGGTAATCCAGACGTACTTGTTTTCTTTGGAATCAACAGGACCGAAAAGATGTTTTGTGGAGAATATTGAAAAAAGGTTGAAGTCATAATTGAAAATTGATTTGGAAAGAAAAGTTCCAAACGGGTTGAATATGTTATGTTATGTTATGTTGTTGGCATTTGTTAAACGCATTATCACCTACAGGTCTCTAAGCGCTGCCAGAGAGATCTTACCTAACCAAGAGAGTGGGTTATATCCACGCTTCTACGAACAGGACAGTTTTTAATAAGGATGAGAACCTGGCTATACATCTAGGGTGACCCCATATTTACACATAACTAATATGGGAGGAACTGTTGGAATTGCTCTTTGACATAAGATCTGTTTCATGTCCAGTGAATGATTTGAGATTATTGCTGAATCTTTAGTCCTTTACATTTCCAACTGCATTTGGATGGTATTTTATCATGATTTTTCCCCTTTTTCTGTTTTTTATTAATTGTTGTGTATCAGATGCAAATACTGTCTCTGGTGTTAAAACAAATCTTTACATATCACCTTCAAACTATTATAACACACACACTTCCATAAGCAGTGTATTCACCTCGTTAGACACATTATAATAACCATGGAGGTGTGCGATTATAATAATTTGAAGGTGTTGCATTAATTAAAGGAATAAATAGAACATTAGAAATGTAAATGTTTGTGCGCTTTAACTTTTCTTTGTAGCTAAAGAATAAAGTTATGATAATTTACAGAGGTGTGTAAATTATAAATGTAATATATAACTATAACTGAAGAATTTCTAATGTTTGTGCATTGTAATTTTTTTATTGAATTTCAATGCTTTTTTATTTTTAATGAAAAAAATTAAAATCATAGAATTTAATGTTGTTAAGTGGAGTGTTATTAATTGAAGTGAGGTGCAGAACAATGGAGAAGAGTGTTGTAAAGTGTATAGTGTCGTATAGTGGAGTAGAGTGGGATACGCTACAGTGGAGTGGTGTACAATCAATCAAACATTTATAAAGCACGGAAATCACCCGTGAGGGTCTTGAGGCACTGGGGATGTTGTAGGCCACTGCCTAGACGTCTATTGACAGTTTTAAAGACATGCTGACACATAGGAAGTTGTGGGAAATGTTGTATAGTCAAATAGCTTACAGTGGAGAGGTGTAGAGTAGAGCGGAGAAGGGTATTGTACAGTGCAGTGTGGAACAGTGGAGTGGAGTATAGTGAAGTGGGATAGAGTAGAATAGGGTAGTGTGGAGTGTTGTAGAGTGGAGTGGCATAAAGTGGAGTGGCATACAGCACAATAGTTTACAGTGGAGTAGTGAAAAGGTGAGTGTAGTGTAGTATGGTAGAGTGTAATAGTGTAAAGTGGAGTAGGGTAGAGTGCAGTGATGAAGAGGGGAGCAGTATACAGTGGAGTGAGGCAAAGTGAAGTGGCCACAGTACAATGGCGTATAGTGGAGTGTCATAGAGGGGAGTGGTGTTGAATGGAATAGCAGATACTGGAGTGTTGTAGAATGTAGTGGCATAGAGTGTAATAGCGTAAAGTTAAATGGCAAGAAGTAGAGTAGCGTAGAGTGGAAAAACGGAGTGCTGTGGCGAGAGTGTACATGTACCTAGTGGAATAATGGAGAAGCGTAGAGGGGACTAGCGTAGTGTGCAGTGGCATAGACTGGAATGGCATAGAGTGGAGTGGCATAGAGTGGAGTGGCATAGAGTGGAATGGGGTAGAGTAGAGTGGTGTAGAATGTATTGGTGTACAGTGGAATATGGTATATTAGAGTGGCATATGGGTGCACAAGTGAAACCGGGGCACACATCCATTAAAAAAAGGGCTGCCTACAGCCAGCACCTAAAATGTATGATGGCCGAGGAGCATATAGAGCCCTCTGGGGCAGTGGGGCTCCATCCATGGCCTAAAAGAAAAAAAGTTTTGAGTGCACATGGTGGGACTGGGGTACCCACTAACAAAAAATCAAATGCAAAATAAAGAATAATAAATGATTGGTCAGAGCTGCTGCCATACTGGAGTGCCCCATAATACCCTTCAGGGACACATTTGTATAATATTTTCTCCATTTTGGTGCCCAATCGGGCCAATGTACAACTAATATGTTAAAAAAGTGTAGTGGGCGTATACTGGGTGTACAGCAGTCCTCAGAAAATGTTTTTAAAAGTAAACCTATGTTTCCTGGGCCATATACAATATAACCCAAGTTAAGGTTGATAGATCTCTGTTTGGCACCTGTCCTAAGTACTTGAAAATTCGACTCCCGAGATACTCCCAGACCCGAGCACTTCGCTCCAGCTGCTGCGTTCGGCTTGCCGTCCCACGAGTGAAAAGGGCCCGACTGGGGGGTCGAACTTTTTCGGCAAATGTTGCAACACTGTGGAACACCCTACCCCCAGCAATTCAGCTAGCCCCCTCTGAAATCTGCTTCAAGCCGTTGCTAAAGACTTGGCTCTTTACCCAGCCGCGCTAGGCATCATTACTTCAGTCCTCCTGGTTAACTGTGTTCTGTCAAGCGCTGGGACACCTCCTTGTGAGGTAGCTGTTCGCGCTATATAAAATGCCGTATTATTATTATTATTATAATGATTGGAGGTTTTTTCTGAATTGTAGATTTTGCTTTTCAGCTGATTATTGTAGGGATTCTTGTAGTTGGCCCTGCAGTTTCATTTTACGGGGCCAAGGAGCGTAAAAGAAGAATTTAACAGTGTTTATTGTGGTTGACAAAGCCAATGGACTTGCTTTCATATATTTATGTGGTAACCCGTTGACAAAGCTATTAGGCTCCTCTTGTTTATTGATTTAATCACCCCTTGACAAAGTTATTAGATGTATCTTTCATATTGATCTGTGCAGCCTTTGACAAAGCCAATAGACTTCTCTTTAAATAATGACGTGGGATTCCCTTGGCAAAGGCAATAGGCATGCCTTGTTTGTTGATGTTGACATACCTAACAAACCAATAAGCTTGTCTTTTATATTGAGTGGTTACCCTTTGAGAAAGCCAATAGGTTTACCTTTTACATATTGATGTGGTCACCCTTGGACAAACCCATTAGGCCTGCCCTATTTAAAATGATACCACCTTTATACTTAGATATTGCATTGGGTATAGTTGGTATTAATATTAGGGGTGGGCAATAAATTCCTCTCCACTAGTGGAATGTACAGAGCTTTGCCCACTCCACGTTAAGCTTGTAACAATGAGTTCCACCAAATCTCTGCCAACCATTGCCTGGTGGAGTTGTTTCATTTGAGATGTCATCAGTGATGTCACTGGCCATGTAATGAGTGCTGTAATATGTGGGATCATAAGCAGTACATTGCAGAGGCATGAGTTATAGTTAGCTCAGGTAGGTATAACTGGTGAAGTTCAATGGTTTTGTGTGGGTATAATCTGAGACTAACTATAGCGTCCCTGTAGCCTTCGTTTTTTCAGTGAATTTTCTAAGGTTTTTTATTCCATTTTCTTATAATAACATCTCTGTAACCTTTGTTTTATTTTCAGTGAATTTCAAAAGTTTATCAAATTCTACTTTCAAAGTATTATGTCCCTGGAATGTTTAGTATTTTTAGTTCATTTCTAGAGCTTATTTTAGCACAAAGTATACTATTTTTGCTTGTTAATTTAATAATATTTAGTTTTTTTAAATGATAGATTTTTTTGTAAATATACTGTATATATGGTTTTAAAGGTAAAAATCAGATAACGACTTGATGTAGGTATAACCCTAATAAAAAGTACCCACTCTACCTCCAGTCATTTTTTAACACATCATTTTAGACTTCACAGCCACTTACACCCATGCACCCAAATGGCTTCTCATCAAAAGATCTCCACTAAAGGACCCATAGGGCATTGCAGCACCAGCCCAACAAGGAGCAAAGCCCAAATTATGAAGCATGACATCTTTCGCGGTGTGTGAGGGCATTACGATGAGGACACACTGTCCCCCACAGATAGAGTAGCACACGAAAAAAGTTTCTTTCTTTCATCCTTTACAAGGAACAGTAACTCCCTTTGTGTACTAGTTATTTTTTGGGAGCAAGGGTCACTGGAGCTAATAATCAGCTCCTAGTGTCCCCGCCTCTCTCTAAATAGGAGTGTGTATGGATGTGTCAGTCTAAATCGGAGTGTGGCTGGGTGTGTCACTAACTGTATCAGTATGTGTGCCTGGATGTCAGTGTCTAACAATGTGTGTCTGGGTGTGCCAGACTCTGTATCAGTGTGTGGCTGGGTGTGCCAGTGCCTGTATCTGTGTGTTTGAGAGGCTATATTGGTGTTTTGGTGTTAGAGTGAATGTTTTAGTGTTTGACTGGGTGTTTTAGTAGCTGTATCGGTGTGTAGCTGGGTGTGTCAGTGTTTTTATTGTTGTGTACATGAAGGTATCAGTATGTGTATCGGAATGTGGCTGGGTGTGTCAGTAGCTGTATCAGTGTGTGCCTGGGTGTGTCAGTGACTGTAGCAGTGTAAGCCTGAGTGTGTCAGTGGCTAAGTTGGTGTTTGTCTGGATGTGTCAGTGTCTGTAACAATGTGTGCCTGGGTGTGTTAGTGTTCGTATTAGTGTGCACATGGGTGTATCAGTGGCTGTATCAGTATGTGTGTGGGTGTTTGAAAGGCTGTATGAGTGTTTGGTTGAATGTCTAAGTGGTTATATCAATATGTGAGAGGGTGTGTTATTGGCTATATGAGTATGTGCCTGGGTGTGTCAGGGTCTGTATCAGAGTTTGGTTGGGTGTGTTAGTAGTTGTATCAGAGTGTGGTTGGCTGTGTTAGTAGTTTTATCAGTGTGTGCCTGGATGTGTCAGTGTCTAACAATATGTACCTGGGTGTGTCAGACGCTGTATCAGTGGATGCGTAGGTGTGTCAGTGGCAATATCGGTGTGTGTCTGGGTGTGTCAGTGTCTAACAATGTGGGTCTGGGTGTATCAGATGCTGTATCAGTGTGTGGCTGGGTAGGTTTGTGGCTATAACAGTCTGTGTTTGGGTGATTGAGAAGCTGTATCTGTGTTTAGAGGAATGTCTAAGTGGCTCTATCGATATGTGCCTGGATGTGTCAGTGGCAGTATAGGTGTGTGCATGAATATATCAGTTTCTGTATTGAAGTGTGGCTGAGTGTCTCTTTATCTGTATCAGTTTGTGCTGGGTGTGTCAGTGTCTAACAACGTGTAACTGGATGTGTCACACATTATACCAGGGTGTGACTGCATGTATCAGTGGCTTTATTTTGTGTGTGACTGGCTATTTGAGAGGCTGTGTCAGTGTTTGGCTAGGTGAATCAATAGCTTTATTGATGTTTGGCTGGGTGTATCAGTAGCTGTACTGATATGTAGCTGGGTATGTCTGTGTCTGTATCGGTGTGTACACATTTGTGTGAGTGGATTTATTATTGTCAACCTGGGTGTGTACCCTGGGACTTTAATCATGTGAAACAGGGCAGAAAAGAAGTAATTAGTGAAATAGATTACTCCAATAGATGATAGTATACATCTGTATGAAAATAAACAAAACACAAAAATTAGTTAGTATTACAATTTATAAAATTACACAATATAGCTACAATTTCAATAATGTATAAGTTCATAATAACAAACACATTACTATGTATGTTTTATGCTGTGATGCTATTGAATTAAGCACTTCATTTTCCTATTTTTACTGTTCTCAGATTCCATACTTATATACCATAAGCAATGTATTATTGAAAGAATCATCATTGAACAGCAGGGAAAAAACAATAATAAAGATTGTAGAAAAAAACCCTAACCTGCACACTATGTCACTGCAATTACACAAAACTTTGCATTGGGCTCACTTCAATATTTTAAGCAGTAATTTGACCTATACTTCCTCTTCTAATGTAAATAAATATATTCTATAAATGGGACTTTTATTATTGGTACTAGTTCTAGCTATATAAGGCATGCTAGCATATGGAAAGTATTATAAAAACATCACTCTTGGACGGCCATATGTCATAAATCCTGATAATGTATCTACTACAACTAGACTATTCCACTTCTAGAACTGTATTCCTACTTAGAACTTCAGTTCCAGAAACAAAAGCTAAGTATTTGATAGCTTATAAGACAGTCTTTGTTTATATTTGATGTTATTATGATTGTGTTCTGTCCATCAACCTTTACTTTTTACATAGACAGTGTAGTGACCAGATGTGACAGCAAGCCCTTCATGAAATATAATACCCATGGTAGTATATTTTCTTTCAGAACTAGATATTTGTCAAGCTGTGAAATTTGTAATCTTGGTTTCCATTTTACTTCCATGTGCTCCGCATAATTTTTGCATTAAAATAAGACATTTCCCACTTGCTTGTAGACATAATGTTGACCTGAGATGTGAATGACAATTTGGGCAGGTATTGTTTTGCATAGCTAGTTTTAACAATCTGTCAAAAGAAACAGTTTTGCAATCTGATACTGTTAAATGAATAAATCACTCCAAATCTGTTTCTGTACTTGATGTGAATGAGCAATCTTCACACTCATGGTTCCATGAGTAAGTCAATAAAAGTAACTCATCACTACATATTTCTTCTTCTTCTAACACACCAAATATCACTGTTATAAACTCCTGTGCATCCTGCTGTTTAGAGCAAACTGTACATATCCACTACATGCATCTCCTAGGTATTGAATGTGTGAAGCAGATTGTGTTGCAGTCCTATCAGTACGTACATATTGCAACAAAGCACACAGTGGCAAACACAATCTGTTCTGTAGTTTCTGATTAGTTGTATATACAAGTTGAGGTGATTGAAAGAGTACATTTAGAACAACATTTGAATAGCAGGCGACACCAAATGAGTTAACATCTTTCTTCTCTATCATTTCTTTCTTTCTGATGACATCACTAAACTCCTTTGGAAACTTTTGCTTTGAACAGATGATACATTTTTCATAATTGGGATACTGTCCTAAATGAGGAGCATAAATACTTCTTAATCGATTGTACTCTTTAACTCAACTAGGAACAAAACTGAATTTGCTGTCATCAAATGCATCGAAATACAAACAGGACAATGTTCTAACTCTGGATAAGGCTACTTATGACATTCCTTCCTTAAACACTGTATTCCCAATATTAACCAATGCTGACTCTAGACTTAAACCAAGAGATCTTTGAATACTTACAGCATCATGTGCTGGAAAAATTGGAAACTGTTTTCATCGCACATATAAGTCTTTCACTAACATAAAGACATACAATAGCTCTTACAATCTGCCTTACGCTATCAAACGAATCAAATTTAATTGCTAAATACTCTTTCTTACTCCTGTTAGGAAAACTAATGAAATCAATAACTCTACCCATGGCACCATTAACTAATCCTTCCTCGACATTTCATTTTTGGCACAAAATTTCTCTACAGTTCTTGCAAACACTTAAAAATGTCTCCAATCCTGCAGTTTTTTCAACAGAATTTTCCACTGAATCCAATTTTGTTTCGAATCTTTCCTTTAGCAATACTGTGACGCACAGATGTTTTATTTTTGTCCATGGCCATCAGTTCCAAAATGTCTTCTTTCACGAAGTGAAGCAATTCTTTGTTGAACGATGAGCACTCCGCTAGTGTAGGCATTAGATGCACAATTGGTTTTATTTCTTGAAGGAAAATTCAAATTTTCTCTGCTGCTGTCTTCTTTGTTGAAAAACTTTTTTTTAAGAAGACAACTTTCCAGCACACACTTTAGCTCTTTAGAAAGAACACCTACTCTAATATCTTTCAAAATATTTCCATATTCAACATCAGATATTCCTAAGTAATTCTTTGTATTGGAAGTTTAACAAAATATTGACATTTCCAATGCTTCCTAAAGAATTTTGAGTTTCGTCGTGGAGCAGTGTTTTAAACACAGGCTGTCATTTTACAGCTGTAAGTTGCAGTAGATCTCCAAAAACAATTAAAGTTCTTGCCTCCAAATCGGACTTTGTAGACTGTTTTTAGAATATGTTGTATCCTTAAATGTATACAAAGAAAAGCACTACGTTTGAGACCATGCTCACCTCATCAATGGTTAAAAGTGTAAATGTTTTTAGCACTTTCGACACTTCATGGCATGCTTCATTGGATAACTTTTGGTATTCTGCTTTGTTTTCATGCACCATAGGGAGCATCCAAATTTGATGTAAAGTAATTCCTTTGATATTATTTGCAGCTAATCCAGTGGGTGCTGTTAATACACATGACAAATTACACACTGTAGTCTTCTGTAGGAAAGCAGTGAGAACATGCAGCAGTACAGGCTTGAATGATGTGCATATGTAACAGCATAGATACTGAATGTTCTTTACACAACATACATACTTTCTTTTATACGGAAATCATAACATGCACTTTACACACGTTGATTAAACCATCACAGACACAGGGAAATGAAGTTGACGTATTAGCACAATAAAAGCATGTTTGATTAGCTAGAAACAGTAGGATTAATCAAATAATACATTTAAGATGTTTAGTAATTATTTGCTTTATATTAATAACAAGGGTGTCATGAAAACTAATAAAAAGTGTAACATTTCTAGTGATTGTAATTGTAGCATGATATAATAAACTCGACATTGGTGCAAATAGATGTTGTTCACAACTATATATTTGGAACTTGCAGTATAAGTACTCAATATCACAAACAATGTATATTAATGAAAACGATTTTCTTTTAATGATTTTAAAAAATAGTTTTACATGTTGCTACTTTTTGAAATTCATATTAGTAGGCCATATTTAGGCTTGTTCATTTCAATACAATAATTACTGACAGAATTGCCGGTGTTGCCTAATATGACATGTTTGATTTACTTCATTATGTTTTGAATCTTAATAATGAATTGATTTACTAAAATAAATGATAATTTAAATGCATTGAAGTTATTTTGCTTAGACTGCACTAATTCATGGTTTAGGGAAATGAACTTTGACACGTTCTCTTCAATGTTACTTTAACTGTTCCTGCCTATAGAACCAATTAAGCTATAAATTAAGCCTTATTCTTCCCCGTATGTGAATTGGTGGGAACCAATTCTTGTTCTGTACCCATGAAGGATCAACAAAATAATTTTCCTTCCTTAACTAACCTATGAGGATGGCAATGACTGATGTTTCTCATGACTAGCTTAGGAAACAATGCTGGAGTAGCAAAATATACCAGGCAAATGGAAGATGACCGCACAGTGACCACTGTGGCCCAACTACTGATGTCACAACTGCATCATCTGTGCTATAAAGACAGATACCCCAATGGAGGGGTCAGAAAAATGTTTGACGTTTTAGGCTTTTGCTCAGACCTTTTAATTTTAGAACTTCTACTGCAGTTGCTGATCGATTTGGACTATTTCTGTTGCCAACAACCTGATTATTTATCCATGCTCCTGATTCTATCTTGCAATGATCGTGCTTGCTAATCTCTTTTGGACTGTCTGGTGAGAAACCAGCTCAGAACTTTCCTGATTTTGCTCAATTTTCCCTTTGCCCATGCCCATGGACATTTCCCCAGTGGACTATATGTTGACCCCTTGTCCCCATTACTAATTGAGTCTTTCTTGAAATCACCCCCCCCCCCCCGCCTCCATTTGGTAGTGGGAATCTGTAATGCTAAACCATCCTCTTCAAAATTCTTTGATTAAAATGTGTGATTTTATACTTTGTGCTATTGGTATTTTTACTGAGCTACTTAAAATGTTGCTTGAATGCATTGATTTTGGATCGCTGATATATTATCGGAACTTTCTAAATTGGCAGAATCTGTTATTATGTCCAGATGTTCTCAGATAAAACCGTGCTATTAGATTAAAGTTTAAATGCATAACAGAGATAGTCATAGATTATTTTCAGAACATCAAGTTCACTTGCTCTCTTTTTGTGTGGTGACTGCAGAACATTTAGGTTGTATTTTCTGGTTAGAATAAACTTCTTCAGGAGGTTGAGTCTTCCAATTGCAATACTTTATTTCTACAGTATGGTCCTGAGAGTAGTGCATTTGAAACTCATTTCGAACTTGTGAGTTGGCCTCTAATTAATGGTCCTCTTTGGGTGGCTAACGGTTTGGGCATCTGAAGTCACCGCCCCTACAACAGCAATAAAAGATTCACCTGAGGACCAATCAGGGCCTACAGAATCATGTTTAACATCCCCTCATATGCATCTGCCGCCCAGATTTGGAAAGAATTTGGCTTCATCAAACAACAGTTAGGAAGGCAGGGGGCGTACTTAACTTGCTGGCACAAGATCACGAATGCCACCACAAACAGTCTTAGCCATCTACTGTGGCAGGAGCTTCAACAGAGAACAGTGTCTCTGGCTAGTAAACATCTATATCAGTGCCTTAAGAACACCGGTCTCAGCTAGGTCTGGGAAATTCCAACCACTCAAGCTGTCTTGAAGAGAATTGTGGAGAAGACAATAAGGAGTATGTCACTTGTAGAAGATAACGTTACCTTAGTGCAGAGAAAACATGCTTGGATAACAATAAGTGGCTATGTATCACTGAGACCTCTACCATACTTTAGTGAAGGGTACTTCAGGACCATCAAGGAGAAATTCCTGAAACATCGATAAGGAAAATTGCCAGCCATTCAGCATTTACCACCATGGCTGCGGGGTCAACAGTTTCTAAAATGCCGGTTGTACAGTAACGGAGTCGAGGACATGGCTCACCTGATATGCACCTGCCCCAGCCTAAGAACAGAAAGATCATTTCTGCTCAAGTTCCACTTCAATCTGCAAGGGATCCGATCATGGAGGCAAGCCATGATAGCCTGCTTTAACTCAGAAGACCCACCGTTGAATTGCAAGCTAGTAAAATTATTAGCACAGATAAACGAGAAGCTGGGTAACAGTGGTAATACCACATGGAAATTTTAGAACACCATGCTCAGCGGGAAAAGCACACATGATCATTGAACTGATATGAACCTCAGCGTAAGATGGCTGAAGAACAAAGCAAGCAACTAGGCCTGGCAATTTCACATGATAATTCTTTTAATCATCAAATGTTCTTATCTGGTTTAAATAATTTGTCTTAGTCACTTACGAGCATCATTTGCATCAGTTGTACGCTCTTTTGATATCGCAAACTTTGTATCAGTTTTAGTTAACTATACACAATAAAGTTTACCCCTTACCTGAGGACCAATGCCTCTGTGGGTGCGGTGTAAAATCAGTCTTAAGTAGAAATTCATAAGAAAATAGATTATTTTATTTGTGCCCAGTGTAGCTGAAGTAGAGAAAAAGTTTCCAATGGCTCAGATAAACACTCTTTCTTCCCATGGAGGAATCCATGCTCAACTTTGTCTTTCACCTCCATAAATATTTATTTTTGCTCGTCATTTAGTTGGGCAGCTAACATTTTCTAATCTAAAGTTTAATGTCTTGATAGTTGCATTGCACTCTCAAGTCATTCATTGCAATGGCATCTTCATTCTCAATTATTGACTGTCCAAGAGGATATTGACTTAGAGAACTTGACTTTTGGCTGCTTTGTGTACTCTCCTTAGCTATAACAGCAGCACATTTTACTTCCTGTTCTTCGCCATGTAACATTTATAAATAGTTAGGAAATACACAACACTCACTGCTGTCCTTTGCAGCATTGAAACTGCCTTCAAAGCAGTCGAACACTCCTAGTAATTTTGATTCAGAACACCAAGTCTTAAAGAGTTGTAGAAGTGACACATAGAAAAACTCTTTTTCAGTATTCTGGCAACTCAGTTTCCTATGATTAATTAGACTGCCTTTGCTAGGTCATATCAAACAACCATCACAACCACCCACTGCAAATTTACCTTCATCAACATTTTTTTTTTATATTGTTTCGATATCTGTATTTCATAAAGACATACAATTTGAAGATGTGGACTCCTTTTTGGATAGTAGGTGTCCAGTATGTTCCTTTTGACAATATCTGTAGGAAATGGCTGAATGGGTACGATTAAAAACAAAAGCACAATAATTTTATACCAGACACGACCACCTGAGAATCTTGGTGCATTTTCTTATTTATCCTTTGTTCAAAACTCACAGCATCGATTTGTCTTGATACTTTCTTATAAATTTGATCTCACTTATGATGGGTTTCCCCAAAAACACTTATGCACTGAATCAATTGTCGCCCTGTCCTTGCATTTTGCATAGCCAAGAGAGAAAGAAGTATATTATTATTCTTTGACGTTAACATGCTTTTACAATAACAGTGGGGGCCTAAACTACACACTCTCCACCAGCAAAGAATCACTTCCCTTCTTGGATCTAGTGATAAAACACACGGAGAGCCGTCTCACCACCAGTCTACATTGCAAACCGAGTGAGCGGAACACTCTACTTAACTATAGCAGTCACCACCCACGCGCACTGAGAGATTCCCTCCCTTTTTCCCAGTTCCTTCGCATAAGGAGGAATTGTTACTTTAAAGAGGACTACTTCAGCGAGGCCAAGACGCTAAGCAATAAGCTCAGAGCAAGAGGCTATCCCCGTAAACTCGTGCGACGCTCACTCAAACGCGCATGGTACTGCCCAAGGGAAACTCTTCTAGAACCCAAGCCCAAAAAAATGCAGGAGCGCCTCATTTGTGTCACTACATTCTCTCCAGCATCTAATGCAATAAGAAAGAGTGTAGTAAAGCATTGGCCTGTCCTGAATGCAGGACAATTGAACCTTGAACGTCCGTTGTTCGCCTTTAAACGGGCCAAAAACATAAAAGATCATCTTGTCCGGGCATCTCTCCCTCAATCAACCTTGAAAACCACACTTAATGATGCATGGGGCCTACCTACCTTGACATGGCATTCTAAATGTGGCAGCTGCGTTTGTTGTGATTACACTGTTGAAGGAAAAACCTTTGAGTATGGAACCATCAAATTTGAGAGAAAGTACTTTTCAAATTGTAACTCAGCAAATGTAGTGTACGCTATTTTGCGCCCATGCATGATGATCTACGTAGGTCAAACAAGCCAGAAAATCAAACTCAGGATCGGACAGCATCGCAGCAGGATTCGCTGCAAAACTGCTAATGCCCCCCTTGTGGATCACTTTACAGACAAAGGACATACGGAGAATTACCTCAAATGGACAATAATCACATTGATCAAACCGCCTCCACGAGGGGCTGACATATCGCAATTACTCAACAAAGAGGAACTACACTGGATTTTAAGGACCAACAGCATTCACAGTGGCCTCAACCGCCTTGATGACTGGACCTCCCTATTATAAAATGCCTTCTGTACTTTGTACTATAACATGTATTTAAGTCACATGCTGTGTCACCTTGCATGCTTTCACCCCTGTAACTTTGATCTCACCCCATCTGCACCGACACTACCAATCCCACACCACCTTAAAAAGGCTGCCGCCTTTCCATCTGAATCCCTTCACCTGAGATTCCTTAGTCCTTCATCGCTTTCTGGTGATAGTGCTGCTTTGTCCTTCATCACTTTCTGGTGATAGTGCTGCTTTGATCTATATACCGGGCCCTTAACCAGCAATCACCAGTCAAGTCAAGTCAAGTCAAAGATATGTTTATTATGATCGTAATCTTTAAACAAGTGCAAGAGGCAATACCACAAATTTAAAATATTCATATAAAAGGTAATAAAATCATTGTACAAACTATTCCAATATCGGTTAAAACTTTTACACACCCTTATACATTTCAAACCAACGCCAATAAAATTGCACTTATAATAAAACTTAATATCACATTAAAACACTTTCATTTCCTTTGGATCAAGTATATATTTCATTGGTTTAAGATTCATAAAATCCTACAGATTACTACTGGCTTCTTAGTAAGCCATGTACCGCCTTTATGTATTTTCCTAGGGCAATTGCAATGTCAATAGAGGGCATTTCAGTTAGGAGGTTGGCCGCCTGCGCCCTTGTTCTAATATCGTATTTTAAGAATACTGGACGCAGCCACAGTTTCCGCTTTTCTAGTAATATTAGACAGTCAAGAAGGGTATGTACAAGGTCTCCTTTGGAGCCCAAATTACACCTGCAGCACCCTTTATGATCTAACATTTTTAATTTAAAGTCTTTATTTGTTAACCATGGATTGATCCCAATCCGCAGCCTTAATATCTCCTGCCTATAGCAGCGATTTGGTAGGATGTCTAAGTAGGGAAACCAGTTATCGTTTGACCAAGAATTCATCATAAATTCTACTGATTTTTTCTTTACTATATATCCCATATCAGTCTTTCCCATTAAATTTCAGCTCTCTCTTAGTACAGACTAATTGATGCGTTTCCTGGTTCATCTCCACCTTTACCCTTTTACAAACCTGCATCATTCTTTCCCTACAAGCTTTTGCCCATTTTAGGTCCCTATTTTGGATTTCTTTCCTGCACCATTGTGCAACTTTTTGACCTTCAGTGTCTTCCAATCGTTTCCAAAGTCTGATTATTGCCGTTTGTACTTGTACCTCCCAAGACTTTGTACCTATTTCTGTTCTTATAGCTTGGACCATAGATGATTGAGGGAGAGATAAGAGGCTTTTCAGGCATTTCCCTTCCAACCGGTCCCAGGCTCCCTTACCGCTCAAATAAAGGATTTCTGCTCCGTAAAGGACTTGTGGGGGTATCGTTGCATTAAAAGCTTTTAGCAGTGGACGGTGCGACAAATAACCATAATCCCGATTAAACATTTTTAGTCCACAGATTGAAGTATGAGCTTTTACTTTTTGTGCTACCAGATGAATACGCCAGTTTAGAGTCTTATCGAACCACATCCCTAGGTAGCGATATTCTTTGACCGTCTCCAGTTTAAGATCGCCTAGATACCAATTAAACCTACTTGCCTTTTTGCCAAAGCATAACATTTTTGTTTTATCTAAGTTTACTGTTAAGAATTTGCTAGCACAGTATACATTAAATGCGTTCAACTTTCTTTGGAGGCCTATCTCGGTCTGATCTACTATTACCAGATCGTCTGCATAGAGTAGACATGGCACCTTTTTTCCGTTCATTCTGGGACTTGCACTATCCTCAACCTCTAAGTAGGCAGGTAGGTCTGACAGGAATATGGAGAATAGCTGTGGGGCCAGAACGCAACCCTGTCTTAAGCCGTTAGCAATGGGTATTTTTTGCGTCAATGACCCCACAGTATCCCTGATGACTTGAGCCCAGTTCCCTTGATGTAATTCCTTTATTATAGTCAGTAGGTCTTTGGGAATTTTTTCCTTCATTAATGTTTCCCATAGGCAGTCCCGGTCTATTGAATCGAAGGCTGCTCGGAAGTCAATGAAACACCAGCATAGCTTGCCATTTTGTTCCGTTGACTTCTTTGCCATTGCCTACAATGCAAAGCCGTGATCTGTCGTGGAGTGCCCCTCCCTAAATCCTCCCTGTTCTGTGGGTACGATTTGATACTCCTTAACCCATGCGTTAAGTTGATTTAACACAATTTTTGAGAAAACCTTCTCTCCTATATCTAGGAGGTTAATCAGTCTGTAGTTTTGTGGTGCATCCATGCTCCCTTTCTTATTGATTGGCCTGATTACTGCGCCCTTCCAGTTTGGTGGCATTATTCCTTCTGTTGGTATTATATGGAACATCTGGGCGAAGAATCTTGCCCACCACTTTACTTCTGACTTCAGAATTAGTGCAGGAAGGTTGTCTGGTCCTGCCGCACGAGTTAGCTTCAGTTCTCTTATTATATGCTCTACATGCTTTTCGTTAAACTCGGATTTAAGATCTTCAGATATTTCCTGCCACTTTTGGGGCTCTACATGATCTCGAGGAGCTCGTACCCCATATAGTTCCCTTATACACTCCTCCCAGGCTGCCTCACTGATGACACATTTCATTTCTCCGTCTGTTGGGCCAGCTGCTGCCTTTACCATTTTCCAGAATTGTCTTAAGTTTTTTTCTTCAATTGCTTCAAACAGGTTTAACCAGCATTTTTCTTTATATGACCTTTTTGCATCCTTTACCATTTTTTAAAATTCTGTTTTCAGCTTGTTTATACGTTTCTGTCTCTCATGGGTGAAGTTCTTTCTTTGCCTTCTTTGTGCTGACCGTATCTCCCTTTTTTTAGATTGGCACTCGACAGAGAACCCTTTTACTCGACTGACCGGGGGTTTTGAGCTATTCATTTTATCCTTTTTTAATTCTATTCTTAGACACTGAACTACTTGGTCTATCTTCTCTATGAACCATTCCAAGTTTTTATTCTCTAAATTTTCTGATTCAACTTTAATTTGCATAGCCTTCAGTTTCTCCTGGTAATCCTCAGTAAGTTGTGTCGTTACACGTTTAGGGTACTCGACATCCTGTGGGATCACTTTGTCTCTAGGCATCTTTCTTCCCCCAAATATCATTAAGTACAGTGGATTATGGTCACCTAATTCTTTTTGTTCTATCTTGAAATCCCGTACTAGAGGGAAATTCCAGGCTGGCATAAACATGTAGTCAATTGGACAATTCTGTGAACCTATTTTAAAGGTCTTCCCTGCTGGGCAATCTGTCTTCATTCTACCATTCAGACATTGGAGACCCCTACCTCCTAGGAAATGTACTAATTCCGTTTCTTGTTTCTCGGACTCACATACTGGAAAGCTAGCGTGGTTTATTCCATACACCTCTAACAGTTCTCTACTCCATAGGTTGGCCTTCTTTGGGTTTAGTTTATGATTAAAATCCCCCATAATTATCAGTACATCCGATGCATATTTTTCTAGTAGAAGGTCGGCATCCTCTTTAAAATATCCCATCTCACTCTCATACTCTGCTCCATTATCCCACTGCATGTATACATTCATCACAGTCAACATTTTATATTTCATTTCCAAGGTCAACAATTCTAGTCTACAAGCCTGTACCCATTTACATTTCATTTTTAACGATGTTACTTCTCTCAATACTTTTGTTGAGACTAATGTCATTAACCCCCCCGAAGGGCGGCCAAACCTTTTTCTCGTGGCCGGGCGACTCAATTGTAGAAATCCCTCGATGAGTGGGGTTTCGTCGCATGTCCAAGTCTCTTGTAGGCAGGCAATTTCCACTTTATTTACTACTTCCTTTATATATTCTCGCTTTAGCTCATTGCCTAAGCCATTTACATTCCATGTTAAGAGACTTAGACATTGCGGCACCCCCCCATCCTATTCTACCTCACTTAAGCCCCCCTCATCTGCCGCTTCCTCCGTATAGCTCTCGTTGGTGTCTACCACATAGCTGCTGCATAGAGACCAATTATCCCATGAGGCATCATTTCCTGTATTGTTTATCACTATATTCATGCAGCTACGGTTTTCTTCGTTATCTCTATATAACTTTACTTGTCTCCTCCCTAGACCTGCGTGGTATTTTAGAAAGGTACTGCCTGAGAGGACTTTTACTTCCCTCTCTGGAATTACCCTTATTCCCAGATTTATCTCACTAGTAGCTTTTAGAATTGCCATTTTTACCAGGTCTGAGTGGAGTGACACTTTTGTTATTTCCTTACCATTTTTATTTTCTACAAAGCCAACTTGCCTTAGATCGTTTGTGCTGATCCCACTCAGGCTACTGCATTTGGCGAATGCGGTCAGAATCTGCGCCCTATTTAGGGGGTTCATTTTTCTAACCATCTTTCCCCTTTTCACAGCCTGTATCTGTTCCAAGTATACCCATTTGTTGTTATCCACCTCTAATAATTTCTTGGGAGTTTCGTATTTTAACTGTCTGCCCTTAGTTCTCCCTGGTGGCAACCCTTAGCTTTCCACACCTGCTGGTTCTCGAGATTGTGCGCTATCAACTCTTTGGCCACTTTTGGTTTGTCCTAAGGATATCTTTACTTTCTGCTTTACGGTGTGGGATGTTGTGGGTTTCTCCTTCAGCTCCTTACTACTCCAATTTTTCCTCGGTACTATCGGGGTCTTTGTTATTTTAATCTCCGATTGCGAGGGACCAATCGGTACGTAGATTGGAGGGGATGCATTTAGGCCTGACTGTGCCTTCCCCTCTAGTTTCTCCCCCTTTCTCTTTGTTGCTAGGTTCGGGGCCCGCTTCTTACCAACCCTATTCCTAGTGGGGGCCACTGCATACGCACCATGCCTTTTTATCAGCATTGGGCGTCTGGAGATATATACATTATCTAATGCCTCTACAGGTTCATTTACTATACTTTGTTCTATGGGTTGGGGTGTAACTACTAGATTTACCACGACTGCCTCTGCAGGTTCGTTCTCTATGCTTTCTTCTATGGGCTGGGGGGTAACTACTGGGCTTAACATATTTTGAATTTGGCTCTTAATCCCCACCAGTTCCTCTTCAATCTTTTTTAAGAACAGTTTCTGAGCTTTCAACACTCCGTTATTTGATAGTGTTACTTCTAGAATTCCTTGTAATGTCTTCTGTAGCATCAATATTAGTTCCAATCAGGAAGATGTGGGCGTTCCAGAGAGAACCGAGTCCTGTGGATTGTTCCTTTCTGGGTTTGCTTGATTTCCAGTTCTTATAACGTCCTGCTGTGATAGGTTTTTATGGCCTTTTTGATACTGCAGGGGTTGATCTGGCGCACCTCCCCAGACATAGCTCGGGCTCTGACTTTCATTTCCCATTTGCCCTTCATTTTCCGAGGATTGCAACGAGAACATTTTTGGAGATGATGAGAGGCGAGGCGCTGCTATTTGAAGATTTTGGCTCAGAAGGGTAAGGTTTATCATTATGGGGTCCTCCCTTCCTGCCTCTTTATCAGAAGGTTCTTCTTCGGGGTATTCTCCCATTTCTTTCCTTATCTGGTTCTCCTCCTCGTCTTCCTCGTGTTCCAGGTTTATTACTGGCTCTAGATTTGTAGTGTTTCCCTACAAAGTCCTTTATAGATTTGGAGACTGCCGTGTTATCTTTCTTTTTAGCAGTTGTTGTAGTACAATCCCTTTTAGCTTGCGGGACGTTTTTAGTTGCCCTTTTGACTTTTCTTTTCTTGCATCGCCCCTTGCTGTTGTCCATGACGGAGGCCTGGCTTTCCTGGCTCTCTTCCAGTGATATTGAGTCCTCCATTAACTTACTCTTCCCTAAGCTTTCGTCTTTGCGCAATTTTTACCCTCTTTTAGGGGCCATCTCTTAGGTTTGTAATGCCTTTATCTGCAATGCTGCTATAAATAATTTCACAATTCTGTTCAAAGTTGACTTGTAAGAGTACGCTAATTCTTTCACTTACCTCTGTTGTGCCTTGTGTCCACCAGCCTGCCTTACCGCACTTCTTATCCTCTTCCAGGGTGTCTCTCCAGCTTCTCCATGCGCTCAGGATAATTGCTCCCCTTTTTGCTACGACTATTATAAGCCTGAGTTCTCGTAGCCTAGACACTAGAATTGCACCTTCGTTCCTTGGCTCCTAGCTCCTCAGATGCCTCAGGTGCTATCTTAAGTGCTGTCACGATAACCAAATGTTCAGACTGTACCTGCCCCCCCCCCGCTGCTGCACCTCTGTCTGGCGTGCCTCTGATGGAACCTGGCAGCGCCAAAGGCTCCTACCGGTGCCCGTGCAAGCTCTCCCGCTACTTTTCCTTTCACGAGGCGGAGGGGTTGAGGGGCGGCTGGGGGGTGTCTCGGGGGGGTGTCTCTGGTGCACGATGTCAACGTCTCCAAACTTGTTACCCCCATAGAACACACACTGCCTCTCGTGCCGTACGTTTCCCGGCAGCCGGTGACCGCCGTCTGGTATTCTGCGTTCACACGCTCCGTGCTCCGTGCTCGATTGTTCAGGCTGCGGCTACGGCTCTGTCGACAAGGCAAGGCTAGGCATGGCTAGGCATCAACAGAGCGAGTCTCCAATCACCAGTCTCTCAGTAAACAGGGAAGTAGATGAAGCAATCGGGCTCACCACTACCACAGTAAGTGCTCATGCCCAAACTCTGCCCTCCCCTGCCACCCGCTGTCACAGCCTGGCGTTCCCGCCTAATACCTGCATACAATTCTGTTCTCAGATAAATGCGATTGTGCATTTTCCACCGGCTGACGTCCAAACACACGCTATTGCGCAGGGACGCTCTGAGACTTATTAAGTGGAACTGGTAAATATGTATTTTGGCTTTATTCCACCCACCATTGTATTCCCACATGGACTCCTTGTAATCTTGGAATTTCGCCCACACAGGTACCCTGGCTGTTGGCCGAGCAACCTTTAATATTTAAATTGTGAAGGCCCGCGCGCCTTACAGAATTACGTGAGACTCAATTATAACTCCTGCCATAGGTAAATCCCCGTTCACTATGCACTTTTGTTTAATAGTACGCACTGCGCCAATTTTAAACCACACGCGGCATAAATGACTACCCGTTTTCCAATCACCCTTCACCACTATGTACTGCGCCGTTTTAAATTGTTTTTTGTATCAGCATGTACCCATGATGGAACCCGTCCTCACGAGACAAGTCCGGACCAACCCGCTAAACACGCTAATTTTAACCTACAGGACTGGGTCACGCGCTTTATGCTTGAGAAAACTATGAACAACCACCTATATAGTCCTAACGTGGTTCTGACATCATTCTCATATCTATATCACCCGAGCACGAAATTCGCACAGCAATAACCATACAAATCACTGTTTTATTCACAAATGTCACCGATTCCATGCTGAAAACATGCCTAGCTTATTTTTCTAAATATGATTTACACCTTTTTCTCCCCCCTTTTTTCCTGTGTGTATCTTACCTTGTCCCTGGTCATTTTAAATGTAAAGTAAATGTAAAAAGGTGCAGCATATTACTGTCAAGACTACAATGTATAATTCTATTGTCCTGAAGATGATGCCTTGTATTTAATAGTGGCATCGAAACGTCGTCAACACCAATACACCTTATGCACTTAGATTGAGCTGTATTAGAGTGTGCAATGGTGTTTATAAGTTAATCTATGTCTGTGTAAACTGAGTACAAGTATACAGACCCATTTTGGCTTGCCTTTTGGCCAATCCTTTTCGTTGTTTTGTCTTGTGTTTTGTGGGTCACGGCAGTGCCCACTTGTTATTGACTGTTTCTTTAACGCTACTAATTGAAAACTATTATGAAAATAAATTCTTGTCCGGCTGGACAAAAGACATACTTTCTATCTAGTGTATGATTATCTCCCCTTGTTTATTCTTTTAGAATAGGGACCACTGTTCTCTATAATATAGTAAACATGGTTTTAGACAGTGTTTACCAGCTATGTATTTTATTCATTAATTGGTATATCCCTATGTATGTAACACAATGCTTCTTTTCTCTGGGCAATTTTAAAACATTGCCGAAGTTTGTTGTTGTGACTGTGGTTAGGGTAGAGTTTCTTCTTAATCTCTTTTACTATACCAAGATCTTAAAGGCTGGCTTATAATGACAATTTGTAGGGAACATATAGGGCATAGATTATTTTATTAGTTCCATCTTTCTTCATGCCTTTTTATTTAGATTCATGTGAACAAGATGAAAGGTATAAATGTAGGTCGTTTTGGGACTCTCAAATTATTATTATCTGAAGTGAAGGATTTTATCTGTATTTTAGTATTAAATATGGTACAAATATGTCTATTTTTTTAAAAATTATCCCGTGCCAAACAGTTATGTGTATTTATTGTACTTCTATGCATTTTATTTGATGCAAAATAAAGATTTTTACTGAAAATAATTTTACTTTCTGGGTCAAATTCTCCAAGTTACTGAATTTCAGGAAAAGATTTCAACACTCTATTTCGCAGCAAGCCTAGAACCACACAGAACAATTTGTCTCAACTTAGATTACATTCTAGTTGAACTCAACCAATCAGCACTCATAAGATCAAATTTCCCTGTGTGAAAGCATCTTCAAAATGAAACTGTACAGTTTTTTGTTAGACGTGTCAGGAGAAATCTCTTTTCACATATCCTTCATCTCCCTCCTTTCAGATTTTGTTATGTATGAAGTAGCATAACGAGCAACAGCTATGGGGTGTACTGCCATAAACTGAATAACCATATTGGCATTCCACAATTTGATTATGACAGAATTGTAGTCATTGAAATATTTTGAAGCTTCTGTTCGCCTCAGGTTGTAGGTGCTTTTGGGTGTTTTTCGATTAAGTGTATGTCCAACTGCAGACAAAATACTGTTGATTTTTTCCTTTTGAAATAACAGACCTTGGCAATCCAAAACAACATTTAGGGGAAAATGTTCCTTTTGCTCCGCCAACAGTACTTCCCACATCTATGTGAACGAAAATGAAAAACTTGCTGTTTTAGGCCTTTTTCGTCACTGTCTTTTGGGATGGTACATGCTCTATGAAAAAAGTACAAACCCATCTGTGTCTGTTCCAAATATTGGTGCATCTTTAATCAACAACATATGAATATGAGGAGCACCTCTTGCTTTGCACTCTTTAGGCCAAAAGAAATTAGTGACATATTTTGTAGATTAACTCCTGACTTCAGAATATGGTTAACAGTGTATGATAATTTAGTCAAATCAATTTCAAATAACAGATGGAATACTGTGAAGACTTCTAGGGTCCTATGCACCGAGCAGTCATCATATCCTCTGCCTACCCCAGTTCGAAATAGTTGTGGAAAACAGCAAGCTTCTAAACTTTTCTCCTACTCATTGGAGCTTCTGTAGCTTATTTCATTTGGTATAGGTCAATGGCATCCCCCATAACTGCTTTTGAATGCAGTGGATGGATACTGTTGTGACAATGGCTTTCTTAAGATTTAGTTTTATCTATTTTTCCAAACTTTGCACTTGGAGGTCACATTACTTCCTCAATGCAACTTCCATATGTGAGAACATGTACATCTTTACTAAACACATTATTCTGACTTGGATAGATTGTAGCATTCTTCACCTTATTCACATCCACTATTTAAGATTTTTTAGTTTTTTGTGGGCACACCATTCACTAGAATAATAAGCAGTTTATCTGTATCTCTCTCTACATCCACAGTTTCAACATTACGTTTAAAATGTATGGGTAGGTACGCAACTCTGCAGTTAAGGCCTTTCTGTAGTCCAGTCAGTGGTATTTTCCCTGTCTTTGGTTCAATATGAATTATTGCTTGAAATGGGTTGTAGTGCTAGTGGGACTTTTGTGTTCTGACACCAGGTGATGACCTTTGACTCCCATCATTTTAATTGACTTTGGTGTCTTATTTTATCCTAGCCTTGAATGCACGACGTCCTGCAAATGCCTTGTTTCTCTTGAAGGTTTCCTCTTGTAGTAGTGAGAGCTGTTAAAGTAGAACAGCCTTGCTCAGAACAGAATGTGTGGGAGGTGCATTTGAAAGCATAAGAGAGAGGAGAGAGGTGTGGAATGTACTTTTTGGTCTCGAAGTGCAGTGTTGCGAGCAGTGGTGCACAAATGTGCAGTATGTTGTACATTGAGAGATGAAGTATGTGTTGCTATAAGCAGTGGTGCACAAATGTGCATTGTGCTGTACATTTGGAAGTATTATCAAGTTCTTACTATTGCTTTGACATGGCCTCATGTCATCCTGAATTCTTGACTCGGACTTGCTTGAGTTTTTCTGCGAACACAGACAGGCCCCCTAAGTGTTTACAAGTTGCTTGGGTTAGTCACGTTCAAGGTTTGTTTTGTGAGAGATTGTTTGATGTACCCTGGAGGAGTTTCGTAAGCTTCATCAAGATAAAGGCTGGAACATGTGAGAATCTAGAGGGAACGTGGGAACTCCTTCTTGCCAGGGAATGCTTGCCTGGAAACTGGCCAATTCTAGTACATTTCCGTGCTACAGAGGAAAATACTCTCAAACCTTCTAGTGTGCTTTGAGACTATAAACCTGAGGGTTGTTGACAGCCAGCTTGGGAGTTCACTTGTAGAGTAGACGTACTGCCACAAGATACTAGATTTGAGTCCTGATCACAAGTCCATTGCCTGGCTGTTACGGGCTCCTCCAGCTTGAGTTGGCAAGGATGTCGAGTGAACGATCAGGTGAGGTGATTTGTTTCTGATTAGTGCCATCGTGATGTGTGGTTCTAGTGGCTGTGGTCATTTGAGGTGTTTTCTTTGTGATGTGTGAATGAGTCAGAGTGCACATCCAAAGTAATCATTATTTAGTGTATATATATTTTTCTGATCTCTTGCAAGACGTCCAGTATTATTTCCTTGAGTTTTATCTCATATTATTTGCTGCTTGTATTTCATATTATTATCCATGCATTTAACTGTTGCATTTGCCAAGTGTGTTATTATTTCTTGCATATAAATATATATCCCTAGATACATTTGAATGTTGTTCATTTGACACCTGGGAAAGCCTTTCTGTGAGAGAGCATTGCATAAATAAAACACAAGCCTTATTCTAAAAAGAGAGTCTTTGCATTTTGTAAAGTGAAACCCTTTTCTAGGTGTTGTTGTGTTTTATGTCACCTTCTTCGCCGTGTTTGAGCCACCACGTGGGAGATTTGTGGAATTCTGTATTATCTGAAAGGCGAAGCAAGACATGGGTGTATAGATTGTATCAAAACTGTTTCATAAACATTTATATGCCGAAGTTCCTTTGTAATTTCAATCACCTCTAACTTATGTTTTGCACTCACAGGCATTTTGCTGTCCTCTAATTTGTCGTAGCAATGCTTACACATGATTTGCCGTATTGACAAGCCAAACCGTTCCTCCACAAATAAATACACAGCCACTTTTCTCTCTTTTTCTGCTCACTTTTTGACAACACATCAACATTTCATTGCTTACAGTGAAGGGTTTGGGGTAGAAGGTGCAGTGGCGCTCCAGCAGGTAGCTGGTAGCGATAACTTGGTTTTAGCAATTAGTAAGTGTGAGGTGCCTCCAGGACAGGGGAAAACCCAAAACCCCTGAATGAGTGAGGAGCTAGAAGCCCATCCTTCAGTATGAGCAAACAGAATCCTGGGCACACAGATAAATATCAACAGTTGATACAGTAATTAGTACATAAATGATGTCGACACCGGTAGTTCCCTTTGAGGGGTCTTTAATGGATGTTCTCTAGTAACAACAACAACGCCAGCATACACATGTTTCGTCAACAGGTCTGTGATGTATTCCTATAGGTTCTGAATCGATCCCCCTATTCCTGACCCTATTCTAGTTAAACAAACCAACAAGTTAACTAGCAGTCAGCCCATGAGGCAGAAAACCCCCATGATGCAGATACCGTTATCTGACGCAGTCACACTACGGCACAGGAACGTGTTATCTGATTAGGTCATAACGCTTGCGATCTAATTAGACAAGCGATATTCCTCCAGCCCCTGATAAGGCATACGGAGTTCTCATAACAAATCAAACCTATGACAACCTGGGCAAAACCCTGCGGCCATTGTTTTGATTTCACCGAGAACTTCAGCAAAAGAATGTGCTAACGAGCAAGTCGTATGACATCCTTATTGACGTATCTATGTCCATCCTTACGTCAATCTCGGCACCTTAAAGGTATAAATATTACCGATATTGCCCTATGCAAACACACGCGGTGGTGACGAGACGGAGCAGCCATACTTGCCGAAGCCCAGAGCAGAGCAGACCCCGCTGGCGCAGCCCCGCCTTCCTGACGTGCTGAGAACGAGAAGCTGCTTTCTCCTGCCGAGAAATCCAGCACCGGTGCTTCCGGGTAGCCCTCGCAGGCAGCCTGGAATATCGAGACCAGAGAGAGAGATACCATCCCTCATTCAACCTAGATTCCAGGTACAGAACTGAATAACCCCTCGCAGAGAATTCTTTAGTTATTCACTTGGCAAAAACAGACTTAACTTAAACTGTAACTTTCTATTCCCGCCCACGTATTAGGCTTAGGTCAGGTACACGGGGTAGGCGTATTTAGAAACACCAGTTGAGTACGTTTAGTCAAATGTATATGTGTATGTAATATATTTTATTCATTTTAAAACATCTTATGTCTTAGAAACCATATCAATGTTTTTACAGTATTATTTCATTCTATTGCTTTTAATGTATGCACTTTACTTAGCTATAAGTATTGCAATAATATCGATCCATTTCTCTTGTATGAGAAAAGAGACTGATCAATAAATAACACCTTTTTATTGAACACGCCCGTCTCTTCCTTTTCTCTACAATCTGATGAGACTAAGAATGCACGTACTGACTGAGTAAAATAAATTGCCTTTTGTTCACACGACTCTTGAGATATACTCTTGATTAGGGGAGAGCAAAGTTGTCATGTTCTATGGTTGTCAGAAACTAAATCCCTTCTTGTCTAATCAGGGAAGTTAAGTCCTTCCTGAACATTCGAGAAAGTTTCTAGTGAACTCTGAGCTAGCTGGCAAACCCAAAACTTTAAGTCTAATATCGACAGTAGTAGACCTAGTTAACGTCTGGTCTAGGCCTTTACTGCTGAAGGTATTATTCCAATGCGCAGAGCCTATTGGGATAATAGGAACTACACTACATGGCGCCCAACTGGTTTGGAAAGGGCGATAAAACTAACGTAAGACATTTAGAGTAACTCAGTCGTGCTTTCTCACTCAGACCCCTTTTCCCATAATACTCCAAAGACGTCTGGAGTGGGTGAAAGGTTATATCCGCCAGACCTCGCAGGAGGGAACTCCTATGTATGGTTCTTGGTATAAGTCAACGTTGAAGGATACACTGTTCCAAAATATTGTGCATCTAATCTTTGTTTCCATAAGAAACCTGATCTGCAAACAAACAAAATAACCTTCCTGTCAGTAAAATGGGAGACAGTGATGAAGAAAGAGAGGCAGTTAGATTAGCAACTGAACTCGCAGCAGCTGATGCTACCATGCAGGAAGCAGACCAGGATATAATACTCATCCCGGTCATTAAAAGGAACTCTATAACCATAAAACTTATAGAAAATGGACTGACACCTAGAGGTGGCACAGTCATATTCGTAATTGAGGCACACGAATATCGGCAGACAGAGGTATACTATTCATGGATAAACTTTCCAGCAGCAAATCCTGTAACAAAGTACTTCCACTATTACAAAATAGAGGAACCTCCTGAAACGTACACTCCTTTCGAGGAGGTGGAAGTACCACTCAAATTTCAAGAGCATTTGCTCTTATTTGATGGCGCCCTAAAACATAATAATCACATCACCAGGCTCGGTCCTTTAGGTAGACCAGGAGCAACGTGGCCGGTCCTAGCCGGATACACACCACATCCAGACATCGACGGGATGTCTGCAGCTAACCTGTTAACACAGCTAAAACAATTAATAAAAATACATAGACAATTAGTCCAGTATGTGATGCGGACTTCAACAATTCAGCCAGCGATTAAACTCCCACAGCTGACCCCTCACCAGGGGAACACAAATAAAATTACACCACAGAACATCCAGTCCTGCCTAGGTAAAGTACCGGCTAAACGGGAACAAATGCCATTCTGGTTGGCACAGAAAATCACCCAAATAGAGGCGGTGTTTCCTGACACCACCCCATTAGAAAAACACAGGATTCTGACTATCTGTCTTCCAATGGGAATCGCACCACACATTGAGGACTGTGACACTTGGGGTACAGTCTTTGCTTCCATCTACACAAAAACGCACGGTGTTCCATCCATTTCGGTAATACCAGATGTGCTAAAACAAATTCAAGATGAATATGGCCAAGAACCCGCTTTAACTCTTGGTATGAAATTACTAAAAGACTTCAAGCAGGTCTCGGCTATATTATTAGCCAACATAAAAGGTGAAGCAGCAAACGTGGCGATCCGCCAGAGGTTAAAAGAGACAGATATAGCAGACCAACCAGCTGAAATTGCCAGAATCATAGAAAAATCCTATGAGGAACTAGGTAGGGATAGTTTAGGTGGAATACCAGTAAAACCACAACTAATTGAAAGTCCTGAAAAAATATAATAATTCTACATCACTAAAAAAGAACTGGGATGGAAACAAACAATCCAATCCTAAAGAAAAGAAATTCCAGTCCCGAGGAAGGTCTCCTAGGCGAAGAGAAAAATCTCCGAACCAAAGACACAGGTCACCCCAAAGTGACCCCTCTGGGAAAAGATACAACCTTAGAAATAGGGATAATATAAAGAAGCCTGATAGATATCAAGACATTGATACACGTCCCTCTCAATCTTTTCAGACTTCCTCGCAGAAATCGGAAAGAAGAGGACAATCAGAACAAAGAGAAGAGCACGCCAAGTCCAAAGACAAGGAACCTGCTCAGCTAAAAAAGAAATTACAATTTCCAAAGAAGAAGGTAGCCAGCATTAAAATAGTTAACAATGCCGAGAATTCTGAGGACACAACTGAAAAACGGGGAATGGGCTCAGACAATGCTAGACAGCGCAGCAGAAGTGAGCATAGCTCGCAAAGTCCTTATGAATCATCTGGAGACAGTGGACACGAATGAATATCTTCAAGTGGAAACTGCGGACACCAGAGTTAGCAAACCTCACAAAATATACGAAATAACATTGCGTATAGAGGGGGATAAGACTAGAAAAATAAGGGGGCTATTTTGGGATAATCTCTCCAAGGGCTATGATATCCTTCTAGCTGAAAAAGACTGGCCACCAGAGTTTGTCAGGGAGTGCCCTCATGGCGAAGAAGTAATTATGCCTGCCCTCTCAAATCATATCCCAATTCATAAAAAATACACACTTGCTAGAAAGTGGGCAGTAGCTCTAGCTCCTGCTTTATATAAAAATCACGTAGGATGGGATGAGGACTCTCCTCCTCACAAAATCCAGTTAAAATCACAACCTACTGCACAGAGGCAGTACCCAATTAAGCAAGAAGCAAAAAAACAGGTAAAAGAAATCCTAGATCAGCTAGAATACCAGGGGGTGATTGAAACTTGCACCTCACAAATGAACAACCCTTTGTTTCCGGTCTCCAAACCAGACAATTCATATCGTCTAGTTTTGGATTACCAACACCTTAACACATGTTGCAAAACTTTTGCAGTGCAAAACTCACATAGTGCTGCACTAATGAATAACATAGTGCGCAAAAAATACAAAACAACATTAGACATCTCTAATGGATTCTTTTGTCAAAACATAGCACCAGAAAGCAGATATTTAACTGCATTCTCAATAAATGGCACTCAAAAACAATTCTGTCGGTTAGCCCAGGGGTACAAGAACAGCCCGGGGGTATTCTCAGCGAGAGTAACAGAATTACTACAAATATATGATGATGAAGCATTATCTTATGTCGATGACATTTACTTAACAGATGATGACTTGGATACTCACTTGAAAAGAGTGAACACCATAATACTTGGGTTCGCAGCAGAGGGTTAAAAATTCAACTTTAAAAAATCCAGAATTGCCCATCTGACAGTCCTGTTCTTAGGATATGAATTATCAAGTGAAGGCAAAAGCCTGGCTGACAATTTCCTAGAGAAATGTGCCGTAATCCAAGCACCTAGAACACTAAAAAACCTGCAGTCGATTCTAGGCTTCCTAAATGTCAGAAGAACATACATTGCAAATTACGCAGAAAGGGTCAAACCCCTTTATGATCTGATAAACCCAGATTTTAAAAGATCCAATTGGACTCAAATACACACAGAAATTTTGAGATCCTTACAAACAGACATGCTAATTAAAACAAAATTAGAAACACGTGATAACACACGCAATCTTGTGATTCGAGTCATCCCAGGGAGATGCGGATTCACATACCTGACCTCTAATGAGGGAGAAAAGGTACCAATTGCATTCAAATCACACTTGTACACTAAGGCTGAAATGAAATTTAGCCCTACGGAAAAAATTCTAACTGCAACACAGACAGCTATAGCAAAAGAACGAGCCCTGTCACAAGGTAAACGAATAATAATCGTGACACCGATACCAGCCCTAGAGGAGGTAACAAAGGCAAGCATTCCAAATGCTAAAGCGCTCCATCCGAGATGGATACAATGGGCTAATTCTCTTGCTGCAACAGACGTGGCATACGAATTTGATCCTAATTTAAAACACAAGAATTTCTCCAATATGAATTTGAATGTCCTCCGCCGACCGAAATTCTGCCTCTAGATCATTACGGCTGTATAATATATACAGACGGATCAGCACAACCCGCAGTAGGGGGTAAACAAGCTTATAGTGCTGCGTGCGCGATTGTTAAAGGTCGCTGGCACGAGGGGAAATTTAAACCAACCCTCACTAAAACGCAATCTCTAGGAGATTGTACAGCTCAGCGAGCTGAACTACTGGCATTCAAGATGGCGCTTGAAAATACCGATCGAGAATTCCCCACACTCATAGTGTGCGATTCGTATTATTGCGTTCAGTCTTATAATGAATACTTGCAGATCTGGCTTCAAAATGGTTTTAAGGATGCAAAAGGAGGCACAATCAAGCATAAAATGCTCTGGGAACAAGTAGTTCTTTTACAAAAAGAACTACCAAAGACTCACGTGATACATACACTGAGTCATCAACGTGATGGCGTTCACGTTGCAGGGAATTCATTGGCTGATGAGGCCGCGAAGGCAGCTGTGCAAACGGCTTCCGTAGCTGCCATCACCCGGTCAAAAACAAAAATAGACAGCGAAATATTACAAGCTGTCAGCGCTTCAGAAAAGGATTCGATAGAAACACTCCCGAAAGGCTTTCCAGTAAAATACTCATACATAACTGATGCAAACAATGTTCCTTTTGCTCGAATCCCTGGAGTGGGGGATAGGGCAATTCCAAACATGGAACATAGGTTAGGACTAATAATAGCGGCACACGAAGGGCTTGCTTCTATCCATGCTGGCGTCTCAGCCACAGTATCATTATTAAAACAGAGATACTGGTGGCCACAAATGAGAAGACAAACAAGGAACTATGTTCTAGAATGTGAAATATGTCAAAAAATGAAAGTATCAACGGTGAGACGTCCAGCTCAGACGCCCCTTCTAATCTCGGATAAACCATTAGCCTGTGTTTATCTAGATCACTGCGGTCCCTTACAAAGGGATGGTAACTATAAATATATCTTGGTCGCAGTGGATTCATGCACGAGATTCATATGGATGTGGCCCCAGCGAACGGCTGACGCCAGAACTGTTATAAAAGATTTGCGAGTCTTTATCGGCACATACGCAATTGGCATGCTGCATTCGGACCACGGTCCTGCTTTTAGCTCTAGAGCTTATAAGGAGGCCATGGTCAGCATGGGCGTGGCATTGCGGTACTCTTGTCCATTTCACCCTGAGGGGAACGGAATTGTTGAAAGAAAAAAACGTGACATAAAGCAATCTATAACGGCAAAGGTATTAGGTTCGGGAGCTGGGTGGGTCAAACATCTAATAAGTGTCCAACGTAGTCTAAATAACTTGCCAAGAAATTCTCTGAAGGGATTCAGTGCGTACAAATTATTATTTGGAACTAGGATGTTGATCTCTGACATTGATAGTCAGACTTCAGTGGTGAAAGAAAAAAGCTTTGATATCAAAGACCGTTTGGCTATTTTGCAGGACTTAAACAAAACAAGAAAAGACCTGAGCAACATAAAATTGAAACAACAGCCAACAACCACTGAAGAACCACCACCTGTCCCAGCAAGACCTGTCTGGATTCCAAAAGTCGGGGATCTAGTCAGAGAAAAGATCGCGGTAAAGAAGGAATTTGGGCCTTCTTACAGAAAAGCAGTTCCTGTCTTGTCTGTCAACGGGACAAGATCAGTTGTACTACCGCCACTTGCTGGTAAAAAGGAGAACCGAGTTGTATCCATCGACCTGGTAAAACCACAATCATGTGGCCGATAACAAATAGTAGGCCAAGTGGACTCCCAATAAGTAGCAGAACACCAAGGTTTGCTACCAGTACAGAGGTCCTAACAAAGAGGCTCATCACATTCGAAACGCCTACAGAAGAACAACAAGGACTATGCAACAATGCAATAGAACTCAGACCTCTGAAAACCCAAATAAAAACATTTAGCAGAGACACACCAATCTATAATGAAGTACCAAACGAAAATACAAGAAACAGTAATCCTGAACCAATTGGAACAATTGACAGAACTGCATCCGGCTACTTCATAAACTTCGATGATTCCTCTGAAGGCTTCAGTGAATCAAAAACACAGCCATCATTAAAAACCTTTAAAGATAAAGCTAAAGAACTTTTGAAACAACTGAAAGAAACATATCTGATTTCTCCATGGATCGAATTTTGGGTGGGTTTTGGTGCATTTATCCTCATACTTTGGCTCATCATGGTACTTACTTTGGGACGCTTCATTGAGGGAAAATATGCTAAAATGGACACAGCAAGTCAGAAAATCAACTTGATCCTCAAACCACACACATCTTCACACGTCGAGAAAAGAGAACTTTCTTCAGTCAACTTCACAGCCAATCCGATACCGGGTGGGGTAGCCTGGGACAACACTGACTATGAAATTTATCGTCCGGTCGAAATCCTGAAATATCCACACCAAATTAAGATCTCATTGAGTGACTTTGCAAAACCAAACTCATTTGCTGATGATTGGGACTTCGAAAGCATTAATAATATGATGTCTGACTTAATAATGTCTGCTAAATTTACCAAACATGATTATTTGCAGGGTTCTACAAATTATGATAGTATGTACTGTTATAACCACTATGGTAACCATTTTTTACATAGATCTGCACAACCTAGAAATGTTTTAAATTATAATCAATGGGAACATTGTGCAACCCCTCCAAAAGGAAGCTCAAGAACCTTCTATGACAAATATTCATACTTTTCAGGTTTTAACACAAGTAATGCTGAAGCATTTTATTTCAAATTGTCAAACAAGACAGGAACTAAGACCATGATAACAAACACAAAATTGATATATTCAGACTCATTCTTTGAAAAAATGAATACTTTTGGTTTTGATTATTGGGACAAAAATGTTGAATTGAAAAGTGTTTGGGGTACAAAAGAATGGCAAGTGCAGGGTATAGAATCTATGTTTAGAGCCTGCATGATCCCAGAACAAATGATATTTTTAAATGAAACTGTTCAACAAACTACCTGTCTTGGCCTAGCCAAAATCAAAGACTTAAATAAACCGTCTATTCCAAAGCCAACAATGAGCAGCAATAGCTCTACAGATGAAGAGATAGACGTAAATTATGTATTAAACCAAACCAGAACACATCCTGATTGGAAATAGTGGTTGATCTGGCCCACAGATACTAATAACTGTCAAGACAGATTCCTGAACAAAACACAGGGGTTCAAAATGACCAGGCCAGACCCTAGATATTCACAAAGACATCACCCAGGGATAATAACCACCTACAGTGTGGGCAAATTATGCCTTCAATGGCTACAAACTTCCACACTGGCAGAAATTAAGCAACACCTAACTTTACTTACTGATGGTGCTGACTTGCGTGATTTCACTATGGGACCACGCAAACAGCGTCAAAAGCGTTTCATAGCAGCCTCTGTATATGCAGCATACAATGAGGCCTGGAAGATTACTCAAATTGAAACAGCAGAGAGAATACGGGAAATTGAACGTATTAATTTGGAAAAATCACTTTCTGTAGTGGACAATGGGTTAATGACTCTGTCCTCCAGAATTTTTTCTTTGGACAGCATTGTGTCTTCAGCAATCGACATATTATCGCAAGACTTACTGTTATTACAACACGGTCAGTCCCATTGTACAGCTTGTGCGTTCCATTGTACAGCTTGGCTGGACGTTACAAAATCTACGTTCAGGCTATGTGCCTTGGCGTTTAATCAACACAACGTCATTATTCCAAATCTTTAACCTTACTGATAGACAAATCAGTATGGCACAAAAGGGTGCTGATTATACAATCTTGAGCATTGAAAAACTCGAAAGATTACCAGTGACAATGTCAGAACGACCTGTCAGTGAATGGATAATACATGGGATAATAAATATTCCAATCTCAACCTTCAGGTTTCAATACTGCCAGAAATATATACAGGCTGGCATGTACGAGAAATTGGGGAAGGGGTACATTAAAACAACATGGAACCTGCCCTATTCACATGCATGTGTCAGTAATAAAGGACAGAAAGTGTTTCTTAGTGGCAATAATTGTGCGATGTCACTAAGCGGCACGCTTCTGTGTAACGGAATTAGTTTGCATGGAGCCTGTGAAGGGAATTCATACAACCTTTCATGTCACCAGCAAGGCGCACCTGCAACAGAGATAGAACCATTCTTTCAAAGACTCTATAATGGGAGTTACATTCTAATTGTAGACCGCAGATGTTGTAGTCTTATGCCCGGGACTCCTTATCTCGTAACTACGACTGCGAAGGTCAAGTGCTGTGGACGCTCATTGTTCCCCAGCTCCTTTCCAGACAGGGAGGCAAGGGCATGGCCCAATTTGAAAATTACTTCTATTCGAATAGATACTTTAAGCAGAATGAAAACAGTGCTTCTTCAGACGCCTACAAGGCTCACGTCATCAAAAGAAACGTATGATCTACAAGTCGCAAGTACGACTGCAGAGATACATTCGTTGTTATCAACTAATTCCCCCATACATTTCGCAGAAATCCTGAATGAAATCTTAAATATTTCTGATGCCAATGGGGTCTCAAAGGTATTTAAGACAGTATTTTCGATGGCATTAACACCATTCAAAGCCATACTGGGTATTTTTCCAGATTTCGTCCATTCGATTTTTGGCGGACTTCCCCTGATCTTGGGACTAATTGCAGGAATCCTATTCTTAGTCCTTATTTTTCGATATGGCAACCCATGTCACAGACAAAACTCTTGCGACAAGGGAAGAAACAATCCTAGCCATTGGATACCGGGACCGGATATCAAAAATCCTGGGACTCTCCCGGCTTAGAGACCTGAACATGACTTGGTTTCTATCATTTTGACCAAAGTGGCAAAGATGTGTTTTACCTGTATTGAGGTGTCTGCTATGCGGAGAAGAATGCGTGTTAGACACCTGTCTGACGCTACAATCGGATGCGCCAATGGATGCAGAAACATTGTTGAGCCCGATCAAGGTGCATGCTTTGTGCTGCCCTCAAAGGCTACCAATCCTGATGACGGCATTCGTGGAAGCTTCACCACTACGATTGAGGGGTAGTGAAGCTCAAGATGAAAGCAGCATCGAACAGGTACGACCTTCTGTCAGCAATGCAAATCAGAATGTCAATGGAGACAATCATGCGCACGAATGCATGGTTACACCTATTTCCGAGTTAGTGGAACTTTCCCAGGAAGCTGTTGACAGTTTTTTCGAAAGCCTAAATGATATGATGTTCTCACCAGAGCAGAAATAGAGACTTTTGAACAAGCTCGCACACGGCGTTCCCTGAATTCGGCCTTCAACTTTAAAAATAAAGTCACATGAACAATTTTCCCTCCAGTTCACGGACAGCAATTTTTCAGCAGCCCCAAAATATTTTTGCATATTTTTCGGGACACTATCTTCTGCTTAAAGTAAGAACTATTCTTAGAGAACTAAGGTTTCTAAAATTTAGATAGCTTATAGACATTAGCTGCCCGCTGGTATGTTCATAAATATTTTATTCTGTGATGAAATGGTCTCGAATTTTTTTTTCTGTATTAAGAGCCATTTCATGTGTAAATTCTCATATACCAATAGCAATAATGTATACAAATGCGTGATTACTTTGGCATTATTCTACAGCTTGAGTGCATACAATACATATGACTGCAATTTTTCCGTATATTTGAAAAATTTCAAAATGCATTTATGTATTTTGGGGTGGTAAGGTATACACTATACTCTATAGTATGTTTTACTATGCATAGATTAGTAAATATGTATATAGTTAGCGTGGAGTGGGTGTGATGTATTCCTATAGGTTCTGAATCGATCCCCCTATTCCTGACCCTATTCTAGTTAAACAAACCAACAAGTTAACTAGCAGTCAGCCCATGAGGCAGAAAACCCCCATGATGCAGATACCGTTATCTGACGCAGTCACACTACGGCACAGGAACGTGTTATCTGATTAGGTCATAACGCTTGCGATCTAATTAGACAAGCGATATTCCTCCAGCCCCTGATAAGGCATACGGAGTTCTCATAACAAATCAAACCTATGACAACCTGGGCAAAACCCTGCGGCCATTGTTTTGATTTCACCGAGAACTTCAGCAAAAGAATGTGCTAACGAGCAAGTCGTATGACATCCTTATTGACGTATCTATGTCCATCCTTACGTCAATCTCGGCACCTTAAAGGTATAAATATTACCGATATTGCCCTATGCAAACACACGCGGTGGTGACGAGACGGAGCAGCCATACTTGCCGAAGCCCAGAGCAGAGCAGACCCCGCTGGCGCAGCCCCGCCTTCCTGACGCGCTGAGAACGAGAAGCTGCTTTCTCCTGCCGAGAAATCCAGCACCGGCGCTTCCGGGTAGCCCTCGCAGGCAGCCTGGAATATCGAGACCAGAGAGAGAGATACCATCCCTCATTCAACCTAGATTCCAGGTACAGAACTGAATAACCCCTCGCAGAGAATTCTTTAGTTATTCACTTGGCAAAAACAAACTTAACTTAAACTGTAACTTTCTATTCCCGCCCACGTATTAGGCTTAGGTCAGGTACACGGGGTAGGCGTATTTAGAAACACCAGTTGAGTACGTTTAGTCAAATGTATATGTGTATGTAATATATTTTATTCATTTTAAAACATCTTATGGCTTAGAAACCATATCAATGTTTTTACAGTATTATTTCATACTATTGCTTTTAATGTATGCACTTTACTTAGCTATAAGTATTGCAATAATATCGATCCATTTCTCTTGTATGAGAAAAGAGACTGATCAATAAATAACACCTTTTTATTGAACACGCCCGTCTCTTCCTTTTCTCTACAATCTGATGAGACTAAGAATGCACGTACTGACTGAGTAAAATAAATTGCCTTTTGTTCACACGACTCTCGAGATATACTCTTGATTAGGGGAGAGCAAAGTTGTCATGTTCTATGGTTGTCAGAAACTAAATCCCTTCTTGTCTAATCAGGGAAGTTAAGTCCTTCCTGAACATTCGAGAAAGTTTCTAGTGAACTCTGAGCTAGCTGGCAAACCCAAAACTTTAAGTCTAATATCAACAGTAGTAGACCTAGTTAACGTCTGGTCTAGGCCTTTACTGCTGAAGGTATTATTCCAATGCGCAGAGCCTATTGGGATAATAGGAACTACACTACAGGTCAATGCCTGTGACTCTTCAGGGCTGGGAACAAGGTGATAAAGGACAAAACATTATGAATGTGAGAAAGTAAGAAGGGCAAGCTTAGAAAGCGTGGCATGACTGTAAGAGCACCAACACAGTGCGAGAACCCTACTACAATACACAAATCAAAGCATACAAAACGGTAGTCAATCCAAAAGTGGTCATAATGAGCCAGAATGCTCCGTAAATAGCGAAATTCGCTTGGAAGTCCTATAGAAATAGTAATTCTCAAGGGATAGAGCGCAACCACACAAATATCTATAGAAATTACTAGAGAACATGTGTGCCCAAGATTCTGTTTACATCAACATTTCATGTTTGGTTTGGTTTTTGTAGTGAGTTTGCCGACAACATATACAAACATAGGTTGTTTTTTCTATAGAAAGTGCATTAAATTTTACTATTTCTCATGAAAAATTATCAATACTAACATCTGTGTTCTCTTCCTCTGCACCTGGACAAACTTACTACTCACTTTTTCCAGACTCTACTTCAGGACCAAAGAAACAGAATTGTATATCACCACCAACTTTTTCAACCACAGACCCTGTACCATACAAAATACTTGACAATACTTGACTTTTTATAAAGTAAAGTCTTGTAACTAAATGTCACATTTTTGAATGATGAACAGTCAACATCCGGAAATGATGAAAGGTGCTTGTGCACACTTCCTTGGACAGACACACAAGTGAATGTCCTTGTAAATTAGTATATTTCCTTACTTTGCACTAATCGAATCCTTGTAACAGTGCAATTTTCTGATTCACACTTTTACCTGTTAATATATCGATTGGCTCCTATTGAACACTACATTTATACACAGGGGCATGTCTACGCCTTCCTTGTACCTCTTCAGCTATCACTTCCTCTACATTTCTGGGGACCATCTCTTCTTTTGCAATGGGAGTACCATCATTTAGCTCATAGCGTTGACCAGTAGTTTCAACTGCATGTACAAATGGGTTCTCTTGCAAGTAGCTTTCGTCATTAAAGAAAGGCTCAGTACTGGACGTATGCTTCCATTCTCCTCTGAAGATTTTTACAAAAATTACTTGTATTAATAAGTCTTTTTTTTTACTTTTTCTCTTTATGCCCAGTGTTCTCATGTCTTCATATCAAAATAAATAGTTTCCGCTTCAGAACAAATACTTGATCAACTATACTCTTGGGCCCACATGCATCAAGCAAAAAAGCGGCCGCAGAATCTGCCCCTTTGTGATAGGTACTTTTACTTTTGGGATGCATCATCCCAAATGCAAAAATAGCAAATTGCGATTGCATTTAAGGAATCGCAAATTCCATTTAAAATAGCGATTTTGCTATTAGGGTCCGCTAATTACCGGAAAATTATATCTGATGGTAATTAGCTAAAACTTTGAAAGTTGCACAAAAGTGCATTTTACAAAGTTACATGTTACACACACACATGCCCTTAGGGCACGTGTGAGCGCAACATGGGTTCACATTGCAATTTCAGGGGTGCAACAGGGTGTCTTTTGGCACCCTTGAAATTGCATGCGCAATTTGCGATTACCTAATGGGTACTCGCAAATTGTGCATGAAATTCCTATTCATTCCTATGGGCCTAATTGCAACACGCAATTTCCAAGTCGCAATTAAGGAATTTGTAGGAATTACTTTTTTTTTGCGATTCCTACGTGTATAGGCTTTTGCTATTCCTTATTAGCGAATCGTTCGTTTTCGCTAATAAGGATTCGCAAATGATATTTTTGATCCATGTGCCAGTTAATACGTTGTTTTTGCTTCAGTGTTTCCCTTCTCCTCTTATATTGCTTTATCTTTCATACCAAATTTTGTATTACCCTACTACGAAACATTCTCACTCTAATGTCCTTAAATTGAGCCTGTCTTCTTGTTGAACTAGTTGTTTTTTTATAAGATTTCTCACTTTGAATTTCACTTCCTCCTTCTATGGTCTGAGCTGATTTTAAACATCGCTTTTTGTACATTTTCCTTTTTTCCACATACAATTTATTATAAACATCTTTGTACTCTTGACTGCAGATCTTGTCTCTTTAACTGCATTATCCACATTATGTCCCTTTTTACTGTCAGTTGTACAGTTTCCTCTGTTTTTTTCTTGTTTCTGTCTTTTTCGGCATTGTTAATCTTCCTTTGTAAATACAATTAGATGTCTGAAAAGCAAATAAACAATATATTTACTTTTACATTACATACTTTTGAATTATATACTATAAGCAATCAGATGCCTACATAAGTAGTTATATTCATGTGTAACAGGCAATGTAACTCTGCTACTTTAGATGTATACGTGCATTTATGAGTTAGTGATTAGCTGGCTATGTTAGTGTGTGATGGGGTATGTAACTGTGTATGTAACTGGTTTAGTTACTGCTGGATACATAAGTGCTCTGCACGTGTGTGAATGAATGTGTAATTGCCTCTGTCAGTGTCTGACTGGCTGTGTGAGTGACTCTATGCTTTTCTACATAGGTATGTGAGTTGAAGTTTGGATAGGAGACTTGATGTATAACTGGGCATATGGGTATGTTAGTGTACATGTAACTCACTGAAACTTCAAAGTACATGTCTTATCTTTTTGCACATAGCTCACTGCCCTGTGGTATTCCTACAACCTACCTTATGGATCACTTATAGGTAGTAGAAGCAGAGTTTAATTCTTGTAAAGGGGTTTTAAATATAAGGATGACCTGGTTGTAAAACTGCACACAAAGGCTCTGCAGTGGCAGGTCCAAGGCATGTTTAAATTGTTACTTGTCTGGATGGGTGACTTAGTATTGTCAGTTCTTCAGGACATATTTGAATGAGTGTATCTGTGGGTGTCTTATTGGATATGTAAGTAACTATGTTAGCACATGACTAGCTCTCTTAGTAAATCTATGGGTCTGTACATCTATATGTAATTGTAAGTGGCTGCATGAATGGCTTACTGGCTGTTTTAGTGAGTGTTGGGGTATGTAACTCTGTCCAAGTAGCTTAGTTACTGCTCTATACATAAGTGCTATGGGGTGTGAGTAAATGTGCAAGTGCCTCTGTCGCTATCTGACTGAGTGTGTTAGTCGCTCTATGCTTTTGTACATAGGTACATGAGTCACATTATAACTGGACGTATGGGTAACACACTGAAACTCCAAGTACATATCTTACCTTTTTACCAAAAGCACTCTGCCCTATAGCCTACCTATGACCAGTTTTAGAGGTGACATATTTACTAGTACCAGACTTTAAGGCTTGGCAAGGAATTTTAAATGCCACATAAGCCTGGCAGTAAAACTGCAGTAGCATGCCTGAGATGTTTTTAAAAGCCTACTTGTCTGGATAGGTAACTTAGTAGTGTCAGTTCTTCAGTACATTTATGAATGAGTATATCAGTCCCTTTGTGGTTGTGTCACTAGACATGTAAGTACCCATGTCACCATATGACTGGCTCTTAGTAACTCCATGTGTCTGTAAATATGTATGTAAGTGCCTGAATGGATTGCTTACTGGCTGTTTTAGTGAGTATCGCTGTATGTAGCTGTCTGAGTGAATGTGTAAGTGTCTCTGTCGCTGTCTGACTGGGTGTGTGAGTAACTAGATGGTATTGTAAATAGGTATATGAGTGGCTCTGTGGGGGTGACAACTGCATTTTTAACTTTGTGTATGGCTAGGTGCCTTTCTCTCTCTAACTGAGTGAGTACTGGGTTGATGAAAAGCTTTATATGTAACTGAGAGGATATGACGGTGTCAGTATACCTGTGAGAATAAGTATGTAAGTAGATATGTAGGTAAAATGGTTATGTCAATAATTTTATTGATCATATATATATATATATATTGTAATAAATCACTCACATCTACTTCCAAACACAGTCATTCATTGGAGCTGAATAAAATAATTATATTTTCTCTTCATACATTTGTATTTCTCCTTTGCAGCTCTCTATGGTTTTTCTTAATATCATCATCTAATCTTCCTTTTATTTTATTTTTTACCATTGGATATAACCTATTTATTTTATTGCACCTTATATACTCTCATAACTTGTTACATATATATTCTTTTTAAAAGTACACACAATTGACATACATGTGAAGCGTATTTGCTGTTCTCCAATTTCTTTCTCAGTATCACTTTGAATCTCTAGTCAGTAAAAATCTGAAGTCAGTAGTGCGGGAATGATATACCACTCTTAGTACATAGGAAGCATTAATGGCAATCCTTCCCACTCTGATTTCAGTGACACTGATGTTGTAAGCAAATCACATCTTTCCTTTCATATTTTACTTTTGTTATACCACTTCTGAATGGTCACTATTTTTAACCCTTTGTAAAACTCGTGTTGAGAAGCCCAGTTTGATAGTGGCTTTGAGCAGATCCGCGAATCCACTGCAGCACTTACCATGACCCCCCATGTAACATTGCAGCATCCACACCAGAGCCCATAAAACCACTTAACAATCTGCTGTCAAAGCTTGCCATTTTTACTTTACTTTGTAAAAAATACTAAATGACAACCTAAACACTCCCTACAGGGCAATATTTCCATACCACTCTGCTACTCAGATTTACAATCTACTCTTTTTGTTCCTTTCCCCCCAACACTTTGGGCTTTGTTTCCATGGTGACCATGCTAAGAAAACTGACTTCTACTGCTATGTCAAAAGTTCATAACCATTTCTGTGAGCACCATACTACCTTCAAATTGAACTATAGCATGCGTGGTTGACTGTTTAGAATGATATGCGTACACCAAACAGCATAGCGTCTTTTTTATTTTGCCTTAGTCAATCACAGAAGTAATTACTTTGTTCTCCAAATCTCTACCTACTTTTAGCTACCTACATATTAACAGCATCCACTCAAATATGTTCTTTTTAAATGTAGGTGCTGTCATACATTTTAACAGCCTTTACATTTTAGAACTATTTCATTCAGCTACAGCCTTCTCTTGTCTGTTGCTCTAGTTTGCCTCCAAAATGGTTAGAGTGTGGCTTGTGGGCCATAGTTTTGTGTTTTGGCCGGTGAGAGTGCTAGAAAGAGTGCCATTGACAGGGACTTGTGTTTACCTAAGGTACACATTACTTGATTTGACCCTAGACGATTAATATGACATAAATTGCTGCCTTCGGTTGAAAGCATTGTGGAGTGCCAACATCCAGACAAAATGATTGAGCAATACGGTGGCAATTACCTTGGCACACTTACTAGGGTTGGACTGAAAATTCTAATGAAAGATACCTTTGGTAAATTAATGGCACTTTTCCCACACACTTCCTTGTAGTTCTCCAACATTTTACAAAGGCAGAAGTAGAAGTGGCCAGATGAATTCTGTCCACAGAGACAAATCCATGAAACATGTCAATAAAAATGATTTTGCAATCCTCAGAGACCACAACATGGACTCCATATAGCACAACAATTTACGCTTTGATATGGATGGTGTATATATAGAAAGAAAGGAGTTCATTTTGCAGAGAAAAGCAAAATGGTGTTGCCCAACAACTTGAAGGACTGCATCATGTTTTATGTGTAGTTATCATCTACACTCCATAAACACAAAGGCTCTTTTCAGAGCCACCCTTTTTCCAAAACATTGGATCATTTTCTTTATAAATCCTTCTTTTGTAATTTCTACTCAACTCCACGGATCTGTCACGGATCCACAAACCAAAAGCATACGTTCAAGGCAAAGCAACGCTATTAGGATTTGCTTATACAGGTATGTGAGAGGATGTATTACTGTGTTGAGTGTGTGAGTACCTGTGTGGGTCTGTGAGTGGGCTTATGAGTATGTGAATGTGTCTGTGAGTGGGTCTGTGAGTTCCTGTGTGGGTCTGTCACTGGGTGCGTGAGTGTCTGAGTCGACCTGTGAGTGGGTGTGTTAGAATCTGAGTAGGTCTGTCACTGGGTGTCCGTCTGTGAGTGGTGGGAGAGTGTCTGTGTGGGTCTGTCAGTCTGTGTGTGTGAGTGCCTGTGTGGCTCTGTAAGTGGGTGTGTGAGTCCCTATATTGGTATGCCAGTGGTGTGTGAGTGTCTGAGTGGGTGTGTGAGTATCTAAATAGGTCTGTGAGTAGGTGTCTGGGTGTCAGTGTGGGTCTGTGAGTAGGTCTTTAAGTGTCTATGAGGGTCTCTGAGTAGGTATGTGAGTGTCCAAATGGGTCTTTCACTGGGTGTGTGAGTACATTAGTGACTATGTAAATGCCTGTGTGGATCTCTGAGTGGGTGTGTGAGTGTTTGTGTGAGTATGTGAGTGAGCGTGTGAGTGGATCTCTGCGTGGGTATATGAGTTCATGTGTGGGTCTGTCACTGGATATGTGCGTGTCTGAGTGGGTCTGTGAGTGGATATTTGTGTGGGTGTTTGTGTGGATGTGTAAGTGTCTTTGTGGGTCTGTGAGTGGTGTGTTAGTGTCTGAGTATATCTGTGAGTAGGTGTGAGAGTGTCTGACTGGGTCTGTGAGTGGATGCATGACTGTCAGAGTGGGCCTGCAGATAGCTATGAAAGTGTCTGAGTGGGTCTGTTAGTGGGTGTATGAGTGTCTGAGTGGGACTGTGAGTAGGTGTATGAGGCCCATAGGAATGAATGGCAATTACCGAATCGGTAAATACCAATTCAGTAATTACCGAATCTTAACGATTCGGTAACTTTTACAGATTTTTTATCTACATAGCAATTACCGATTCGAAAATACCGAATCGGTAAAATTCGGTATTTTCAAATCGGTAATTTACAATTTCCTACATCTAGCTCAAGTTTCTAAGGGTTTGTGGCAGAGAGATCTGGGTTGAGGACTATTGCAGATCCATTAAAATGTAAGTCTTCCCAATGCCTGGCTGCTAACAGGGTTATTTCATTAAGCTGGAAATGGCACACCCTGGTAAGGATGTCCTAGACTTGTCCTCCTGAATGGCCCTGCCCTATTCTATCTGTTCCAATCTTCATGCTCCAAGTATCCTCCAAAACAGTTGTTGATCATATTGCTGGCTTCTGCACCCTGGGGAACGTATCTAATGTGAACACTGTTCTCCCGGGAGCAGTTTTAAGTCTTCCTTATAGGATTACATTCGGCAGCTTTTTTATAACCTCCCTTTGACTTAAAAAAACTCTGTTCCATTGCCATATTATCGTAGACTCTTCAAGATGAGACTCTTTCACCTAAGTGGTAGATGTCTTCCTTCTCCTCATTGAGGGTCTTGACGGAGTCAGTCCAGAGTGAGGCAAAAACTTCTTTCAAACCCTAGTGCCACGACACCATAAGCTCCCTCGTAACTGAAGATGTGCCCCCAGCTGTGCAGGCCTAACTTTACCATTTGGAGGGGTATCCCACTGAGCTGGGGCTGCCTTGGCATTCAGCTGCTGATTTAGGAGGTGGTGTAGAGCATAAAAAGGTTCACTTACTCATGTTTTCTTCTTCCATCTATTGCTGTTGCCACCTGTTAAGCTTCAGCCAATGGGGTGCAGTAATGGTAAGTGTGCGCTAGGCTACCGTCATTTGCTGGTCTGTGCTATAAATACACTGGGGAACAGTGGTAGTTGATGGCATTACATGAAGCTTGGTTACTGCAGTTCCCTTCAACCATCCTCTTGGCTCTTTCCTCAGCAAAAGGCTCATAATGATATTCAAGGTCATTCACTGGGTGCCTAGGTTTCCCTCTTCCAACTCAAGGGCATCCATTAACTTAGTCCCTCCCAAAGTCACCACATCCAGACGGCAATGTCTTACCATGGTCTACCTTATTCTTTTGAGAGTCATGCCTGCCAGAGTGGACCCTTATTGTGTTTCTCTGGGCCCCCATGGTCCCTTTCACCGCTGCAGAGCCCTCCACTGGTGCTCTCGATTCACACTGGGATCCAGGTAGGCCAACACTACTTCTTTGGCTGCCTCTTTCTTATTTCCCCATTGTCATGAGGAGAAGTGGATGGGGACCAACAGCAGATCCTTTGGATGAGAAGTAGCTATATGATTATAGACTATCAGTAGCTTCTTCTCCACAGTGAGAGTATTCGGAGGAAGGAGGCCTAGCTTGCCTGGATCTTGCAATGCCACTTCTTAATTTCAAGCTCTTTTGGCGAGTCTGCTCGATGCCTTTGCTGGGGCAAGGCATACAGGTGTGTACACCTGCCCTGATTGATGTGACTGCACATGAAACTGGTATACAGAGTTTTTGCTGTCCCTGATTACCCACATGAAGAGGCTTAGACCTGTCCATGGTAAAGCCAATGTCCAGAATCTGTACAGTGAACTTAAGAACTCAAAGAGCATGCCCCCTTCATTGACAGACACGGACTACTGCCCATGTCCTGAAAGGTCCAGGAAGTGGGATACAGTCTTTCAAATGTCTCCCTCTCTCACTCGGTGTGCCGATTACAAGAATGGGCTAAGCAGTAGCGGTCGGCAGTAGGTGTTTCTCAAGGGCGGTGACGTGGGCAGGGGGAGGGGCAGGGTGGGGGTTAGTAATGTATGGATTACGGAGTTTTACAGGTAAGTAAACATTTAAATAAATAAACAAATTTTGTTGCATTTTGTGATGCAGTGAGCGTAATGTAATTCGTTTTATTTATTTAAATATTTACTTACCTGTAAAACTCCGTAATCCATACATTACTACCCCCCACCCTGCCCCTCCCCCTGCCCACGTCACCGCCCTGCAGAAACACCTACTGCCGACCGCTTCTGGGGCTAATCAAATGGAGGATTGCATTTCCAAGGGATAGCAGCCTTCACCTGTGAGCTGCTTCCTCTGTTCCATATCCCAGGTTGCCTATTTCAAAGTGGAATACTCTGCTAAAACAGTTTCCATTGTTTTAAAGCTGAATATGGATGATTATGAGTAAAATAAAGTATCACAAAAATGCAGCTAAATTTCCATAATTGTGCCGCTAAATTTCCATATTTGTGCCGCTAAATTTGCTAATTCATGCCGCAATAACCTGGGGGGGTCTGCCTAGTAGACTGATACACACAAGAGCGCACTAGCAGAGGAGGACAGAGAGGGCTATAGTTGTAAAGTAGTCCATCATGCAGTTCAGTGCAAGCACTTAAGATGGTGGTAGAACATCCAAACAGCCATAGCGATGAGTGAGAGATGAAGTCTTTGAGTCTGTGCTAAGCAAAGGCATGACTGGCAATGTCTCAGGCTGATGGCTAAAAAAGGCTAGGTGAAGAAAGCCAATGCTTGAAAGGGACAGCCCCAAAGCACCCCCCTATGTATATTGTTAGCAGTAGTTTTGTCTTATAGATTCACTGTCAAAAAACAGGAAAAAAAGTAGTTTCCTGGATGTAAGTAATGGAAAGATAGGAGTCCTCCAATCAGAAAATGGTAAAGAAGCAATGCTCAGGGGAGGGACAAACACAAGATGAGGTAGGGAAGTTATCTATACTAATATTATAAAGAGAGAGCCCAAACCTTTGAGGCGGGTAATCTCAGGAACCACAGCACCAATCACAACACCCAATACAGCATTGGAAAGGGAAGTTGCAGCAGAAGGACATAGGATATACAGATGCCCACAATATACATTTGAAAGGTAAAAGAACCTTACCAGCAAAATAGTCCCTTGTGGGCGTAGGCGTGGGCGGGGCGCGGCATGACGACAAAAAAAAAGCGTTCCTTAAAACGTGTGCGTTGTGCTGGGGACGTGTGCTGGGGGCGTGAACAAGGCAAATGGGCGCGGCAATTGAAATTGCGCGGCAGCAAGGGGTGTGGCCAATGGGCGCGACAACCGGCAACAATCGCGTGGCACATCCCCCCCCCAAAAAGCACGCCTTGAGGGCGTGTGGAAAACAAACGTGTGCGTTGGGCCGGGGGCGTGGCCAAGACCAATGGGTGCGGCAATTGCGCGGGAGCAAGGGGCGTGGCCAATGGGCGCGGCAATTGCCAGGGCTTAGGCGGGGGCAGATGCGACTGATCGTGCCTGCGGGGACAATAACTGCACAGTATCCTGCGCGCTGTCAGCCAGTCAACTCTGCATAAAGGCCTGTGCCTGCGGGGATACTAACTGCAGCGTCTCCTGCGCGCTGTCACACACTCAACTCTCTGCATAAACAAATTGACACCAGGCGCTTAACATCAACCAGGGCTGGAGCCGGGCTCAGGCGGCGGATGACGCGACTAAGCGTGTCTGCTGGGACACTACCTTTTGAATTGACTGCACTTTCCCACACGCGCAGCGTCTCCAGCCCGCGCTGTTACCCACTCAACTCTCTGCATCACGAATTTACACCACAAGCACAACATTAAACAAAACTGGAGCCGGGCCTCAAGCGGGAGATGACGCGATTCAACGTGACTGCGGGGACACGAAATTTACAACTGAATGCACTTTCACACACGCTTACCTACGGAAATGGAGTACATACACACTAGAGACATCTGCTAATACTTCTTACTCCGAGGTACACACAGTATCTGCACACACATGCCTAACTATTGTGCCACTTCATGCTATAAATTTTCTCTACCGCGAGATTTTAAAATAAATTTCCTTTGCCTATTACACACATTCTATTTCATACCCGGACAAAGTCGGGACGGGCTGCTAGTCAAATATAAAGCAAGAAAAAGTGATTGGCTAGCAAGTCAACCAGTGATAAGCAATAGGTTGGTATTTTACAAAACAGGCTTTTCTACAACATACAGCTGAAGCTGTTTACAGGCAGGATCTCAAACAAGAATACCAACAGAGAATAACATGTTAAAGGGACGCGATGCTGCAGCTTGCAGTGCTATCTTCTCAGGGTAAGGCCTGAAGTGGTTTTTCCGCATACCAATGACATCTGCCTCTATTCTACCAACACCCAAGCCCTGTACTATTCATCATCATCATCATCAAAACACTTTATTCATTAATTAAAATCATAAAAGGCGGACAAATTCATACAATTTAAAAACATACAACACACATATATATACATCATATATATACATCCCTAGTGCAAATCAGCAATAAAGAATAAAAATTACTTCTCTAATAAAAACATACATAAAAAAAAACATCAGACAAAAAACAATCAAGCAGGGTCCAATGTAGAAGGCAGCCTCTTTGTTTTCTCCCGCATATCTCCCACCAAAAAGCTGGCCACATAAAAAATGTTGCAGGGACAACTTAACATCTGCAGGTAGATTAGAGCGGGTCTGACTTGTATAAACCCTGCTTCACGTAAAATTGGTACCAAATATTTTTTCCGTAGATCAGAATAAAGCCCACAAAACATGATGAAATGCATTGTGTCCTGGCAAGAGAAATTGTCGCACATACAGGGCTTACAGCACTCTGGTTTACTCCAGGACGAATAGGTCCCCAGGGAATAGTGGATTAAGTTAAATCTAAATCTGATCAATAGGAATCTATGGTAGGGGTTAGAGACAGTCCTCAGATAAGGCTCAAGTTAGGGAGATGTTAGTAACACAAAATTGGCTCTAACTGATGATTTTTTTTGTTCTTTCTCCTCACGTTCCAAACTTGCCATACCCGCAAAGTGAGTCTTGATCCAATTTACATCCTCCTTAATAACTTGACCTGGGAATAAATAAAGGTCGGGGCGCCCTAGTCGTGTAAACATCATTCTCAAATACTCCAGCCAGGGAACCCTTTTAACATTATCCATTGCTAAAATGTCGTCAAGAATTGCGTGGTTCAGGGTGATTTCCTGGTTTCACCAGGTTTTGGCCCAACAAATTAGTGGGGCCACCTTCAATTTATCTGTGACATAGCCCAGCCCTACCTCGCAATGCATTGAAAAAGTGGGGGTAGACTGGGGCACCGTCAGAAGGGATCTCAGAAATCTGTTCTCAATGAATTGAATCTTATCCTGAGAAACGTATCCCCACAATGAAGAACCGTACATAGCAATGGACAGGCATTTTGAGTTATAAACTTTCAGCAGGGTCTCCATTGGTCGGGACCCCAGCCGTTTCATGAAGCTCATGAGTGCTGAGGTGGACCTTGCCATAGAAATACATTTGAGCTTTATTTGGGGGCTCCAAGAGCCTTTGTCGTCGAAGAGAACCCCCAAATAGGAGAAAACGGCAACCCTTGACACCTCCTCTCCCTTACAAAAGAAGGTTTTAGATTTGAGTCTGTGGCGAAGTTTACCCATCACCATAACATGTGATTTTTTATATTAACTTTCAGATCTAACGTGTCCATGAAAGCGGCAAAGGAATCCAGCAGTCTCTGGAGGCCCACTCCTGTGCGAGCCAGTAAAACTGCGTTGTCCGCGTATAGGAGAACCGGTATTACAGACTCTCCTACACGCGGAACGTCCACCTCAGAACCCCCTAAAAACTTCTCCAGAGCATTAATATAAATAGTGAAAAGAAGGGGGTCCAGGATACAACCTTGCCTGACCCCCCTCTCCGACCTAAAATTACTCGTACATCTGCCCTCTTGAGTGACCCTAACTGAGGCTTTGAGATCCTGGTGTAAAGCCGCAAAGAAGCTAACCAGGGGAGGGTCAATGCCGATCTGTAGTACAATCGCCCACAATTTACCCCAATTCACTAGATCAAAGGCAGAGGATAGGTCCATAAATAAGGACCACTCCTTCGCCACCGTATATTTACTAATTAAAAGCTGGAGGTTTAGGCACTGATCGAGGGTGCCTCTCTTCGCTCTAAACCCATACTGTAAATTAGAAAGGACCCCTGAACCCTCTATGTTATCCCTGAGTTTATGCAGTAAAACTCTGCCCAAAATTTTGACTGCAGAGTCTAAGAGGGAGATGGGTCTGTAACAGAAGGGATCCTCACGCTGCCCTTTTTTAAAAATCGGAATAATAACAGAGGTAGCCCAAGAAGGGGGGAATAAATTTTAGCTAGAGGTATTAAAAACATTTGTTAGAATCTTGGTCCATAAGGTTGGAGAGTTGCCATAGAGGTCAGCAGGGACCCCATCTGGGCCCGGGGCCTTATTCTTAGAGGTCTCCAGAATCGCCCTTTCTACTTCGTCGAGATTAAAAGATAATAGGGGCATAGACTCAGCCACCAAGGGAGGACCTCATAAGGTGCATGGGCCAGCAGCACCATAGATCTCTTTAAAATGACGAAGCCATTGATCATCTTGAATAACACAGTCCAAATTTGTGTTCTCTGAGGCGGCAAAAAACGGGTGATTAATTGTTGCCCAAAATTTCCCACTATCATGCAATACATCAATTGAGAGGAGCTTATCCCAAGCATCCTTTTTAATTTCTGTTTGCCGTCTGCTAGTGGCTTGTTTATATGCCCTCCTTAAGTCTGCGATGACGATCTTATTTCGTGGATTGGCTTTTAACGCTCTAAGTAAAGCCCCATGAGCCCTGGAACTGCTGTCGAACCATCTTGGTTGGGGATTGCCTCTCAGGGTTTTTGTGGTAGTCAGGTCCCTCGAGATCTGTGTGCATATGGCTTCAAAAGCTCTAATGATCTCTGGTCTGGTTGTGTTGCTTTCAAGGCGATGGCCATATGCCGGTCTACCTTGACAAGCAAATCACCAAGAAAAGTTTCAGGGACCACCTTGGACCACTTTGTCCTCCTTCCTTGGTCTTTAGTGACTATTGATAGCCTGTTCTGATGAGGGTGTTTCTTGTAAACCATTGCTGCCCCTAAGTCAGACTCAAGGAACATTGGGTTATGGGCACTAAATATTGAAGGTAAGACCTTATAGGCCCCTACCCTATGTAAGACCCCGGTAGAAATGAAGATGTAATCAATGACTGTGCCAGGATAGGTACCCTTGTAAGTGGCAACCGTTGCCTCCACCTCTATAAGGCTTGATTCAAAAATATTGCAAAAATATTGCAATTAGCTAAGAGTTCTTCAAGTGCCTCTCCTTGTCTTGTATGCTCAAAGTGGGAGACCGTAGAGCCAAGCGGCCCCTCATGTGCCCCCGCATAGCACTCCTCCCCACAGGGGTGTATGTTAAAATCACCCATAAGGATGAACTCGATAACAGTGTTTTGATTTGAACTATAGTAAAGCATACATTTTTCCAAGGCTTCCAAATGTTGGTTATCCTTTTCACGCCTTACGGGAGGTTGAAATCGATCATTCCACCATTAATATGTTGCACGAACCAGATTCAATAAGCTTAAATGACCGAACTAGATTTAAGGAAAAAAGGGAGATTAATCCTACCTTGCTCTCCCTGCTGTACCCACCATTGCCGGGACTACAAAACTAGTATAACCATCCAGGCTGAAACTACAAGAGGGGTCCCAGGATTCTTGGAAAGCAATTATGTCATGTTTTGTTACAAAATCCAACCAAGCTGGGTCAGACCTCTTGGCTCTAGTGCCAGCAACATTCCAGCTAATAATTTTACATCCAGCCACTGCCTCAAAGTTGGGGGAACCTGGGGAAGTAGACTGGACAAGGTCTACCTGTCAATCATTAGCGTCTACTTCTGATAATGGCCCGAAACGGTTATTTACGGGAAAACCGGGTGCCTGAATTACTGTACAATTTAGCAGTGGTTGGGTGCCTGGGATAGTTTCCCCATCAACAGCTCTTGATCTTTGATCCCCCACAGACAGTTGGTATGTACGGTTGGGCTGTGGTTTGCGGGGTAGGTGAACCTTATGCCACGCAGATTTACCATTATACATATTGTTAGGCCCAGAGGATGGGTCTGATGGTGGATAAAAAAAATCCCAGGGGAACTGGTCTAGTCCCTACTTGGCCTATCTCGGAGTCATCCCAGAACAGTCTGCAATATCAGGACTATTGAAGTTAACTTAGACGCAATCGCCCTTACTAATCTTGGGGTGTTGCCCAATCCAACCCACCCTTCTGGCCATATTGATGCTTGATGAAATATCCAAACCACCACTACTATAATTAGAGCACCAGGATCTGGCCTCCCTCATCAGTGGACCTGTTGATTCCTCCTCGCCAACCTTAAGAGGAGGAACCCCCAAAAAAACTGCCACTAAGGGAGCGGCTTCTGGGGGGAGATCAATGGTAACATCACATCCACACACATGGGAAACGGAGGTGCTAGATGCACAGAGCGCACTGCCTGACGAGCTCACTGGATGATTACTCTTACCCAAGCTTAATGAGCCCACTGAGCCCATGCTCCCCCCTCGTAGCATAGCGGCTGCACTGACATTTAAGCTAGTTGAGGGCACAGGCCCATGAGATGCGACAATAACCTCAGCCAAGGCATGGCTAGAATGAGTGACAATCTTGTCCACTGGTTTTTGAGATTTATATTCGTTAATAAATAAGTCAATTTTGGCACATTTTTTCATAAGTCCAGCAACACAAGTGTTCAGCGTGTCCATAATGTCTTTGGCTATATCAGCTAGCAGGGGCTCAAGTCGTGAAATAAATAGAGCTGCCAGCAGCTCGCCCAGGTTGTTCACTGTAGGGCTATTAGTATTCACTACGGTCTCTTGCTTTTTAGCCCGTTTAGTACTTTTCTTAGCTCCCTTTCCGGTGCCCCGGGTCGGGATTACAATAGACTCTGATTGCTTAGCCCCCTCCAGCAGAGTATTAATAGAGTCAGCCATACTGGGAGGATTAGCCACAATCACGACTGGTTCCAAAGGGACATTTGGCACTGTCTTAGGGACATTATCAGTCTCCTCACAAACCAATGGGGGTGTAACCAAGCCAAGTTCCAGCTCTGCGGTAGCAATTTCTTTTGAAAGGGCCCCAACGGCAGAAGACAGGTAGGAAATAATAGATTCAGACTTCCTGGGTACCTTAGTCTTCTTTCCTCCCTCCTCAGGATGAACTTGGTGTTTCTGCTTACCCATTGTAGGCGTTATGGGGGTGGCCCGGCCCGTCCTCCTTCATCCTCTGACGGCCTTAGACGGCCCGCCCTTTGCCCGGGCTTCACCCGGCTCATCCCACGACGTGGAGGGCTGTGCTGGTTATCAACGCCTCCTGGCGCTGCTGCCTGCGTCGTTTGGGTGCCGCGCCGCTGGGGCTGCCGTGGGTTGTGTTCCCTGGAGCAGCGGCGGCGCTTCTGGTAGCAACTACTGACTCCCGGCGGTGGTGGCGGCAAGGTGAGCCCCCCGCAGACAAACGTCAATGCTCTGAGTGCAACCTCCTGTTGCACTGGTCCCCCCTGTACTATTCAAACATTAACGCCTAGGCTTATCTCAAAGACTCTCTTCATGGGCAACTGCAGAAAAGAGATTTCACAGTACAACATAGGTGTGTCACTTCCCATACTGCAGTGCTGCAAAGGATGCAGGGGTCAAGGGCTGTGCAGGGGGAGGGTTAAAATATCAGCTGTTTTGACTTGAAGGGAACTGGGTTGTTTTGTCCGAAATACATTTCAGCACACATGTGCAGCACTTTACAAATCATGACTAATGACAGGGTTCATACTTCTTCGATAGGCAAAATTATGGATAGTTCATATGTAACAATCCTGCTGAACGATAGATACTCTTGTTTATTTCTGATTACCTACACCTCTCTTTTTTAATCTTTTTTTCTTATTTTTCCATCTCAAAAATTGACAACGGCCAATAGTTTTGTATTGTAATTGCATTGTATTGTAATTGCATTTATATAGCGCTTACTAACCCTGACGAGGCATCAAATCGCTTTTTTTGGGGTTTAGGATACTACTCCGGAACCCATAACGGATTAGTGGTGAATTAGTATAGTGAAATATGAAAGTAACTTGAGTGGTGGATATGTTAGTCTGTTATTTGGATTGAAAAGGATAAGGGAGGGAAAGAAGAGGGGAAACAGTTTGCCTTTATATAGTGCCTGCTACCTCTGACGGGGTGTTGAAGCACTTTTTCGGCAAGTAGCACCCGACTCCGGAACCCATAAAGGATTAGTGGTAAAGTAGTAAAGTGAAATATAAAAGTGATATGAGTGGTGGATATGTTACTCAGTAATTTGGATTGAGAAGGAAAGTGGAGGGACAGAAGAGGGAAAAAGGTTTGCATTTATATGGCACTTGCTACCCCTGATAAGGTGTTGAAGTACTTTTTGGCAAGTAGCACGCTGCTCCAGAACCCATTTTCAATGTGAAGTTGGAACCGCCCCCTTCTGACCAGCACCCCTCCAACCACCCCCCCATCCCCACCACTCAGATACCTCCTTTCTACTGCTTCCGTGTTAAACAGCATCGCAACGTGGAGGAAAGGAATGAAACGTGTCAATTTTTGGCCAAATATGCCCTATTGTCTTTCTTGAGTGCGGGTGTTTTTCGACTAGTACAATTTGCATTGAACCCACTAAAGTTCCTCGCTACACATGTTTGAGTGCAGAAAACTTGTGCAAGTCCTGTGAACAGGACTGCACTAGTGTATTTGAACAGTGCTTCACAACAGTGGCGCAACCGCAAGGCACTGGATTACTGCTTTGTGAAGCTGGGGTCGCGGCACTGCAAAACCATAGGTGCGCTTCAGTAGTGGGCTTCAGGTATCATATGGGGTCATGCTGTGGTGGTAGCCAATGACCACTAACGGGAGACCAGGTGCACTGCACATCTAGGCCATGCAGGGCAGTGGTAGGAGTCGCAGCTTGGTTCATGTGGTGCATTGTTGCACTATAATGGTGGGCAAGTGTTCCTGCTTAGCCGAGGTTGCACTCCCAGAGACACAGTCTATTGCCGGTGGAGAGGTTGTGGCTTTCGGGCCGGTAATGCCGACTTTGGAGCTGGGGACCAAGGTTTGAGCCTCGGAGTCTGCTCAGTTTCCTGTGATTCTGGGTGATCTCCACGCGCCTACAAAAAAATTGATGTGTCCTTGTGTACCCTAATTGGTGCTCATGTAAAGCGCTCCAATACCTTTGGGTCGAGTTCGCACTATACATATTTGAAGAAAAAAAAACTCGGTCAGGTCAGTGCCCTTTAACGGAGCAGCTCGTGGCGCTGCATGGCCAGTGCTGCACTGTAAGGGCGGTGGCCCGTGGCGCTGTACTCTGCCTCTGCACATGGCCCGCTGATCTGCCAGCTTGACCTTGCCTGCTTCCTGAGGAAAACAAAAACAATCAGGTCCAGACCAGATCTGACTAAACCTGCTTCATCCTCCTGGTAAATTCTCAGCTATTCACTCACTTGCGTATGTCCAAGATAAGAACAACGCACTTGCAGGCAGAGAGGGATGAGCAATGGAGGCGGCCCCTACCAAAATGCCCCTCATACTCACCGTTGGGCACTCCAGCGAGGGAAAATTATAAGTGCGTCTGAAGGTCATGCTCCAGATGTGCAATACTTTTTAATAAAATGCATAAATTACATTGATAAAAGACACTATGAAATGTTTTAGAGCACGTATTTACTGTGTGCTTGAACCAGGTATGTCATTTTGTATTTTGTAATTCCTTTAACATGACTCTTCGTATTTGGTATGGGGAGGCAAGCTCTTTGTTGGCGCTAGTCCTAGATTAGCAACCTTCTTCATATTAAATTTGAGTTGACAATAATTGCACCTGATGTGTTGATTCGGGAGGGGTCCCTTGCGCTGGGGGACGTGAGTCGCTGACACAGTTGTTCTGAATCTTGACTGGGTGCTTCACCTGAAGTTCACGGGGTTCAGGGAGATGGTCCCGCACCACTGGTCTGTGTTCTGTCTCGGTTGTCCAAAATTATCTCCCAATTCCCATAAGGGTGGCGGGGGTGGGACCCCTATGCTTCTGTTATGATTGCGCCCGGCCGAGTTGCTGAACTGGATGCCCCTACGTGAGGGCATATGAGGTAAATGTTCTGCCACAGGTTTGAGCAGAACACAGATGAGATGAACAGACACATTGTTGTTCCCGAAGACCCAAGGAGGTTATTTTGCTGTTGCCAAGAGGGACATACCAGAGCTGCAAAAGCACTCCGCCATTACCAGTGAGAAGAAGGAGGGGGGGGGTAGTGGAGGTAGCTGTACCAGTTAAAAAAGAACAAAAGTAAACTAAGATCGAAAACAACACAGACACCATTAAGGATGGCAATCCCTTCATGAAGAAATAACATAAGAGTAGGATTTTGCACACACAAGAAATTAAATATACCCAACAACAGAAGCACAGTAGAGATTCCCATCCCGGGTCATATTCATTGTATGAACATGCTATTCTTCCACAAGAAGACATAACATTATGAAAAAAACTTCAAAGAGCATATTGGATTTATCTACAGCATTACACTTTAAAATATTTATTATATTAGAGAGTCATGGACATCGGGGGTCTCCCGCCACACAACACTACGTCACCTGTCATTATAGCACAAAAACAAGCAGTGTGTGTGCTGCAGCTGGCTCCCGAGGCAATACTCCAAGGGAGATAATAAAAAAAAAAGGTGGGACATGCAACACCCATCAGCCGTTACCACATTCACAATTTTAAGTGACACACAAATAAGCCAATAGGAGTCAGACTCCACAAAATAGATACAACAGATCGCCTACAGCGCAAGCGCAGTTTAGGCTCGACCTAAAAAGGACTCTTTCTGGACCAACAGCTACCTCTTTGCTGAACTTGGTTTAATTTCATCCAGTAGTTCGGGCTGTAGTCGTATTCAAAATCCCTATGGGCAATTGCATGGGAACCACACATTTTTTGCCCCTCCCCCACACCAATTCCTTGGCTCTTGCTTTTTTGAATCACTCCGACACTACCATGCTGTCCAAAACTAGGATAAACAGGAGTGCCGCTAAAGTGGGCTTTTACGCATTTATGCCCGATGATATGGAGCCAGCCTGTAAAAAGTTTGTATACCCATGCCAACATAAAATGACATGACGTGGCCCTCGTATTGTAAAGATAGTGACAGTAGCTGTCCGTGTATAATCGCTTGATAAAATATGACATACGCAACCCAGCCAATGCTAGCAGGGTGTGCTGTGGCACCGTACCATAGGCACAACCTGGGGATCTTAGCCCAAGTAGTGCTGTATGGGTTAATGGATCAATTAATAAATTAGACAATTAGCTTGGACTGCTCCCATCTCTGGTGCACCTCATAGTAAGATCTAGCAGAGAGGCATAGGCAGCAACATGCAAAGTGTAAACATGCAAAGTGTAATTCATGCAGAAATATAAAATCTCAAACACCAAACGATTATGTTTATATAAACAGGCAGAGCAGTTTCAGGTGGAGAAACAAATACACTGTAGATCACCTGACACGGCAGTAAAACCAAAAACTACACATCATATATTGCAAGTCTTGATTCTACTCTTCCCAGCACCAACACCAGCCTTTACCTGCAGATCATAACATATCAGGAAACGCGATTGAGGATTAACACAACATGGGAAAGAAGATTGGAGATTGTGCTGATTTCATCAGGTGCAATACATAAGTACTGCCAATCACACTTTCACGTGCCCCATGCACGTCTAAACCGCCTAAATGACAGACCCGGGTCAGGGGAGCACCGTCTGTCATATTCACTAGGAAAATAGTATGACATAAGAACGAAACAGAGCCGCTATACGAGTCAGGGCTGCCAGACGAGGATTCACTGTGTGACCGCAGCGGATGTATGACGTTACAACGCATACATCCACAACGCTTACCATTACAACAAAACTTTTACAACGCAGGATCCATTACAACGCATGCCATTACAATGCATGCCATTACAACGCAGATGCTATTACAACACATGCCATTACAACGTAAGTATGGGTAAGTATTTTTTTTTATTTTAATGAATGGGAATGTAATAGTAGTGTAAATGTTGGATAGTGTAGGGGTTAAAATTACTATTTTAACTCCAGGGGGCTGTAATAATAGGGTAAGTGTTGGATAGTGTAGAGGATAAAAGTACTATTCTAACTCCAGGGGGTGTAATAGTAGGGTAAGTGTTGGATAGTGTAGGGGTTCAAATTAAATTAAATACTTACCCATACTTACGTTGTAATGGCATGCGTTGTAATAGCATCTGCATTGTAATGGCATTCGTTGTAATGGATCCTGCATTGTAAAAGTTTTGTTTTAATGGCAGTGCGTTGTGAAAGTTGTGTTGTAATGGCTGTTTCCTGAACGCAGCACTCAGATGTGGCATACAGCTTTGGTATTAATTTAAGGGATAGTTTTATGATAAAATAAATGACGAGCTGTGACCAGCCCTTCAAATCAGCAATCTTTGGGGCAAGACCTTACCATCACTATTTCCTGTTGGGACATGTCCATCCCTGTAGTCTTATTAGTATTTAAAAATGGCACAAATTCAGCACATTTATCAGGCAGCACTGAAACTTGCCTGTTACTGAAATGCACCGGTCATAGCAGCGTCTTGGAACCCCAAAACCCAATCCTCAACAGAGCCTAGAGTAGATAGTTACCATGGTGCCTGTTCTACTATAGATTCAAAACAAGAATCAGAGGCTCTAATTACCAAGAAATGCTCCGATTTCCTGGACACACAAGGAGAGTGCAACTGTAAGCCACTACTTATTGGTGCATTCACAGAGACAGCGCATTAATGAGCATGCATAGAAATGAAACACTTATCTTGGCTTAGCAAACTCTCCTTTAGTACAGAACATGCCCAAAAGCATGGTGTAGTTGGTCATAAAAATTGAGCAGTAGTACAGCAGGGATTAGAGGTTTGATGTATGTGATATGGAAGAAAAAGAGCAGGCTATGCTTGTACCAGCAGAGGCAAAGTTGCCAAATGGCTACATGGTATTCATAAGTAACACCTTTACCCAGTCCATAGGGGTGGGTGCCAGTAAACTTTGCTCTGCTGGTGGTTGGCGGACTTTTTGCAGACCTCTGCGTCCACGCAAGGAGTTTCCAAAACTCTGCCAGCAGAGCGGAGGTTGCCACCCACCCCTTATAATTAATCAACACCTCCTTTTTATTTATAGCATTAGTGTGTGTTATGTGTATATGTATTTCATGCTTTTCTTTTTTGCATGTTTTTTCGAGATTTTTAGTATTTTTCCCTTTACTTCCTTATTTCTTCCTTCCTTTTGATGTTATTTTCTTTACTCCACCCCGCACCATGGCAGAGCAGAGTGACCAGGGGAGTGGCAGTGCCAGGCCCACCCCCGAACAGCCAGCAGCAGAGGCCACTTACCTTGCGGGCAGCTGCAAATCCCAGGGGTGCAGCCCCGGGCAATCTTTGTGAGGCGGCAGTGACAGCAAAGGTTTTTTTTCATACAGTGCCACCTCCCCTCCTTGTTTGCAACATGTGACAGGCCAGACAGTGGGGACCCCCTGCGGAAGCATCAGCAGCATTAGGGCAGGATACACAGGTGTGTGCGGTACACAAGCATATTCCTTCACACCCTCCAGCAGCTGACAATGTTAATATTTTTGTTTCCAAATAGCATGCTGCTCACATTCAGAGCCAGTAGGTTACGTTTAATTTACATTGGAAAATTATGTGATCGAGTTTCATCTAGGCAGGTGCTCGGCACTACCTAATCATACTGATTGACTCTCACTTTGGCTGATTAAATACGAAACCATTGCAGACTCTTCTGTCCTCCTGTCACCATAGTGAATCAGTGATATCAGTGAGTTAGCATTCTGTGTGACTTTCTTTATGTAGCTCGGACAGTGCCAAGGTATTTCTCAGTGATGTGTATGCATCTATGCATTGCAAAAAGGGAGACTGAGTTGGTCCATCAAGGGGGTTTAGAAATGAGAATAGAATCAAAGATCATTCATTGCAATGCATTAGTTCCAAATGTAGGTTTTGTTAAGGAACTATGGAATAGGGATTTTAGGATTGGTATGGCCAACTCAACGACAGTCGATAGGTTTGAATCTAGAACTAAAGGTGAACTACATTAGATAAGCACAATGTGACTGTGTTAGCTGTCATAATAATTTTGTGGAGATTACATCACCAACTAGTTGATTTGTTTTGTCTTCTTTATTTCCTACATCAACACCCAAGGGCAAGAAGAGGGGCTGGGAGAAGCTGGTCAGGAGCTGCTGACCACCTGCACCGCTTGCCATGGGCTCTGCAAACCCCATTAAATCCTATTATTTATTATTATAATTTCCCTAATGTTGGGTTGTATGATTGTTGTGGGCTTAGGATAGAATCTTGGGGTATTGGAATGTTGGTGCTGGGTTCCAGATGCGAGTTGCTGCCTGGAGCCTGGGGTTGGTGGTGTGAAATTCCCTGTCATTTTCCTTTCAAGGGGTGATGATGACAGGATACAAACTCACACATGCAAAGCACAATGAATTAGTTCGTTTTCCACTGCTCACTATGCTACTTTTAAATTTTGCCTTGTTAAATTTTTTATACTATCTCCTTTTTTTCAAACTCCCCTATCAAATTTTTGTTGAAATCTTGTTGTCCCCGCATTATCCTTTTCTTTCTACATTTTTCATGTTTTTTTAGCTGGCTTTCTTCTGTCTGTACTAGTCTTTTTTTAGCTGGCTTTCTTCTGTCTGTACTAGTCTATAGTTTTACTCTGCTTTGTTAGCAATATTTCCCTCTTCCCTATGTATCTTGTGGCACTGTAAGACTAAGAACAGATTTGTGTACTCTACAGTCTTCTGCGAAGACTGCATGCCCAAGTAAGCTAGTATTATAAATAATATTGACCTCACGTTTTTTTAGAACTTTTTTTTTCTTGTTCATACTCTAACAGTTAACAAGAGAGTGGCCATGGTCATGGACACCTCCCCCACACACTGCTGGCTGTGCTGTTATTCATATACAGTATACCAGTAGTTTTCATCACAATGCAGCATGGCAGGAAACTAGGGATGTATGACACTACAATGCATGCTTTTACAACGCATACCATTACAACGCATTTATTACAATGCAAGTACCATTACAACGAATGATTTTACAACGCATACCATTACAATGCGAAGTAATATATATAATTGAAAAGTACCATTACAACAAAAACAAATATAACGCATGCCATTACAACGCATATAAAATTAAAAATAAATATAATTTTTTTTTGTAAAATAACTCCTGGGACGGGTTGCAGGGAAAATAGGGATTTTAGGTGGGTAAGTGTATTAAAATGTAGTAAAAAACGAAACGATAATTATCAAAAATATAATTTACTCGAGTATTAAAATAAATACTCGTATTTCGAACAACATAAAAAAAAATATATATATATATATAAAAATCCCTCCTTTAACGGAATGTCCAAATAAAAATGATTTAGGTTGGGGAAGTGTATTAAAACACGGAAAATATTAATCAACTTTTTTAATAAATACCGGGCATATCTAAAAAAAAGTACTCGAATATTAAAATAAATACTCGAGTATTAAACGAATAACTCAGATTTTATAAACCGTTTTAAAATGTACAAAAAACGATTTTCAAAACATACTGGTATTGAAACAGTATAAATGAAACACATAATGGAAACTATTCCTTATTAAATCACCAAGACATAAACATAGCCGCCATTTTATAAACAAAGCAAAAATGAGTCCCACAACTCTTTTCATGAGCCAAACACCAAGCCACTCAAAACAAAATGAATGACAAAATGCAATTCGAAGCATAAAACACTCACTTTTAAATTATAAGTTTTCACATCAAACAAATAAGAAAAAAAAAAATTTAAACAATGCTTTTCTCAAAAATTAAGACGATACTCACAAAAACCTATAAATACATGTAAGACATCATTTTGAATTCAGTAGTTATTGAACTACCAGAGAGAGCAGACGGTAAATCCTGACCTTTTTCAACAAGAAACAACTCTACTCAAAAAATACAACTCCTTTCAAAGAAACAAGTAAGTATGAATTTGAACACATGAAAACATAGCTCTTATAAAAAATGATTCATAACTTAATTTTAAATTTAAAACATTAAGGGGGCCATTAGGATGGCTTTGCCCGCCCGCCACCCTATCGGGAAACGGGACCGCCCGCCTCGAGGGCGGGGGTCCCGAAATGTGCATTAGGATGCGCCCGCCACACAGGCGGGCGCATCCTGTATTGTTGCCATTGCGGCGGGCGGAGCAGTAATCTCCGCCCGCCGCCTTGTGAAACGTGCACGTTGTGCATTTCTAAGTGCAACATGACAGGCACCGCGCGGTGCCTGCCATGATGCACTTTGAAATGCGGGGGGGTACCATAGGTACCCCCCATGTGCAACCCCCCAAGCCAGAAACTCTCAGGGGGCCCGCAATGGGCCCCCGCAGGGAGTCTCTGCATGCCTTTCCGTGGCGGCATTGCCGCCACGGAAATGCATTGGTGTAGGCCCATTGTAATATGGCGGGCGGTGTCTAACAGACACCGCCACCATGTTGCTCGTTTTCCGCCCCGGCCGCCAGGCGACCGGGGCGGTCAACATGCGGGCGGTGTTTCTCACCACCGTGGTCCACCCCGCCATACTAATATGGCGGGGGGGATTTGGGCTGTGGATGTCGGGCGGATTTCCTCCGCCAGGCTGGCAGTAGCCACCGCCAGCCTGGCGGAGGAAATCCGCCCGACATCCTAATGGACCCCTATGTTTCAGATTTCTACATACTTTGCCATCTCTTTCAAAATTCTTCTCGATATTTGAAAAAACTGGCAATAGTTGTAAGTACGTTTTAATAAAATAAATATAATAGAAATGATTATCTAAACTATAACATGTAACAATGTTAAAAATGATCTTCTTAAAAAATGTACTGTGAATCGTATATCTGTCTTAAATAAATTCATGTTATAACTTAACCAAGAAAAAATATTTAGTAAGCTAAACTTTATTACATTTCCATTTTACCAGCTTACTAAATAATTTTTAGTGAACATAACATAACATCCAATAAAGAGTGAATCGAAAACGCAGTCAACTGGTATCAACTTTATAAACAAAGGTAACCAAAGCAAACTATTATTTATTATAACGTTTTTTTCACAAATACATTTCTTTTTGAAATAACTTATGTATTTCTTAAAAACAGTGAACCCATATTAAAAATCAAATGAAATATCTTGAAATATTTTTCATATATTAAAACACTTTTCAAAAATATTAGCAAATGTTTTTATTAACGCAGACATTTTTCCCCCCAAAAATAGGGTTTTTTAAATAAGAAATAACACATACATTTTCTTTCTTACCCTCAACAGATAAAACGACAGTTTTAAAAACCTCGAAAAGTGAAAAATACGACCTTCATAAATCGACCCTATTAATACTCGACAAACCATCAACCAAACTACTAATTCTGAAAAGGTAAATTAATTTTAAAAAGCAACACTCTCCCGTTATTGATTAACTTCTTTTTAATCCTCGAACAGTGACCTCTCCTTTAAAAAGCACACTAAACTAAAAAATGTTTTTACTATTTTTTTTAACAGATTCTAAAAACCAAACATTTTCAAGGCTCGACGAATATCAAGAAACTTCATCAAAGACCCAAAACTAAACTACCAAAGGTAAGAGACAAGAATTACATTTAAAAAAAATATTTAGACATCTCTAGAAAAGGGAGCATCAAAGAAAAGCAATGCAATTTTTTTATCAATGATAAATGCTTTTTAACTGTTTGAAATCCAATTGCACATTATTTTAACAGCAGAAAAGTAAATTAAAAAAAAGGCTTTTTAAATTGTCTTCAATAAAACAATACAAAAAAAGCATCACATTAAAAATATGTTTATATTTACATTCTAAACAGGCCAACATTTTAATGTAAAAGCACTGCAAAGAAGAACAACAAGAAACCAATTTTTCGCAAACTGTCAACAAATCAAAAATAAAGGTAAATTAAAGAAAAACGAATTAATACTATTATCAAAATGAATGAGTGTTCTCTTGAATGTGCTAATAATTCCTCTGTAGTGTAGCAGAAAACTACATGAGGGATAGTGTTTACTATTGTTACTCCTGGAGGGTGTATCAGTAAATAAATTACTATTCTAACTCCAGTGAGGTGTAGCAGTCGGGAAAGTGTAGGATAGTGTAGGGGAATAATTTACTATTCTAACTCCAGGGTGGTGTAGCAGTAGTGTAATTGATGGATAGTGTAGGGGTTTAATTTACTATTCTAACTCCTGGAGTGTGTATCAGTAAGGTAAGTAATATATAGAGTAGGGGTTTAAATTACTATTCTAACTCCAGTGAGGTGTAGCAATAGGGAAAGTGTAGGATAGTGTAGGGGTTTAAATTACTATTATAACGCCAGGGTGGAGTAGCAGTAGGGTAAGTGATGGATAGTGTAGGGGTTTAATTTACTATTCTAACTCCTGGAGTGTGTATCAGTAAGGTAAGTAATGGATAGAGTAGGGGTTTAAACTACTATTCTAACTCCAGTGAGGTGTAGCAGTAGGGAAAGTGTAGGATAGTGTACAGGTCTAATTTACTATTCAAACTCCAGGGTGGTGTAGCAGTAGGGTAATTGATGGATAGTGTAAGGGTTTAATTTACTATTCTAACTCCAGGAGGGTGTATAAGTAAGGTAAGTAATGGATAGAGTAGGGGTTTAAATTACTATATTAACTCCAGTAAGGTGTAGCAGTAGGGAAAGGGTAGGATAGTGTAGGGTTTTATTTACTATTCTAACTCCAGGGTGGTGTAGCAGTAGGGTAATTGAAGGATAGTGTAGGGGTTAAATTTACTATTCTTACTCCTGGAGGGTGTATCAGTAAGGTAAGTAATGGATAGAGTAGGAGTTTAAATTACTATTCTTACTTCATTGAGTTATAGCAGTAGGGAAAGTGCAGGATAGTGTAGAGGTTTGATTTACTATTCTAACTCCAGCGTGGTGTAGCAGTAGGGTAAGTGATGGATAGTGTAGGGGTTTAATTTGCTATTCTAACTCCTGGAGTGTGTATGAGTAAGGTAAGTAATGGATAGAGTAGGGGTTTACATTACTGTTCTTACTCCAGTGAGGTGTAACAGTAGGGAAAGTGTAGGATAGTGTAGAGGTTTAATTTACTATTCTAACTCCAGGTTGGTGTAGCAGTAAGGTAATTGATTGATAGTGTAGGGGTTTAATTTACTATTCTAACTCCTGGAGGGTGTATCAGTAAGGTAAGTAATGGATAGAGTAGGGGTTTAAATTACTATTCTAACTCCAGTGAGCTGTAGCAGTAGGGAAAGTGTAGGATAGTGTAGAGGTTTAATTTACTATTCTAACTCCAGGTTGGTGTAGCAGTAAGGTAATTGATGGATAGTGTAGGGGTTTCATTTACTATTCTAACTCCTGGAGGGTGTATCAGTAAGGTAAATAATGGATAGAGTAGGGGTTTAAATTACTATTCTAACTCCAGTGAGGTGTAGCAGAAGGGATAGTGTAGGATAGTGTAGAGGTTTCATTTACTATTCTAACACCAGGGTGGTGTAGCAGTAGGGTAATTGATGGATAGTGTAGGGGTTTAATTTACTATTCTAACTCCTGGAGGGTGTATTAGTAAGGTAAGTAATGGATAGAGTAGGGGTTTAAACTACTATTCTAACTCCAGTGAGGTGTAGCAGAAGGGAAAGTGTAGGATTGTGTAGAGGTTTAATTTACTATTCTAACTCCAGGGTGGTGTAGCAGTAGGGTAATTGATGGATAGTGTAGGGGTTTCTAACTGATGTTTGATATTAAATAAAAAATTACACAAATTCAAGAAATTACAAAAAAAAAAATTCTTTCTTTACAGACAATGTCATTAGAAAAAACTGCCAAATGTATCAAATCTAACAGAGGAAACAGATTATTAAAACATGCAGAATATATATATATTGTAAGGAGAGAATAAGTGAACCACGAAGACATTGGAGGTGCGTGCAATATTGCTCATGCCATTGCAAAGACAGAGTGGTTACTCTTGATGAAACAGTCATAAAAACAACAGACCACAACCACTCCGCCTCTGCAATGGACATTGAAGTTCGTGAAACTATAAACGAGATGAAAGATATTGCAAGCACCTCCAATCACACTTCTGGTTCTGTTTTTATAGAGGTTGCTCATCATGTCCCCAGTCATGTAGCTAGCAGTATGCCTATAATTCCTAATCTGAGACGAATAATTCAAAGACAAAAGCAGACAAGTAACACAAATACAACCACTCCACATACCTTTTCTGATATTCACATTCCTCCTGAACTCACTCTATCTTTTTCTAAAGAACCTTTCCTCCTGCATGACAACCAAAACCCTCTTAAACATATACTTATCTTCAGTATACCCCGCAACCTTGTCAAATTAGAAAATAGTGAAATTTGGATGATGTATGGGATATTTAAAAGCACGCCCCATCCATTCACTCAAATGTACACTATTCATGCTAAAATTAACAACAATGTAATTCCCTTAGTGTACAGTTTGCTACCTGACAAACAATCTACAACCTACACTGAACTTTTGTCAGTGATTAAAAACAAAACATCAAACAAAAGTCCTAGGAAAATAATTGTTGATTTTGAATTTACAATGATAAATGTTATTACCAAAACGTACACGGATACCCAAATTCAGGGATGTTTTTTCCATTTTTCCCAGGCTTTTTGGCGTAAATTACAAAAAACATTCCCTGGTTGTAGATTATTCTTCGGATAGCAAACTTCAATATGAACTAAAAAAACAAACTGCTCTTTGTTTTGTTCCTCCTGAAAGTGTAGACGAGTACTACACTGCAATTACAGAATCTGAATATTTTACTGAAAACAAAGAAAAATTGGCACCCTTATTAAATTATTTTGAGGACACATGGATTGGGCATGTAAGCAGGTCGGGTCGCAGGAGGAAACCACGTTTCCATGTGGAGTGGTGGAACTGCTACACGAGTTGCTTAGAGGGAGAAGCAAAGACAAACAATGTCATAGAGAGATGGCATATCTCCTTCAACCATACAATTGGCAAACCTCACCCCAACTTTTCTCATTTTTTGGAAACTTTGAGGAAGGAGCAAAGTTTTCAAGAAATGAGAATCTCACAAACATTAACAGGTAGTCTAAACCCACTAATCTCCCAAAAAATCAAAAGAAATGTCTGAGAGACTATTGGCTATTTTACAACAATTTTCGTTGTGTGTGGCTTTAGACTACCTTGATAATGTTGCTAACATACTAAATTTTTAACTAAAATTACAACATTACTTTTCTGCTTTGCCCTAAATATAATAAACATTGCAATTCAATTGGCATTTCTCTAAAAACATTTTAAAAAATTAAATGTCGGGTCACCTTACCTTTAGATGTCTTATTTCTTCTTTTTTTTCTATTATATTCCCAAAATAAATCCATTCTGAAGTATAATCAAACAACAAATCCACTCCAGTGTTACAAAAAAAAAACAATCTTCTTTCCAAAAAAAATCCCAAAAAAATGACCAAGATAAAAAAATCCATTCTCCATAGTTGAAAATTGCATTCCATATGTGTAAAAACCAGTCATATTATTATAATTTCCCTAATGTTGGGTTGTATGATTGTTGTGGGCTTAGGGTAGAATCTTGGGGTATTGGAATGTTGGTGCTGGGTTCCAGATGCGAGTTGCTGCCTGGAGCCTGGGGTTGGTGGTGTGAAATTCCCTGTCATTTTCCTTTCAAGGGGTGATGATGACAGGATACAAACTCACACATGCAAAGCACAATGGATTAGTTCGTTTTCCACTGCTCACTATGCTACTTTTAAATTTTGCCTTGTTAAATTTTTTATACTATCTCCTTTTTTTCAAACTCCCCTAACAAATTTTTGTTGAAATCTTGTTGTCCCCGCATTATCCTTTTCTTTCTACATTTTTCATGTTTTTTTTAGCTGGCTTTCTTCTGTCTGTACTAGTCTTTTTTTAGCTGGCTTTCTTCTGTCTGTACTAGTCTATAGTTTTACTCTGCTTTGTTAGCAATATTTCCCTCTTCCCTATGTATCTTGTGGCACTGTAAGACTAAGAACAGATTTGTGTACTCTACAGTCTTCTGCGAAGACTGCATGCCCAAGTAAGCTAGTATTATAAATAATATTGACCTCACGTTTTTTTAGAACTTTTTTTTCTTGTTCATACTCTAACAGTTAACAAGAGAGTGGCCATGGTCATGGACACCTCCCCCACACACTGCTGGCTGTGCTGTTATTCATATACAGTATACCAGTAGTTTTCATCACAATGCAGCATGGCAGGAAACTAGGGATGTATGACACTACAATGCATGCTTTTACAACGCATACCATTACAACGCATTTATTACAATGCAAGTACCATTACAACGAACGATTTTACAACGCATACCATTACAATGCGAAGTAATATATATAATTGAAAAGTACCATTACAACAAAAACAAATATAACGCATGCCATTACAACGCATATAAAATTAAAAATAAATATAATTTTTTTTTGTAAAATAACTCCTGGGACGGGATGCAGGGAAAATAGAGATTTTAGGTGGGTAAGTGTATTAAAATGTAGTAAAAAACGAAACGATAATTATCAAAAATATAATTTACTCGAGTATTAAAATAAATACTCGTATTTCGAACAACATAAAAAAAAAAAATATATATATATAAAAATCCCTCCTTTAACGGAATGTCCAAATAAAAATGATTTAGGTTGGGGAAGTGTATTTAAAACACGGGAAATATTAATCAACTTTTTTAATAAATAACGGGCATATCTAAAAAAAAGTACTCGAATATTAAAATAAATACTCGAGTATTAAACGAATAACTCAGATTTTATAAACCGTTTTAAAATGTACAAAAAACGATTTCTAAAACATACTGGTATTGAAACAGTATAAATGAAACACATAATGGAAACTATTCCTTATAAAATCACCAAGACATAAACATAGCCGCCATTTTATAAACAAAGCAAAAATGAGTCCCACACCTCTTTTCATGAGCCAAACACCAAGCCACTCAAAACAAAATGAATGACAAAATGCAATTCGAAGCATAAAACACTCACTTTTAAATTATAAGTTTTCACATCAAACAAATAAGAAAAAAAAAAAATTAAACAATGCTTTTCTCAAAAATTAAGACGATACTCACAAAAACCTATAAATACATGTAAGACATCATTTTGAATTCAGTAGTTATTGAACTACCAGAGAGAGCAGACGGTAAATTCTGACCTTTTTCAACAAGAAACAACTCTACTCAAAAAATACAACTCCTTTCAAAGAAACAAGTAAGTATGAATTTGAACACATGAAAACATAGCTCTTATAAAAAATGATTCATAACTTAATTTTAAATTTAAAACATTAAGGGGGCCATTAGGATGGCTTTGCCCGCCCGCCACCCTATCGGGAAACGGGACCGCCCGCTTCGAGGGCGGGGGTCCCGAAATGTGCATTAGGATGCGCCCGCCACACAGGCGGGCGCATCCTGTATTGTTGCCATTGCGGCGGGCGGAGCAGTAATCTCCGCCCGCCGCCTTGTGAAACGTGCACGTTGTGCATTTCTAAGTGCAACATGACAGGCACCGCGCGGTGCCTGCCATGATGCACTTTGAAATGCGGGGGGGTACCATAGGTACCCCCCATGTGCAACCCCCCAAGCCAGAAACTCTCAGGGGGCCCGCAATGGGCCCCCGCAGGGAGTCTCTGCATGCCTTTCCGTGGCGGCATTGCCGCCACGGAAATGCATTGGTGTAGGCCCATTGTAATATGGCGGGCGGTGTCTAACAGACACCGCCACCATGTTGCTCGTTTTCCGCCCCGGCCGCCAGGCGACCGGGGCGGTCAACATGCGGGCGGTGTTTCTCACCGCCGTGGTCCACCCCGCCATACTAATATGGCGGGGGGGATTTGGGCTGTTAATGTCGGGCGGATTTCCTCCGCCAGGCTGGCGGTAGCCACCGCCAGCCTGGCGGAGGAAATCCGCCCGACATCCTAATGGACCCCTATGTTTCAGATTTCTACATACTTTGCCATCTCTTTCAAAATTCTTCTCGATATTTGAAAAAACTGGCAATAGTTGTAAGTACGTTTTAATAAAATAAATATAATAGAAATGATTATCTAAACTATAACATGTAACAATGTTAAAAATGATCTTCTTAAAAAATGTACTGTGAATCGTATATCTGTCTTAAATAAATTCATGTTATAACTTAACCAAGAAAAAATATTTAGTAAGCTAAACTTTATTACATTTCCATTTTACCAGCTTACTAAATAATTTTTAGTGAACATAACATAACATCCAATAAAGAGTGAATCGAAAACGCAGTCAACTGGTATCAACTTTATAAACAAAGGTAACCAAAGCAAACTATTATTTATTATAACGTTTTTTTCACAAATACATTTCTTTTTGAAATAACTTATGTATTTCTTAAAAACAGTGAACCCATATTAAAAATCAAATGAAATATCTTGAAATATTTTTCATATATTAAAACACTTTTCAAAAATATTAGCAAATGTTTTTATTAACGCAGACATTTTTCCCCCCAAAAATAGGGTTTTTTAAATAAGAAATAACACATACATTTTCTTTCTTACCCTTTACATTCTAAACAGTCCAACATTTTAATGTAAAAGCACTGCAAAGAAGAACAACAAGAAACCAATTTTTCGCAAACTGTCAACAAATCAAAAATGAAGGTAAATTAAAGAAAAACGAATTAATACTATTATCAAAATGAATGAGTGTTCTCTTGAATGTGCTAATAATTCCTCTGTAGTGTAGCAGAAAACTACATGAGGGATAGTGTTTACTATTGTTACTCCTGGAGGGTGTATCAGTAAATAAATTACTATTCTAACTCCAGTGAGGTGTAGCAGTAGGGAAAGTGTAGGATAGTGTAGGGGAATAATTTACTATTCTAACTCCAGGGTGGTGTAGCAGTAGGGTAATTGATGGATAGTGTAGGGGTTTAATTTACTATTCTAACTCCTGGAGTGTGTATCAGTAAGGTAAGTAATATATAGAGTAGGGGTTTAAATTACTATTCTAACTCCAGTGAGGTGTAGCAATAGGGAAAGTGTAGGATAGTGTAGGGGTTTAAATTACTATTCTAACGCCAGGGTGGAGTAGCAGTAGGGTAAGTGATGGATAGTGTAGGGGTTTAATTTACTATTCTAACTCCTGGAGTGTGTATCAGTAAGGTAAGTAATGGATAGAGTAGGGGTTTAAACTACTATTCTAACTCCAGTGAGGTGTAGCAGTAGGGAAAGTGTAGGATAGTGTACAGGTCTAATTTACTATTCAAACTCCAGGGTGGTGTAGCAGTAGGGTAATTGATGGATAGTGTAAGGGTTTAATTTACTATTCTAACTCCAGGAGGGTGTATAAGTAAGGTAAGTAATGGATAGAGTAGGGGTTTAAATTACTATATTAACTCCAGTAAGGTGTAGCAGTAGGGAAAGGGTAGGATAGTGTAGGGTTTTATTTACTATTCTAACTCCAGGGCGGTGTAGCAGTAGGGTAATTGAAGGATAGTGTAGGGGTTAAATTTACTATTCTTACTCCTGGAGGGTGTATCAGTAAGGTAAGTAATGGATAGAGTAGGAGTTTAAATTACTATTCTTACTTCATTGAGTTATAGCAGTAGGGAAAGTGCAGGATAGTGTAGAGGTTTGATTTACTATTCTAACTCCAGCGTGGTGTAGCAGTAGGGTAAGTGATGGATAGTGTAGGGGTTTAATTTGCTATTCTAACTCCTGGAGTGTGTATGAGTAAGGTAAGTAATGGATAGAGTAGGGGTTTACATTACTGTTCTTACTCCAGTGAGGTGTAACAGTAGGGAAAGTGTAGGATAGTGTAGAGGTTTAATTTACTATTCTAACTCCAGGTTGGTGTAGCAGTAAGGTAATTGATTGATAGTGTAGGGGTTTAATTTACTATTCTAACTCCTGGAGGGTGTATCAGTAAGGTAAGTAATGGATAGAGATGGGGTTTAAATTACTATTCTAACTCCAGTGAGCTGTAGCAGTAGGGAAAGTGTAGGATAGTGTAGAGGTTTAATTTACTATTCTAACTCTAGGTTGGTGTAGCAGTAAGGTAATTGATGGATAGTGTAGGGGTTTCATTTACTATTCTAACTCCTGGAGGGTGTATCAGTAAGGTAAATAATGGATAGAGTAGGGGTTTAAATTACTATTCTAACTCCAGTGAGGTGTAGCAGAAGGGATAGTGTAGGATAGTGTAGAGGTTTCATTTACTATTCTAACACCAGGGTGGTGTAGCAGTAGGGTAATTGATGGATAGTGTAGGGGTTTAATTTACTATTCTAACTCCTGGAGGGTGTATTAGTAAGGTAAGTAATGGATAGTGTAGGGGTTTCTAACTGATGTTTGATATTAAATAAAAAATTACACAAATTCAAGAAATTACAACAAAAAAAAATTCTTTCTTTACAGACAATGTCATTAGAAAAAACTGCCAAATGTATCAAATCTAACAGAGGAAACAGATTATTAAAACATGCAGAATATATATATATTGTAAGGAGAGAATAAGTGAACCACGAAGACATTGGAGGTGCGTGCAATATTGCTCATGCCATTGCAAAGACAGAGTGGTTACTCTTGATGAAACAGTCATAAAAACAACAGACCACAACCACTCCGCCTCTGCAATGGACATTGAAGTTCGTGAAACTATAAACGAGATGAAAGATATTGCAAGCACCTCCAATCACACTTCTGGTTCTATTTTTATAGAGGTTGCTCATCATGTCCCCAGTCATGTAGCTAGCAGTATGCCTATAATTCCTAATCTGAGACGAATAATTCAAAGACAAAAGCAGACAAGTAACACAAATACAACCACTCCACATACCTTTTCTGATATTCACATTCCTCCTGAACTCACTCTATCTTTTTCTAAAGAACCTTTCCTCCTGCATGACAACCAAAACCCTCTTAAACATATACTTATCTTCAGTATACCCCGCAACCTTGTCAAATTAGAAAATAGTGAAATTTGGATGATGTATGGGATATTTAAAAGCACGCCCCATCCATTCACTCAAATGTACACTATTCATGCTAAAATTAACAACAATGTAATTCCCTTAGTGTACAGTTTGCTACCTGACAAACAATCTACAACCTACACTGAACTTTTGTCAGTGATTAAAAACAAAACATCAAACAAAAGTCCTAGGAAAATAATTGTTGATTTTGAATTTACAATGATAAATGTTATTACCAAAACGTACACGGATACCCAAATTCAGGGATGTTTTTTCCATTTTTCCCAGGCTTTTTGGCGTAAATTACAAAAAACATTCCCTGGTTGTAGATTATTCTTCGGATAGCAAACTTCAATATGAACTAAAAAAACAAACTGCTCTTTGTTTTGTTCCTCCTGAAAGTGTAGACGAGTACTACACTGCAATTACAGAATCTGAATATTTTACTGAAAACAAAGAAAAATTGGCACCCTTATTAAATTATTTTGAGGACACATGGATTGGGCATGTAAGCAGGTCGGGTCGCAGGAGGAAACCACGTTTCCATGTGGAGTGGTGGAACTGCTACACGAGTTGCTTAGAGGGAGAAGCAAAGACAAACAATGTCATAGAGAGATGGCATATCTCCTTCAACCATACAATTGGCAAACCTCACCCCAACTTTTCTCATTTTTTGGAAACTTTGAGGAAGGAGCAAAGTTTTCAAGAAATGAGAATCTCACAAACATTAACAGGTAGTCTAAACCCACTAATCTCCCAAAAAATCAAAAGAAATGTCTGAGAGACTATTGGCTATTTTACAACAATTTTCGTTGTGTGTGGCTTTAGACTACCTTGATAATGTTGCTAACATACTACATTTTTAACTAAAATTACAACATTACTTTTCTGCTTTGCCCTAAATATAATAAACATTGCAATTCAATTGGCATTTCTCTAAAAACATTTTAAAAAATTAAATGTCGGGTCACCTTACCTTTAGATGTCTTATTTCTTCTTTTTTTTCTATTATATTCCCAAAATAAATCCATTCTGAAGTATAATCAAACAACAAATCCACTCCAGTGTTACAAAAAAAAAAATCTTCTTTCCAAAAAAAAATCCCCAAAAAATGACCAAGATAAAAAAATCCATTCTCCATAGTTGAAAATTGCATTCTATATGTGTAAAAAACAGTCATTCCAAGATCGAATACCACTTTTCCATAAAAAAAGCCACATCCAAATTCTTTTTTTTTCTTCTTTATCCAAAAATGATTTCCAAATCCAAAAACGAACCATCTCCAACGTTTCGGAAAAAAAAATCCACGATCCTTCTTCTTTTTTCAAAACCCGATTCCGATTTGGCAAAAAAATCAATCCAAACAATCTTCTTTGAAATCCACGCCTCCAAAATCCTTTTTTCAAATGTCCATGTCCATGAAAAATTACACCATAAAATTACAAAATCCACGTATTCGATTTTCTTCTTGACTTTTTTTTTTACACGTTATTTTTAAAATAAACATTGTATATACATTTACAACTATACAATGAACATATTTTTCTATAATTTGCAATTCATATATATTTAATACACATAACAGGCGACCCGACAACAGCATACTCTAGCTACATGATCGGCGACATGCTAAAAGAGTGACAATTACATTAAAACGAACATATGCAACCTCCCCCTATTCTCTCCTTACAATATCTATACTTCTAAACATGTATTTGTATTAAATAAAGTTAAAAGTTTTTCCTACCTGAGCGCAGATCTGCTTGCTGCTGCATTGTCCAACGACGCTCTTCCAAATGGCTGCGACCTTGCACGCTTACGCGTCTACGTCATCTGGTGTAACAAAGAGAAAAAAAGGACTATTTATTTATGTTACATATTAATAAACATTAATGTTATCTAAAAAAAAATTCTATGAAAAACACATGTTTATTTTTCAAAAATTATAATAAATGTAATAAAAATATTCTTTAATAAAATATATATTTTCATAATAAATATATTTAATAATAAATATGCATTCTGTGTTTTATATTATTAATATATGTAATTTCTATGTTTATAATGTATATACTGCTTTCATTATTAATATAAAAATGTACTTACCTCTGTTCTTGATCCATTTGCTTCTGGTCTATCCTGCATCTATCTTCAAATTAACTTGTTTCCGCGGCAAACATACACGCAGCTATTGAAATAAATGAAGGACTTTACTTCACATTGAACTCAATGGAAAAGCGTGGGAAATTTTATTAATTACATTTTTTGTGTTTCTTTTAAATTACAATTCTTGCCTAATTTTTTTTTTAAAGAAACTACTATTCATTATTATTAATTAAAATAAAATTGCCATTTTAAAATACTTTTCAAATTTTTTAATTATTAATCTAATTTTAATAATTTAATATTTTCTTACAATTTATTTAAAAAAAGTAAAATATGTTTTGATTAATACATAATATATTTTATTGTTTTAAATATTTTACAATTACTAATAATTTGAAAAAGTAACTGAGAAATTACTATTAATATTATACTTGAGTAATAATACTTGAGTATTTAAAATATATAATTAAAAATATTTACAAATACTAATATTTATTAACTCCAACTATTAATTCTATAATTTTTTTATAAATATCTATTTAAAACTTTATAATATTTTAACCTAATTTAATTATATACTTTCATTTTTTAAATTATTCTAATAATTAAATTTAAATAAGACATATTACACTAAATTTTTAACTTGAGTATTAATACTTGATTTTTTTTGTTTAAATTCTATATTTTAACTATTAGTGAAATTTAATTAGAGAAATATTACACTAAATATTTTTGTTCAGTAGTAATACGTAAGAATTAAATTAATTTAATGTATTTAATAATTAATTATTAATTGTATTAATTATTATTTTTTAATTATTAGGAATTATTTATTATAAATGTTAATTAATGAATCATTATTAAATTAAATAATTCAATTTCATTATATACTTCTCATTTTTAAAATTAATCTAATAATTAAATTTAAATACAGAGATATTACACTTAATATTTTACTTGAGCATTAATACTTGAGTATTTGTTTGATTCTATATTTTAACTATCAGTTAAATTTAATTAGAGAGATATTACACTTAATATTTTTGTTCAGTATTAATACTTAAGTATCTATTTTTAATAACTAATCTATTTTATTTAATTAATCTAGAAATTCCTATATTAATTATCTGTAAATTAAAAACTTAATTGTTTACATTTTAAATTACTTTTATTTTACTATATATTTTATAATATTAAATAAAAATTCAAAAAAAATAAAAAGTAAAAAATAATAATACTTATGTTGTAATAACATGCGTTGTAATAGCACCTGCGTTGTAATAGCATGCGGTGTAATAGCATGCGTTGTAAAGGCACCTGTGTTGTAATGGATTCGTTGTAATGGTGCTGCGTTGTAATAGTTGCGTTGTAAAGAATGTTTCCCGCACACAACGACCAGGCGCTCTTCACCAACGCCTTGGCTTGCACCACGACACGCACCCTGTGTGTGTCAGAGACTCAGCTTACTCCTGTGTGCCCACGATCACAAGGCACAACCTCTGAGGGTCTCAAGCTGCAAAAGCACATGCACACCGCGTTACTTGGGGCTTCTCCGCAAACTTTTATGTTCCTGTGTTTCCAGGCAGGGAGCCAGCTCAACTCGGGATAGCACAAAGCACAGTCCTGTTCAAGAAAGGGGGGACACCACCCACGGCAATGTCCCTTCAGTCTTTTCCTTAGTAAAAGCTACAAACTGCAGGCCAGCCCCAGATCATGAAGCGAGGCTCAGTCCTATCTAGCAGTCTCTTCAGCACCTTCTTCCTTGGCAGACGTTCTTAATGACCACAAAAGAGGTCAAAGCCTTTGCAGACTCAACCTGTCCATTTTGCCATTCAAAACTACACCACATTCTAGGGGTTTCAGTTCTCTTAGTTATACCCCTTCATGTCTTTGAAGTTCTTTGTGCTCAGGGGTCCCTGACCCCTGCCTAAAAAAGTTCCGGGTGTCTTCTCCTAGTATCACCTTTTTTCCTTTGATACTGGGGGTCTGGATCCTTAATCACTCAGCAGGTGATGGATCAATTGGTTTATAGCACCAGCCCAAGCCTTTTCATTCCGGGCTTCTCTTCCCCCTATTCTCCAGATGCAGGGCAGCCTGGTGCCTTATCAACCCCGCCCTAGGTCAAGACCTCTCCTAGCTCCTCTCACCTTTCAGATCCGGACAGTCAATCCACATTCAGCAGAGACACACAGAAATGCTTAAAACACAAAACTCAGCCACTTTCTATAAGAGTGGTTTCTAAACACACAGTGACAAAACCACTTTCACAGAAAGATGAGTTATGACACTGTAAGTTCATACATATTAAACTTCACCTCTTCATTTTAAACGTATAGGAAACTAGGCTAACAAACACAACATCCAGCCTCCTCCATTCTGTCCTATGGGCAGGATGGCCTTTCAGCAGTGAAAAACTAAATGGAGTATTTTTCACTGTCAGGACATAACACACACCTTAATATAAGTCCTGCCTTTTACTTACACTGCACCCTGCCCAGGGGTTACCCGGGACCTACCACAGGAGTGCCCACTTTGTTCGCAAAATGGAAAGTAAGGCCTGACAAGTGACAACATGCTAACTTAGCAAACTGAGTGCAGGCCCCCCACTGCAGGCCTGAGTTACCTTCTCTGCGTGCCTTTGCATTACTAGCCCTGGCACACACAGTGCACATGCACATCACTAGGGACTTTACTAGTAAGGCAAACATACCAATCTTGGCCAACCAATTACCATTACACTTTACACATGGAACACGTGTACTTTGACACTGATCAGCAGTGGCAAAGTACTCAAAGCATCTGAATTGGCAACTCTATGTCAGGAAAACGCTCTAGGGGAAAAGCAAAAAGTTTAGGGAAATTTTGCCAAAAAGGCTAAGTCCTACACTCATTGATTGTTTTTCCCCCCACTGTTGTATGATGATCAACATTGAAATCACTGTGTATAGTGAAATTCGGTAGACCCGGAGAACAGCAATAAAGGGAAACTGGAAATGTTATGTAATTCTAAAATTATGTTGTGATCTTAAAACTATAATATTATATTCAATAACAGTTTTTCTTCTTTTTTATAGAAAGTAATAGTGAAGTTTAAAAAGATGTTACTCACAACATAACTACTTTAAAATAGTTCCAGGGAGTTTTGCATCTACATTAGTATAAAAGGTAAGATGAAATAATGTAATAAGCATGATAATGTGAAATAAGGTTTATAGCTGCTTTTATTGCACACATCCATTCCTTCAAACACTACCCGTGCACTCATGTATACAGTTAGGCACTATTACCACACTCCTCCAATCAACAAGGCAATATCCATACATGTCTCCAATCACCCAGCCAGTACCTATACACTTATAATATCACCCAGACATTACCCCTGCACTAATACAATCACCCATGCATTAGCTATGTACTCTTCCAATCACCAAGGCACTGCCCATGCACTCCTTCAATGATGCAGGCAGAATCTATTCATTCCTCCAATCACCCAGACATTACCCCTGCAAAGATGCAATCATCAAAGATTACTCATGCACTTCTTCAAACACTCAGGCAGTACCTATGCATTTGTGCAATCAAACACACATTGGGGTCGATTCCGATCCGGTAACAAAATCCGCCGTGTGACTCGCATCCGGAGCCGTTTCCGTACAACTCGTACAGACGCCGTACGACCCGACGAGTACGATCCCGACCGGTGTACCAGGACGCGAGTCGTACGGTCCACGTCATGTAAGGGCGATCCGTACGGAAAAGCGCACATTCACATACACACTGTACGGCGCGTACACCCCATGATCGCAGGGGTATGCGCCGTACCCCTGCGATCATGGGGGGTACGTGCCGTACACCCAGCGTACATGGGGTACGCACCGTACACCCAGCGTACATGGGGTACGGTGCGTACCCCATGTACGCTGGGTGTACGGCACGTACCCCCCATGATCATGGGGTGTACGCACCGTACCCGGGGGTGGCGTTCCATACCTATTTTGGGGCGAACACTGCTTTTACGGCTGTTTTCAGCTCCCGTAGGAAAAGGGTCGTACGGTGCGTACCCAACACGAATCGTACTTGCCGGGTCGGAGAAATTGGCCCCGAACCGTACAGATGTCGCGTACAGCGGGTTCCGAGGGAGAGTCATACGGGGATTTCATTTGTACGGTCCCTGTACGATTCGTACGGAGTACGGCTCCTGGTACGGATCGTACTTCGTCGTTCGTAGGGTGGACGTTGCAGGGTACGAATCGTACGGGAAAAACGCTCCGAACAGCAATTCGGAGCGCTTTTTACCGGATCGGAATCGACCCCATTATGTCTGCACTCATGCAATCACCCAGCCACTACCCATACACTTATATAATCAACCAAGCACTACCCTTTACCTCCTCCAATCACACAGGTACTACCCCTGTACTCCACCAATCACCCTGTCACTACCCATGCACTTATAAATTCACAAAGACACTACCTTTGCACTCCTTCAATCACCCAGGCACTCCCACTGTGAATGAATGAATGAATGAATGAATGAATGAAATAATTTGTAAAGCGCGCGATGGCCAAAACGGCTTCCTGGCGCTGGGAGCTCTAAAGAACCGGACAGACAGGGCCAGGAGGATTAGCGGGGGTAGGCCAGGGCAAACAGAAAAGTTTTTAGCGCTTTACTAAAGTGTGAAAAGATAGGGATCGAGCGCATAGAAAGAGGAAGAGAGTTCCAGAACCGGGGGGCAAGAACGGAGAAACGGGTTCCACCAGTGCGAGATTTGTGAAAACGGGGAACAGTGAGGAGGGCAGAAGATGATGAACGGAGAGTGCGGGCAGGGGTGTGAAGGGAAATCAGAGAGTTGATGAAAGCCGGTGCAGAGTGATCAAGGGCCCGATAAACAAGGCACCCCAATTTGAACAAAGATCTCTGAAAAATTGGCAACCAATGGAGGGATTTGAGGACGGGAGTGATGTGATGGGTTTTGGGCAAGTGAAAGATGAGACGGGCAGCCTGATTTTGGATAGCTTGTAAGCGGTGGGATTCATAGGCAGGAATGCCAGCGAACAAGCTATTACCATAATCAAGGCGGGAGGTAATAAGGGCAGAAATAATGATTTTAAGGGAGTCAAAAGAAAAGAAACGAGAGATTTTCCGGATCATCCGGAGGGAGAGAAAACAGGAGGACACCACGGCACTGACCTGGCCATGCATGGACAGGTCCTGTCTGACCTTGATGCCCAGAGTTTTAACGGAGGGAACGGGGGTGGGAGGAGGGCCAAGAATGGAAGGCCAGAAAGCAGGGGACCAGGGGCTGGATGAGCCGCCAATCAGGACAAGCTCAGTCTTATCTGGATTGAGCCTGAGGTGGTTGGCGCTCATCCACCCAGAAATAAAGACCATGGTGGAGTGAAAAAAGGATAGAGAGTGAGAAGAAGAGGAAAGATCAAAGACGAGCTGGAGGTCGTCAGCGTAGTTATACACAGAGACCCCCAGCTCAAGAAGGGAAGAGATAAGAGGGTGAATGTAGAGGTTGAAGAGAAGGGGAGAAAGGGAGGAACCTTGGGGAACCCCACAGGGCACCGGGAGGGGGGAAGCAGAAAAGCCAGGAAGGTGGACGGCTTGAGAACGACCTGTTAAAAAGGAAGTGATCCAGGAGAGGGCAGAGCCTCGTATGCCCGCTGCGCTGACACGGTCCAGAAGAATGTTATGGTCGACCGTGTCAAACGCAGCGGACAAGTCGAGGAGGATCAAAGCTTGGGGAGAGTTGACGTCGGCCTTGGCTTTAAGCTCGTCAAGGACGGCTAACACCACGGTTTCGGTCGAATGACCCGAACGGAACCCGGCTTGGTGAGAGGCCAGAAGCTGGTTCCGTTCAACATAAGCAGAGAGACAGGAAGTAACGTAAGATTCAAGAATTTTAGAAAGATGGGGAAGAAGAGAGATAGGTCTAAAGTTAGAGAGAAAAGAAGAATCAAGACCAGGTTTTTTAAGAATGGGAGAGACAATAGCAGATTTAAATGAAGAAGGGACCAATCCAGTGGAGAGAGAGGCATTAAGAAGGGAGAGAGGGGTATCAGGACAGGAAGAAAAAAGGATTTTGAGAATGCGGGCAGGGGCACAGTCAGTGGGGGAGCCAGACTTAATTTTAGTGAGCAGAGCTAGAAAAGAGTCCAAGGAGAGGGGGGGAAAAGAAGAAAAAGAAAACTTAAGCGCAGAGGGGACAGAGTGAGGAGGAGTAAAAGGAGTGATCAAGATGTTAGATTTAATTTTAACAATCTTCTCGATAAAGAAGTTGTTAAGAGAAGAGCAAAGAGCCTGGGAGGGAGTGAAGTGAGGGCAAGCACGATCAGAGGTGGCCAAGTTGTTGACCAAAGAGAAAATTTCTTTAGATTTGTTAGCCGAGAGCGCCACTTGTTCGGAGAAATACTTGATCTTAGTGGCCAAGATGGCCTTCTTGTACTCCTTAAGAAGAAATTTATATTTGGCCTTGTGGTCAGGGCAGTAGCTACGGCGCCAAAGGCGCTCTGAGCGTCTAAGCTCCAATTTGAGAGTCTTGAGCTCCGGGCTAAACCAGCGGTGAGCCTCGTGAGGGCGAATGGACTTGATTAACTTGAGTGGGGCTACTAAATCACATGCGGAAGAGAGCCAGTTACCAACTGCAGCGGCCTGTGAATCAAGGGGAATGCCAGTGAGGTCTGGGGAAGAAGAAGCAAGGGAGTGAGAGAGGGAGGCCAAGTCAACACGATTCCAACTACGGGAAAAGACATTCTTGGGACGAAGGGGCTTGTGGGGGGAGCCAGTAGTAATAGAGAAAGAAATGAGAGAGTGATCAGACCATGTACATGGGAGAATGCTGGGGGGGGAAACTATGTCCTGGGATGACCAGACTTGGTCCAGGATATGTCCAAGATTGTGGGTAGGGACCAAAACATGGGACTTAAGGTTGAGACAGAGGAGAGTGGCCGAGAAGTCCTTGGATGCTGGGTCCTCTCTGGGGTCGCCAGGCCAGTAGTTAAAGTCCCCAAGTAGGAGAACAGAGGAGTTATTAACCACCAGCGTGGCGAGGAGTTCCTGCAGGGAGGCCACAAACAGGGGCATGTTCAGGGGAGGGCGGTAGACAAGGACAATAGTAAGAGGTGCAGACAGATTGGAGGAGCGAGCGACCAGGAAGTCCACTCCAGCGATAGGTGCTTGGGGGAGAAGCTGGAATTGAATAGTGGATCGGACAATCATGGCAACACCCCCCCCAATCTTGTCCGCGGGGCGGTCGGCCCGGAGGACATGATAAGAATGGGGAAGGATGGCAAGAATGTCGGGGAGGGAAGCCTCCGAAAACCATGTTTCCGTTAGGAACAGAAAATCTGGGGAGTCTGTAGTTAGAAGGTTAAACAGGTCAAGTTGGTGTTTGCCTGCCGAACTGTACTCCTCCATTCACCCAGACAGTACTCATGCACATATAAAATCACCCAAACATTACTTATGCACTCCTCCAATCACCTAGGTGCTACCACTACACTCATGCAACCACCCAAACATTACCCCTGCACTCATGCAATCACCCAGACTTTACTCAAGCACTCCTCCAATCGCCCACACATTACCTTTCAACGAATGCAATCACCCAGGCATTACCCATGTACTCCTTCAATCATGCAAGCACTATTCCTGCACCAATATAATCAATCAGGCAGTACCCTTCCACTCCTCCGTTCACCCAGGCACTACTGTTGTACTCATGCAATCACTCAGGCACTACCTATGCAGTCATGCAATAACCCAGGCAGTACTCTTGCACTCCTCCAATCACCTAAGCACTATCAATGCACTACTCCAATCACCCAGACATTACCCCTGCACTCACCCAAACATTACTCAAGCACTCCTGCAATCACCCAGACATTACCTTTCAACTCATGCAATCATTCAGGCATTACGCATACAACACTTCAATCACCCTGCACTATTCCTGCACTTATATAATCAATCAGGTAGTACCCTTGCATTCCTCCAATCACCGAGGCACTACTCTTGTACTCATGTAATCAGTCAGGCACTAGCTATGCAGTCATACAATAACCCGGGCAGTAATCTTGCACTCCTCCAATCACCTAAGCACTATCAATGCACTACTCAAATCACCCACTCATTACCTCTGCAGTCATGCAATCATCTTTGCTTTAGATATATACTCCTCCAATCACCCAGACATTACTCCGGCACTAAAGCAATCACCCATACATTAGCTATGCACTCCTCCAATCACACAGGCACTACCCTTGCACTCCTCCAATCACCCAGACAGTATCCATGCACTTCTCCAAACACCCAGATATTTCCCCTGCACACATGCAATCACCCAGACATTACTCATACACTCCTTGAATCATTCAGGCACTACACTTGCACTCTTCCAATCACCCAGACATTATCCCAGCACTGATGTAATCACCCACATACTACTCAAGCACTCCTCCAATCACCCAGGCACTACCTATGCACTAATGAAATAACCAGGCAGTACCCTTCCAGTCCTCCAATCACCCAGGCACTACTTATGCTCTCATGCAATCACCCAGTTGTTACCTCTATAGTTGTGAAATATCCTAGGTACTACCCTAGGACTCTTTAAATTGTCCCAGCACTATCCATGCACTACTACAATCATCCAGGCACTACCCATGCACTCATGCAATCACCCAGACATTACTCATGCACTTCTTCAATCATTCAGGCAGTACCCTTGCACTCCTCCAATCATCCAGTCATTATCCCAGCACTTATGCAATCGCCCAGGTAGTACTTATACACTCTTCCAATCACCCAGGCACTACCTATGCACTCATGCAATAACCCAGGCACTACCCTTCCAGTTCTGCAATCACCCAGGCAGTACTCATGGACTCATGCAATCACCCACACATTACCCGTGTACTCATGCATTCACCCACACTTTACCCGTGCACTCATGCAATAACCCCGGCACTACCCTTGCACCCTTCAAATTATCCAGGCACTATCCATGCACTCCATCTTTCTCTTAAGCAGTACCCATGAACATACAAAATCATCCAGGTACTACTCATGCATTCATGCAATCATTCAGACACTATACAAGTAGTCCTACAATCACTCAGGCAGTATACTTTCACTGATGCAATCGCTCAGGTAATTTTCTACTTTTTAACAAATATATGTAGTTCCGTAAGAACAGTTTTTTTTAAAGAATTTGTTTTTTGAATTTTGTAACAATTTTTTCTTTTTTTGTGTTATTTACTTTTTTTTAATAAAACAAATTTGAATATTCCAAAGGAACTGTTTGGGATAAAAAACAGAAAGGAAAATTTGGGAGCACATTAAAAAAGAAATTAACACATATGTGTTTTAATTGCATTGACAATAACATCAATGCACTGCTCCCTGATGAGAGCTATGCATCACATTTTTTACAGGTTATGGCCGCATCCAACAGTTCTGGTACAATGTGTGGCCTTGGTGTTGCTGAAAGCCCTTGAGTGAAAGTTGAAGGGGCATTAAAATCTTGTTCTGCTGATTCATTCCGCTCTCTCCGTGTTACTTCTCTTGCCAGATGTAAGGGATGGGTAGTCTCCAAATATTTCTCTATGCTTGATGTCCTGCATAAATATTTCTTTTCAGTGCCTCTTGAGAGTACTCTCTTGCAGATGTTACAGGTGACTTTTCGGACATTCACCGTCTGTTCTCCCTCTGGCACACTAAAGAAGGCACACACAACACTTTCCTTCCTTTTCTTCACTGGCTCCACGATGTCATCAACCTCAAGTTCAAGTGGGTCAACATCTGGATGACTAGATGCCATAGTTTAAAATAAAAGTTTTAAAAAAAACTAAAAAATTGCACACAAAAAAAGGGAGGTAGAACAAGCAGGTCTTGTCAGCAAGGCAGACAAATATTAGGAGGAATAAAACAAGTGTTGGATCCTCCCTCTTACAGAATGAAAATGATTTAAACCAATCAGAATATTTCTTTTCAGGTCACATGGAGTCGCAGAGGGTGCGCGCACCCGTCGCGCACAAGTCGCGCACCCATAAAATTTCCTATACATAATAATAAAGTATAAATAGGTGTTTATAAAATATTTTTAAGAGCATATTACTGAAAGTGTTTATACAAATCTGATATTTTAACTTTGTATAGTGATATCTCACTCTTTAAAAAATATGCCAGAGTCGCAACCCCTGAGTGACCCTGGAAATATGTGCGGGAAGGCTCGAGCACCCTACGCGCATAAGTCGCGCGCTCGTGAAATTTCGTACAGTTCATAGAAAAGAAAAAAATGCTGTTTATGAATTGTTTTCTAAGTTATATTAGTGAAAGTCTTTAACCAAAACTTATATTTATAATTTCTACAATGATATATTATCCCTTAAATTACGCCGGAGTTGCGACTCCACTGCGACTCCGCAAATGCACACCAGAAGGGTTCTTGCACCCTGAATCTGCGCACCCATCTAGCAGGATCGCGTAGGGTTTGCGGCTCTTTTGTAAAAAAAAAGCATAACAATACAATAAAACAACTTTTACAGCATTAAAAGCATTATTTCAAGAAAATATAAATGTAAGTTGTATATATATAAAAAAAACCTGGGCCCATGGACTCCTCCAATCAGCCATGCACTATCCAGGTACTCCTTCAATCACCCAGGCACTACCTTTGCACTCCTCAAATAACCCAGGCACTACCCCCATACTCATACAATTACCCAGGCAATACCCATGCACTTATAAAATCACCTAGACACTACGTCTACACTCATGCAATTACCCAAGCATTACATATGTACTCCTCTAATCCGCCAAACTTTACCCCTGCACTCATGGAATCACCAATGCATTAGCTATGCACTGCTCCAATTATCCAGGCACGACCCTTACCCTCCACAAATCACTCAGGCACTATATATATATATATATATATATATTTATATATATATATATATATCAGTGATGTCATCAGTGATGTCACGGACCATGTCATGAATGATGTAATATGTGACATCATCAGCAGTGGATTGCGGGCGCGCGAGTTATAGTGAGTCCAACTAACTATAACATGGGAATTTCAATGGTTTTGTATGAGTAAAATGTTCAGCTAACTATAACTGGTGTGAAACCTATGGTTTTTTCAGTGAATTTCAAAGGTTTTTCTAATGCTAATTCCTAACTATAACGATTGTGAAACCTATGGTTTTTTTATTGAATTTCAAAGGTTTTTAAATGCTAATTCCTAACTATAACGATTGTGAAACCTATGGTTTTTTCAGTTAATTTCAAAGGTTTTTTAAAGCTAATTCCTTGCTAGATCAAGTTTGTAACCTACGATTTCTAAAGTGAATTATTAATTTTTTTTAGTAGTTGTTTTTTATAACTATTATTTTTTTTTCTTCTAAAATAAAATTTTCAATGTATTTTTCATGTGTTTTTCTTTTATCATTTTGTCTTGGAGCGCTCAGGGTGCGCGCAACGGTAAGCACACCCGAGAGCGCAGCGAGAGGGCTATTCACGCGTGCGGAAAAAAAAGTATGTATTTAAAGTAAATAATAATGCAAGACATTCAGTGGCATACTTATAAAAGTAGTATTTTTGATTTTAAATAACCGTATTTTAACTTTAAACACATTTCTGAAAAGCTAGCAAAACGTCATTCAGGTGCGCCACGTAAGCGCCCCCGGAAGCGCTCCGGTGCGCGCAGCGTAAGCGCGTCAAGTCATGTGACCTTAAAATAACACTTTTCATTGGTTGTTAACAGTTTTTTTTGTACAACTAATGAAAACCCCACCCATTTCCTTCACTACCTCTTTCACTTTGGAGACAGCAAGACCTATTTCCTTCTGCTCTTCAATTCAGTGAAAAGAATGGCTGCAAGACCACCAAGCAGCCGTGATGACTCTGATGAGTTTATCCAGGAGGACCCTCCTCAGCCAAAGGTGAAGGAGCACTTCATATGGAAATTTTTTACAATTCCACCAGGGGAAAAGAAGGTAAATGCTCCTAAGGTGGAGTGTAAGATTTGCCACACTGTTTTATCTCGTGGTGACCGCGTCAAAAAATATAGTTTTGGCAACTCAACAATGATCAGGCATGTTCAAAGGAGGCACCCCCAGAACTATGCCCGGGAGAGTGTCAGCGACCTGGCACGTAATCCCCCGAGAGATGGCGCCTCAACTTCCACCGGAGGAGCAACATCATCAGGGAGAGGAAGAGCAGTGGAGCTGATCCCCAACATACAACCAGTATTTAGTGACATCACCATTAAATGTAAGCAGTGTGACGAACTGCTTTGCTACGGAGAGCAGAGTATCATGCTAATTGTACGCAAAAGAGAAGACCATCGCTGCCCTCCCCAGCCCTAATTTTTCCCCTTTTTTTTGCTCCTGTTGAGCAGTTTGGCATTCCCTATTTTTGGTTTTGTTCAGAAAAAAAACACATTTTTTTTAAAACGTTCGGAAAAAGTAAAAAAAATAAAACCTAAAAAAGAAGAAAAAAAATTCTCCAAAAAGAGCTGTATTCTTTACAAATTCAAAAGGAGTGAGTGAAGTGGAGTGCAGTGAGAGAGGAAAGGAAAATGAGTGAGGGAGCAAAGAAAGGGACGAAAGGGGAAAGGAAGTGAAGTAGGGGGATTGAAAGAAGGTGAGTGTGGGAGGTGAGTGAGGGGAAGGGGAGTGAACAAGAGGAATGAGGATAAGTGAAGCAAACGGAGTAAGGGAACAGGGGTGAGGAAGGGTAAGAGAAGAGCAGTGAGTTTGAGGAGAGAGTGGTGATAGAGAGTGGATAAAGGCAAGTGAGCGTGAGACAAGGGGACTGAGGGAGTGAGGAGACAGAGGAAGTGAAGGAAAGAGTGAGAGAAGAGGACTGAGTGAGGGAGGAAAGAAATATAAGTGAGGGAGTGTGGCTGAGTTATAGGGAGTAAGAGTAACAGAAGAGGAGTGAGGGACTTAGAGGACAGAGAGAATGGGGTAACAGAGAGAGAGTGAGGGAAGGGGAGTGAGAAGGTTAGAGGACAGAGGGATTGAGAGAATGAGTTACTGAAGTGTAGTAAGGAGAGTAACAGAAGGGAAAAGAGTGAAGGAACGCAGGAAGGGAAGAGACAGGAAGGAAAGTAAAGGAGAAGGTCTAAAGAAGGTGAGTGTGGGAGTATAGCTGAGTTATAGGGAGGGAGCGTGACAGAAGAGGAGTGAGAGACTAAGGGGACAGAGAGAATGAGGCTAACAGAGAGAGAATGAGGGAAGGGGAGTGTAGATGTAAGAGGACAGAGGGAGTAAGAGAAGGAGTTAGTAAAGTGGAGTAAGGAGAGTAAGGGAAGGGAAAAGAGTGAAGGAGTGAAGGAAGGGAAGAGAGAGGAAGGAAAGTAAAGGAGAAGGTCTGAAAGAAAGTGAGTGTGGGAGTGTGGCTGACTTATAGGGAGTGAGCGTGACAGAAGAGGAGTGAGAGACTAAGACGACGGAGACAATGAGGCTAACAGAGAGAGAATGAGGGAAGGGAAGTGTAGAAGTAAGAGGACAAAGGGAGTATGAGAAGGAGTTAGTGAAGTGGAGTAAGGAGAGTAAGGGAAGGGAAAAGAGTGAAGGAGTGAAGGAAGGGAAGAGAGAGGAAGGAAAGTAAAGGAGAAGATCTGAAAGAAGGTGAGTGTAGGAGTATGGCTCAGTTATAGGGAGTGAGTGTGACAGAAGAGGAGTGAGAGACTAAGAGGACAGGTAGAATGAGGCTAACAGAGACAGAATGAGGGAAGGGAAGTGTAAAAGTAAGAGGACAAAGGGAGTAAGAGAAGGAGATAGTGAAGTGGAGTAAGGAGAGTAAGGGAAGGGAAAAGAGTGAAGGAGTGAAGGAAGGGAAGAGACAGGAAGGAAAGTAAAAGAGAAGGTCTGAAAGAAGGTGAGTGTGGGAGTATGGCTGAGTTATAGGGAGTAAGCGTGACAGAAGAGGAGTGAGAGACTAAGGGGATGGAGAGAATGAGGCTAACAGAGAGAGAATGAGGGAAGGGGAGTGTAGAAGTAAGAGGACAGAGGGAGTAAGTGAAGGTGTTAGTGAAGTGGAGTAAGGAGAGTAAGGGAAGGGAAAAGAGTGAAGGAGTGAAGAAAGGGAAGAGAGAGGAAGGAAATTAAAGGAGAAGGTCTGAAAGAAGGTGAGTGTGAGAGAGGAGTGAGGAAAAGGGGAGTAAATGTGGGGATTCAGAATAAGTGAGGGAAGCGCAGTAAGGGAACAGAGGTGTGGGATCATGAGACAAGAGTAGTGAGGTTAAGGAAAAGAGTGTTGAGAAAGTACATTTTGTACGTCAAACTTACGTTATAAGTAATTTAAACTTAATTACATATTTTCAGTAAATTTAATATCTGTGAAAGAGAAAAAAAAAGTAAGTTAGAATATTTTTAATATATATTTTACAAAACAGGAGACAAAGTAGGAGATTAAAAGTCATAAAAGGATAGTAAGAGATAAAGTAGGAGTGAAGGACTCAGAAAGGAAAACAAAGGAATGGTGAAGGTCAGAGAGAGTTAAAAAGAAATAGAGGGAGAGCAAATTACTAAAAGGATAATGACATGGATACATTCAGTGACAGAGACGAAGAGCAGGAGAGAGAAATGAAGGGAAGGTGAGTAAGATACTAAAGGAATGTGCATTAGAGAAACTAAAGGAAGAAAGGGGAGTAAAGAAAGGGGAGTGAGTGACAGGGAAGCAGGAGTGAATGACGGTGGATTAATGACAATGAGGGACGGAAGGTGAGTGAGGGTGAATGTAGGGTCGTAAGACAGTGAGGAGACAATGGAAGTGAAGGTAAGAGAGAGGGAGTGAGGGAAAACAAGTGATAATATGTGAGAACAGAGGGAGTGAGAGAAAGAGTGAGTAAAGGGCAGTGAGGTGAGTAAGGGAAGGAGAATGACTGAGGGAGCAAAGGAAGGAAAGAAAGGGAAGAGAAGTGAAGCAAAGGGACTGGGAAAAGGTGAGTGTGTAAGGGGAGAAAGAGGAAGGGGAGTTAAGGATGATGAATGAGGATAACTGAGGGAACCGGAGTAAGGGAACAAGGGTGACGGAGGGTGAGTGAAGGGCAGTGAGGTTGAAGAAAAAGGGAAGATAGAGAGAGGATAAAAGCAAGTGAGCATGAGACAAGGGAAGTGAAGGAGTGAGAACATTGAGATAGTGAAGGAAAGAGTGGCAGAAAGGGACTGAGTGAGAGAGCAAAGAAAGGTAAGTAAGGGAGTGTGGATGAGTTATAGGGAGTGAGCGTGATGGAAGAGGAGTGAGAGAGTGAGAGGACCGACAGAGTGAGGCTAAGAGAGAGGGAGTGAGGGAAGGGGAGTGAGGATGTGAGAGGACAGAGGGAGTGAGAGAAGGAGTGAGTGAAGTGGAGTAAGTTGAGTGAGAGAAGGGGAATTATTGAGGGAGCAAAGAAAGGAAAGAAGGGGAAGGGGAGTGAAGTAGAGTGACTAACAGCTGGAAAGTGGTGGATGGAAGAGAGGGAAAGGGCAGTGAAGGAATAGAGAATAAGGATAAGTGAGGAAAGGGGAATAAGGGAAGGTAGGTGAGGGAGAGTGAGAGAAGGCCAGTGAGAGTGAGTTAAGAGGAGTGATAGAGGGTGGAAAAAGGTGAGTGAGGATAAGACAAGGAGAGAATAATATATATTTGATAATACAAAATACAAAATAATTTGTACAATATGTTATATGGTTTATTTTTGCTGTTCTCAGAATATATTGAATTTCACTTAAAACAGTTACTTCAATACTACTCATCATATAACAGCGGGCAAAAAAAACACAATCAAAATGATTGTGTTTAAAAAACCCATACAACGTTACAATAAATAATGTAAAATTTTGAAAAAACATGTCTTAACTCACTTTTGATCCACGTACTTTTCCACGAGGCCAAATAGTATATGGAAAGTCCTTTTCTTTGGAAATTACTCAAGAGTATTCTTAATCTCTCATTTACCCGAGTTTCTGAAAGAAAAGCTCCAACATCTTTTACATTATGAAACAATAGTTTTATTTCCACCTCTAGCTTACTTTATATGAATATTTTCTATAATACTCACAGCGCACACTACATAATATACTTATACTACCTCTATGAGAACTACATGTTTTTTATTATCTTGATCACTCTCACTCGGAAAGTAATTTTGAACACCAAACTAAGTTTTATTAACTGCTGCAATCTTCATAGGCCAATTACCTTCCCTAAAATTTCGGTTGTAAGAACACTAGGTAAGAATTTTGTAAGTCAGAAGGCAACCGTTGTTTGAAAGTCAATTGAGTATCATTACAGTGTTTCCAGCCTTTTTGACATTTTAAATAAGCTTTGTAATGTCCTGATGTTGAGGAGGACCTTCATGGTAAATAATTGCTGCAGTTGCAAAGGTTCTTCCTGAAATTGATAATTGAGAAGCCACAAAATGTTTAATTAAAGTTGTCAATTTAGTTCCATCAGGTCTACATCGTTGGAACATTAAAATTACATACTGTCCATATCTTTGTATAAATAATGTTGATAGCATTGCAGATTTACATTGAGTACAGACCATGCGGCTCATTAGGATGGCGGACGGACTTGCGTCCGTCCGCCACCCTAGAGGAGGAGGGACCGTCCGCAGGGGCAGCGGCGGTCCCTCCAGTGCAATTAGGATATGACCGCCTGCCTGGCGGTCACATCCTCAATCTTTAACATTGCGGCGGGTGCAGCTTCAAGCTGCACCCGCCGCAATGTTAAAAATGCATACCTTGCAAATGTATGCAGCAAGCAGCAGGCACCGCGCGGTGCCTGCCGCTTGGTGCATACATTTGCAGGGGGGTACCATAGGTACCCCCCATGTGCACCCCCCACCCCCCCTTCACCCAGGGGGCCCGGAACGGGCCCCCACAGTGAAGCTCCGTATGCTTTTCCATGGCGGAAAATCCGCCGTGGAAAAGCATTTCTTTCTGTGCATCCTAATATGGCTGACCACCATATTAGTGCTTTTCCGCCACGGTTGTAAGCCAACCGCGGCGGAAAAGCTGCGGACGGAAACCAAGACCCACCAGCCATCCTAATGTGGCGGTGGGTCTTTGGTGGGTCCGCTGCGGTTTTTCCGCATCCTCTGGGCCGGCGGTGGCTTCCGCCGGCCCAGAGGATGCGGAAAAATCGCTATCCTAATGAGCCCCCATGTTTTGATTTGCTTGTCTAACTAGATTATTAAATGACACTGATTTGCAATCTGGTAAAGTCAAATATATAAATCTTTCAGTGTGTATTGTAGTACTACTTGAAAAGGAGCAATTGTCGCAGTCATGCTGCCATTCATAAGAAAGGCCAAAAAGATTTTCTACATCTACACCTTCATCTTGCAATACAACGAGCATATACATTAGAAATTCCTGACAATCTTGCTGAATATTCTGTGAAAATTGATTTACACCAGAACATATGTCTAAAACATTTCGAATTTCAGAAACACTTTGTATTTTTGTTCTATCACTGCTACATTTCTAAAACACAGAATTCAATAAACAACAAAATGTTTGATCACGATTTTCAGCAATCTGTTCTTGTACAGTTTGGAGAAAAAAAACAAGGTTAACCACTACATTAGCATAGCAGTTGACACCAGAACTGTTTTCAAACTGAAATCCAATAACATCTTTAACTGAATCCTTTTCGTTTCTGCTTACAATTACTGGTTATTCTATTTAGTTTCTTTTTGCTACAACTGCACTACAATTTTTCTCATTTCTTCTTTTTCGGCCTACCACGCGCTTTTCAAATAGAGGATATTGAGGTACATTTTGAGCATACTCTCTTCTTAACCTATTATATTCTTTTACACAATTTAGATCTGCATTAATCTTTGTCAATCAATCAAATCAATCAAGTACAATCCTGATAAAGTTCTGACTCGAGATAAAGCAACATATGCCATACCCTCCTTGAACACAGAACTTCCAATATTCTCCAAAGCACTATCTACACTTAAACCTTGAGATTTATGAATAGTCACCGCATATGCTAAAGAAACAGGAAACTGTTTTCGGCGGACATATAAATCTTTCACAAGCACAAATCGGGCAGAACAACGACTGATTTGTTGTACTTCTTCAATACCATCAAATTGAATTTTTATAAATTCAATTCCATCTCTATTTCGGTAATTCACAAAATCAACAACATGACCCTTTGCTCCATTTACTAAACCTCTTTCCACATGTAAATTACGTCGTAAAATTATACGACAATTTAAAGATGCATACAGAGTCTTTTCCAAACCAGCAGTTTTAGATATTGTCTTCTCTAAAGAATCCAATTTTGATTTAAACTTTTCTGACAAAATAATAGTTGCTCCTTCATGTTCTATTTTATCAATAGCTTCCAGTTTCACAATCTCTTGATTTTCCAACTTTAATATTTTGTTGTTGAAGATTGAACATTCTTGCAAAGTTGGCATCAAGCATATGACAGATTTGTTTTCTGGAATTTTCTTAAAAATATTCTCTGGGAGAATGTTTTCTTTTGGAAACAAATTTGAAATTAATCGTGCATGTAAAGCTGCTTTCCCAAGCTCACTTACTTTTCCAATTCTTACATCTTGTAGAATATTTTTATAATCTTCATCCTTTGCCTGTCGCATATTTTGTAGCAGTTCTGCATATTTGAAATGTAACCATATGTTAACATTTCCAATGCTTCCTAGACACTTCCTTGTATCTTCATGTGTAAGCATTTTAAACACTGGTTTTCCTTTCACTGGAGTTAGTTGCAGTAGATCTCCAAAAACAATGATGTGTTTACCTCCAAATAACACATCATACTCTGTTTTAAGAATTTCTTGCATTCCTAAATGCACAAAAACAAGCATTACATTTGATACCATGCTTACTTCATCAATGAAAAGAAGTTTCATTTTCTTCAAGACTCGGGAAACTTCAGAACAAGCTTCTCCAGATAGCTTGTGGTATTGTAATTTATTATCATGCTCTACTGGTAGCATCAATAACCGATGTAAAGTAATCCCTTTAATGTTATGTGCTGTCAACCCAGTTGGAGCGGTAACAACACAAGACAGCGATGACTCAGTTCTTTTCTGCAGATAAGTTGCAATTGCTTTAATCAGAAAACTTTTTCCAGTTCCTGCTTCTCCACTCACGTAGAGTCGGACAGGTATAAATGATGTACATGAGCACTCTTTTTTCTCATGAGATAAACCATGCTCAATCTGTTCTGTGACTTCGTCATATATTTGTCTCTGCTCAACGTTTAATTCTTTTTCCAAATCTTCTAAGTTAACTACATCCTCCTGAGCTTGTTCCATTGCTCTTTCAACTTCATCCATGGCAGTGGCAGCTTCATTTTGTATAATTGGTCCTCCTTGTGGATCCTGACTCAATGAAGCAGAACTCTGACTGTCTTGAGAACTGTCTCTAGCAATCTCTGCTGCAATTGTAGCTTCTTGCTGTATTTCCTCGTTCAACATTTGCAGATAAATTGAAAAAACAGGACATTCTATGGTATCCCTGGTAAGTAAGAAAATCTCCAAGTAGTTCCTCTTCTGTACGCCAAGGCTTAAAGAGGTGCAAAAGAGCTAAGTAATAAAATTCCCTTTTGCCTAGAGATTCACAACTCAATTTTCGATGATTAATCAAATGGCCTTTTCTTTGTTTCACCAGACACCCTTCAGATCCAATTACAGCATATATACCTTTATTGACATCTTCTGTGACGTTCCTCTTAAAAGTATAGGTTTGCAGAACTTCATAGAGACAAACGTTCTCAAGATGACTACTTCTATTTGGATAGTATGTATCCAACATGTTTGTCTTCAAAATATCTGTACTGTCTGGTTCTTTCTCCCCCAAATACTCTATTTCTTGTACAGATTTCAAAACTCGGTTTCGTGTTGCAGCAAGACCTAGACTCACCCAAATGATGGTTCTAGATTTGGCATATAGACTTGCTGATGATAACCGATCAGAACATTCATATGCTCTAATTTCTCGATGCGACAACATCTTCAGACTGTAACTGTATAATTTCTTGCTTAGACTCTTTTCATGTGAAATCTCCTCCCACATTTCCTTCAGTTCCGTCTTTTCTGATTTTGTGATTTAAGACGTCACATATCGAGCCACAGCAATAGAGTTGTCAGCAACATATTGAATATCCATGTTAGCATCCACATGGACAAAATGACTGGGTTGTAGTCATTTATATATTTGGACTCCTCATTTCTTCTTAGGTTGTATGTATTTTTAGGTGATTTTCTTGTCACAGTATGTCGCAGAGAAGACATAAAATTATTCACTCTTCCTTTCGATGTTACTGGACGTGGAAATGCAAAACGACATTTTGGGTAGAACTTGTCCTTAGATTTGTATTTTCGACGACAGTATTTTCCACAACGATGGGTTTGAAAGCGTAAAACTTGATGTCTTAAATTGTTTTCTTCTGTACTTTTTGGAACAGTACATGTAGAATACTGTTCAATGAAACTCATCACTTTCTCATCTGAATCTGTTCCAAATGTTGGTGCATCTTTAATCCATAGCAGCATATGTATGTGAGGAGCACCTCTTGCTTGATACTCCTTTCTTCAAAAGAAATCCAAAACCTCTCCAAGAGGAGGATTTTTTTTGTTTGTAATAAAAGACATCATAGCTTCAAACCTATGATTGAAATACCTGCATACATTAACTGGATCCAAAGAACACAGTTCTCCAGGTGTCTTGTATTCAATATTTTCAATGTTTTTATTTGCCTGTCGTAGAAATTCGAGTAAGTCTTCCCAAGAATACTCAGCACGGCTAGGAGTGAGGAACCATGTAGGAGTTCCTAAGTTTCTTAGCATACATTTTAATTCCCCATGACGACGGTACCAATACTCATTAGTACCACGCTGACATGCCATGAGATTAATTAGGTGAGATTCCAAAACACTGTCTTGCAGTTTCACTTTATCCATAAAGTCCCTTGCCGAAACATTTTGTAGATGTACTCTACTTTTCAGTATATGGTTGACTGCATAAGAAAGTCCAGACAAGTCACTCTCAAACAGTAGATGGAACAAATATGGAATGCATTGACGAAACCTTGGATCTTCTGCATATAATCTAGATGTCCGGTATTGAGATGCTGGTATCTGCACAGGTCGGTCATCATATCGTCCACCTTGACCTGTTGGAAATAACTGTGGAAAACAACGAGCTTCCAAACTTTCTTCCAATACACTAATGGGACTTCCTTTTGCATCTTTCATTTGAAACAAGTCAATAGCATTCCCCAATACTTCTTTGGAATGCAATGGATGAACACTATAATGTTCATACATTTCTTCACTTCTAGAGACATCAACTTTTTCAATTTGCCCAGCTGAGAAATCACTATCCTCTTCTACAGTTGTTTCTTCTTCTCCTACATATACATTTCTGTAGTAGTAATTATTTATAACCAAATACAACATTGCCTTTTTGACTTTCCTAACATTCACTAATTCTTGCCAGATTTTTTTACTCTTTGTCGGAACACCATTAACTAAAATAACCAGAGGTTCCTCTTCTACTTTTTCTCCACCAATTATATCAATATTTTTCTTAAAATCTAGAGGCAAATAAACAACTCTTCCCTTTAATCCTCTCTGTAAATCTGAACGAGGCAATTTCCCTGTCGTAGGCTCCATGCGAACAATAGCCTGAAAAGGATGAACACATTGAATCAGAATAGACTCATAGGTATTTAAATCCATCAATTCAGAAGGAATGTCTACCAACTCCAGATTATTATGAACAGCTCTAGCAGGCATTCTGTTTTCATTTAATTTATTATAACAATATTTACAAATACGTTGATCAGAACCCAAATCAAAACAATTTTCTACCAACAAATAAGTTACAAAATCCTTCCACTCATTATTATTTTCCATTTCACTTTTTACATATAAATCAACTAATCTAGTCTGATTCTTATAATGAGTTCGTTGACAACACACACAAGTAAAATTAGGCCTTTCATTTGAATTGACCTTAAACTTTGTAATTTCATGGTCAAATTTTTCTGTACTTGAAATCTCTACATTCTTTTCCACATTACCTTCTATTACTGTATCATTTTCTGCACTGTCCTCTTTTTCACCAAAGTAACAAAACTCAATTTCCTCATAAATCTTCTTCACGTCTAATTCAGTTCAATGCAACAGAGCACTGTTTGACTGTTTTAGCTTAAGTGCTGGACTTTTTGCATAATACAACCTTCTCACTAATTTCCTCACTTTATTATGATGCACTGCTAACATCCTAAAATGGTGAAAAACACTCTGACATACTTTTCTTGAAAGACAAGCCAGTGAATGCCCATGCAAACCTGTTTTTTCTCTCACTCTACAAGGATCTAACTCTTGCAAAATTTTCAATTTTTGCTTTAGACTTTTCTTAGTATAAGTCCGTAAGAAACTGCGAAACAAATCAATTGATTCCTGTCGCACACTACAAATACTACTACAATTCCAAGTATATACTGGAGCCTTAGGACATCTCCCTAAAACTTTATCAGCTAACACCTCTTCTGTATTTCTAGGTACAATCTTTTCTTTTTCAACCGGACAACCGTCCTTCACCTCATATGCTCGAACACTGGTATCAACTGCATGCACCAAATCATTATCCTGAAAGTAACTTTCTACATTAAAAAATGGCTCACAGCTTGAACTATGCTGCCATTCTCCCAAAAAAATCACAAAAATTAGTCCGATTAATTACTCTTTTCCACTTACATTTTGATTTGAACACATTGATTACCTTATCTAGTGTACGAATTCTATTGATTACTAAACTATATAATTTATTTTTCACTTTAAATGCTTCATCCACAATCTTCACTATGCTTTTTTTTTGTAAAAAGCACTCTTTTTTTGATACCTCTTTACATTTTTTAATAAATTGGATATAATTCTTTTATAACACATTTGTCTACGAATTTCAATAAATTGATTTCTCCTTCTATTGCAATTGACAATATCATTTCCTTCTACAGGTCGAACGTTTTTTGAGGGGCACAGTTTCTTATTTCTACTTAGTGATGGCTTATTCTTCTTTGAAACAACGTCTTTTTTTCTTTGAAAGTTCAATAACTTTCTGAAGAAATCCTTAGTTTGCTTACCAGGAGCATTATTTTTTTTGACTGAAGATTTTGTTTTGGATGAGTCTTGTATTTCTGTTTTGTTGAACCTTAAATGGTGCTTATATTTCTTTTGACGTCTTTCTTTTGATGGCATATTCTTTTATCTTTCTACAGATGATTTCAATCTGTGGTAAAGAAAAAATAACATATTATAGACCACTACAAATATACTACATAGCAATTACAATAAGTAAACGATATAAACACTAGTTTACCACATATGTTACTTTATACCACAGCAACTGTGTCACAGTAACAGTGCAGTACAGTTTCATTAATAATCTTACTCTCTGCCTGCACCATCTCACTCTGTACCTGTGTCTTATATCTCTCTGTACCTGTGTCTGATGTCACTCTGTGCCTGTGTCTCATCTGACTCTGTGCCTGCCCCATCTCTCTCTCTTTGTGTGTTTCATTTCTCTCTTTGCGTGTGTCTCATCTCACCCTGGGAAATGTTTCATGGTAAAAAGTATGGCTTTAACATTTTTGACAAATGTTAGATAGCATGTGTTTTAGGCCTTTTATTTCACAAGTAGGCTCTAAGTTCTGCATGAACATCCAGGGTGTGCCGTTGAAATGAGAAATCAATGTTATGTCTTGCTTATATATATATGTGGTCTGTTTTTTGCCAGTAGAGACAGTGAAATAGTATGAGCAGAGACACACATACTGCATGCAGAGACAGACATGGAGATTACATGTAACATCCTGGTCATGTGCCTATCATCACACTGTGAGTCAAGCTTGATTTTAAATGGATCTAGGTGAATAATTTGATGAGAGTTAGAGAGATGGAAACTGTGAGCAGACATAGGTCACATTATTGAAAAATTTGAAAATATAATTCCTTATTTCATACAGACAGTCAGTGTGATCTTAGGCACATGACCAGCATATTACATGTAATGAGAAATGAATAAAAACAGCCCACCGATATATAAGCAAGACATAACATTCATTACTCATTACATGTAATATCCTGGTCATGTGCCTGAGATTACACTGTGAGTCAGGCTCGATTTTAAATGGATCTGGGTGAATAATTTGCTTAGTTGATGTGTTTAAAAATATGGAAATACGTGTTTTCTTAAAGTCAGTTAGACTTTAGCATATGTACTAGTAGGAAATCTTAGACAGCATGCCTGTTAGGCCTCTTACTTTACAAGTAGGCTCTAAGCTGTGCAATGAAGATCCAGGGTGTACCGTTGAAATGAGAAATGAATGTTATGTCTAAAGCCTAACTCACTTTAAGGAAACATGTATTTCCATATTTTTAAACACATCAACTAAGCAAATTATTCATCCAGATCCATTTAAAATCAAGCTTGACTCACAGTGTGATGTTAGGCACATGACCAGGATGTTACATGTAATCTACCATGTCTGTCTCTGCAAGTAGTATGTTTAACTCTGCTCATATTATTTCATTGTCTCTACTGGCAAAAGACAGGCCACCTATATATAAGCAAGACATAACATTCATTTCTCATTACATGTAACATTCTGGTCATGTGCCTAAGATCACACTGTGAGTGAAGCTTGATTTTAAATGGATCTGGGTGAATAATCTCCTTAGTTGATGTGTTTAAAAATATGGAAATACATCATTTCTTAAAGTTAGTTAGACTTTAGCATATGTAGTAGTAGGAAATCTTACAGCATGTCTGTTAGGCCTCTTACTTTACAAATAGGCTGTAAGCTGTGCAATGAAGATCCAGGGTGTGCCGTTGAAATGAGAAATGAATGTTATGTCTAAAGCCTAACTCACTTTAAGAAAACATTTATTTACATATTTTTAAACACATCAACTAAGCAAATTATTCACCCAGATCCATTTAAAATCAAGCTTCACTCACAGTGTGATCTTAGGCACATGATCAGGATGTTACATGTAATCTACCATGTCTGTCTCTGCAAGCAGTATGTGTGTCTCTGCTCATATTATTTCACTGTCTCTACTGGCAAAAAAGCCCACCTATATATAAGCAAGACATAGCATTCATTTCTCATTACATGTAACATCCTGGTCATGTGCCTAAGTTCACACCGTGAGTCAGGCTCAATTTTAAATGGATCTGGTTGAATAATTTGCTTAGTTGATGTGTTTAAAAATATGGAAATACATGTTTTCTTAAAGCCAGTTAGACTTTAGCATATGTACTAATAAGAAATCTTAGGCAGCATGTCTGTTAGGCCTGTTACTTTACAAGTAGGCTCTAAGCTGTGCAATGAAGATCCAGAGTGTGCCGTTCAAATGAGAAATGAATGTTATGTCTAAAGCCTAACTGACTTTAAGAAAACATGTATTTCCATATTTTTAAACACATCAACTAAGCAAATTATTCACCCAGATCCATTTAAAATCAAGCTTCACTCACAGTGTGATCTTAGGCACATGACCAGAATGTTACATATAATCTACCATGTCTGTCTCTGCAAGCAGTATGTGTATCTCTGCTCATATTATTTCATTGTCTCTACTGGCAAAAAACAGGCCACCTATTTATAAGCAAGACATTACATTCATTTCTCATTACAAGTAACATCCTGGTCATGTGCCGCCTAAGATCACACTGTAAGTCAGGCTCGATTTTAAATGGTTCTGGGTGAATAATTTCCTTAGTTGATGTGTTTAAATATATGGAAATACATATTTTGTTAAAAAGTCAGTTAGACTTTAGCATATATACTAGTAGGAAATCTTAGGCAGCATGTCTGTTAGGCCTCTTACTTTACAAATAGGCTCTAAGCTGTGCAATGAAGATCCAGGGTGTGCCGTTGAAATGAGAAATGAATGTGATGTCTAAAGCCTAACTCACTTTAGGAAAACATGTATTTCCATATTTTTAAACTCATCAACTAAGCAAATTATTCACCCAGATCCATTTAAAATCAAGCTTGACTCACAGTGTGATCTTAGGCACATGACCAGAATGTTACATATAATGTACCATGTCTGTCTCTGCAAGCAGTATGTGTATCTCTGCTCATATTATTTCACTGTCTCTACTGGCAAAAAACAGCCCACCTATATATAAGTAAAACATAACATTCATTTCTCATTACATATAATATCCTGGTCATGTGCCTAGGATCACACTGTGAGTCAGGCTCGATTTTAAATGGTTCTGGGTGAATAATTTCCTTATTTGATGTGTTTAAAAATATGGAAATACATATTTTCTTAAAGTCAGTTAGACTTTAGCATATGTACTAGTAGGAAATCTTAGGCAGCATGTCTGTTAGGCCTCTTACTTTACAAATAGGCTCTAAGCTGTGCAATAAAGATCCAGGGTGTGCCGTTGAAATGAGAATTGAATGTTATGTCTAAAGCCTAACTCACTTTAAGAAAACATGTATTTCCATATTTTTAAACTCATTAACTAAGCAAATTATTCACCCAGATCCATTTAAAATCAAGCTTGACTCACAATGTGATCTTAGGCACATGACCAGAATGTTACATTTAATCTACCATGTCTGTCTCTGCAAGCAGTATGTGTATCTCTGCTCATATTATTTCACTGTCTCTACTGGCAAAAAACAGCCCACCTATATATAAGCAAGAGATAACATTCATTTCTCATTACATATAATATCCTGGTCATGTGCCTAAGATCACACTGTAAGTCAGGCTCGATTTTAAATGGTTTTGGGTGAATAATTTCCTTAGTTGATGTGTTTAAAAATATGGAAATACATATTTTCTTAAAGTCAGTTAGACTTTAGCATATGTACTAGTAGGAAATCTTAGGCAGCATGTCTGTTAGGCCTCTTACTTTACAAATAGGCTGTAAGCTGTGCAATGAAGATCCAGGGTGTGCCGTTGAAATGAGAAATGAATGTTATGTCTAAAGCCTAACTCACTTTAAGAAAACATGTATTTACATATTTTTAAACTCATCAACTAAGCAAATTATTCACCCAGATCCATTGAAAATAAAGCTTGACTCACAGTGTGATCTTAGGCACATGACCAGGATGTTACATGTAATGTACCATGTCTGTCTCTGCAAGCAGTATGTGTGTCTCTGCTCATATTATTTCACTGTCTCTACTGGCAAAAAACAGGCCATCTAAATATAAGCAAGATATAACATTCATTTCTCATTACATGTAACATCTTGGTCATGTGCCTAAGATCACACTGTGAGTGAAGCTTGATTTTAAATGGATCTCGGTGAATAATTTGCTTAGTTGATGAGTTTAAAAATAAGGAAATACATATTTTCGTAAAGTCAGTTAGACTTTAGTATATGTACTACTAGGAAATCTTAGGCAGCATGTCTCTTAGGCCTCTTACTTTACAAGTAGGCTCTAAGCTGTGCAATGAAGATCCAGGGTGTGCCGTTGAAATAAAAAATGAATGTTATGTCTAAAGCCTAACTGTCTTTAAGAATACATGTATTTCCATATTTTAAAACTCATCAACTAAGCATATTATTCACACAGATCCATTTAAAATCAAGCTTGACTCACAGTGTGATCTTAGGCACATGAGACACATGTCGTGACACACACACAAGGAGAGAAATGACACACAGAAAAAGAGAGATTATGCTCTTGCAAAGTGACATGAGAACAGGCACAGAGTACCTTTTAAACTAAGAGAGGCAAATTGTTAGAAGGCACAGGTGACATTATTGAAAAATGTGAAAATATGATTCCTTATTTCACACAGACACTCAGTGTGATCCTTGACCAAAATTTAAAAGCCAGCCTTTTTACCAGAAAACATTTTCCATAGTAAATTGTTTTGGCCACAAAGCACAGCCCATTTCAATGACCACTACAAAACAAAGCAGAAACCTAACTCATTTCCAAAATACATTTCCAATATGCACCATACAATTTTTAAACATCATTACAAAAAAACATGACACACAATGCAAGAATAAAGAAGCACAATATGCTTCTTAATCTTCCCATACTGCATACAGCAGTGTATCTTCATTAAATGAATCATATATCCGATAACACACAGGCACAGAGTAAGGTGAGACACAAACAAAGAATACCCTTTAAGCTAAGAGAGGCAAACTGTTAGAAGGCACAGGTGACATTATTGAAAAATGTGAAAATGTAATCGCTTATTTCAAACAGACACTCAGGGGCCGATTCCGATCCGGTAAAATATTCCGCCGTATGAGTCGTATTCGTATCCGAATCCGTGCGAATGGAAAATTACCCTCCGACCTGCGAATTCCGATTCATTTCCGACGATTTCCGTACGAATATCAGCGAACCGTACGAACCACAGTCGGTGACCCGTACGAATAAGCATCGTGAATCCTACCGTACGATTCTCACTAGTACGATCCCGTACATAAATCCTGTCCGCGATTCGTACGGGCCAAAGTCTTCGCGCATGAAGATTGATTCGTACGGGATGATTCGCCTCACAGCTAGCTGCATCAACACATACCACATGTGTACCCCTCGCTCAAGCCTACACGATGCCCCCCACCCGCCAACGGCCCGTACAAGTCAATCGCACGCACAAGTACGACACGCACACCCCCATCAAGCCTACGCGAAGCCCCCCACCCGCCAATGGCTCATACAAGTCAATCGCATGCACAAGTACGACACGCACACACCCCCATCAAGCCTACGCATAGCCCCCTACCCGCCAACGTCCCGTACAAGTCAATCGCACACACAAGTACGACACGCACACCCCCCCATCAAGCCTACGCGAAGTCCCCCACCCACCAACGGCCCGTACAAGTCAACCGCACACACAAGTACGACACGCACCCCCCCATCATGCGACCAAGAACCCCCCCACCCACCAACGGCCCGTACAAGTCAACGGCACGCACAAGTACGACACGCACACACCACCATCAAGCACACGCGAACCCCCCCACCCGCCAACGGCCCGTACAAGTCAACCGCACGCACAAGTACGACATGCACACACCCCCATCAAGCCTACGCGAAGCCCCCCACCCGCCAACGGCCCGTACAAGTCAATCGCATGCACAAGTACGACACGCACACATAACGCCAACACCTAAACCAGCACAAGGACATTGCTAACGAGTCGCACAACAACACTGAACATGTCTCCTGTGTACCTACCATTGAGAATCAATGTCCTGGTCACAGCCAAACAGCCAAACAGAGGTCAACACTAACACCCACCCCATATAACACACACACCACCATTTCAAATTAAGCCACACCCACTATTTGACCAATAAAAGGGTTCACACATACAACCCATCATCCTTTGCAACATACCCATTCTTGCGAAGACACAGACATCTCACCAACAATTGCAGCCACACACCTTCACACATACACCCTATTTCATCTACACCCACACCACCCCCTTCACAATCAGACCCACACTCCCTCATCCATACACACCATCACCCCCTCAATCACATACACCCCACACCATGACCACGCCCAAGAATCCAAAGTTCACTAACCCGGAGAATGAGATACTTACAGATGAAGTCATCAGAGTCGAGCCACAGCTGTTTGGCGCATTGGTCAGACAGACCAGCATGGCAGAAAAAACACGCCTGTGGGAGAGGATCGTAGACCGGGTCAATGCTGTTGCACCCATCAGGCGCACCAGGGGGGAATGCCAGTCCAGGTGGTATGAGCTGCGGAGGATGGTGAAGAAGAAAATGGACAAGGACTACGCCTCTGCACGCCACACTGGAGGCGGTGGTCCCCGCAGACCTCCTGTATACCATCCCTGGGAGGAGAAAGTCATGGCCCTGCTGCCACCGGTGGGAGTACACGGAATTGAAGGAGCCATTGAGTCTGGTGAGTATACAAAAAACACATGTTACATGGGTGGACTTACAACAGTGCCCAGCAGCATGGGGTGGGTGGCCATGAGTCCCAGCAGGACACAACCAAATGGGGGTAGTTGCAAGGGGAGGCACAAAGGGTGGAATGTGTAGGGTAAGAGGCTGCTCCCATCCCATATGTCCCAGGGACATACCCAAGCACCATGCCCAATGCACAGGGATAGGGAAATATCACACAAGATAGTAGACCACAGCTCATAAACTATTTCATGTTGCTGACACACCTTTCGGAGATGCATCATTTTGTGACACAGTAAGGCAGTGTAGCAAGCGAGCGAGCACAAACAACCTGTCTCCCTCCCTCCCTCTGACTACCTCCCTCCCTCTGACTCCATCCATCCCTGTCTCCATCCCTCTGTTGCCCTCCTCCCTCTATCTCCCTCCCTCTGACTGTCTCCCTCCCTCTGACTCCCTCCCTCCCTCTGACTCCCTCCATCCCTGTCTCCATCCCTCTGTTGCCCTCCTCCCTCTGTCTGTCTCCCTCCCTCTGACTGTCTCCCTCCCTCTGACTCCCTTCATCCCTCTGACTCCCTCCATCCCTGTCTCCATCCCTCTGTTGCCCTCCTCCCTCCCTCTGTCTCCCTCCCTCTGACTGTCTCCCTCCCTCTGACTCCCTCCCTCCCTCTGACTCCCTCCATCCCTGTCTCCATCCCTCTGTTGCCCTCCTCCCTCTGTCTGTCTCCCTCCCTCTGACTGTCTCCCTCCCTCTGACTCCCTCCATCCGTGTCTCCATCCCTCTGTTGCCCTCCTCCCTCCCTCTGTCTCCCTCCCTCTGACTGTCTGCCTCTGTCTGTCACCCTCTGTCTCACTCCCTCTGGCTCCCTCCCTCTGTCTCCCTCCATCCCTCTGACTCCCTCCATCCCTCTGACTCCCTCCATCCCTGTCTCCATCCCTCTGTTGCCCTCCTCCCTCCCTCTGTCTCCCTCCCTCACTCTGTGTCCCTCCCTCACTCTGTATCAATCCCTCAGTGTTCCTCCCTATTTCACCTCACCCCAGCGCCCTGGGCACACACACAGTTGCACCCAAGCACTGCACAGGCCTTATAAAGACCATAGCGCAGAGTGTTTAGGGATGTCTCCTAATTACCAGCAGTCATCTACTAAGTGCCTGCAACACACCCACCATTTGCATGCGACACTGTACTGTGTCAGGACACACAGTTGGAAAGCTCTGTAGTACACAATGGGCACAGGTGTAGGCAGCACAAGTCCCTCCTGTGATCATTGCAAACACAAACACCAGGACAAGGTTACACGTCCTGTGCAGGAACACACAACCACGATTGTGCCAGCATGCTACATGAGGGGACAGCCAAATCATGAAGGATGGACTCTTGCAAATCACGCGCAAACTACTAGCATGGCCTGTCATACACCCCCTTACAGAAACTCATCCCCTGGGGACAGGCAATGGAGTGCAACACTGTCCCAATTGTCATGTAGCACAACTAAACACTCACTCATATGAATACGCATACAACTTTTACATGCACATTGCAGATGCTCCTGTCCATTGTGCCTCTCACACAATGCACGTGCCCCATCTCATGAACGTTGTGGATGCACTTAAGTACCAACATGGACATGGGTATTGACAAGGTGATGCGTCTTGGAGAAGTGCCACGTTCCAAAGCCATGATCTAGAAGTGTGTGTACAGATCCAGAGGTGTTGGCATTGTTTGGCCATCACGGAACAGCAACACCTATCCAAAGTAGAAGAATGTATCCAAACAAAATGCCCTGTCTCTTACATGGACATGCTGCATCTAAACTCTGTGCATGCTTGACTCAGACATAAGGATTTACACCGTATCCTGGATGTTGCGTGAACCCGAGCACTGCTGTATATGTGTTGTGCCGGCAAGACAAGACACAGCAATGGCTGTGTCAGACATTATCAAGAGAATGGAAGAAGGAAAATACCCCAGAGTACATGTCAATTTACTACCACTACATACACAACTGAACAATGACAACAATGTAAAGCTTGTGGAACTGTGATGGTGATAATGGCTAAATAATTAAGATGTCAATTGATAGTGCATTAACAGTGTCTGTCTCTCCCACACACAGGGCAACGTGTGGAGCCCCCCCAACGAGGGGGGAAAAGGATCCCAGTCCCAGGCTCAGCAGGACCCTGACCCCACCGACAGCGACACCACTCAACGCACTGTGGATGACCCCACCCAACCTGGCTCCTCTGGATCCCAAACCCCTGCAGCAACTGTACCAGCGACATCTGTGCCAACCACCGGAACCATTCCCACCACATCCCAGCAGACAGGTCAGAGCCCTGCCCATGATCCACCAGAGAGCCTGTCTGAAAATGAGGGACACCCTTTGTCGGGTGCCCCTGAGTTGGCAGACAACCTCCACCCTGCCGGCACTCGGGGGGCCCGTTGATCGGATGTGCCCACAAGCGCAGGCCGTGCTCGTGTGGGTCAGGGTGGTGGGAGTGGCGAAAGGCGGAGGCGAGATTCTGGCCAGTCAGCTGCAGGGCCCGGTATGCCTGAACTGACTAACATCCTGGAGGCATACCGGCGGGACACCAGGGAGGTAAGCCAGCTTGCGGAGGCCCTCAACCAGGTGAAAGAACAGCAGGCAGAGCAAATAGCCAGGCAAGACCAACATTATGGACGGGTGAAGGCAAGTCTGGCTCAGCTCTTGACCGTGCATCTGGAAATGAGCCAATCGCTACGTCAGATTGCTGACAACATGCAGCACCCTCCCTGTGTCACCAGGCCAGCTACATCAAGGCAAAGTGCAACACCAGCCACAGGGAGGGATGTGGGGGAGGAGGAACTGTCTGACGTAGCGTCCCATGCATCGTCCATGCCTGCACCTGAGGGTTCCCCAAGGAAGGTGGGTCGTCCACGGCGAAGACGTTGAGTGGCAGTGGGCCATGCACAACTCCCAGGACACCGGACCTGGCATATTGCCCTTGGGTGCAACAGCATCACCTATGAGACTCTCCCACATGGACTTGCTGGTCACAGTCTGCCCAATGAAGCCAACCACTGTGGCCTGGACTCTGTTGACTCAAACTGTAAGTCATCTCATCTCCAGCAGTGAACTTTGGATTCCCCCCCTTTCTGTACAGCACCTCTTCACGTTTCCTGCACAAGATCACCCAATAAATATTCTAAACATCATACGCATTTGGTGAATTATCTTGTACCCACAGTATAAAATGATATGTGTCTGCAAATGTATGAAATACAAGGCTATTCAACAAACTGCAGCCATCCACACACTTGGATCTGAGTCCGTGTGAGGACACACATTGGTCAAAAATTCCTAACAACTAGATACATGGATGGAAAGACACACCTGTGAGGGATAGTAAATGCTGGAGGGGGGTTAGGATCAAAAACTGCAATAACAGCCAGGCCCAGGAGAGTCACTTTGAGGTGTACAGATCAGTGTGACAAAACTAGTTGTCCACGTAGGGAGTACCTACATCTGTGTCATCAGGTATGTGAACCAGCATCAGCATGATGCTGTACTGTTGATGTGGTGAATGGCGCACAGGACAAGGGTGGCAGGGCAGACTGTGGGCAATGGGCTGTAGCACTCTACCCAAGCTCACCTGATGAGGTGACCTCCCCCTATGGAGCTACAAGTACTACACTCCTGTGATGGGTGCAACACATCCAGAACAACTACCCACGTCTGACAATTATCTACACCAGAACGTCCAAATCACACCACACCCAAGAGACGTGGTCATGGTGTGTGTCCCCTGTGGCTACTTGACTAACTGTGACGGCTATGTTGAAGTGGTGTGACCAAGTCGTGTACTGCCACGTGCCTGTAAGGAAGGCAATTTTTCCTGCTGTGGTGTTGACAAGGTAACACTGTACAATATTGTGCCTATGGAAGGTGTGTGTGTGCTGTACAAGGCACATGGCCTGGTGGTACGTAGACACAATGTCATGTGGCTCAGCATAGTCTTGCCAATATGTGTTGCACACACAGGCATAGATGCTGTAATGGCTGAGTTTGAGGCATCGTGATACCAGGAGGATGATTGTCTGGTGTTCTCTGTGTGTAGGGTGGCAGGAGCATGCTCTACAAATGGATGGAAGGAGGGGTATCCTGTAGGTGTGTGTGGTCCTGTATAGTGTGCGCTGCATTGTGGCTGTGTATGCAGCACCAGGAATGAGTGAAGACATGACGGCAGGAGGGGTGTGACAACTAGCAAAACAAGCACATACCACAAGGGCATTGGCAAGCCACAAAGTGACATGTGTATGTGAATGCAGGAGTGTCTGCTTCACTCAGGGTCACAGCAAATAAAATGGCACAGTAATCACCAAAGATCACGGTCACGAGATCAGGCCCCTTAGGGACAAGTGGGGCACAGGACACACAGCGTCAGCAGGTGTAGACTATAGCTAGTTTGTTCCAAGCTAACCAGCAGCTACACAGCCATCTACCTCACACACAATATAGTATTTTAGCCTTAACCAACACCATGCATATAGTCACTGTACACGTAAACACATAACAAGCATGAGCTTACTTCATGCCATATAGTATACATGCACATAAGTAGTACATGTGCGTTGACATCAAGGAGGCACAATATTCAGTCGAAATCACACGTCATGCACAACATGATGATTTACCTTGTGAGCCCATGAAGCATTTTCAAACATACATGGTCATTGGCAGGAAGACGAAAAAAGTCTATGAATGATGTCACCTGTAATGCAGCAGAACGATTTGCTACAAGCCTGCCAGGGACTGGCCGTACCTTTCTTCATCAGAGTGGTGTGATGCTCAAAGGGTTCCACCTCCAAACAGCCCCTTGGTCTGAGTACAAATGACAGACACAAAAGGGTGATCAGGCGAGGGAAGGAGAGGATGGGAACTGCAGGGAGGGAGACCTGAAACAGAGGCAAATAACCATTAGGAGTAGTTTTTCAATCACTGACAATAAAAATACCTCATGAGATACACTGTACCAGTCACACCTGTGAAGTGTAACGACTGTAGCCAATTAGAGATCAGTCGTCATGCTATCACATGAGATCCGATGCTGTTACATGGACACATAAAACCTAGGACAGTCTGTCATCTATTTGAGTCTTGTGTAACGCTCACAAGTCAGCTACCATGCAATGAGATCTATGTGGACAAAAAATATTTCACTGTCTCTGATGATGTGGACCCTACAAACAAATTAAAACATATGGTAATGCTACTTACGCAAAGTGTAATATCTGTATTTGATTATGTATACCCGTAAGGGCCATGTAGGCAAACTTGACAACACCCACAACAGCTGTAAGAATCACATATGATGAGGAAGCTAATGACCTACATGCAATGAAGGCACTCTGTAGCCAGTCTTTTGCTCTATCAACTTTGCATCACTAGGCTATACATGACATGCAGGTTGAAAATAACTCAACAGCAAGTGATGTTGATCCAAGCCATATAATGATACCCTACCATTGCACAGAAATGCTGCACGGGACAAGAGATTCATGTGAATGACCGCACTTCACTGGCACAACCCAATAATTCACATATGCATCAGCCCAACATTGTCATGTCTAATGCTAAACATATATGGCATCATGTGAATTAAAACAGAACTGCTACTCACTGTGAAGGCTGGCGTAGCAGAATTCTCAACCAGCACTGAGGTAACGACATGACATACTGCAACATGGGGCAATGCATCCAGGCTAACAGAATCACAGGACAGTTGTCTTAACATGTGGAACATACACTGGGCCACACCTACACGACATGGTTTAGTGGTAAACAAAGTGGACTGGCCCACAAGGTGGAGGTGAGGAACCAGACACATTCTAATGCACACAGTGAGGCAGCAATCCCCCTCAGAGTCCGTGGTTGTGACCTCTAACACAATGTCAAACCATGGCATATGCAATGTTGCAGTGTCAATGTCTACACACATTGATGCATTCACCCGAGTTTAAACCTACAACAGATGACTGTCAGATGGGGTGACTATCCTGTCATGGGAGTGGGCATACATGTAATAAGAAACATCATGTTGTTGAATGTATGCATGGTCTCACTACATGCGCATGAACATGTACCACACATTTGAAACCATACCAACGCTAAACAGCCTCATATGAGTCCTTACCCAAAATGACTTCTCAACATTTCCATGCATGCTCCGTTGATTCGGCTGACGTTGCAATCATAATGAGCAATAGCAGGCTGACCACGAGGACCCCAACGGACAACATGCAGGGCGACCTGGGGATGAGAGGCACACAAGGGGTCAAGTTCCGTATAATGTCATTCTGACATTGTCCTGTTGTATAGCCTGATGTTGTAGTACACCTGTACATTCCAAGTACACACATAGCACGTATGTGTGTTGCATTACATCTGCACCTGTGTGACACTGCACAACAAACATGTAAGTGACATTGCATACAGTCAGTTGCATACACAGCATGCTAGCCATGCAACTCTATAGTACATGTTTAACCAAAAAGCACGTATGACTCACCATTATGAAAATAAGTTGCGGATGAGGTGACTCCGGATATCATCTTCAGCCTCCTCGTCACTGGCATCCTGGGCAAGGCCTTCATCCTCAACGGGCGGATGTTCCAGCTCATCAGGATCAAGGTAGAGTGGCACGGCCTTCTCCACTGCCATGTTGTGTAGCATGCAGCACACAGTGAAGATGTCACACACCTTGCGTGGGGTGTATTGGAGGGCTCCGCCTGTCTTGTCCAGGCACCTGAACCGGCTCTTCAGGAGTCCAAATGTTCGCTCGATCACCCGCCTGGTCTTCCCATGAGCATTGTTGTACCGCTGGTCTGCAGGTGTCCTGGGGTTGCATAGCGGAGTCATTAGCCACGGCATGTTTGGATATCCTGCGTCTCCTGCAAATTGACATCATGGAAATGAGTGTGTAATATGATGCAGTCCATGAACTATTGACATACTGACATTCTATTCTATTCTATTCTATAGTTTGGTAAAGCGCAAACAGCTGCCCCAGCGAAGAGGCGTCCCGGCGCTAGAGAAACCACAGGCCCAGGCCTGAGAGATGAAGGTGGAGAGGAGAGTTAAGGGGAGGGGAATAGGTGCGTTTTAATAGCTTTTCGGAAGGCAGGTAGACTTTCTATGGAGCGGATATTTTGTGGCAGATCGTTCCATAGTTTAGCTCCCAGAACCCTAAAGGAGCGGCCGCCCATGCGGCAGAGTTTTATGCGAGGAACGCACAGAAGATGCTGGTTGGAGGATCGCAGGTTGCGTGACGGAGCATAGGGAGTGAGAAGAGGTCGGAGTAGTGTTGGACTACCGAGTTTGAAAATTTTAAAGATCATGATGAGGGTTTTGAATTTAATTCTGGAGTCAACGGGTAGCCAGTGTAATTTGCGAATTGTAGCTCTGGCCGAGCATCTGCGAGGAAGGCCGACTAAGGCTCTGGCCGCGGAGTTCTGGACGCTTTGTAGGCGTGCTATCTCTCCTTTATTGGCTCCTAGGAGGAGTACATTGGCATAGTCCAAACGCGAGAAATTGCTTGAATGATAAGCTGGCGAACCTTAGCATCAAAAAAGCCAAGTATGTGGCTGAGACTCCTCAGCAGGCCGACACAGGTACCAGCAACTTTTTTGGTATGGGTCTGGTAGGTGAGTGAAGCATCCATACACACTCCTAGATTTTTAACTAGAGATTTGGGAGGTGGAGTGGTTCCCAGCGAAGACGGCCACCAGTGCTCATTCCAATGGCTGATGTTTTTACCAAGGAGTAGCACTTCTGTTTTTCCAGCATTGAGCTGTAAACAGTTGTCTGTCATCCATTGGGCTACTGCGGAAAGACCGTTTTTAAATCTAGAGGCCGGGATGGAAGGTCCTTCCGTAAGAGTGATGGCCAGCTGTGTGTCGTCGGCGTATGACACCAGTGTCAGGCCCCACTCTTTGGCCACTGTCGCAAGAGGTTGCACATAAAGATTAAAAAGGGATGGGCTCAACGCAGAGCCCTGCGGAACTCCCTGTGCAATGGAATGAGGTTTAGATAAAAAGGGGGGTGCCGAGACCTGGAAGGATCTGTCCTTGAGGAAAGATCGGAACCACTTTAAAGCAAGGCCAGATACTCCGAATGTCTCCAGACGGTTAAGGAGGATGTCGTGGGATACCATGTCAAAGGCCGCGCTGAGGTCGAGAAGAATCAGCGCAGCACTTTGACCGGCATCTAAGATCGTCCGGAGGTATTCGGTAGTGGCCAGAAGAGCAGACTCCGTGCTATGGCCCGGTCTGAACCCATTTTGAGATGGGTCCAGGATGTTGTTTTGGACCATATGTTGGGACAAAATGCTGTTAGCATGGGCTTCTGCGAGTTTAGACATCCATGGAAGCAGAGAGATCGGTCGGAAATTTTCCGGTTTAGATGGATCTAGAGTGGGTTTCTTGATGATAGGTGAGACCCACGCTTGCTTCCAGGCAGATGGTACACTCGCTGAGGAGAAGGAGAGATTCAGAATAGAGGCCAGGGAAGGAAGAAAAAAATTAAGTGACTCCAAAAATTGAGCCGGGCGCATGGGGTCTGACGGAGAGCCAGTTTTGACTTTTCGGCATAGTTGGATGAGATTATCAAAGGAAATTTCTGGGATGTGAGTCAGGATAGTATAGTTAGGGGGGGGATTAGTGATTATAGTAAGGCTGGGGGAGTGCTGGGGGAAGGATTGATAGATCTTTTGTACTTTGTCGACAAAGAACGTGGCGAGATCCTCGCATTGTTGCGCAGAGGAGATGCTGGGGGGGGATTTACAGTTGTGTAGTTCTTGAACAAGTTTAAAGATTTCTTTGGCAGGGGTAGGGCTCGAGTTGATTTTATCTGCATAGAAGGTGGTTCGTGCGGCGCGGATGGCTTTGTGGTACGTTTTTTGTTTCAGTAGATAATTGTTTTTATCTTCATTGTTATATTCCCTTCTCCATAGGCGCTCAGCTTTTTACAGACTTTGCGCATGGCTTTGAGGGTGTCGTTGTACCATGGATTGGACGGTGAGCTACGTCCTTTCGTCCATTTCGCTGGGATAAGAGCGTCTAATCCTCCCGTGATCCAATCGTGGAACTTGCTATAGATTATGTTAATATCTAGGTTAGTCTCATTATGGAATTCCCCAAGGGTGGTGTGGAGATCACTGATGGATAATTTGTGCCATGGTCTTTTTAGACGGCGGGTAGGTGTGTTTTTGTGAACTGTTTTATTGACTAAAATGGTCATTTTAATAAGGTAGTGGTCTGTCCATGCAATCGGCAAGGGTGCCTCTGTCTTAACCTCCTCGATGTTTGTAAATACTGGATCTAGGATGTGACCAGCTAGATGCGTTGAGGTTTGAATAAGGGAGTTCAGTTGCAAGGCGGAGAAATCAGCAAGAAGAATTTTGATAGTGGAATCGTTAAGCAGGTCAAAGTGAAGATTGAGGTCGCCTAGTATAGTGAAGTTAGCATTTTTTGTCACTAAAGAGTTTGTTGTCTCAAGAAGAGCTTCAATAAATTTTGAGGCCGGTCCAGGTGGGCGGTAGATATAGAGGCCCGACATGGTGAAATTAGGATTTATAGTAGCTGACAGAGTTTACCCACCAACAAGTCATGCCCGGTGGTTGTGCAGCTGCAGCATCATCTGTGGTACCCTGCTACACCTCATGATGAAAGCATCATGGCACGATCCTGGAAAACGTGCAGAAACATGTGAGATAATCATGTTGGCAAGACACACCACCAGGGCATTTATCGAGTGGTAGTGTTTCCTGTTGCAGTACGCTTGCTCCTGAGCCTGTGGTGGCACCAGAGTAACATGTGTACCATCAATTGCACCAATTACATGTGGCATGCGTCCCAGGGTATCGAATTCCCCCTTGACATCTGTCAACTGTTCTGGAGTAGGGAATGTAATGAATTCATCGAAGTACAGCAACATAGCTGCCAATACATCGGACAATACACGGCTGAACATTGTCTGAGACATCCCTCCCACATCAGCTATGGTAAATTGGAACGTACCTGTGGCAAAGAAATTTAGGGCTGCCATCACCTTTACCTTGGGTGTCAGCGCAGTTGGATACCTATGTCGTGGTTGCAGGTGAACCTCCAGCCTGTCCGTCAGGTCCTTGATCAACTGTCTGCCGAAGCGGTAACGCCGTATGCAATTACGTTTCCTCATGGCTTCCAAGTCTGGCAACGGCCTTTCCAGAGGAGGTGCCCTGCAAACCATATTTAGTAGAAAATGCTTACAACTGTCAGACAAACCAAAGAGAATTACGAAATGCACACCTGTTTTTTCCTTGTTTTGTCCATTTTGTGTTTATTCGCGTGCTGACCCAGAGTCATGGTCTGCCCGAAGCCACGAAATTATGAATAACCATCAAGAACAATGGGGCAAACTCTTACCCCATTTCTGGATGCACAGCGATAATGGAAGCATATCAATTATGCAACATTTCAAACCAAGTTAGTTCCAAAGTTTATTCAAAAAGTTCATCCAAATTATTCGCATTATGCAGGATTCCTCCAACGACACGTGCGAGGCATTTTACTAGCATAACTATAACCTCATACGCTACAAACATGCCAAAGCCTTAATCGGTAGCTAGGAGTATATGCCGGTAGTCTTCATAGATTTCATCACGATAACCCAATGCATTTCGGGCCCAAGGCCCTTCGTCAGGGGTATTTCTGTTGCTGCTCAGTGAGTCCATTTGTTTTCTTTTGTGTCAGGCTCAGCCCTTTCTTTGTGGAGCCTTGAGAGTGCAGCTGGTGCAGTCCTTCTGAGAGAAAACATTCTGTGGTGCAGTCCAAGGATCCATATTCTCCATTCTGGGCTGGCACGGCAGTGGCATAAGAACTGCCCGCATGTGTAGTCAGCCTTGATTTTTCCACGAAACTGAGCATACGTAAATCTATGCTTTTTAAACCCACGGCCGGGGGCCCGAAATGCATTGGGTTATCGTGATGAAATCTATGAAGACTACCGGCATATACTCCTAGCTACCGATTAAGGCTTTGGCATGTTTGTAGCTAGTGCCCCCAGATGGGTCCGCTGGGCCCTAAGCCGCGGCGTAGGCCGTCGGTGGAGTGAGGGACATCATGGCCATGAGGAAGCGCACTTAGTCCTCCTGCGTCGCATGCTGGCCAGGAACCGGAGGTCGTGGTGCAGGCTACAACGGCAGAAAATCTGACGGAGCCGCATGGGCGGTGTCACCCAAATCCCATGCAGCATTGCACGTGCATTGTGGTGAGTTTGAATTGCGATGACGTCTCTTTCACTTCTTGTGGTTACCTGACGACTTTGCACTGGAGGACTGATGTCAAATCCCGGGGCTCTGATGTCTCAACACCCACGCCCAGGCACTTGACCTCCGTCCAGACCATGAGCTATTGCGGTGCAGGGCCAACTGCTGGAGTCTGAGCGGCTTGTGGGACCACTCACACCTAGCTTCATATGTCTGGTCCCAGCAGTCGGAGCAGCTCTTGTTGTCGCGCTTGACGTCAAAACAGTGGAGACACCGACGGTGAGGGTCAGTCACCGACATGAGTCGGTCGCAATCCTCACAGGCTTGGAAATGGCCATCCCTATTGGCACCGTCCTGAGTCGGACAATCCATGTTAAATGGTCAGAAGTGATCGTACTATGATTTGGAAAAGAAAAATGAGTACGGTTACACTTATACGGGAACAGCGCTGGTGGTGTTAAAAAAGAGGACCTGACATGAGCACGCTGAGGCGACGTATGAGTACTCAGACAACGTCATCACGGCGCACACAACGCCAACGACACACACGGAGCCGCAGGAGATGCCTACTGACACACAAGTGTACTGCTAAGCGGAAATTGCCATATCCAGGATGACACTTGGGGATATTCTAAGGTGAGGAATATAATACTGACCTGTTTATTTCATTTGCAAACAGCATGCACAATGTCGCACAGGGCACACACATGACGTGGTCACACAGGGTCATGCTGTGCGGCAATTCGACCTCTGTGACAGTGGGCATGTTGCTGTCATCATGTGACAGTTCCCTGTACTGAATGGTGTGCCATTCCAGTGTTGATGTGCATCACGATATGTTGCAGACGTTACTCAGGTGCGAAGTGTTGAATGTATGTGATACACATGTGCAAAATGATTACTGACATGTGTCAACAGCTCTTCACACATCAACTGTGCCACAAGGTCACAGTCCCTGTGCTTCTTCAATGTCTGCCACACCTGCCATGCTGATGTATGCATCCACATCGTCAACATGAGTGTGGACTACATCCCTGCAATGTGATTTACTGGAGTCACTCGCCCAATGGTGACATGAAGGAGGTCAGGAACACAGCCTACACAAGCGTTCACTTGAGCATGTCTGACGCACTGTCCCCAATGGTACGTGCGTGTGTACGCCTCGTTTGGCTATAGCATTTTAGCCATACGCGAGCACAGCGTACCCCAATGGTACGTGCGTGTGTACGCCTCGTTTCCCTATTGAATTTTAGCCATACGCGAGCACAGCGTACCCCAATGGTACGTGCGTGTGTAGGCCTCATTTCCCTATTGAATTTTAGCCATATGCGAGCACAGCGTACCCCAATGGTACGTGCGTCTGTACGCCTCGTTACATTATTGAATGGGTTGCATTTGCAATGGGAATGGCACAGTTCTTGTGTGGGTATTCAAAAAAATACATAGGGAACATCTAGGGGAACAGTGGAATGATCAGAATGCAACCAGGTTGTCATGGATACAGAGAGTTTTGAGCCTCCTACAGGTGTCCTAGAAAATTCAGTTGGGCAAAAGTATACAATGTTGCAAAAGTTGTTGTTCATCTCTGGCTCAGTTTTCAAACCATGCATATGTGTGTCATGGCCTTATGTGTGATGTGATTGGATGAAACATAGGATGCAGACTATGGTGGCCTATCACACACTACTCCGTGGACTCACAGACCCTCTGCAGCACAGATATAAGGCAGCATGTGGCTGTGGGAGGGCACTTGCCTGCACAACATTGGAGTGGTAACCACAGCTGCTGTCTCTGTATCCTCTGGACCCTGAATGGCTGAGCATGGAGAGGGCACCTGCATTCACTGATGGTGAGAACAAGGCCCTACTGGATGCCCTCCTGCCTAACTACAGCAAGCTGTACGGGAGACCAGAGGATCAGGTGAGTGATGTGTGCAATACCTTGAAGTGTGCACCTGTTGTGTGTGTGACATTTTAGCCACTGTGTATGTATAGTGGATAGATGCAATGTTGTTGGGAGTGAGTGCCAGGGTGTACAGTGCTGTTTCAAGAGAGGTATTTGTTGTAGTGGGGTGTGTGACAGCATGTCACGTGCTGCAGTGCACCCAGATGTAGCATATATTGCTCAGTGAGTGCCATGCTCAAAGAGTGTTTTGAACCCCTCATGTCATCTGTAGGCTTTCAATGACATGTAATGCAGTTGTGTTTGCTCACAGGCCACATACTCATGGACAATGATGCAAATGTGTGGAGCATACGATGCCCTGTTGCCCTCAAGTATTTTGTGCACATATGTGTGTCTTTGGAACATGGACCAGGTGTACTGATGGTCTTTTACTTTACATTCGTGACAGGTATCTGCCTATGAGAAGGGTGAAATCTGGCTGGACATTGACAGTGCTGTCAGGAGTGAGGGGGCCTCGCAGGAGGCTCAGAAACATCAAGAAGAGGTGGCAGGACATCCGGTGCTAGACCCGCCGCATCGCCAGAGTACAGCTGAAGCTGGAAGCTCCACGCCGGCATGGCGGCACCCGCCACCTCACCCCCCACATGCTCCGGGTCCTGGAAGTGGAGTTCCCAGACCTCCATAGGCAGTTGCAGGAGGGACAGCAGCAAGAACGGGGTAGGTACATGTCTGTTTGTTGTCATGTGTGTTACATTCTACCTGCAGTGCTCCAAGGCATGGTAACACTCCCATAGTTTGAGTGGTGTGGTCAGACATGCACTTAATGCATTGGCATTAGAATGTCCCAGTTTCAGCTGCTGATTCTTTACATGCCTTGCCCTACTCCACATTTGACCTGCGCTTTGGCTAATGATTGTTTTTCACATGTACTCCTATGGTGCAATGTCTCAGTATGCATCTTCCTTTGCATATCATCATGTTGGAGGGGGGTCTGTGACACCTGTTGGTACCTTACATGTAGCACCACATGTGCACTGTGTCTGCCCTTCTTCATATTTTGGCACCGATCTTGAGTCTCAACATGTGTTTTCTGCACGAGTCAGCCTCAGTGGCCTTTGTCCATGGTACACTTTTGTAATTGTCATGTGTTAGCTACAGGTGCACAATGTACATGTGCAATATTTTGGGCTTATGCATACTCACACTGGGCAGTGTGTGTGCGCATATTCTCAAAATATGTTGCATGTAGTTAGTAAATAATATTGATGGCCAGCCACACAATGTGGCTTTGGGTGTAGACAGCTGTGGTGCCAGTGTGAGGTGATGGGACACTTGGTTCAGGTCCCAGGATGGCATCACATGTCAGTTCAGGCAGGACTTTTCCCAAGTGGCACAAGCTCAAAGCTATTCAAACATGACCAGGTCTGGGATTGGGTGGCAGGGTGGGAAAATGAACTGTGATGCATCATCAGCTATCCTGTTGTCAGGCAGTGGATCATCATTGTGTCTCTCATACAAGTTTTTGTCTTGCCTGTTGCTTGTATCCTACTATACATTGAGCGTTGTGTCTCTCACAATTGCCCAAGACTAGACTTAGCATTGTGCAGAGTTCAGTGTCATGTGACTCATGATGCATGCCATGTTTAGAAATGTGCCCAAATGATTTGTAGCTGATATCTCTGATGTGTACAGGTGACGGATATGTTTTTCTTATTCTCCTTGCCAACAGCATCATCATCAGAATCTGTAGGAGACACAGGCGCGGACCAGGCAGAGGGACCCAGCAACAGTGCCACCTGCTTTGAGGAGTCAGAGGGAGGCAGTGGCACGGAGGGTGAGGAGAGCCTGCAACATGTGACTGACACATCCTACCATGCGGACGACTCCGAATCAGACTCTCAGGAGGAGGGGGAATATGCAGCAATGGTCACTTCTTCATCTTTGGCTGGCCTCCCCTCCTCCAGTACCATCTACACCCTCCCAGTTGTTAGTGTCCCTAGGGTCCGTGCTAGCCCCCATGTCTCCTTTGTTCCCGGCACCGCAGCCCCTGCCCCTGTGTCCCCTGCTGCCCTCAGTGCTGAGTCTGTGGACCTACTCTGGCAGATTGCAGTAGGTCAGACATCCATGTTGACTGTCCTCCATGGACATACACGACTCATTACACAGTTGGTGTCGTTCATGGAGGGCATGTCATCGGCCATGTCTGATCTACGTCGGAGTGTGGCTGCCATAGAGTCAACACTGACGGCAGCTCTGTACACCCAGCAGCATCTGTCCCCCCATCCTTCAGACCCATCCACCTCTGCCTCTCCCATACCTACACAACATACACGCAGACGCCACAGGTCAGACACACCCAGCACACCCACACGGCAGAAAAAGATCAAAGCTCCACGCACCCAATCTCAAGGGGATGTAGGCACACCCACAGGGAGAGGGGACACACCACACACACGCATCCCCACACCCAGGAGAACAGACTCACAGCCCTCTACCTCCAACCCCAATGTGTCCCCGGGTTTAGGTGGTAGTTTTAGCGCAGTGGCTGAGGTGTGCAGCCAGGTTTTTGAAGCTACTTTCTGCGATGCACCGACCAGTGTGGATGAATCCACTACACCTGCACCCACTCCACCTGTCATTCCCTCTCCTGTCCATGCGGTGCCGGAGGATTCCACAGATGGTGCCCCCGTAGTTCCCACTACGGATTAAACTCCATGTGCAGGCAAGTTTGGGTGTGAGCACATCCATGGAGGCACACACTGTTAATCTGACTTTTTTGGACTGGCCATTGGCCTTTTATGAGCAAGGACTCTTATTTGCGTTTTCAATTTTGAACCAGCTGAATAAAGCTATTTATTTCATTTTCTGAACTTTAGTTTGTCTGATAATGTCTGTGACTGCTGTGTGCCTGGGAGCTGGTGTGATGTTCAAATTTGGGTATGTTAACATGTGTCTATCTCCTGATGGTAATGAGGTTAACAATGGTATGTTTTTGATTTAACGGCTGGGCTCTGGTGTGCACTGGTGGGGGTCTTAGCCACACACACACTCTGATGTTGGGCACTGGTGGGCACTGGTGGGGGTCTTAGCCACACACACCCTCTGAGGCTGGGCACTGGTGGGCACTGGTGGGGGTCTTAGCCAGACACACTCTGATGCTGGGCACTGGTGGGCACTGGTGGGGGTCTTAGCCACACACACACTCTGATGCTGGGCACTGGTGGGCACTGGTGGGGGTCTTAGCCACACACACACTCTGATGGTGGGCACTGGTGGGGGTCTTAGCCACACACACACTCTGATGCTGGGCACTGGTGGGCACTGGTGGGGGTCTTAGCCACACACACACTCTGAGGCTGGGCACTGGTGGGGGTCTTAGCCACACACACACTCTGATGCTGGGCACTGGTGGGCACTGGTGGGGGTCTTAGCCACACACACACTCTGATGCTGGGCACTGGTGGGCACTGGTGGGGGTCTTAGCCACACACACACACAGTGATGCTGGGCACTGGTGGGCACTGGTGGGGGTCTTAGCCACACACACACTCTGATGCTGGGCACTGGTGGGCACTGATGGGGTTCTTTGCCACAGACACACTCTGATGCTGGGCACTGGTGGGCACTGGTGGGGGTCTTAGCCACACACACACTGTGATGCTGGGCACTGGTGGGGGTCTTAGCCACACACACACTCTGATGCTGGGCACTGGTGGGCACTGGTGGGGGTCTTAGCCACAGACACACTCTGATGCTGGGCACTGGTGGGGGTCTTAGCCACACACACACTCTGAGGCTGGGCACTCGTGGGCACTGGTGGGGGTCATAGCCACACACACACTCTGAGGCTGGGCACTGGTGGGCACTGGTGGGGGTCTTAGCCACACACACACTCTGAGGCTGGGCACTGGTGGGGGTCCTAGCCACACACACACTCTGAGGCTGGGCACTGGTGGGGTTCTTAGCCACAAACACACTCTGATGCTGGACACTCGTGGGCACTGGTGGGGGTCTTAGCCACACACACACTCTGATGCTGGGCACTGGTGGGCACTGGTGGGGGTCTTAGCCACACACACACGGTGATGCTGGGCACTGGTGGGCACTGGTGGGGGCTTAGCCACACACACACCCTGATGCTGGGCACTGGTGGGCACTGATGGGGTTCTTTGCCACAGACACACTCTGATGCTGGGCACTGGTGGGCCCTGGTGGGGGGGTCTTAGCCACACACACTGTGATGCTGGGCACTGGTGGGGGTCTTAGCCACACACACACTCTGATGCTGGGCACTGGTGGGCACTGGTGGGGGTCTTAGCCACAGACACACTCTGATGCTGGGCACTGGTGGGGGTCTTAGCCACACACACACACTCTCTGAGGCTGGGCACTGGTGGGCACTGGTGGGGGTCATAGCCACACACACACACTGAGGCTGGGCACTGGTGGGCACTGGTGGGGGTCTTAGCCACACACACACTCTGAGGCTGGGCACTGGTGGGCACTGGTGGGGGTCTTAGCCACACACACACTCTGAGGCTGGGCACTGGTGGGCACTGGTGGGGTTCCTAGCCACACACACACTCTGATGCTGGGCACTGGTGGGCACTGGTGGGGGTCTTAGCCACACACACACTCTGATGCTGGGCACTGGTGGGCACTGGTGTGGGTCTTAGCCACACACACACTCTGATGCTGGGCACTGGTGGGCACTGGTGGGGGTCTTAGCCACACACACACTCTGATGCTGGGCACTGGTAGGCACTGGTGGGGGTCTTAGCCACACAAACACTCTGAGGCTGGGCACTGGTGGGGGTCTTAGTCACACACACACTCGGATGCTGGGCACTGGTGGGCACTGGTGGGGGTCTTAGCCACACATACACTCTGATGCTGGGCACTGGTGGGCACTGGTGGGGGTCTTAGCCACACCCACACTCTGTTGCTGGGCACTGGTGGGCACTGGTGGGGGTCTTAGCCACACACACACTGTGATGCTGGGCACTGGTGGGGGTCTTATCGACACACACACACTCTGATGCTGGGCACTGGTGGGCACTGGTGGGGGTCTTAGCCACACACACACTCTGAGGCTGGGCACTGGTGGGCACTGGTGGGGGTCTTAGCCACACACACACTCCACTCTGATGCTGGGCACTGGTGGGCACTGGTGGGGGTCTTAGCCAAACACACACTCTGATGCTGAGCACTGGTGGGGGTCTTAGCCACACACACACTCTGATGCTGGGCACTGGTGGGCACTGGTGGGGGTCTTAGCCACACATACACTCTGATGCTGGGCACTGGTGGGGGTCTTGGCCACACACACACTCTGATGCTGGGCACTGGTGGGCACTGGTGGGGGTCTTAGCCACACACACACTCTGAGGCTGGGCACTGGTGGGGGTCTTAGCCACACGCACACTCTGATGCTGGGCACTGGTGGGCACTGGTGGGGGTCTTAGCCACACACACACTCTGATGCTGGGCACTGGTGGGGGTTTTAGCCACACACACACACTGTGATGCTGGGCACTGGTGGGCACTGGTGGGAGTCTTAGCCACAGACACACTCTGATGCTGGGCACTGGTGGGCACTGGTGGGGGTCTTAGCCACAGACACACTCTGATGCTGGGCACTGGTTGGCACTGGTGGGGGTCTTAGCCACACACACACTCTGAGGCTGGGCACTGGTGGGCACTGGTGGGGGTCTTAGCCACACACACACTCTGATGCTGGGCACTGGTGGGCACTGGTGGGGGTCTTAGCCACACACACACTCTGAGGCTGGGCACTGGTGGGCACTGGTGGGGGTCTTAGCCACACACACACTCTGATGCTGGGCACTGCTGGGCACTGGTGGGGGTCTTAGCCACACACACACTCTGATGCTGGGCACTGGTGGGCACTGGTGGGGGTCTTAGCACACAAACACTCTGATGCTGGGCACTGGTGGGCACTGGTGGGGGTCTTAGCCACACACACACTCTGATGCTGGGCACTGGTGAGCACTGGTGGGGGTCTTAGCCACACACACACTTTGATGCTGGGCACTGGTGGGCACTGGTGGGGGTCTTAGCCACACACACACTCTGATGCTGGGCACTGGTGGGCACTGGTGGGGGTCTTAGCCACACACACACTCTGAGGCTGGGCACTGGTGGGGGTCTTAGCCACACACACACTCTGATGCTGGGCACTGGTGGGGGTCTTAGCCACACACACACTCTGATGCTGGGCACTGGTGGGCACTGGTGGGGGTCTTAGCCACACACACACTGTGATGCTGGGCACTGGTGGGGGTCTTAGCCACACACACATTCTAATGCTGGGACTGCTGGGTGTGTTTTCTACACACCTCTTACACTTACACTGACATGGCAGACGTATGTCCCACACGTCTCCGTATTACACTGGTGATGTGCGGTGACGTACCGTACCCCGCGGTCGATGAGGTAGGTGCGGCACGGCTTCGTATTACACTGGTGATGTGTGGTGATGTACCGTACCCCGCGGTCGATGACGTAGGTGTGGCACGTCTCCGCATTACACTGGTGATGTGCGGTGGTGTACCGTACCCCGCGGTCGATGACGTAGGTGCAGCACGTCTCCGTATTACACTGGTGATGTGCGGTGACGTACCGTACCCCGCGGTCAATGAGGTAGGTGCGGCACGTCTCAGTATTACACTGTTGATGTGCGGTGACGTACCGTACACCGAGGTCGATGATGTAGGTGCGGCACATCTCCGTATTACACTGGTGATGTGCGGTGGCGTACCGTACCCCGAGGTCGATGACGTAGGTGCGGCACATCTCCGTATTACACTGGTGATGTGCGGGAGTGTGTGGCGCAATGTACCCAGACATTACAGTCGTGCAAAGGAGATGTGCGCATGTGGCACCACGTACAGGTATGTTGGACTTCGTTGTACTCACCGTCTGCACCGTCGTCGGTTACTATGTCTGAGGTGGTGGCCGTACAGGATTGGGATGAGACGGACGATGGCGTTCATGTCTTGTTTGTCGCGTACCGTGGTGCGATTGTGCCGGAGTCTGGTTTCATGGTAGTTTTCAGCTCTCGTAGAAAAAGAGCCGGGCGGAGTGTGTTCTACACGGATCGTACTTCCTGGTTCGGGAGACGCGGTCTATTTACGTTCGGACGTAGCGTGGAGCGTCATCCGACTTCAATTCGTATGGACTTTTGATTTGTATGGAGTTTTTTACGAGGCGTACGGAGTGACGCTTTTGGTTGGGATCGTACTTGCTGGTTCGTACGGGGACGCATACGGGTACGATTCGAATGGGGACAAACGCTCCGAACGGCAATTCGGAGCGCTTTTTACCGGATCGGAATCGATGCCTCAGTGTGATCCTTGACCAAAATTTAAAAGCCAGACTTTTTACCAGAAAACATTTTCCATAGTAAATCGTTTTTGACACAAAGCGCAGCTCATTTAAATAACCACTACAAAAACAAAGCAGAAACCTAACTCATTTTCAAAATACATTTCCAATATGCACCATTCTGATTTTAAACAGCATTACAAAAACACATGACACAAAATGCAAGAATAAAGAAGCACTTTATGCGTCTTAATCTTCCCCGTAGTGCAACAGCAGTCTATCTTTAAGAATAGAATCATTACTCACCTTTAAAAATGCTTTGAAAGATGTAGAACAGTGTCAGTCACACAAAACAGATTTTCTTAAGCAGAATCTCTGAATAATGCTTCAGGTCACTGGAGCCTCGGAATAATGGCACAGATTCCTTCTCATTTCAGACCCATATTCTTGTACATAACCAATCAAAATTCTTCCCACACAAATTCAAAACCAAACTGCACATTTTAATTGGTTGTACATTTAAACACTTTGAAACTCACATAATATTCACCCATCCCCCAGTGCTCATTCACCCTGTTACCATGGTAACTCCCTCCTAACCCAACACACAGTTGAAAAGTTCATCATACTATGTTGCAAAAGAATCCAGCAAGGGTGTTTGACCTCTCAATGTACTAGCTAATCATGTGCAATGTTTTTTTAAATGACTTTTTCTCAACCATTAAAATGACTTCTTTAAAAAAAAAAAGCATGCACCCTAATTTTCAGTGGTGAATTTTAAGAAAGCACCAATCATTTCTTGTTTTTCAAGTGCACTGAATCTCAACCACTTTTTTTCATAACTCCTACTTTCAAACTGCCATTTCATTTCCACAACTCATCTGAATATAAGCACATCTACCTTCAAGATGCCAAAAGTCTGGTTTGTCGGTCATAACTATGTCTTCTGGAGTGAAAAATTTGCAAGTAACAGAGGTATTTACAACCTTGATTTACCAAATGTGGACATTGTGTTGATTGGACAGAGAGGATTAAGAAGTCACCAATTGATACCATTGATAAAATCCTTTATGCATCTACCACACCCTGACCTCATAATTGTGCACTGTTGTGGAAATGACCTGGACACTTTGACTGGGGTAGGTCTGGAAATGCTTTCAAAGGACATCTTTGGGCAATTGATGTCACTATTTCCAAAAACTGCCTTGGTATTTTCCAATATATGCCAAAGGCAAAAATGGAACTACTGGTCCAACCAATTTTGTCCACAGATTGAGAAAGCAAGGAAACATGTGAATAAATCTGTTTCTGCTTTCCTCAGAGACTATGATATGGGTTCCATTTACCACAACAACTTGCGTTACAACATGCAAGGCATCTATAGGAGAGATGGTGTACATTTTACAGATGAGGGGAATAGAGTCTTCCTCTTGAATTTGAGATTCTGCATTGGTACCTACTTGTAGGTACAAAAAACACCCACATAACACAACAGCTCTTTTCAGAGCTAACTTACCTCTCAACACTCTAAATTATTTTTTTACTCTATTTTTTTACACTGTTTTCCCTGTGGTGCGCTCAGGGTGCGCGTACCGGTGAGCGTACATGGGAAAGCACCCAGCGCTTACCCCGAGAAAATAAAAAAATTAAAAAAATGTTTTTTTGCCCTTCAGGGTCCTTCTAGGCCCCCCTCAAAAAACCTCGGGGGTAAGGAGGTGTCTTCCCTGCCCTCTTTTAATCATTTCCCCTTTTTTTTTCACCTCAGGTGTCTCGATTTTACCGAGACACAAGATGGCGGACTCTCCGGACTATTTATAATGTTGTCAGGCACACGAGAGCCAATCAGCTTTCCGCTCGCGCACTTCCGTGGTGCGCCGGGTGCGCTCCCCGGTACGCGTACCGGTGAGCGCTCGGAGCGCGCCTATAGATATATATGTGTTTTTTAAGTTGCTTTTCATAAAAACCACTGGAGCAATTTTAAACAAATATGAAAAAGGCCCTACTGCGTACCAGTGCCTATCATTTTGCAAAGTTTGGTGTAATTCCATTCAGCCGTTCGGGCTGTAGCCGTGTCTAAATGTCCTATGGAAAATTGCATGGAGAAAACACATTTGAAAGTATTGAAATTTACAACCAATCAAAATGTTACTTTCGCTTTAAATTTGTGTGTGATGAAGTATGATTGGTTATGTATATATCTTAAATGAGAGGAAAAAACAGCCATTTTGTGATACTCCTGTCTGAGGTACTTTTGAGAGGAATTTTGGGTGCTCAATTTCTGGAGTTTGAATTACACAGTACTAACTCTTCTCCTACTTTCAAAAAGGTGAGTTGTTAATTTGTAAGGGGAATTATGTTGTACACTTTAAGATAATATGGAAAATGTTTTCTGTTAGCTATTTACAGTCATTCTGTTAGAATTATGGATTAAGATAGGCTTCATCACATGCAGTGCTTTATATTTGTAGTTCCTGCCTGATACTATACACTACCAATTAATTTTAAAGAACTAAATACTTCATTAAGCTACTTTTATATTATGTATTACTAAAAATGATAAATGAAAGTGATTACTTTTTTCTGCAATTTACAGCAAGAAATTTGAAATTAAAATGGATCAGAATGAGGAGACCAAGGAAATTTCTTTTGAAATTTCAACTACATATCTTGAAATTCAAAATGTCACGGATATCGACAGCACCATTTTATCACAAGGAGGAGATGAAATAAATAATTTTTTGGATGAATCTCTTGACAAAGAATTTATCGAATGTTTGGATACAATAGAATTCCAACAATCATCATGGCACACTTATAATGAGGAGATTCCTGATCATATGACTGAAGAGGAAATTCCAGATGAGGACATGCTACAAGTTCTATTAAATTATGAAAATTCTGAACAATAAATTAATATTTACAAATTAAAAATTAGTTGACATATTATTCATTTTTATTTCTAATTTATGAGGTAGTAGCGAAGTGATTGTATTAAAGTGAATTTTAGACTCTGCATCGGTACCTACTTGTAGGTACTTAAATCACCCACATAACACAACAGCTCTTTTTAGAGCTACCCTACCTCTAAGCAATCCAAATTCTTATTTTACACTATTTTCCTTCAATATTTTCCCTGTGGTACGCTCTCGGTGCGCGTACCGGTGAGCGTACCTGGGAACGCACACAGCGCTTACCCCGCGAAAATTGCAAAAAAAAAAAAGTTTTTTTGCCCTTCAGGATCCTTCTAGGCCCCCCTCAGAAAACCTAGGGGAGCAGGGGGTGTCTACCCTGCCCCCTTTTAATAATTTCCCCCTTTTTATTTTCACCTCTTGTGTCTCGATTCTACCAAGACACAAGATGGTGGACTCTCCGGACTGTTTAGAATGTTGACAGACATCCGACAGCCAATCAGCTTTCCGCTTGCGCACTCCCGTAGCGCGCCGGGTGCGCTCCCCAGTACGGGTAGCGCGCCTATAGGTATATATGTGTTTTTGAAGTTAATTTTAGAAAAAACCACAGGAGCAATTTTCACCAAATATAGCAAAGGCACATTTACGTACCAGTCCCTACAATTTTGCAAAGTTTGGCGTAATTCCGTTCAGCGGTTCGGGCTGTAGCCGTTTCAGAACGTCCTATGGAAATTAACATGGGGAACACGTTTTGGGACCCCCCTTCTTTCTCAGCCCCCACTTCACGGATCCCTCCGAAACTTTCAGGGAAGGAGCGGAGCAGAGCTGGACAACATTTTGGAAAATTACACGCAAATTCCTCAACCAGCACCAGAGTTATTCCCAATAGAATGTTGCGGATTTCCTATGGTAGCTAGGTCCTAACTATAACTACCTACTGGCGACCGCCAGTAGGTAATATATACAGATATATATACACACACATACACATTTAGTCCAAAGTGTAGGAGTGAATTTCCACGTATAGATTTATCTCCCATGAACATTTGCGTAATGAATGCCCCCTTCTTCCTACTTAGTCACCTTCTGGTGTTTGTAGATTATACCTGCTTTTAGGAAGCCTCCGATACTTGCACAACAGTTGCTCATGTTTTGGTACCCTTAGATATTCTATGTTACTCACCTCTTTGTGGCTGTCTGTGATGCTTTTAGCGGACACTTGCATTTTGGTAGCACCTATTGTATTGTATTGTATTGTAATTGCATTTATATAGCGCTTACTACCCCTGACGAGGTGTTGAAGCGCTTTTTCGGCGAGTAGCACGCTACTCCAGGACCCAAAGAGGATTAGTGTTGAATTAGTATAGTGAAATATGCAAGTACATTTTAAGTGGTGGATAGGTTAGTCTGATATTTTTATTTGGAATGATAGCAGAAGGATAGAGGAAGATAAAGGTTTGTATTTACATAGCGCTTGTTGACGCACGCTATTCAGGAAGCCTACAAAGGATTAGTGGTGAATTAATATGGTGAAATATGAATTAATTTCAGTGGTGGTTATTAGTCAGTTCCTTGGAGTGAGAAGGATAGCGGAGGGATAAAAGGGGAAGAAAGATTTGCATTCATATAGCACTTTTTACCCCTGATGGGTGTTGAATCGCTTTTCTGGCGAGTAGCACGCCACTCCGGAACCCATATGCTTGTAAGTCACTCGCTGTTTGTTTGCACGCTCCGAAGCTTGCATGTACATCTCTGCATTCTGCTACCCTCTTCTACTTGACTTCAAGTTACTTGTATTTTTTTGTGGTCTGTGATGGTTGTAAGTCACTCCATTGCTGGTGGCCGCAGGTCCTTGTTCGTAAGCCACTCATGATCTGAGAGCCTTTTATATTTGTCTGTCACTGGTAGTCACTGATGCTTGTGTGTTACTCGCTGCATTTCGGTGTCACCGATTTTGGTTGCCTCTAATGTCCTGTTGCTGTGTATTTCAGATCTACGCCCCATAAATTTCTTGAGTACAATTAATGCGCAGATAACATTGAGACCACTGGGCTCCGAGAACAGCTGAGCAGGAAGGTTCTAACACACTGCAGGCCATCAGTCATCTTGCCATGCCCTGCTGCAGCCCTACCTAGTTTTCTAGCTTGGCTGTGTGATTTGTAGCCCCTGTCACCTCAGTCACAGAGGGGTGGATGTTTGCTGTAATTACAAATGTTGCCAGTCTTCCAGCACCTCAGTACTAGGGAGGAGGTGGAGTAAGGGTACTCCCCCCCACACCAAACACAACATGTTGATATTTTGCAGTCCTGTTTCTTTAGGGGTAATTTCATTGTAAGGAAGAAATGTATCGAGATGTTTACAGAAATTAATGTCACGGATAGCTGTATCTTTTATTTGAATATATTTTAAAAGAAGATAGTTTGTAGGTGGTGGTAAATTGACTGTACAAGTCCGGCGGCGCTGTCTTTTGTTTGTGAGCGATAATTTTCGATTTCTGATTTTTTTTTATCATTGGAAATATCGCAAAGGTTCCTTTGCCTTTGCCATCATTGATTTCTTGGCGCAAATATTGAAGTGCATTGCGCGATAATTTTACCGTTAGTGAAATACAGCTCACCTAGAAATTGTATGCAGTTTGGGAAGTTTTTCAAAGCACAATACTATTGCACAGAAAAAGAACGTTGTTTTGTACATCTAAATCAGAAATATTTTGTTCTGTTAAAAAATGATATCTGCGTTAGTAAATTATCTCACATGTCACGATTTTCGTACAAATGTGGCAAAAGGAAAAACTCTGTAGCTAGCCTTCACAGATTTGCAACGCTTTCCATACAATTCTGTGACTCCTTGAAGAAGTGCCTTCTCGTTTTGCACACACTTAACTACAAGTCGAAGCCGTCCATGTTTTTAAGTACTGTGGCTAGCATGCCAGTCTGTATTAAAGGTGCATCTCAAGTTTATGAGAGGGTATTTTTCCTTCTAGGCTGAGGATGTGAAAAGTTAGCTTTCGCGCTGGTATGTAAAATTTGGGGAAAATCATGCAAAATGATGCACAAATACGCAAAATGCTAATTCGGCATTTGACGCTATATTTTAGCATGACATGCGACTCATCTCCATTGTGGATATTAGGACATATTTTGTGCTAAAAAATAGCACACATTGGGGGGCGTGGCATGCGATCAAGCATGATGGCCACCTAGTTCACGAGCTCTGTCCCAGCAAATTGGGCACCCAATATGAGCTAAAGAGTGCACAAGGAGCCTTGGCGAGAGGGGAACACCGAGTCTATTCTCCAACACTCCCTCAGCACACCGAACCCAGTGTTTATGGGCATTCTGCTGTTTATATCCACCCTGCCTCGGCTGCCTGGTGAATCCAAGATGGTGGCCACCATCGACGTCGGAGTGGCCTGATAGGAGCATAGCAGGTATGTAAACATTACGATGGACATCACAGAGACATGGGTGGCTGCAGTGCAATAAACAGACCCATTCAGACCACCATCTCACCAGGTGGAATGCTAAAAACATAGCACCAGCCTACCAGTGGATCACGAGGCTCCGATAACTGAGTCAGCTTCTTCAAGTTAGTACATGCATGCCTACCTCATGTCACTTCCCCCGACCCTTGAGTTGGTGAGGTTTTTCTCTATCCACTCCCACATAAGATCTCCAAATGGTGTCATTGTGGCAACGACCCAGCTTTTCTTACCGCATTGCTGATGTATGGTGACCACAACCGCCTCACATAATAATCAAAAGGTTGTTTGGACTGATGCAGTCAATTACGAGTCCACAGTAGCTCTGAGGCCCAGATTTGAGACAAGAGCAGACAGAATCAAGGTGGGGGCAAACTACAACCTGGGACGCTGTCATGTTACTAACTCACAGTGCCATCACAGCGCATTCACACAATGTCAGCAGTCAGTGGCAACAACATGCTTGACCTGACTACTCACCTACTTCCTGATTCACGGTGTACAGAATATCCTGCCAACCCTGATGCTTTCAGTCCATATCCTAATCAACAGCGCCCTGTGCGGGGTCAGACCCGCAACGTCCTTGGCAGGACATATTGAGCACTGTGATTTCATTGAGATTAATATCCACCAGTATCTGTAGACTTACTGGTAGTTACCACATTTTATATTGTCTCTGACATTGAAACACCCTAAACGGATTCCCCACGAAAATAATTAATGATCATGCTAACGCTCAGTGGTTCTCAGATGGTGGAACATAGAAACGGAGAATCTAAGGAGCTCAAGGAGGCCAAAGATGGTAAAGCAACCCCAAAGTGCGCCAAAGCAGAACTTCCTCTACCAGATTTGCTAATCAAACCCAAAGTGGATATGTCATCGAGCATCGATGACATCTTACAATGTCGGGGTGTGCTACATAATCTTGCACAGGAAACCAGAACCAATACTGATGCTATGGACCATGACCTACAGCCCTGCGCAACAACTTCAAGGGCCTTACCAATAGAACTATGTAAGCTGATTCCAGATTCTGTGCTTTGGAAGACTCCAATAGGTCAGGGCAGGAATGGTCAGACATGACAACCCAGATGATGAGAACAATGGCGATGGACTATCGGATTTTGAGGATCACAACCATAGGGGCAACTTACGCATCTTCGGTCTACCAAAACATGTGGAGAGTGACACAAACTTCTGTGCTGAATGTCTGGAATTATGGATTCCATGCTCTCTTAGACTCACCTTTGAGAAAGACTGTGAAATAGAGAGGGCACACAGGATTTCTCCAGGTAAACCTCCCAACACCTCTTCTGTCTAATCGATATGACCAAGAAAATGATTATCCGCCCACTGCTGCACTATTACTATACAGAATCGATTCTAGCTCATGTGAGGAAAATCGAGTACATTCAAATGTATAAAGCCAAAATATCTATAGCGCAGGACTACTCCAAAGAAACTGTTTGGTATCAGGAAAGGATTTCTGGCCCTCTGCCAACCACTGCAAGATTTCTCCATACATCTCACCTTTGTTGGGGCGAACGGACTCCATATCCTTTTCATTGGCAAACCAGTGTTTATCACATCAGTGGATCTACAAACCTTCATATAAACTGCGACTCTAACAGACATGGTTACTTGAGGTTGTGACAAATGGAGCCCGTTGACTGCCTCTAGTTACTTCACATCCTATTTACTCTAAACCCATCTCGAATTTCGATGTTCATCTTGATTCTTTCCCTTAGGTTCATCCATGGTGGAATCCTAAATGCACACAGTATGCATTCTGTACCCTGTTGTTGCGTGCTTTTGCCTGCTTGGTATGGTTTTCATTATATTTATGTGGAGGTGGTTGGAGTGTTCCCTTTAATGATGTTATAGCAGATGGTTTAAGTATTTTGCACCCCCTTTGTATGTCCTTTACTTTAGTAACACTAATATGGTTGGGTGGATTACCCTACCTGGGTAGCGACCAATGATACTTTTGCATGCATGTGCTTATGTTATTATCATTCAGAGTTGGGCTGCGTCAATCTATACAGTCATGGCCTGGAGCTGAGACGTGTGGTACTTAAGCTTGGCCTGCTTGTGGCCCACCTCTCTCCCAATTGAAGATGAGTGGTGAAATGTGGCTCCTCCACATTTCTGGGATGGGGTGGTGGGAAGCTGGGGTTCTGGGTGTGTTTTTTTTCCCCTCTTTTTTTCTTGTGCTCTTTTCTCCTCCTGCTCTCCTCTTTTATGCTTCCTCGCTCACTTCCTGCCCGTATACAGATCTTTTTGGCAGGATGGTCCTGCGATTCCCCACACTAAAATCCCCTACCACAAGATACTTGGAAGCTATCCTATACTCCCCGGGAAGACCAAATTGTCACAGGTGCACTCGCTCATCCTACACCCCGTCATCCTCAGCCATATTCAGGCAGATATAAGTGTCACACATACACACTCATGTACAGTTGCCTTCTTCTCTTTCTACTAAACACACCTACTCAAGTCTTTGCCCATCATATTGAGTTCCAGCCATCACGCTACAAGGAACGGAATACCCTACTTCGCCCTCACAAGACTCTTTTGAGCTCTTCAGAAATTAGCAGCCATTGTTTGCTGTTCTCATCCACCTTGATCCTATGGATACCGTGCCCGGCTGGGCACACGAACCGTTAATTGGTCACTTAAGACCACGATCCACTTCGCTATTCTAAAGGTCAATCTACAATTAGAAAATTGACTACAATCCACACAACCCGGGCTTTCACCACAACGAGCCCCCCTAAAGGCTATAAAATCAAATCAGGCAATTGTATTTTTTAGTCCTGAAGATGATCCCATTGTACTAGGAGCTAGGGATCGAAACGTCGACTTTTCAAACAGTACCGCAATTTATCCATTGTGTACATTGTTTTGTGGTAACTGCTGGGTAGAGCTTACTGAAGCTTGCATTGTATTGTAAGCCACCGCTTGCTCCAACGTTTTTGCCTGATACTTCTTTCACGCTTGGTACAGGATTGTGCCCTTGCTTCATCTCTTTGGTGCTCTTACTCTTGTTTATTCTTTTTTCATTTGTCTTAATAAACATTCCTTTGTCCGGCTGGGCATTGGAAGACTATCCATAGTTCGCATTGAAGTCTATGCGAAAATGTTTTCATTATCAATTGTTAGGCTAAGGACCTATGTTCTTTAAAATATATCATATAGATGGCATCACTCAAAATTCTCTTGCTAAATACTTAGGACCTGAACTATTGTAGAAACTTAAAGGAGGGCATAATATTATTAGAGGAGATACATATTGAGTCTAACAGAAATGCCAGTTTCTACTGTGCCTGGGTTGCTGAATCATTAGTTATAGTAGTAAACAAAAAGAATGGAGTTATAGCACTAATTTCTAGGAAATCTGAAGTCAATGTTTTATCTCATAGCCGTTGGCTTATCACTAGGGTTAAAAACAAGAACAAGAAATTTGCTATTTTTAATATATAGACCCTGATTGATAATTCGGGAACAACCTAGATAAACGACTTTTAGAGCTCCCATATAAACTGGTAATCCTCCTGGGGGGGGGGGGGCATTTCCATCTACCGATGGACGGGACCATAGATAGACTGTCGCACACAAATTCCTGGGTAGCAGATCCCATAACCAAATGAAACTTTACTGTAAAAATAACAACCTTATCAATGTTTGGATGCTTTTTAACCCATCAGGCAGTGATTACACATTTTACTCCTCTCCACACCACTCTCCATCAAGGATTGACAATACCCTGGCCAACAAATCACTTAAACCAATGACCCAAAAATCCCAAAATTGAGCCTATAATATTCTTGACCAAGCTTGCATATTGGTTGACCTTGAATTTGCCACCCCCACCAAACATGAGGATGACGTTACTAGGGACAGAATTGCTACTGTGATTACTCAGTTCTTAAGTGAAAATGCTCTGAAGGACACCTTTGCCAGTATCAGATTGGAGACCCCAAGGGCCTCCCTTCGAGGGACTCTAATAAAACTGGGTTTCAACCAAAAATAAGCCCCTGAACAAACATCTGACAAACATAGAATTTGAAATAAGAAAATAAAATGAGTCTATGAGCCAGAATGTTGGTTTGGATCGTGTACCGACATTCTGCAATTTACAATATAAATACAACAAAATACTGAGCAAGGGGGCTCAGAAGTGGATAGAAATTGCTAATGCAGAGAAAACAATATCTAGAACTAAAACCAGGAACGTTGTGGTGAATTACTTGAAATATACTAAGAATAGGCCCATCGTTTCTGCTATTAAGAACAGCACCAGGAAAATTCCTACTTCCCCCAAGGCATTCTAGAGGTATTTCACACTTTTTATGCTAACCTATATACGCCCAGCAGAGTCGTGTGTCCTGATGCCTGCAGCTCCTATTTGGGCTCATACTCCCTCCGTCAGGTCTCCCGAGAGGAGGGAACATCAGTTAGCGACAGCTTTTAGGTGATAGTGAGCGGTTTGGGGCCTGCTTTGCATGTCAGCGATATTTATCGCTAATGACATGCAAAGTGGGCGTACCCAACGTTGCTATCGCCTATTAGCAAGGCAGGCGTAGCGATAAAAAAGTTTGTTCTAAGCGCGAATATTGCTGAAAACTAACGCCTGCTCAGACCAGTTCTTAACCTGTATATCCAATGGGAGGTGGATATTCAGGTTAAGACCCTATTCGTGATGATGCATGAATATCACTGGTTTTCCAGCGATATTCACGCATTTCGCCGCTATCGCTGGATATTTTATCACATTGGAGATAAACGTTGCTAATAGTACGTTGTCTCTGCGATAAAATCTGGCGATGCTTGGCGATAAAACATTTTTTGCTAAGCTTCTTTAGCGATAAATATCGCTAGTTGTTGATAATATGCCCCTTGGTTAGTTCACCCCCTGCTTCTTAGCTCTACCCTCTCTATTTCGGAACTTGCAAAGCTACCCTTGGCCTTTTCTAAACCCAAGCCATTAGACATGATTTCCGCACAACAATGAATAAACAAACTAGTAAGCAAACACCTGTCTGACTTAACTCTGGCCTTCTGGCACAATCATGAGATTGAATTAGAAAGGATGACATTGTTCTGGGAGTTGAGGGCAAACAAGGCAATAAATACCATAGGGGATTGAGGTACGCCCCTCAATCTTACCCCATTTGCTGCCCTAAGTTTACAATACAATTTACCCATCATAGACTTCGCCGGACCTCCAAGGGCTACTGGGTAACTTTAGGAAGCTAGGTCATTCGGCTTCCTGCCTCTACAAATTGCTCGTACCTTCTAGAAAGCACTTATTTAAGGCTCTAAATAGGAAATGGCTACCATTTATTTTAACAGCAAATTCATTTCACTACCCGGAGTCGAATTGGGCACTCCCTTTTTATGGCAAAAATTACCCCGGCACTAGCCCAATCTAAATATTAGAAGCAACATAAGACTTACTGGACACCGTCCAAATTACACAAATTGTGTCTCAGTAGAACGGACAGCTGTTGGCGATGTGGGGAGAATGTAGGTTCCCTTGATCACATATTCCTCTCTTGTAAAATAAGTCAGACTCTCTGATCCTGAATACATCATACGATTGAAGATATTTTTAATATACCATTTACGATCAACTTTTTGATGATGACATTGGGAATTGCAGCCCAATCCACACCCCACTGATCTTCCTGAACATGACCTATTATTAGTAGATCTGATGTTGGCGGTGGGGGCCAACACTATACTGTTAGAATGGAAGGTATTTTCTGAAGTCCCCTTCAGTAAATGGTGGAATACGCTATGCTCCACTAGAGGCGCAGATAATATAATGTGCACTACACAATATGTTCAGTGCAAGACGACTTTGGGATTCTTTTGACAAGTGCCTACAAAAGCCAAACCTCCATGAACAGCGTGCACCCACACAGAACTTTTACTTAATTTGAGTTCTCTCACTATGACAGTGATTATTTCAGATCTGGCACTACTGGTCTTGCCAGGTCATTACCGGTTGTCCCTTATTATTATTATTATTAAAGGGGTTTGTAAAGCGCCTGGTGACACCTCACGGCGTGTCCCCGCGCTGTGTAGAGAGAGTCTTAGGAGGATGGAGACATATAACAGGCAGCTAGAGAGTGAAAAGATAAGTTTTCACCAGTTTTCTAAAGGAGACCTCATTTTTATCTAGTCTGATATTCATGGGGAAGGAATTCCATTTCTTAGCTGCAAGGGTGCGGAAGGACCTGCCTCCCATTCTGGCTTTTTTAGGAAGCGATGTTTTGAGCATACCCATTCCCTTGGAGCGAAGGGATCTGTTGGGCTCATACAGTAAGGCTAAATCAGACATGTAGGATGGAGCTTTTTGATAGATAATCCTGTGGCACCAGAGGAGTGCTTTAAATAGTATCCTCTTGCCGATAGGTAACCAGTGGAGGGTAGCTAGGGAAGGTTTGGAAGGAGCTCTGCGGGGGAGTCTCAGCACTAGACGTGCGGCTGAGTTTTGTATGACTTGTAATTTTCTGATGTTTTTTTCAGAAGTGCCCAGCAGCAGCACGTTGCCATAGTATATTCGGGAGGTAATGAGTGCCTGAGTCATGGTGCGCCTGGAGTTCACAGGGAGCAAGTCCAGGGTGCGATTAAGAGTTTTCATGACTCCAAAGCACTTCCCTACTGTTTTATTGACATGGCTATCATAGGAGAGCTTGTTGGCTATCCAGACACCCAAGTTCTTAGCTTCCTGACTGGGAGTTGGTAGGGGTCCCAGGCAGGTAGGCCACCAATCTTTAGTCCATGTTGTGTCTTTTCCTCCTATTATGAGTACCTCAGTTTTTGTGCCATTTAATTTGAGGCAATGTTCGGTCATCCAAGCTGCAAGCTTGCTCATACAGGATTTAAAGATGTCGGCCTCAGAGGAGGGAGCTTGAGACAGGGAGATCAGAAGTTGAGTATCGTCGGCGTAAGAGACAATCTCTACGCCGAACGATTGGACCACCTCTGCCAACGGTGCCATGTATAGGTTAAACAGGGTGGGACTCAGGGCTGAGCCCTGAGGTACCCCCTGTTCTAATGTCATGCTGTCCGAAAGGAAGCTCCCTCTCTGGACCTGAAAACTCCTGTTGGTAAGGAAAGCCTTCAGCCATCCCAGCGCCTCTTTGATGACCCCCGCTCTGTTTAGACACTGTAGCAAGATGGAATGTGCTACAGTGTCAAACGCGGCGCTGAGGTCCAGCATGATAAGAGCCATGGTCTTGCCTTCGTCAGCTCCTTCCCGCAGAGTTTCAGTAGCTCTCAGGAGTGCTGTCTCTGTGGAGAAGCTCGATCTGAAGCCCGACTGTGATGAATGATAAGCATTATGGGCTTCAAGATGGGCCATAAGTTGGACATTGGCTACTTTCTCTGCTAATTTTGCCAGATAGGGTAGCAGGGAGATAGGGCGTAGGTTCTCCAATATGTCTTGACTTATGTTAGTTTTTTTTTTTATTGGAAGCACTATAGCTTTCTTCCATTCTGCAGGTAAACAAGCAGTGGAGAAAGATATTTGGAGCAGATGTCTGAAGTGGGGCTCTAAAACAGCAAGACTGGCTGCTAAAATTTTGGGTGAAGCGGGATCTCGTGGAGAGCCGGATTTGATACTTTTACAGGTTTTCACTAGAATTTCAACAGGGGGAACGTAGAAAACACATAGACAGGATTGTGTACGGATAAGGTCTTCGCTCTCTGCAAAAGCAATGCCAGATTTTATGTTGCTAGAGAAATTAGCATATATGTTCGTGATTTTGCCAGAGAAAAACTTAGCAATTTTATTACAGGTTTCTACTGAGTCATTATGTGAAGTGGAATTAGAATCAATTATTGAGATTTCCTTGTAAATTTGGAAGAGCTCCTTCGAGGAGTTTTCAGCTTCCAAGATCCGATTATTATAGTGAGATGCCTTGGACAAGCGTATCTTTTTATTATATTCTTTTTGTGCTACTTTATATCGGGCTTTGATTTCAGGGCAGAAGTTGAGGCGCCATTCTCTTTCGAGCTTTTTACAAGCGGTTTTGGCAAATTGGAGCTTCTGACTAAACCACGGGGCAGTTTTTTTAGTCCTCGTGGCGTTAGTTACCGTACGATTAGGGGCAGTAATGTCCAAAGCTTTCGTAATGCATTCTTGTAGATGCTCATATGCTGTCTCACAGTCGGATCCTCTAGGAGATCCTGCATCTTGGATGATTTTTGTGAAGGAGTCTATAGAGAAGTTTTTCCATTTCCTGCGTTTATAACGCTGTGAGCTTTGTTTGTACTGCTCCGTACCATCTAGTTGGAGTTGTATAGGGATAATAAAATGATCAGACCAGGGTACTGGCTGGGGAGATAGGGTCTGAACTCCCTTCCAGTTCCCAAAGACAGGGTCCAATAAGTGTCCATGTTGGTGTGAAGGATCATTATTTTTTAACTCTAGTTGTAAGGAGAGTAGTTCGGCTTTGATGTCTACCGCCTCCTTATCGATGGGGTCATCAAAGTGGACATTTAAATCACCTAGTACTAGTAATCGTGTTTTTCTAAGTGCTAGATGGGTTAAGGCTTCCATAAGAGTGAAAGTGAAGTCATAGAGCCCTCCAGGGGGAAGGTACATGAGGATACCTGAGAAAGAGTCGTTGGGTCCAGTAGTGATGGTAAATGAACCACCTTCACTATGGTCAACAAAAATAGGAGAGAGGGTGCATTCTAGAGGAGCTTTAGTGGCAATGGCAATACCCCCACCTCTACCATCCTTCCTATCCAATCTGGAGAGGGAGTAGCCGGGAGGTAGGGCCTGAATGATATCGGGGTCTGAGTATTCGTCCAGCCATGTTTCCGTGAGAAACAGGGCATCAATCTCGTCATCCTCGAGCAGGTGAAAAATTTCTGTACGGTGTTTTCGAAGGGACCTGCAGTTAAGTAGGGCTGCTTTTATTGTGCATGTCGCACTATTAGTTTTTACATTTTTTTCTGGAGCAAATGTGCATATAGTACAGTTCTTTAGCGATAGCGCATTCATAGAATGTTTGCAGCATAAGGGAATATTGGACTGGATATCCAACAGTTCTTGTCTGTCATACCTTATTGTGGCAACTGTAGGAGAGCCAGGGTTTATGGCCCCGCGCCCCGTCCGGCCGCGGACGGGCGCAGACGGGCTTGACTTTGGCTCGACTTCGGCGCGCTTCCGGTGCGCCCGCTGCACGCGTCCGCTGCGCGGTCGCTGACCAAAGCACATTTATAACGTTGGGGGAGGTCGCTAGAGCGCTGACCTGTGATCCCTGAGCCCGTAAGTGCAAGGCTCCTCCTCACCCTCCGCATCAAACGCCCATGATTGGACGCGGCGGACCGGGGCGGGAGTGGGCGGAATACAAACAGCCTGGAAGTGTGGTGCAGTGATACAAGTGCAATCAGGTAAACAAAACACTGAACGTTTTTAAAATTAGCCTCAGTCGCTAAATTAAAACAAACCGCTATGAAAACAGCGCGATCAGTGTAACAGACAGCAGTTTAAGCGCTAAGTGGATAGAGCCCGCCTCTGCCACCGGCAACGCTCTTCTGCACAGCGCGAGATAACCCAGCTGACCTTAAGTAGACTTCCACTCTCAGCGTCGCTAGAGCGCTGACCTGTGATCCCTGAGCCCGTAAGTGCAAGGCTCCTCCTCACCCTCCGCATCAAACGCCCATGATTGGACGCGGCGGACCGGGGCGGGAGTGGGCGGAATACAAACAGCCTGGAAGTGTGGTGCAGTGATACAAGTGCAATCAGGTAAACAAAACACTGAACGTTTTTTAAAATTAGCCTCAGTCGCTAAATTAAAACAAACCGCTATGAAAACAGCGCGAGCAGTGTAACAGACAGCAGTTTAAGCGCTAAGTGGATAGAGCCCGCCTCTGCCACCGGCAACGCTCTTCTCCACAGCGCGAGATAACCCAGCTGACCTTAAGTAGACTTCCACTCTCAGCGTCGCTAGAGCGCTGACCTGTGATCCCTGAGCCCGTAAGTGCAAGGCTCCTCCGCACCCTCCGCATCAAACGCCCATGATTGGACGCGGCGGACCGGGGCGGGAGTGGGCGGAATACAAACAGCCTGGAAGTGTGGTGCAGTGATACAAGTGCAATCAGGTAAACAAAACACTGAACGTTTTTAAAATTAGCCTCAGTCGCTAAATTAAAACAAACCGCTATGAAAACAGCGCGAGCAGTGTAACAGACAGCAGTTTAAGCGCTAAGTGGATAGAGCCCGCCTCTGCCACCGGCAACGCTCTTATCCACTATCCCTTTTCTATACATTGTTTCCACATGCAGCAGCTCTCCTATCTCTCTTCCCTACCTTGACATTGTGTATTTCGATAGGGATATTATAATAGCTACCCTTCAGGGGAGAACGCATTATATACCTTAGGATGTTATTACTGTTGTTCTGAGCTCCCACACACCAGTACTTCCTCACCCTTGATTTGTTTCCGCTACAGTTTTTATGAGGATTGAACCCAGTACATTTTGCTGTGTAGGATTGTCCTGACAGTTTGTAGCTATCCCATTCCAAGATGAACTGTGCAAATCTTTGTTATGCTTACAATTTCAATATATTTGGTTAAAAACAAATAAAATATAGGTGAAAATACACAAGTGCCCCACACATCAGCTGCTCATGGTTTGGTCGTTTGTGTTGTTCCCATGCGCTCACCAGTTGTGCCCCGCTGCCTTGAAGCAGCAGTGGGGGGGTGGAGGCGAAGGAGTGGGGGGTGTTAAATCGGGTAAACAAGAAAAAATCACTGCCGCCTCTCCTGTGTCCCATCCCGTCCTCTTCCTGGCTTCTTGTGAGAAACACGGAAGCATCAGAGTTCTCACGCTCCCAGCAGCTAATCACAACGCTGCAATGAAATGTTGTGATTGGTCTGTGCACCGTGACATGGCGCTCAGCCATGGGCTGGAGGGGTGGGCATGTTCTCCATGTAGTCTGTAATGCAGCTGCATGGAGAACAGGAAAGTGCACATGAATGCTTTGGGCGGCCCGATAGGGCCGACCAAACAGTAATTGCGCACAGGAGTGTTCTACCACTCCTCCCCTGCTCTACAGCACCGCCCCCATGCATGCTGCCACAGCAGGAGGATACAATAAAATATCATAACATTACGTTATTATCTTTTTTATTTTTTCCTTTCTTTTGCTGCTTCCTGGCAGTGGGGTGACGATAGACGCTCACGCTAAATTTTTGCCACAAACTGCATGTTATTACGTAACTTGGCATATTAGCATAATTTTGGGAATTTCATGTAAAAAGCTAGGGCCTCATTTATGAGAAATACCGCATCGCTGCGTGAAAGCAGCGATGCGTCACTTCTCAGTGCGCACTCCTTGCGACATGATTGATGCGTCATATTTACAGTATGATGCATCATGTCGCAAGGAGTTACAGATACGTCAGTATTTCTGACGTATCTGTAAGCGCAAAAGTCACGCATTGCTGGGGTGTGTCACAAAAGTGACGCAACTCCAGCAATGCGTCCTTTCACATTGGGAAAGCCCCATGTGAAAGGGCTTGCGTCAGTCTTACGCCTGCTGTGAGGCAGGTGCAAGATTTTGACGCAAAAGCTTCCTAAAAGTGACGCAGTGAAATCTCATAGATTTCACTGCGTCACTATTACGAGGCTTTTTACGGGGGAACGCCCCCTCTGCATACATTATACCTGACGCAGGTATAATGTAGCGCAGGGGTTTACAAAGTGACGCATCTGCTTAGATGCGTCACTTTGTAAATAATGCACAACAGGAGGCATTTTTTACGCCGCCGATGCGTCACAAAAAGTGACGCATCGGAAGCGCAAAACTGACGCAAGGCCTCATAAATGAGGCCCCAGATCTCTAAATGACTGAAATTGCATAAGATTATGCTTGTGTAATGGAACGTTTTCACAGACGTGTGTCAGAATTTTTAAGCCATCAACTTCACTTTAAAGGCAGCTGGCATCAGCCTTTTTATGTGCTATATAGGACTGGTATTAGTTAAGGATAGGTGCATCTTTATTAACTGGGAGGGAACTAACTGACAGCACCTAGGACTACCAGCCGTTGTCACACAACAAACACCAGTGATCAGTACACACTTCAGTTTCATTGAGACTGCTTTTTGCATGTCACTGTCACTCATGATCAGTCGAACTGCTCTGATAAAGAGACAACTCAAGAGGTGCATCTTCTGTTATTGACTGATCAGTAAAGGAACTGCAAAATTACATTATGTCACAAGGTGTGATGTAGCAACCCTCCCACGTTGCTACGTAGGATTGCAAATACATGAATACAATGTACAAATCTATATTCAAGAAAAGCAGAACAATGATAAATCTCAGCCACTGGTAATTGCTTTAAGTCCCTCATGAGCCTTTCTCAGAGATAAAGAGCACCCATGGGATTAAAACACACTGTGGAAGTATTTAGTGAAGTTTATATAGAACCCAACATTTATTTTTGTCTTTACATTATATACTGTTGCTCCTTTATAATTCCAACTAATTTTGCTATTTACATGGTAGTGACTTTGGAGGAACCACTCTTTTTATTCGATTATAATTTTGATTATTATTATTATTATTATCCGCTTCGCTGCGGCCGGCCGTCCTCCGCACATGCCCACCGTGACATCAGACAACAGGGGGCCCTTCGACGCACGGAAGTGGTTATCATTATTATTAGTAGTAGTTGTAGTAGTATTCTTTTTATTATTAGTAATAGTGGTAGTAGTAAAAGTAGTAGTCATAGTAATATCAGTAGTAATGATAATAATAATGATGATAATAATACACAAATCTACATGACCGTATGGTTCCTGTTTTCTTATGTGATATACAGCCTGATTCATCATGGGGCCGTTTTGCGTGGCCCTAATAGCGAATCATAGCGACTCGCTATTGAGGACACGCAAAACGGTATTCATGTAGGAATTGCTAAATAAATAGCGATTCCTAAATGTTCTCTATTTGCGAGTAGCAATTTGCTACTCGCAAAAAAAGGAATAACTCCCCATTCATTCCTATGGGCCAAAAGGCCCATAGGAATGAATGGGGAGTATCCCTTATTTGCGAGTAGCAATTTGCTACTGGCAAATCAGATAGTGATTTTGAGGGGGCCAGGGGTGTCCAAAGGACACCCTGTAGCACCCCTAAAATGCACATTTGAACAGGTGTTGCGCACACACATGTCCAAAGGACATGTGTGTGTGTAACATGCAAAAGAAAAAAATGCACTAAAGTGCTTTTTACACTATTTACGCAATTTACCACCAAGTCAGACCTGGTGGTAAATTGAGACCAAATATTGCGATTTCGCTATTTCTATTTGGTTGATGAATTGCATTTAAGGAATCTCTATTAGAGATTCCTTAAATCCAATTCCTCGCAAATATGCGATTTCTTAAATAGCGATTTTTGCATTTGGGATGATGAATCCCAAATGCAAAAATTGCACTCGCAAAAGGCAAGATTCGGAGAATCTTGCCCTTTGCGAGTGCAATTTAGCTTGATGAATCAGGCTGATAGTGTACTGTATGATTTGCTATGTTTTTATTTTTTTTTGTGTTATTATTATTATTATTATTTTTTTTTTTTTTTGCTGCTTTACATAGTTATGTTCTATGTTAATGCTGGCGTTGGTACAACAATGAACAACGATTTCAAGGCATAGAAGCCATCAGCGGGGTAATGCAGCAGAAAGAAGGATGTCAAGGTGGGGAGGAGGACAGGTTCAGCTCAACAGGGCCGGCATTGAGGATGAGGACATGGCTTAGGGCACGAGTTGTTAACGCAAACCGGGCTTTATTCATTCATGACCATTTTATATGCAAGGTTCAATGGCTGTTCCATCGCATTTGGAATTTCTCGAGAGAATTCCTGCTTTCTGGGTGTACAGGTTCAGTCGAAGGCCACAGTGAAGAAGAGCCAGAGAAGGGGGTTCAAACAGGCTCCCAACGTGCAGTCTGCAGATGCTATCAGGGCAGGAGTGAGGCTAGTGCTCTTCAAAGTCAAAGCCATAGAAGCAATGGCGCATTACAATCCCATGAGGGATGTCCCTCCCACAGCCATGATGCCATGTTTCCGAATTTTTTTTAATTTTTTTAATAAAAACAAAATTACAAATTTAAAACAAAATGTAGGTTTTTGTCCTGAAAAACTATTTTCCTGAAATTTCCTCCCGCAAATCATTTTTTTTAAACTGCATGTTGTATTCACGCGTGCTTCCAATAATTTAACATATCGTAATACAACTTGCAGTTCGTAGAACCAACCTCCAACCAGCCTCCGACGAATCTGTTATTACTCGCCAATAAAAGCCACTCCAATTTAAGTTAATATGTCATTCCACTACCATTAAAACTCCATACCACACATCCCGTTCTGTAGGGACATCTGTCAGCAGCCGCTTTCACTGCTTGTCTAACTCCCCGCTGATCAGTACCACATTCCATAGACGCCCCCATCCCCCACACATACACATATTTTCTGGGTTTTAACACTGTGGTTTGCGGGATGCTTACTTTTCAGGGAATACTTCCAACCCATTCTCCCATGCCTCGTGCGTAGCTCTTTATGTTGCAGCTGTGTGGTTTTAAAAGACATCTTGGGGAATTTCAGAAAGTTGCCTGGGGAATGCATTCTGTCCATTTTCTTGCCACTGGCTTTGTGGTTTGTAACTCATATTTTCTTGCTTTCCATTTGCTGGCTAAAGCTCTCTAGGTTTGCTTTGTCACTCCCATGCCAAAACCTTATTTACCAGCATCCTTCCAAAAACTCCCTTTCAGTAAGCAGGTCTGTAAATCTTGTTCATATCTCATCATATTTGCTCTACATTCAAAGACAGAAGTCTCTACACATGGTGCCCACGGGTGCTCCTCTTATGCTCCATTTACAAGACTGTAATGTAAACCTTAAATAGCATATCATGTAACTTGCTGATGATAGATTTTTTTTAGACACAGAGAGATAAGTGACTTGACCAAAATCTCAGGATGTTGCAGCGGTGATGCCGTCCCTGTTTATTAAAATATCTTGTGCCTGCTTGGGTTTTAACCTACAAATTACACATACATGTACTTCTGTAGCAAAAACTACTCCCCATAATTCATGAGTTAAGAGCCCCCACACGCCCCTCCATCTCCCGTTCATAGCTTTTTCATCTGCTCTTCCCAGGGAGTATTTTCTACTCATGCAGCAGGTGCAGTGGCACCAGGCCACCAAGGAATCAGGGACATGCTGAACACAGGCTATTGCTTCTTTTTCTATTTTAAAGAGGAGCCTGTTTCCTTCCTGGCACTGAAGGCATCGTATACTCTCCACCCCAGTGCAAGCTTCCACACATTATGTACTTGGCTCCGTTGCTAACTACAAAGTATTCTGCCCGCGCTTTAGTGACAACTCTACTACCTGTCACCCTTCTTCACTGCTCAGCCATCCCTAACACCCCCACCCCTTCATCACTGTCTGACACTGCACTTACTAGACCATAGCTAGTGTTTCTGCAGCAGGGGCAGCGCAGAGTGCGGCGTGCCCTACCTACACAAACTCATTCAACCAAAACCGTTGCTTTATTTCTACATAGCCCTTTCCTATCCCTAGCCTTTACCCCGCATTTCCAGGGTCATTTATTTTTTCTATTAGTGCAGCATGTGCAGTAGCTCGAAGGCAGTAGTCTCTCTCCTGTCTGCTTTCCATCACGATCTGCTCAAGTTGTGATTTTTAGCCCCATGCTACTTGTAAACAACCAGATGCCGACTCGTTCTCCAAGCCCTCAAACACCTATTACTGTTCCACTTTACAGCTCAACAGCACCCCTGCATGTCCTTTCCCCCTTTTGCCACCACTGTCTCTACTTACATTGTGTCATCACTCAGAGGCTGTCTGTCTTACTGGAGTTACTTTAGAATTTATGAAATTCTGCTTTGTATCAATTACACTCCATCCTTCATGCCCTTTCAGCTGTTCTAAATTACAATCATGTGTTTTAAGCCTTGTCTTTTACTTACCAACACACCTAAGCCAGGTATGTTCTTGCCTCCCCTCAAACACGCCTCCAAGTTTTCATTTCCTGTCCTCTGGCCTACACAACTGCACTTACTGGGCTGTAACTTTATGATGTGCAGCAGGTGCATTGCCACAGTACCCCAAAAATAAAACCAACACAGATTAATGTTTTATTTAACTTCTCCCACAGAAGCACAGCGGCACAATTCCTGACTTGCATTGCAGCTGATGACACGCTGGCCATGACGCGGCACTTTTTTAATAACTATGTTGTGACTGCTGGTATTCTCACATGAAAACTATGAGAAAATATCCTGAAATAACAACAAACTTCATTGCTGATTGTTGCAAAGTCATCCTGTGCCCTGGGCACACCTAACGTTTTGCTGAATGGTGCTGGTGGTAACTGACTCTGACTGACCCTAGGCTCTGCCTAACCAGGCCCAGGGTCAGTGCAATGCTGAAAGAGACACATTGGAATGCATTTAAAATACCTACAAACACTAGGGTACACAATGGTATGGTGGGGTACCCCTGTGATTGGCATGACCTACCCTATAACCCCCTAGTATATATTAGGGCAGGGGGATTGAAACTATCTAGAAGTCCGTAGTACCCTAGGGCATGGCAGTGTAGAGGCCAGCCGCTCTTTTTGCATTTGCATGTATGCACTGCTGAAGCCTGGGGTCAGTTTAAAAGAAGCCCTGGGTGCCAGGACTGCTTTTTAAAAGTAAATTGCGACCAAATTCGACTTTGGGGTTTGGGGCAATTAAAAATGGATAACCTACTATGTTTTGGCATAATAGGAACCCCCAGGGTCTCCCCTAGGTGTCCCAGGTGTGGGGGGTCAGATATTTGTTAGGTACACCCTTACAAAACTAGTTTTATATGCCCTGGATTAAGTGAAATTTCACATTTCACTCCCCACATTGTGATAAAGTGCTGGCCAAATTTGACTTTGATGCTAGGAGCACTGTGGCGGGAGGATCTGCAATATTTCTACAGATTCAGAACCCCGATAGTCTCCCCTAGTTGTCCCATGGGGTTGGAGGTCCTGTAGATATAAGCAAAGTGCTTATAAAATATGTTTTGTAAGTCCTGGTGCTGGAAAAATGGCCCAAGTCATTTTTCCCATTGCAAATCCCCTGCTACATAGGTTAACATTGTAGGAAGTTATTGATTAATAACTCTTGATAGGCGAGGGCTAGAAGTTCCATTCAAAGACTTTCCCGAATGGTATTAATAAATTCAACAATATGATGTTGTTGATTTTCTCCTAAAGTGTACATTCAAGAAGTTATAAGACATTCTTGTTTGCAAGCCCAGATTCAGCCTTCCAGTGGTCTGCCCTGATTGGTCAGAGTTAAGTGGTTTAGCCAGGCTGCTTGAAGAGGTGAGAAAGAGCCTCTGGGGTCAGCCAGCTCTGCTGGCAAGGCAGTGTGCGGTTCCATACGAATGACAGGCCAGGGGGAGGAGTCATAAACTATGTCCTTCAAAGAGGAGAGCATAGAACAGTGTAATATACAACTCTGAACTTTCCACCTTAGGCAGATTGTAGGATTAAGGAAGGTATGAGCAGATGCAGGGGGAGAGTCTAAGTAAATTAGCCATCCTAGGGGTTTGTTTAACCAGCTCTTACCTACTTGCTCGAAAATCAGCCATTATGGATTTGGAAGATGTGGTGCACTCTGGGACAAAATAGTTCCACACTCTACAGGATGTGGTCATATCTTTGAGGCGGTACCCTGCTCCGATTGGTCAGGAGTGACCTCCTGCCTGACCCAGAGAACTGGGAATAAGCATCTGAGAGGGGCAGAGCCCTCCAGATCTGCTGCTTGAAGCTTACTGAAGCAGGACATTGCCAAGCTGAGAAGATTGCTGTGCAAAGATTTCTAAGGCCTGACGTCTGAAAACTGCACCATCTGAAACTACAGCCCTGTGGACTATTTTGCTGAAAAATAACTAAAAAGTGGACTCCCTGAAAGCTACAGGTTAAACATCACCACCTAAATCCGCACCATGGAGAACCACCAGTGGATATGTAACGGTTTTGTACCAGTGAATTGTGGGAACTAAAGTCCTCTACTTTCAAGGACCATCTTTGAGCTTCCAGACCCTTGGAGTGAGTTTGAGACCCCTTGAGTAACTTCAGGAAGAAGTTCAAGAAATTTGGAGAACTTTGGAGCAACTTTGAAAAAAAAGCTCCATAGAGGGACTGACTCAACCTAGTCAGCCAGGCCGCCTGCCTTCAACTGCGAGCCGGCCATCTAGGTTCATCCAGCTAAAAGCTCCATTAGTCCAACTTCCAGAGTTTGACCGGGACTAGAAGAAATCTGAAGCCGGCGTACCCTCACCGGATCGGCTACATGAAGAACATCGAGAGAACCCACGAGAAAAAGTTCAAGCAAAGTTTCTAAGTCCTCTTGTAGAAAAGGTGACCGGGAACAACCGCGAACGCCAAGCCGACTGCCTTCCATCGCGTGTCGGCCTGGATTCCTGGGTTGCCCGGCAGAAGCGCTAAAGAAAAATTTCTAACTCCGCTCCAGGGAAGTTGACCGGGAGTTCGTCGATAGGGCAATCCGGCAAACCCTCACCGAATCCGGACTGGCTTGGAGCTTCGAATGACCTCGGGAAGAAAAGCTCCAGAAAAGTTTCTAAGTGTGAAAGTAGAAACTGAGACCGGGACCTGCAGCGAGCTGTAGCCGCCCAGGGCACCATCGTGGTCGGCCTGAAACTTTGACTTTGACCCGGTCTATTGTGAGCAGGTATCCCAATATGGTGCTATAATCTTCTAAATGCTATATTTTGCAAAATCTTTGAAAATTCATATCTCCGGTTCCCTACGTTGGATTTTTGTTGTTTTGGTATCATTTCAATGAGAAAAATCTCGAATTATTATAAATTGGTATTGAATTTTTATTATGTGTTTATTGGTCTTTTTAAATGCTTTACATACCTCTCTTTGAAGCTACGAAGGGTTGAGCATAAGAATAATTTTCTAAGACCTATGCTGAGTCCTACCATGTGTTAGTGGCCTTATTGCCAGTGGCAGACCTACATTTGCCCCTACCAATAACCCACTTTCCAACACTGATCTTTGATTGCGCCTCTCCTCTCCCTGCCTTTTGCATCTGCACTTCCATAGAAGTACTTTCCATTCATACAGCAAATGCAGTGTCACCAGGGCATTTTGGCTTCAGGGATGAATTGACCACAAGGTAATGCTTCATTTTAGATTTTAAAAGCACCCCAGGAGCATATTTCTTTCCTCACACTGGTGCCATCACACACTGTCTACCCCACTGCTCTCTTCCACACCTTTTGTACTTAGCTCCGTTGTTAACGACAATGTGTCCTCCTTCATGCCTGTGCTATCATAACACCACAAGCAGCTGTCACCCTTCTTCATTGCACCCTTTCCCCAACACGCCTTTCCATCCTCTCTCGTCTGTAGCCAGTGCAGCTATACTTCCTGGGCCATAGCTTCCTTTTGCGCAGCAAGTGCTGTCACATTGTGCCCCAGACAAACCTTTTGGCCACACAGTTCTGCTTCATTTCACCTATCTATATATTCTCTTCTGTCTCTATAGTTTGCTTGTCATTTCCAAGGATGTAACCTCCATTGGAGCAGCAGGTGCAGTGGGGCCAGAACACCTTTCTCTCTAACCTATGCCTTTCATCTCATACCACGCATGCTGTGCTTTTTTTTCACCCATGTTACCTTTAAACAACCACAACTGTTGTCCTTATGGAAGACCACACTCTCTCCATGTTCTTGTTCCACTTCAAAGCTCCCCAGCCTCCCTTCACACTCTTTTCGACCATTACCTGCCATCAGACTCAATTACACTTTAACAACCTTCACATGCTGCTTATGCTTCTTGTTAAATTTTATGTACATCAGATATACTGCATCCTTGGTGCCCTTCCAGTCCACTCAAAAGGAAACGCTTTGTTCTTTCATACACAGTGTCTTCTTCATACTAAACCAACTAAGGAGAAGCGTTGTTCTTTCCCGTCCCTACCCCGCACTACTATACCTACTGGGCTGTAAGTTTGTCATCATGTGCAGCAGATGCAGTACCACAGTATCCCAAAAATACAATAATTTACAAACAAACATTAGCAAAGCCAACAGCTCAGTGCTCACATTATAAGGCTGAGGCCTATTGGCTTTGACAGTGCTTGTTTTGATGTTGTTGCAACAATATTTCAAAAGGTTCTTATTTCTGCAGATCATCTCAGAAGTAGATATGCTCTCCATGCCCTGATTTGGGCTGCTTTTTGAGTCTTCCAGAAGAAAACCAGTTTACACATCTCAATGATAAGACTCAAGTCTGCCATCCCAGTTACACATTCCATCTTGGGCCCTATGTGGAAAGGTCCCTAGGTATGGCAGCTGCCGAAATGCCTAGTGACTCATTCACAATGTTTATTACAGTGTGCCAGTACATTTGTATACATTCCTATACCATATGATGTAACCCTGCTTTCTTTAAGTGACATCGGGGCTACTTCCTTGACCTGACCCATTTATTTTTTGGATTGTTTACTCTTTCGTGTGCGAGGTGTATCCTATGTAAAAAGTTGGTCAGACTTAGTTTTAATGTGCTATTCCTGGATTTGCTGGCAATGTACTATCAAGGAGAGTACACTGCAGGGAGAGGAGAGTACACTACAGAGATTGAGCATCAGGACTATGTCCCGCCTAAAGATTGGTTTACTAATTTCTCAGCCCTATATCAAGATGAAGCCTTAAATTCGAACAAGACACCCCAGAATGCCACACAAACTAACTTTATGTCACCATCCTTTTCTAGGGAGGATGTCCTTAACTTGTTGGCAACATTCTTTAGAGGGAGAGCGTCTGGTCAAGTCAGTATCCCAGTGGATGTCTATCTTTATGATATAAATGTGTGGGTAATTGCAAATGAGGTAGCACTGGGGGCTCCCATTCCGGCATCTTGACAGAGAGCGGAGGTGATTCCTGTGTAGTAAAAAGGGAATAAGAGTCTACCTGCTAATTATAAGCCTATTAGTTTTATTGAATGCCTACAGAAAGTTTTTTGTTGAATGGTATTGGTTAAGATCCAGTGTCATGTAGTTCCTATAAACGTATATAGGATCTGCGCATTTAGACAACTTAGACTGTGGGATTGGTGTCCAGACTGATTCCAGACATGGTGAATGCTGCTGAAATCGCTGCTGTGCGTCCTTCGTTTTGCTGTGTGTGCTGGCAGAGCCTTTGTCCGTGGAAAAGGTTTCTTAGTGCTTTCTGTCTGGAAGCGCTACTGAGCTGTGCTCTGACTTCAATTTTGTGACCACGCTATCACAGCTCGCGTTTCCCGCTGCGCGGGAAACACTCGCATCCCTGGTCGGCGGACTGTGATTACAACAGGACTCCAGGAACCACAAACCTCTTGGCCCTGGAGCACCGCCCTGACACGCCCCCCTCACCTGGGGATAATTGAGGAGCAGGCACGCTGGACTGTTGGTGAATGCTGCTGAAATCGCTGCTGTGCGTCCTTCGTTTTGCTGTGTGTGCTGGCAGAGCCTTTGTCCGTGGAAAAGGTTTCTTAGTGCTTTCTGTCTGGAAGCGCTACTGAGCTGTGCTCTGACTTCAATTTTGTGACCACGCTATCACAGCTCGCGAACACTCGCATCCCTGGTCGGCGGACTGTGATTACAACAGGACTCCAGGAACCGCAAACCTCTTGGCCCTGGAGCACCGCCCTGACACGCCCCCCTCACCTGGGGATAATTGAGGAGCAGGCACGCTGGACTGTTGGTGAATGCTGCTGAAATCGCTGCTGTGCGTCCTTCGTTTTGCTGTGTGTGCTGGCAGAGCCTTTGTCCGTGGAAAAGGTTTCTTAGTGCTTTCTGTCTGGAAGCGCTACTGAGCTGTGCTCTGACTTCAATTTTGTGACCACGCTATCACAGCTCGCGTTTCCCGCTGCGCGGGAAACACTCGCATCCCTGGTCGGCGGACTGTGATTACAACAGGACTCCAGGAACCACAAACCTCTTGGCCCTGGAGCACCGCCCTGACACGCCCCCCTCACCTGGGGATAATTGAGGAGCAGGCACGCGCATCGCGGGACGCGCGCGGGCGACGCCGGGCTAAGCCCGGGCAAAGGGCGGGCCCTCTGTGGCCCTCAGTGGCCGAGGTAGGCCGGGGCGGGCCCTGGTATCTTTGAATATTTTTCTTTTTATTGTTTTTGCATGCTGCCTGAGTTATTATATCTTATAGGCATGCAAATACGCCGATAGAACTGTAGCCACAGATTATTTTATCTGCAGGTTTGACTCTTGTGTTCACCCCCCTGGGTTTTTTTTATTCTTTTTACTAATAGGTCATATTATTATTCATTGTGTATTACCTTCATTAGTGGGGAATTTAGTTGTAGGACCAGTCTTGTCTGAATTATGGAGGCAAAAACACTCCGATCTGGGAAAGTTGTAATGGAGAAACCCGGTACAATACCCGGTTCAACTCAATTGAGGAAAAAGCATGTTCAATGTGATACTATGAAAGGCCAGTTGCAACTGTCTCAAATTTGGGAAAAAAGCTTGAATAAATCCCTTGACGCTCCCAAGAAAACTGATACTGATTTGTTACCTCAATCGGAACGTTGTCCTAATATGGAGGGAGCTTGTCAGTTTGATCCTATGCTGGAAACAAAAAGGACACTGAGTCAGTCAAGCGAAGTAAATATTCCTACATGCCCAGTACATGTGTCTGGCGTTGAACCTTTGCTAATTCCAGCACAAACAATGGGACGTAGTATTCTCTTGGGAAATGATAACTTGGAAAAGGATAAGGCTGATGTTTCAATAGCCACCAGCATTGATTTTGACCTCTGCGGACGATATGTGGATAAGCCATCTTTGTTTCATCTGGTGCCTAATAAAACCCCCACTGGAGAAACACCATCAGGATTGCTACTTTATAGCAGCACTCCCTCCGTTAAATCCACAGACAACCTTTCCTCGCAGAGTGGTGTACAATCTCCGGAACTTAATTTATCGGGGATTTGTGCTTTTACATCATCCAGTTATCCAAAAAATGATAAACCTATTTCTGAGTCTCTCATAGCCCTTGAGCAGATTTTGTCTTCCATATTACTTTTAATGGGTAAATTTGCTGTAAATTCTGATTGTATTTTGTCTTCGGTTACTGAGATATTGCAGGTATTGCTGGCACAAAATGTAAAAAATGCTGAAAATATGATTAATCCTCTTATTATTCCTACTAATTCTGTTTCTGTTGTCCAAAAAGTTGTTGATAACACTGCAGAGGTGGGGGGAACTGCCCCCATAGGATTGTCTATAGAGGCGGATATTCATAGGCCCCCAAATCTTTCTTCCCCATCTTCCTTGCCACAGATAAATGATTCTGTGTTGGCTGAACAGGATGAAAATGTGGTTGTTGAGATGCAAACGGAGGGTCATGAACTTTTTCCTATTTTTGTACAAGATAAAAAGGAGCCTGAAGGCCCTTTGGGGACTATTGGCGCTCCTAAAGTAAAATCAAGAGGGAAAAATAGGAAACTGATACGTAAATATAAAAAGAAAAGACCTAGGCAAATTATTTTTCAAAAAAATATAACATCTGAAAGGCCTGTTCTTATAGACAGTGGTTATAATCCAGCCCTAGATATCCCCGGTATGGTGGAAGTGGGAGGTAGCAAAAAAGCTGTATATGGGAGTACCCCGATTGAAGTATCTTTGAAGGAGGAAGTCCCATGTCCATTAGAAAATGTCTCTGTTCCTCTGCCAATAAGTTCCGAAAACACTGTACATACGCCGATAGTAACAAGAGTATTTAATCCGTCTGCTCCTATATTTCGGCCACAGACAGAGGTTGTCAGGAACTCAATCCCTCATTCAGCAAAAAGCCCAATTTTAAATGTGGATACTTTGTCATTAGATTTTCTCCCATTATTTGATTCAGATTTAAAAATGAATAGAGCCTGGTTATTAAACTGTTTTAAAGAGATAGAAAGTCTAAAGTTAGTTTTAACAAATGATATTGATTTAGTTCTCCCAATAAAATCTATAAATGGGCAACGTACAAGGGTAAAGTTTTACTCAAAAATAATAACTAATTTAGTTCTTCACCAGGCGGAAGCATTTCAATGTAGAGGAATTGACGTGCTACCTTTTGTGAATAATAATTCGTGCCTTTCATCTAGTGAAAGAAACACAAAGTTGGCTTCTGTTCATGATGATTTTTCTATGTGCAATAAAGACCTAAAAATTTGGGTCTCCAAAGGCAAACGAATGGTTTCACAGGTGCTTCCATTACCTGTTAGTACAGACGTTCCTCTAAATGAAGACAATTCGATGTGGAACTGGTTACCAGGAGTCTTATCAAATACAACCTCGAGAAACCCACGACCTTTTTCGCATCTTTAACACTTGTTTAAAAATTGTTTCTTGGAATGCCGCCGGTTTGTCGAATTGCCCTGAGAAATTTGATTTTCTTTCTTCTCTGAAAGCAGATGTGATATGTATCCAAGAAACATGGTGTAAAACTCTCCCTTATGGAGGGAAAGATTACTTTGTCTTAGAGGCTCCTGCAACATCATCAAAAAAAGGCCATGCTAAGGGAGGAATTGCCTGTTTGTTATCAAACGCACTACAATGGCAATTTTCCCATCACAAGGACGAGAGTAATCTATTCCAATCCATAACCATATCCAATATGGACTCTGTTAGTCAACGGTCCTCGCTTATAATATTAAATGCCTATATTCCTCCAGAAGATAATTACACGAAAGTTTTAAAACGTATGTTTTCCCATGTTAAACAACTAATAGAGGTGGATCACCCGCCATATTTACTGTTGGTGGGGGACTTAAATTGTAAAGTGTCTAACACTTCTCTGGCCATGTTTAGAAATAAAGATAAGGAAGAAGCATATAATATACCTGAAGCAGTCCTGCCTGCCCATATTAAAACTAACAAAAGAGGCAAGATTCTTCTCGGGGAACTTTGCTCCTTGGAGGGAATTATTATAAATGGCAGGATGCCTTCTGATACTCCTGCAAATTATACACATGGATCTTTTAGGGGTGAATCTATTTTGGATTATGTAATAACGGATTTTGATATGTTCTTTTTTCTTAAAGATTTGGTGATCTCTCATTCCCCTTTGAGTGATCATAAAATTATCAATATAACAGTCTCATTATCACCCCCTGCAACGAGCCTCTGGTCTTTAAAGAATAGAGATTTTTCAATCAAGTGCAATACAAATAGATGCTATTGGGGAAAAATTACTAGTAAGGATGTACTAATTATCCTTAGCCAATTATTATTGGAGTTGGACTACTGGCAAGGTAGGGAATTCCTCTTTCTTGAAAACCTTATAAAAAAAGTCACCGCGGTGGCTAAGATTTCAGGAAAACCAAAAAAGAAACATTTTTCTCCTAGTCCTCTATTAAGGTTAAATAAAGAAATAAATAAACTTGTGAGGAAGCAATACCTCAATAGATCGGGGGAAATTGAATCTCAGTTAGCTTTATTAAAAAGAAGGAGGGTAAGATTGAGATATAAATTAAAAAAAGAAAAAGAAGATAATTTATGGATCAAGTTAAGAGAGGCTTCAATTTGTAATAACTCTAGAGATTTCTGGTCCATAATAAGACAAGGATGTGGCTCTATAACAACGCCTACTCCGATAGTTATTACGGAAGATGTCTGGACCGTATTCGTGTCCACCCTATACGCGTCTAATGGCGCAGGGGCGGACCCTCGGCTGCCAGGGCTAAATAGTGACTGTATAATGGAACTCCCCACTGAGCAATCCATAGCAACCGTAATAAAGAGCATGCGCTCTTCCGGGGCTATGGGGCCTGATGAATTGCCCATGTCTATAATTAAACAAGATGTTATGACTTGGAGCAAGATTCTTCTTCCAGTATTTCTGGCATGTTTTAAATTACGAACAGTCCCCGACTCTTGGCGGGGAAGTATCCTAATCCCAATTTTTAAAAAAGGTGATCGGGACAACCCCTCTAATTATCGTCTAATAGCTCTATTAGACTCAATAGGGAAAATTTTTGCTAAACTGATATTATTATTAATAATGAAATGGATAAATCAACACAATATTTTACCCATGGAACAGACAGGATTTCGTAAAGATCATGGAACTTTAGATAATTTAACATTGCTACAGGTAATAATGGATAAATATGCACGTGTCCGAGGTGGTGGCGTATACGCTGCATTCATTGATTTCTCCACAGCGTTTGACAAAGTGGATCGTCCAACGCTGTGGAGAAAATTGGCGGCTATGGGTATGCCGGGATACCTATTAGACTTAGTTAAGTCCTTACACTCGTGCACATGGTGTAAGGTGTTACAAGGAGGTGAGAGGGGTCTTTCTAATTCTATCCCCTCCCTGAACGGATTAAAACAAGGCTGTATATTGGCACCCATATTGTTTTCTTTATATACGGCTGATCTCCCTATGACTGTTTCAGTTTGTGAGGGGTTAGCCCCGAAAATTGGAGGGTCAGCTATATCAATTTTAATGTATGCGGACGATATACTTGTCTTAGATCTGACTCCGAAAGGTCTTTCTAATCGTCTTCATGCATTGAATCAATTCGCAGATGTACATTATATGAAAATTAATAGTTCCAAAAGTAAAGTTATGTGCATCTTCGGTAAGAAGAAAAGCAGGTCTAGTAGCTATAATTGGACAATTAGCGGAGAAAAACTTGAGGTGGTAAAAACCTACACGTTTTTAGGCAAAATAATATCTGCTAACCTTAGTGAGAAGTCTCACATCGAACATAATTCCAGAAAAGCGATGACCCATGGTATGGGATTATGTTCCTTGTATAAAGCTACTGGGAAGAGACATTTCTCCATATGCTTGGAGGTATTCCGAATGAAAATTCCTGCAACTCTCCTTTATGGAATGGAACTAGTGGAGTTGAAACAATGGGGTTTCATGCAAAAAATGGAAGGAAAGATACTAAGAAAAATATTGTCATTTAACTCAGCCTGCTCTACATCCTCATGCAGGCTGGAATTCGGACTTCGAAGTTGTTGGGCACAGGGGTTGGTAGCCCTTGTGAGATGGGTAGCTTGTCTGGCCAGAGGTAAACCGGGAACCTTACGGGAAATTATAAAAAAAGAACTATTAGGCAACTTTAATGAGTTCTCGCTGCTGGTAAGAAATTTTAGAAAAGCGGTATCGCTGCTTGAACTGGATGAAAGCACATTATTCTTACTTTCTCCATTAGAGTTAAAGTTGAAGTTAAAAAGTATGTCCTGGGAACTCTGTATCAAGTCAGATATACTTGCCCAACCGAAGCAAAAAGAAAGGGAAGCACTGGTTACGACATATACTCCCAAAGTAGCCCAACAATATTTAATTTGGAATATTCCACATGGCGTCCGTAGATTCTGGTACCTTCTACGCCATAATTTGCTTCCACTGAATTTACTGTTAGCCAAATGGTATGGGGTTTCGCCTCTGTGCAGTTTTTGTAAAAATGCTGTTCAGGATTTTAATCATGTTTTGCTTATTTGCCCGGTATTGGGTCCCATGCGCCAAAAATGGATAAAACCAATTTGTTTACAATTGGGAATTGTGAATGTAAAAATGTTTTTCCATGCACTTTATTGCCCCCCAAGCGAAATGTTCTGTTCCAGAATTTTTAACTATTTTAAAGCGTTTTTAGATATTTATTAATGAATTTCCGGGAGATGTTGATAATTGCCTCTCGTGCAGATAATTCTTGTGGCTATTTTCTATGTCGTATGATGTTTTGTATGTATAATATTGTGTTAATATGTGTGTATCTTTTTATGTGGCCCTCAATGAGAGCCAAATCATAATAAATTTTGACTTTGACTTTGACTTTGATTCCAGACACCTCCACTGGGTGTGTTTGCCTGTATACCAGCTAGCTCACAGTGGCACTGTAAACTCCTCTTACCAAGGAGAGAATAGTTCTTGTCAACTATCGAACATGACAACTCTGTCCCTTCAGGGATCAGGGAAACAGTACAGTACTTTTCGCTCAGTCACTTGTGCTTACTTTGTCTCACAGAGATACACAGAATATACTGTGGGGATGTTTTCAATAAGCATTTATTGAACTAGCTTCATTCTAGTGTAAAATAGGTGTGCTGAAACATCCATTAGTCAGAAACAGATATAAATGATTATGAGCATCAACAGAGTAAAAGGATGGTAGATTTCTACCATAGAGATAAAAACGATGAATACAGGCGGGTATAAAAATATATGACAATAAAATGCGTACTCCTTTGTCGATCTTAAATCTGCTCTTTTGATTTGATGCCACAAGCTAGGTTATGGGCAGTCCTCGAAGAAAGGGGGATGCCCTCTAAATACTATTCTTGCTGGTCAGATTACATGATAACAACTTTGCCTGAGTGCTGTGGGGCTTGCAGGGATAACTAACTGAAATATTTTGAGTGTTAAAGGGTATCCGACAGGGATATGTACTGGCTTCCACAATTTTACATTCTTTATGTGTAAATGGGCTGGTACACTATCTCCTAAAAGTTGAGGATGATGCCCCAACCCTGGCAAATGGTATGATACAGATGTTGTTTGCGGGCAACAATTTATTAACTTCATAAACACCTAGGGGCCTGCAAAAACTCCTAGCCAGCTTTAGTGGCTTCTGTGCAGAACATCGCCTACAGATCAATGTCAATAAAACCACATTTATGACTTTCAACCATCGCAAAAAATGTAATGGAAATCTACCTTTTGGAATCGAGTTTTTGGAGCAGGTAGACGCATTTGCTTACCTGGGCATCAAACTTACTTCCAATTTATTAAGGGGCCAACATATTTACGTCAAATCATTAAATCATGACAGAGAGCTGGAATAGTTTTAAAAGAACAGGGTGCCACCTATAGCAGGCCTATTGCACCTGCAATGAAAATCTACAATGCCAAATTCCCTAGGGGCTGCGTCGTACGGCGCTGAACTCTGGGGCTATGGTGATACTACGGGTTTGGCAAAATCAGAGAATACCTTTGTTAGAGAACTGGTTTCGCTCTCAATGCGTACCCCAATGTAACATTTATTTATGTATTTGGTCCTGAAAAAGGAAACCTTCTATACTCGCACAGGATCTGGTTTACTCAGGTGTTAGCACATTATGCAGCGGCCCTTAATTAATATAGTTGGATAAAGCCAACACAGTTCAGTGGCTGACCTCAGTAAATTGAAGCGATTGGCCTCGGTGATCTAGGGCTCCACCCTGAGATTGAAAAAATTCCCTCAAAGGAAGTGCTGAAAAATCATTAGTGGGTTCACATCCTGCAGAAGGAAGATCGCATTGCTGGGGAATCCTCACTGACTAGTGAATTTTGTAACTTTAATTCTGCTTACATGTGAGCACTAAATGCTACTGGCTCAGAATTCAAGGTAGCAAAAGAAAAAAATAATTAGCAACAGCTCAGGAATAGGAAACAAGGAATAACTATAGTACCGGAACTCTGGAAACACAGATATCAAAATCTCAGAAAATGGGGCTAGCCAAATAAATAGACTGCCCCAATGACCAATGCTGGACTGAAGGAAGCTGGGGCTTAAAAGAGTTCACAGAGATCATATGCATCAGATGCGAGCAAGCTAGCAGCTGCCAGCCACAGATGTGCTGAATTCCTCCATCCATCCTTCACCTGCAGGGGTGAACACGAGGCAGTGAGCAGGAGACTATATGGAATGGAGTATCAAGCATGATCAGACTGGCTTCCACAAAACCGGGCATGGATTGGGAATGGTCGTCAATTTCCAAATAGCGCCAAATGGCTGGAAGTCAGTATATGCATACAGGAGGTGGTCCAGAAGCTTATTAGAACACTGGAAAGTCCCACAATTTGACCCCCTTGGTGGTGGGCAAAAGAGCGCAGGGAGCAAATTGTGACAGCTAGTAGCATTTAATTTACAGGCCCTGGGCACATGTCGTACCATTTACTAGGGACTTATAAGTAAATTAAATGGATCAATCAGGTGTATACTAATTTTACCATGTTTAAAATGGAGAACACAATTTATTTTTACTTTTTTTCTGGATCAAAGTGTGAAGAGTCCTAAAGCCAAAAAAATGCAGGTTTAGTAAAGGAAAACAAAAACCTGGTCTGACCCCGCAGAAAGAGCCAGATCTGACAGTGTCTAATGAGTAAAAGGATGACAAAGGTAAAGAATTAAGACTGGTGACTAGCCATGCACTTTTTTTAGGGCAAGGATTCTGCCTATTAATAAACAAACACACCCCATGTACGAGGAAGGAATTGGAAGAGAACACGAGGCATGCAGTTTAAACTGAAACTATAAAATATTTGAAAGTCCCAGACCCCACCTCCTGCTAGGAAAAATGGGGCCAAAATGTTGATCAGGAGTTTACTCTACCCTCAAGAGCCTCACAAGCTCTTAATGACTTTCAAATGTGGATGAGCATCAGTCTGTAACCCCAGTAGGGTTGTGGCCAGACCCTAGCCAGACAAGCATCCTGCACAGGTGAGGACGAGAGACCAAGTTCTTGGTTGATAGCTGCCCTGAAAGCGCAAGAGTAGATTGGCCTGCCTAATTTCACCATTATGTTCTCACCATTCCATGCAAGCCTAATTCATTCCTTAGATCCCACAGATCTGTGCCCTTTTTTAGTTTACATAGGAGATGCCCTCAATACCTTATAGAAGTTCCTCTCAGACAATTTCCACTTTCATTATTAGAAGTTGTTGGACTTGGCCCTTTTTGCCTTCCTTTTATGTTTTGTCTGACCTATTTTTGTTGGTTTTATGACTCGGGGAATTTCACCTCTGCTGATCAGTGCTAAAGTGCATATGCTCTCCCTATTGTAAATTGATGTATGGATTAGTGATTCCATGATTGGATGGTTTAGTTTACTTGTCAGGCCCTAGTACAGTGCACTGAGTGTGCCCAGGGCTTGTAAACTAAATGCTGCTAGAGGGCTTGCAGCACTGGTTGTGCCACCCACAGAAGCAGCCTGTAAAAGTGTGTCTAAGGCCTGCCATTGCAGAGCCTGTGTGCAGTCTGGTGCTGCCATTCTGACTGAGCACATGCACCCACTTGCTAGTCCCTAAACCTCCCCTTTTCTTGATATCAGACACCACTATCGTAGGCCCATTGGCAGGCTGCATTGTAAGTATAACGTAGGACATGTCCTGGTGTGTGTGGCATGTCCTTATAGTGAATTACAGCCATTTTCTTTTTTCACTATTGCAGGCTACCTGGTCTCCATAGGCCAGAATTGGCAGTTAGATTAAAATTGATACTTGTATAGCGCACTACTCACCCGCAAGGGTCTCAAGGCGCTTGTACGAATACCGCTGTGGAACCTATCCTGGCTTTCCCTGTGAGGTGTCCACTCCTGGGCACCCCCAAGGTGGAGGCCAGGCATCCTTAGTGCTGTGGGGGCCGTTAGGGAGATTAAGCAAGCTATTGCCCAGAGTTGCAGAGTGGGACTCCATGATTGGAATAGGCACCGAGGCGAGAATTATCAGGTCCGTGGAATGTTTGAGCCCAAGACCCGGCGAGGCGGGGAATTGAACCCTGGTCCCAGGCTAGACCTCTGCATCAGGGTCTGCCGCTCTAACCATCGAACAAAATTAGTTTTGCCACTTTTTATGTATTTGTAAATATGTGTTTTTTTGATATTTTATGATTAAGAAAGAACTTTGGCTATTCATAGTTGGTGATTTATTTCATTTGCTTAGTTGTATACTTCTAGTACAATTTAGCATAGGAAGATTGTATGAATTGTGGTTTTACTTACTCTGTTTTATTTACTGCAACACAATAAATTCTTTTTTGTGTTATATACATGTGTATTAATTCCCTCCTTTATTGTGTATTGTTTTTTTAAAATAATCCTGTATGTTTGATTGACTTTTGTATAATTAATTAAAAATTAGCAATTTGCTTAGAAATGTTTTTAATCAATTTCTGTGACTATGTAAAATATTGATGAACATATATAATAGGTGATCTGTTTTCCTATCCAGCTGTCTGGCTGTGAGCTAACTGTTTTTACAAAGGGCTCTAACCATTGAGCCACACTTCTCCATGTTATTACATCTTATAATCCTAACTGACTCAGGGAACATGATAGAAATATGAGTTTAGTATGCCTGAGCTCAGAATGATAAAATACATATTTTAGTGAAGTTGGTTTTAACATTTTGAGTTTAAAAATACCACTTTTAGAAAGTAGGTATTTTCTTGTCTAACTATCCAGGCCTGCCTCTGCTATGTTGTGTATTCCTTGTCTGGAGTTTGAGTGACAGGGCTGGGGGATTCCAGGAGACAGAATGAGTCAGCCCAGTGGTGAATAGAGAGATCTGCATCTAGATGGGAGGCAGGAATTGCACCTGGAACCTGAAGAGGACTGTGCCTGCCCCCCACAGTGCTGGCTCCACCCCCTGCGGTGCGTCTGATGTCTCTGCCCTGCACTGTGAAAGGAGAGAAGGAGTCATGTCAACAGAGTGCTCCAGGGCTGTACTTTTTCCTCCACAATACTGGCTCCACCTCCTCTGGGGCATCTGATGTTTCTGCCCTGCGCTGTGAAAGGAAAGTAGGAGTCATGTAAACAGAGTGCTCCAGGGCTGTGCTTTTCTCCACAATGCTGGATCCTCCTCCTTTGGGGTGTCTGATGTTTCTGCCCTGCACTGTGAAAGGAAAGAAGGAGTCATGTAAACAGAGTGCTCCAGAACTGGTTTGGACTAGGCAAAGGCCCATCTACCCTCAGAGGACAAATGATTTTGGGGTATAAATATTGGAACCCTGATCCCAAGAAATTAGATCACTTTTGGACTACAAGAAGAAACATTTGCTGAGGAGAGGAACCCGAAGAAACTGAGGAGAGACTATCCCTAAGCTGAAGTGCTGCTTGGGGAAATTGACCTGCAGTGGTTGCCTGACTGCCAAAGAAAGTAGAAAGGACTTTGTGTGCACTTTATTCAACTTGTGAAGGATCTCCAAGGGCTTGAGAGAAGAGCTTGCCCCCTGCTGAAGTCTCAGGGACAATAGACTTCAACCCCCAGCTCCCCAATAGTTCTTTGGAAGTGCCTCCTGCTTTTTTGGGCCTTCTGAGGGTCTGCGTGTTGCAAGGAGCTGGAAGCACAACCCAAGAGGAAGAAGCGTGTCGCCGTCGCAGCCGCTGCCGTTGCATCACTGAACTAGGGTGTAGCCGCTGTAGCTGACGCATTGCACCGCATCGAGAGAAGCGTACCGCACCGAAGAAGAAGCGTGTCGCCGTCACAGCCACTGCCGTTGCATCTCTTAACAAGGGTGTCGCGGCTGTAGCTGACACATTGCATTGCATCGAGAGAAGCGTCTCGCACCGAAGAAGAAGCGTGTCGCAGCCACTGGCGTCGCATCTCTGAACAAGGATGTCGCCGCTGTAGCTGACGCATTGCACCGCATCGAGAGAAGCGTACCGCACCGAAGAAGAAGCGTGTCGCCGTCACAGCCACTGCCGTTGCATCTCTTAACAAGGGTGTCGCGGCTGTAGCTGACACATTGCATTGCATCGAGAGAAGCGTCTTGCACCGAAGAAGAAGCGTGTCGCAGCCACTGGTGTCGCATCTCTGAACTAGGATGTCGCCGCTGTAGCTGACGCATTGCTGTAGCTCCTGCTTAGGGGCATATGGTTTAATCTTCTGCAGTAAGTGGCAACCAACTCTTTTGAAAGAAGCAAACACCCTAAAGTTGATGTAGGCTGTTCTATGAGCCATTTAGGAGCCTGGTGGAGTTCGATCTACTCTATAGGGAGCATCACTGCAAAGTGTTTTGTGTAGTTGCACTAAGAGACTAAAGGAGAGATTAACCCAGAGAGAGCAACCATGAATCTGATGCTGTCCGCTATGTTTCCTGCAACCGGTTTCCAGTCTATCTGGCATGAAAGGTGGTATCTTGTTGATGGGCCTCATCTTGAAATTATGATTAAATAGCATCCTGAATCTCATGGAATAGGAGCTCTTTGGAGGGAGACTGGTTACTCTGGATTCACACACTTCTGTTGGACCCTCAACGTTTGATCTCAAGGATTTTCTTCTGCACCTCTTTACTTTTTGAGTCTCTGCTTTGCTACCAGTATTGTAGATGTATGTTGTGTTAACCTACTCTTGCTTATCTTACTTACTCCTATTACTCAGTTGTCTGAGATGGTAGAAATGCAGTTTTACACTTCCACGTAAAACGGAGTTCCAAACTCCTGTGCAAAGGACTGTGGATTACAGACTGGAGAGTTGATCATTTCAATCTCAAGTCCAGCAGTTCCGTCTAGGCCCTCTTCCATTTAGGAAGCTTTCTGGACGTACCATAAGCATTCGCCTGTGTGTAGGAATACAAATGCCCTGCATGTTAACATGCACATTGCTTCCAGTCATACACTTTAAACTCACAAATCATTGGTATTCAGGGTTTGTCTAATTAGTTCAGTAGAACCAAACTAAGACTACAACATGCAAAATGCTTACATCCCTGTACCATGTAACCCTAAATCATCCATATATCCTTTTACCACTATCCACCTCTATACCCTAAAACTACCCTTACTTCAATTTACCACTACCCATCCTTAAACCCTAAATTCACTCTTACGTCCCTTTACCGCTACTCACTCTTAAACCCTAAAAGTAACCTTAGCTCAATTTACTACTACCCTACCCTCTACATGCTATGTATACACTCAGAGTCTACGTTTTGTACTATGATATCTGTTTGGAGGTACATATGATGTAATCTAGGGCTTGTAAAATACCTCCCGAGGTGACAAAAATCGGGCCTGCTGTGGCCCACCCGAATGCACCTTTGGCCCATCAGGATGAAAATTCCTGGAGCTGGGCCAGGAGTGCACACGGCCGGACTGAGAACTCAAAGCATTGCAGCTTTTGTTACTGGGGGGCCATATTGCAGCACCATTGCATAAACAGCACCCAGTAACAAAACCAGCCGCCCCCCACTGAAAAACCGGCTCCCACCGTTCCAGCCTCCCGGGGAAATGCCCGATTCACTGTATGGCCAGTCCGGCCCTGGGTGTGCAAAGTTGCATGAGCAAACGCCTCTCGAATTCCGGCCATTAACGACATTCCTGCCAGCTCCATTTTGCCACAAATGGCGCATAAATACACAATGTGGCATAATTTCGGGAAGTTTGTATAACAAGTACAACACAAACTTCCTGAAAGTACCCAAATTACGCGGGCATGATTTAAATTTCAGAAAAACAACGGAAGAGTGTGGCCAAAAAGCGGAAGGAAAAAGGAAAGCTAGCATGAGGAAACACTCTTTTTTTAAAAGAACCCTCACTTACCAACCTAGTTGGTGACAGGCTTCATCATTGGGTCCCCACCAGAGAGGCCGAGTGCCTCTCCAATGTGCTATGACGCCCGGTTACAGCAGAGCTGGTTTTTCTGTGATTTGTGTATGTGGTAGTGAGAAAAGTGAGATTTAAAAGATGCCTTGGTTTATTCCCAAAAGAGTTTAATGGTGGAAAACCAGGCAACAGTAAAAACAAGTGAGTTGGATGTGATCTATCTGGCTAGATTGTCCAGACGCATCCAATTTGACATAGTGTGTTAAAAAGTTGTCGACATGTTTCCGGTGGCGACCCAATGATGAAGCATGTCACCAACTAGGTTGGTAAGTGAGGGTTCTTTTTAAATAAGAGTGTTTCCTCGTGCTAGCTTTCCTTTTTCCTTCTGCTTTTTGGCCTCACTCTTCTGTTGTTCTTTTATATTTACTAGGGGAACAGGAGTGACTCCTTCATTTCCCTCTCTTTTTTGTTATTATATTTTGTTATGATTTAAATTTCGCCATGGCCTAGGTAGAGCTATTGTGCTTTACTTGAACTGCTTCATTGTTGCTGGGTTGGCATAAAGCATTATGCATTAGGACGAAGGGGCCTTATCAGGATTGCGTAGTTCATCAGAGTAGTCTAAATAAATGGCATGGTCAATGACAAGGGATTGTGGTGCAATGACTGATGTATGTACCGTGTCCTATACCTAACTGAGGAAAACCTCTACATCTCACGGCGTGGATGTGCAAACGGAACGCTGACAGTACATTTGCAGTACGGGAAGCCTCATAGGGAGGCAAACCTCTGCATTGATTGAGCTGCACAATGACACACCACAGTATCGTGTATTTTCCCAGAAATCAAGGTTGGGGTTGGGTGCCTTCCACCTGCTACCGGGTGACATCACAGAAGCAGCAAGTAGACGAATCTGTATCCAGAACCAATTAAAGATGGAGGCTGAGACTAACCCCACTAATTAACTAATTCACAGAAGAAGTAGCCTGCCATACCACCGGCTTTTTTCATCCTCCCTAATTGTTTTCTTATCTCCACGTTATCAAATTAGAAAAGCTAAAGAAAACCCGTTTTGAAGTGAGAAAGATTAATTTTGAAAAGCATTGAATTCTAATTATCTCTGTTGGCTTTCTGGTGACCTTTCCCTGGAGGGAGTAGGGGTGGGGGGTATTGTTTGCACACATTTCTACTTAATGAAAGTGTACATCCAGGTGAGCTGCTTCCATGTAACACTCTGAATTATCCAGCACCCTAAAACTCAACATTCAATGGAGTCGAGCTCTCATTATGGTGTATTTGCGGAACATATCTCCTCGCTGTACCAGAAATATGTTAATCTCAGTATTTGACAATTTTCAGATGAGAAGAGGAGGAAAGAGGAGTTTAAATTCTCTGCTAAATATTTTTAAGCCGTGAGTTTTGTCTTTGCGCATTCCATTCCACTTTACAGCCCGGGCTGTGCGAAACATACCCTCAATTTTATAAAATTCCTGACCTATGTAGAACTAGGGCAGGAAGTACTAGAATTCCATTCCTAAATTGTGGAAGTCATTTGATTTTTTTTTTAACCATTGCCAAGGCATCAAACTGTTGTAGTAAATGTGTTCTGTAACAAACTTAAGACATCTGGCGGGATGGCAGGTGGGATTTCCTGAGAAAATGTTTAAAGCCTTTCAAATGGGGATTTGGGGGGGTGGCCGACCAACGGGAGGCTCGCCCCCCCGGGGAAGTTTGGGGCACCGGAGGAGGGGGGGGGGGGAGGGGGAAGTTTGGCCCTATGGGTGCGCCGTAGCGGCGCTTTTTGGGCTGGTTGGGCGGTTTGGGCTCCTTTTGGGCTGCCTGGGGACGTGGGGGTATATAGGCGGCCATTTTGTGTCACCGCGCACGTTTGTGGTGCGGTGACACAGCAGCCAGGTCGGGGAAACATTTTGTCCGATAGTGATTTCGGGCCCGGCGGTTGTGTGGCGGCGGTGCGCGGCTTGTCCGAACCGTGGGAGCGGGCTGAGGAGTGTGCGACGCTCCGGCGGTTTGTGGTGCGGTGATCCGGGTCGGCGGTAGGGGGCGTGAGGACGGGGATGGCGGCGACGGACCCGCGTGTTGTGGAGGCACTGAGGCTGTTGGCAGAGGCGGGCCGCATGGACTTAATGCGGCCCGACGTGCAGGTGAGGCCGCCGCGGCGCGCTGCCATCGGCGCCGCGGCAGCTGTGGCGGCGTGCGACCCTCCGAGGTCGCGGGTTGCTCGGCGGGGGGGGAGGGGGGGCGGGGGGGGCGGAAGGGGGAGGCCGGGCGGTGGCCAAGGCTCCTGCGAAGGCCGCGGCCAAATCAAAGGGGGGGGCGCGGAAGGCCCGGGAGGCGGGGCGGAAGAGGCCGCTCGTCTTCGTGACCGGTGGGGAAGGGGGGGTGGGGGGAGGGCGGGAGGAGGGGAGTGCAGCGGTGGATGCGCGGCCGGGGGGCCTGGGAGGTGTGGGGGAGGGGGGTGGGGATCGGATGGTTGTGGATGGGGAGGGCGCGAGCGATGGTGGGGGGGGGCGGGGGGGTGACAGTGCGGAGGGGCCTGCGGGGGGGGAGGGCGCTAGTGGCGGTGGGGAGCGCGGGGAGTTGGTGGGGGTGGGGCTGGGGGGGGCTGCTTCGCCGCTGCTCATAGAGGAGACAGATGTGGAGGAGGAGGGGGTGGGGGGTGGGGGGGGGGGGGGGAGGACACGGAGCTGGACTGGGGTGAGTCATCGGAGGAGGAGGGGGGAGGGGGGGCGAGGGGGCGGTTGGCGCTGGGGCAGGGGGCCCGGGGGGGGGAGAGGGGCCGGGCGGGGGTGAGAGGGCGGGGTGGGTCGGAGGCGCTGGGTGGCGGGAGGGGAGGCGGCGGCTTGACCGGCGAGGGGGGTGGGTCGGGGGGGGCGTTTGGGAGGGGCGGTTTTGAGGGGGGGGCTGGGGGCCGGGATGGGGGCACAGGCGGGCGGGTGGCGAGTTTTGGGTGGGGTACGGGGGGCAGTGGCGTGGCCTGGGGGGAGGCTGGGGGGGTGGGGCGTGGAAGGGGGGTGGGGCCGAGTTGGGGTTTCGGGGGGTGGGGTGGGCCGGGGGGTTGGGCGGGGGAAGGGGCTTGGGAGTTGGGGGGAGGGAGTGTCCCGGCGCGGCGCGGTGGCCATTCGTCGGGATGGGGGAGGGGTGCGGCGATGGGGTGGGGTTTTGGCGGTGGGGGCAGCGCGTGGGGGGGCGAGGGGGGTGGTTTTTACCCTGGCATGCTGGACTCCACCTTTTTTCCTTGGCAGGAGCTGTTGGTAAGGCGCTCGGGGGAGCAGCATGCGGCTCCCACCCACCGAGTGGATGGGCCGGCTCTGTTTGGTGCGGACGGCCGAGCTCCGACGAGGGACCTGGCTCAGGGACTGGGCGAATGGAGGCGAGACGCGTCTCCGCCGGCCCCTCCCCGATGGGTCTCTACGGCCGCCGGGGTTGGGGGAGTAAGGATGGACACGAATATTTCTGGATTGCCTGCGAGTGTGGTGCCTAGGAGGGGGAGTGTGGACTTGATGGATTTAATGCGGGTGTGTCGTGAGCGGGCGGGTTTGAGCCGGGTGGAACTCCAGTTGGGGGGCCAAAGTGGTGTGGTGCCGGCGGATGGTGAGTCTGAGGAGGAGGGAGAGATTCGGGAAGATGGGGGGGCTGGTAATGGTGTTGGAAGTGTATTTCAGGTGCCAGCACGGCAGGAAGCTCCCAGAGTGACGGCCCCCTCGGCTCAACTGGTTAGGCGGCGGGACCCAGCAAGGACGCCGACCTTGACGCCAGGTAAGACAGGTGACGGCGCGGGGAGCGCTAAGAGGCGTTGTGTGCAGGTGTCCGTGGGGTCTGGGGGCGATGGGGAGGATGGGTGGCGGCTGGTGCGGGGTCGGTATGTGCAGGACGCGGGAGTCGGTACCGAAGGCGTGGGGTCGGGCGGGGCTGCGCCGGGCGGAGGAAGCGGGGTTGCGGCGGCGGGCGACGCGGCGCCGGGCGGAAAGGAGGCGGCGGGGGGAAGTAAGGAGAGTTGTGTAATCCCGGTGCGGAGGCTTCCGTACATGGGGCTGACCAAGCCGCTGGGGGCGCACCTTTCCGCGGCTACGAAGGAGAAGATTTGGAAGGGGGAATACATCGATATTTTGAAGCTGCTGCATAGGGAGTTGACATCGAAGGAGGGGTCAAAAGAGGAGGAGCAGGAGTTGGCTAGGCGCCCAAGGGTGCCCCTGACGCTGGACAATTGGTCGGCGGCGTTCCTAATTTACGCGAGCGTGTATTGCGAGAAATTCCCGGACAGGTGCGTCGCGCTCTTTAAATACATGGATGTGGTCCGACGGGCGCAGGTGACGTACGGCGGGTATGCTTGGTCGCACTACGACGAGGAGTTTCGGGCTCGCTTGGCGGGGGACCCCGAGGCCCAGTGGGGGGAGCTGGATTCTGATTTGTACCAGCAGACGATGGGAGGGGCCAAGTTTGGCCGCACCATCTACACGGCCAGCGGTTTGCCGCTGGCGTCCCCCCCCTTTTCGGCGCGCCCCACCCGTGGGGGGGTGGGTCAGGGCGCCTCCGGCAGCCAGGCCACAATCGGGGCCTGCTGGGATTTCAATAGGGGTGCCTGCGGGCGGGCGGCGTGCCGTTTCCGGCATGAGTGCTCTTCGTGCGGACGGAACCACCCGGCGCTGCGGTGTTGGGGTTCCGGGGGCCCCCCAGGCCAGCTGCCCCCGCAGGGGGGTGGATTTGCCAGAGGGGGTTCAGGCGGGGGGAGGGGTGGGGGTAGAGGGGGGGGAGCAGGGGCTCTGGGAAAGGGCTCGTACGCCGGTTAGGATCGAGCGGATGGAGCCCTGGTTGGCGGCGTATCCGCGGGCGGAGGATGCTGCGGTGCTGCGCAGGGGTTTTCGGGAGGGTTTTCGGTTGGGGTACGAAGGTCCCCGGATTGCTCGCTGGGCGGAAAACCTAAAATCGGTGAACGCGCACAAGGGCATAGTGCGAGAGAAACTGTTCAAGGAGGTCAGGGAAGGGCGGATGGCGGGCCCCTTCACGGCGCCGCCGCTGCCAGGTTTGATCGTTTCCCCCATCGGGGTGGTGCCTAAGAAGGAGGAAGGGCAGTTCCGACTGATACAGCACTTGTCTTGGCCGGAGGGGGAGTCGGTCAATGCGTACATTTCGGCGGATTTGGCGTCGGTGACGTATTCGTCGGTGGACGTGGCGCGACGTCTGGTTGCGACGGCGGGGCGGGGTGCACTGTTGGCGAAATGCGACATCAAGTCGGCATTCCGACTCCTTCCGGTGCACCCGGCGGATTACCAGCTGCTAGGGATCCAGTTTCAAGGTCACTACTTTGTGGATAAGGCGCTGCCGATGGGGTGTTCCATTTCGTGCGCACTATTTGAACGGTTCAGCTCCTTCATTCAGTGGGTTTTTTCCAGGCGCACAGGCTCGGAGTCAGTGACGCACTATCTGGATGATTTCTTCCTGGTGGGGCGGCCCGGTGCGGCGGATTGTCAGCGGCTGCTGGATGGTTTGGCCGGGTTGATGGGGGAATTTGGGGTTCCCCTGGCGCCAGAGAAGACGTGCGGTCCCAGTACGGTGTTGTCCTTTCTCGGTATCGAGCTCGACTCGGTCGCCATGGAAGCACGCCTGCCAGAAGACAAACGGGTGGCGATGTTGGGTCTGGTGGATGACATGTTGGCGAGGCGGAAGGTGACGGTGCGGGACGTACAGGTGTTGTTGGGTCATTTGAATTTTGCGTGCCGCGTGGTGCGGGCCGGACGGACGTTTTGCCGGCGTTTGGGGCTGGCGTTGTCGGGTTTGCCATTGCCGCATCACCATGTGCGCCTCTCGGCGGGGGTGAAGGAGGACCTGCGCATGTGGCGGGCTTTCTTGGAGCGTTTCAATGGGGTGCCGATGGCGCCGGCGGAGGACTGGGAGTGGGAGGTCACCATGTACTCGGATGCGGCGGGCGTCGGTGGTTTCGGCCTGTACTGGGAGGGAAAATGGTGTGCGGAGCAGTGGCCGGACCATTGGCAGGCGGGGGGGAGGAGCATTGCGTTCCTGGAGTTGTTCCCCTTGGTGGTGGCTGTCACGGTGTGGGCAGGGGCGTTGGCACACAAGAGGGTGCTTTTTCGAGTGGACAACATGGCCGTCGTGCAGGTGGTGAACAGGCAGTCGGCTCGGGATCCTCAGGTGCTGAAATTGATGCGGGTGTTTGTCTTGCGGTGCTTGGACAATGACATACTGTTTCAGGCGCGCCACGTTCCCGGTGTGGACAATGACATTGCGGATGCCTTGTCTCGTTCACAGTGGGAGAGGTTCCATGGGCTAGCCACGGCGGCGGAGGAAGTCAGGACGCCGGTGCCGGAGGAACTGTGGTCGGTAGGCGAGGCCGGGTCTTTCAGTTGGTGAGGACGTCTGTGGCTGTGTCGACAGGGAAGGCTTACGAGCTAGCGTGGGAGGAATTTCTGCAGTCAGGTGCGGTTCGGTGTGGGGACAGGTGGCAGCGCGAGGAACAGGTGGTAAGATTCATGTTGGCGCTTATGGACAGGGGTTTGTCGCGGGTGTCAATTGCGGGAAAGTTGTCGGCGGTGGCCTTCATGGGGAAGATGTGGTGGGGTTACCCTCCGTCGGCGGGGGAGTTGGGAACCAGGCTGCTGGAGGGGTGGGCGAGGGAGCGTGGGGCGACAGTGCGGCGGCGCCGTCCCATTTCGGCGGTTTTGCTGGCAGGAGTGATTGGCGCGCTGCCGGAGGTGTGCAGGGATGTGGGCGAGTCGGTGCGTTTCTCTACGTTGATGTCATGGCTTTTCTTTGGGGCGTTTCGAGTGTCGGAGCTGCTGGGTGCAAGGGGGCGGCGGGGGGTGCTGTGGGGAGAGGTGGAGGTGCGGGACCGGGAAGTGGCGGTGTGTTTGAGACGCTCGAAGACTGACCAGCGGGGGGTTGGTACTTGGGTGGTGCTGGGGCCGGGCGACACGGAGGGGGTGTGCCCGGCGGTTTGGGGCAGGAGGTTGATGGCTGAAAGTGGCGTGTCGGAGGGGGAGGTTTTTGGGCGGGGTGGGGGGGGAAGGGTGACGGCGTCGCAAGCGTTGTGGGTCTTGCGGCGGGCGCTGCGGGTCCTGGGGGAGGATCCCCTGGCGTTCGGGACGCATTCTTTTAGGATTGGGGCAGCGACGGAGGCGGCACGGAGGGGTTGGGGTAAGGAAGAGATTCAGAGGCTGGGTAGGTGGAAATCGGACGCTTACAGGACGTATGTGAGGTTGAGGGAGGCGGATGGTGCTTTGTCGCAATGATTCCCGATGTTAATCTATGTGTCTTTGCAGGTGCTGTGGCGGGGCCGGATGTGGCTGTCCTGAATTTGTATATTGTGGGACATTCGTTCGTCAGGCGGGCTGAACGAGCGGAGTGGGACAGACATCAGGCGCTCAATTTGGGATTGGATCCGGGGTTGTATAGATGTCATTGGAGGGGAAAAGGGGGTAGGCGTTGGCATGAGTTATTGCCATTGTTAAACACGTTGGTAAAAGGGGGGGTGTGCCCGGATGTGGTGGTAATTCACCTGGGCGAGAACGACTTGGTGCAGTGCAAGGGTTTGGCGCTGCTCAAGCAGATGAGACAGGACCTGCAGGAAATCGGGAGGCGATGGGCGGGCTGCCATGTCATATGGTCAGAATTTATTCCCAGGCGGGTGTGGAGGGGAGCTGAGCGCCCAGGGGCCATAGACAGGGCTCGAAGGAAGATCAATCGGGAGATGCGCGTTTTCTGCGCCAAGGAAGGGGTGGGGAGGATGGAGCACCCGGAGTTGTGCTATGGTGCTAACTATTTCTTCCTGGAGGATGGGGTCCACCTGTCCAGGTACGGCATGGAGCTGTACATAGTGCAGTTAAAGGAGGCTATAGATGGGGCCCTGGGGGTGGTTCGGTACCCCAGGAGACAGGAGTCCTAGTGGGGGGGTCGAAAGTCGTAAGCGACTTTCGAGTGGCGCTGTCCTAAGGAAATAGGGTGGTTGGCTGGAGGCCTGGGACTGCATGGTAGCGGGGGTTTGGGGTCATGGAGGTCATTAGGGGCATCTAGTAGAGGGGCAGGTTGATGAGCGTATGTTGTTGTATTACTGTTGCAATGTTCGGGTTTGCATTTAGGGGTGGGGGTGGGGGGCTGTTAGGCAGTTGTTATTTAGTGAGCAGTAGTTTTGTGCGGCACAGGCCAAGGGGGATGTTTTTATATGTGCACCTGATTCCAATAAAAGCGGCCTTTTTCACACACTTCTGGTGTCTGTGTCCGTGCTTCCCCCCCCCCCCCCCCTCACCTACTGGTGTGCCCCAATGGGGATTTGGGGGGGTGGCCGACCAACGGGAGGCTCGCCCCCCCGGGGAAGTTTGGGGCACCGGAGGAGGGGGGGGGGGGGGAGGGGGAAGTTTGGCCCTATGGGTGCGCCGTAGCGGCGCTTTTTGGGCTGGTTGGGCGGTTTGGGCTCCTTTTGGGCTGCCTGGGGACGTGGGGGTATATAGGCGGCCATTTTGTGTCACCGCGCACGTTTGTGGTGCGGTGACACAGCAGCCAGGTCGGGGAAACATTTTGTCCCACCCTCCCTCCCCTTTTTGCAGGGTTTCTTCGGGTTTTTGTGTTAGGCCCACGCTGTTTTCCCCTTGCGGGGTGGGGGGGGGGGGGGGTGGTCGAGGATTTGTCCCGAGGGGCTTTTTTGGTTGAGGGTGCACTATTTAGGTTTGAGGTTGTGTTTTTTGTCGCTGGAACAGGTGCGTTGTGGGGCGCTGTCCTAAGGAAATAGGGTGGTTGGCTGGAGGCCTGGGACTGCATGGTAGCGGGGGTTTGGGGTCATGGAGGTCATTAGGGGCATCTAGTAGAGGGGCAGGTTGATGAGCGTATGTTGTTGTATTACTGTTGCAATGTTCGGGTTTGCATTTAGGGGTGGGGGTGGGGGGCTGTTAGGCAGTTGTTATTTAGTGAGCAGTAGTTTTGTGCGGCACAGGCCAAGGGGGATGTTTTTATATGTGCACCTGATTCCAATAAAAGCGGCCTTTTTCACACACTTCTGGTGTCTGTGTCCGTGCTTCCCCCCCCCCCCCCCTCACCTACTGGTGTGCCCCAAATGGAAGATAGAGCCGTCAATCTGTTTTGCAGGAGTCCCAGTTTGAGAAGAGGGAGTAATTTGAGGAGTTGTTCAATGATAGCAGATGGGCAACCACAACTCATGAGTAAATCTAAGGCAACAGAAGAAATTTTTCAAACATGCTGCAAATAAGCAAGACGTAGGGCCTCCTTAAGAGGGACTCAGGAATTGGTGTGATCATTTTAATTCATTTGGAATTTATCAGGTGCAATAAATACCACCCAATTATACATTTTGGGGAAATGCATGCAGATTTTGGTGCTTACCACACCAAAATCCACGTTTTGGTAAATATTGAGCATTTTCCCTTGCTAAATGTTTGAAGATGTGACTTGCCGATATTCATCACAAGACTCATAACTGTGTAACAGCAATTACCGCATATATTGCAATTAACTGAAGCTTGCAGTGAGGATCTTTCACTTTCTTGCTTCAAAGGAAATCTAGTGGCTTGTTCTTACCTGAAGACTGGCTTTAAGCTGCACTCACACTCACATACACACAAACACTTACACAAACACTCACACATAAACACACAAGTTTGTAGAGTAACTTGTGGAGAAATGCGGAGATTGCTTTAAGTAAGATTGTCGCTGATAGGGCCGCACTGTTGGGTACAGATTCAGTCACATTTTAGGCTCGCTGTTTGAACACCAGGCAAGTGTTTGTTCAGACAGGGATCAGGATAACTTGACATCTGACTTTCTATACTCATCCCTTCTCATCTTCCATGGGCACTAAATTATTAGGAAATATACAAATGCCTTTAGATTTAAGTCAGTCTCTGTGTACTAGGATATGTCAACAGTGGAGTATCAAGGCTGGTAAGGAAAACAGGCTCCTCCTGCCCAATCTCCAACCAATCTGCCAAGTGAAAGGCAGTAATAATTTAAATGCAGCAGCCACCAGGGCCGGACTGGCTACCGGGCAGTTTGGAATGCTGCTGAGCTGGGGGGTGATTTCGTTCATGGAGACCTGCTTGTGCTAAACGAAATTCGTTTTGCATTAATTATTTCGAAGCACACGCAGGTCTCCATGAACGAAATTAGCCCCCACCGTAGTGAAAGCAGCCCCCAGCTCAGCAGCATTCCAATCTGCCCGGTAGTCAGTCCGGCCCTGGCAGCCACTTACACCACTATAATAGAGAAAAATTGACCTGTAATGAAAATGTCACCGAAAGATGCCCTTCTGAGAGGCTGCGTCAGAGTCCAGTTATGTGTCTGGTTAGGTTTGACATGGGGCTGACTCAAAACTTCCAGTTGTCAAACAATCTAATGCCTGTGAGAGGCAGATCTGCATTTGGCACAGACAGCCACATGTTTTGCACAGCTAATATGCAACTGAAATCTTCCAATTTTCTACAAGCATGCTGGTGTCTATGAGAAGCGAGAAGGATGTGAGCTATATTGGTAGGTATGACTCTGCCTCAGCCATACTAGTCACCATGAGAAAAGGACCTGTGGGAGTTGGTGGGTTTCCTATATCTTACAAAACACAAAGTGATTAGGGGGTCTCAGGGAAAAATGTAAAGACCTACGCGGACACAATCCCCACTTCAATACATTATAAACAAAGCCACCGCTCGTGACAGCCAGAAGGCAGTCCCGGGTATCGACGGAGAGAGTGGTGCCTCACCCCCTGAGCTGTTGCCAGGAGTGATGAGGAGTCCACCCGTACATTCACGGGTGACAATTCAAATCCTATAGATCCTTTGCAATGAAGACCACAGGTGATTGTAGGTTGTAATGTTCAACCTATGTGATATTATTTGATTTTGTCTCACAGACACATATTTGAAGTAGCATTTTCATCGAGGTCCTGATGAAGGCCAAGATTGAAGTCCGATCGTCATGGCTGAAACATGTAGACCCTCTCTCTAGATCAACAAGATGGACAATTCATTCAGATCTCTTTTAACATTTGACACCAGGCGTTAACCATAAAAAATTATTTTACGGTCGGTAGTCAATTTTAATATCACTTACCATACCACCCTTTTTTGTACTGCAAACACCCACCCCACAACACACCTCACCAGCTTCATAGATCTTAGGAGATCAGACCAACTGTCCCTCTTCAAAACATCTCCGAGCTACTCCCTCACTAAGAGGGGGTTGCTGCCCTTGTTTGCACTAGGAATTGCAACTAAGAGGAGATCCTAGATGATGAAGCATGCCACTTTGGTGGGTTATGCGATTTCGTCCTCTTAAATAGGACTTCTTCCATATTTTTTTTTTTTAGTTCAAGTAAAATTTTATTGAAAGAAACAAGTTGTTATTACAAAGAATGAAACGAAATACATCATCATCAAAAAGTATAATCGACTAGGGTATCACAATAAATAGCATAAGATAAAGAAAATAGGAGGGGAGGGGACAAAGGAAAAATTAAAAAATTAATGAGGCTATAAGTGTAAAACATACTTCATGAGAGGCTTTGTTACATGGGATATGATGCAAATATGTGCAGAAAAAATAAAAACTAGAGAAAGAGAAGGAACGAAAGGTGACTCAGGGAGGTTTCGAAACTTCTTGCTGAAATGGGGGTAAGTGAGAAGAACGCTCAGCACAGACATCCAAATAAAGTGTAATGGGGAGCCATAATGCATGTCTTTTTGGGGCCAGGGTAAGGGGATAAACAAATGCAGTATCCAGTCTGTGATTATAACACACATTGAACCACCAAGCTTTGAAAGTAATATCTTTTGAGTTTTTCCAATTAACCACATCGATGCTATGCATTTTCCCGCTGTGTGCTGGAAACAACAAAAACACATGTTACATGACGAGCTGGGCTCGTCATCAGCGTAGCAGGAGGCTACCTCATGACGAGCCCAGCTCGTCATGAGCGTGGAAGGGGTTAACAGTAATCTGTTGAAACGCAATTGCTATTAACAAATCAATAATATGAACATTTGTTTCAACTACAGACCAGGAAGAAGAGAGTGAGCCAAGAAAAATGTCAGTGATAGAAAAGGGGATAGAAGTCTGGAAAATAGAATTGATTTGGACCCATACTTTAGTCCAAAATGCGTGCGTGAGAGGGCAGAGAAAGAGCATATGAAAAAGCGTGGCATTGGGAGCTGAGCAGGACCAACACAGATCTGGAACCAAGGGGAATCTTTTATGAAGGAGAGATGGTGTGTAAAGGAGTCGATTGTAAAGGAAGAAAAGTGTTTGTGTGAGAGAGGCAGCTCTCGAGGATTTGCGAAGCTTAGTCCAAATTTTATCCCAAAGGGAGGTAGACCAGGATACAGCAAGTTCAGATTCCCACTGCTCTTCCACTGTAGATTTTGGGCGAGGTGATGGAGGGGTATGGAAGGAATGATAAATGGAAGAAGCTGAAGGGTTGGAACGCAATTGGGAATGTAAAGAAGAAATTGGAGTATTAGAGAGCGGAGGTGGAGAAGAATGAGAAAGGGAATCATATACGGATATAACTGCATTCTTAAGTAGGATATACTTGTGGATAAAGGAGGAGGGAAGAGAGAAGGTCTGGCTAAGAATAGAAAAAGATGTGAAGATATTCCCAGTAAAAAGTTGGGAAACCCAGATTAAACCTCGCTGCCTCCAAGTTTTCCAGTAAAAAGGTTTCAGGTTAATAAGAATGCTATTATTATACCAAATAGTGGTGTTGAGAAATTCAGTAATAGAGGAGGGAGGAACTGGAGCAGAAGCCAGAAGTAATTTCGCAGTGTATTTGTGAATTGGAGTGGACAAGAATTGGGGTTTGCGAGAGAAGGAAAGATATTCAGCAAAGGAAAAGGGAGAAAGAGAAAGACGCTCGAGTTCAGCCCAAAGGGGAAGAGGCTCGGTGGGATCTTTAAGCCAGATAGAGGCTTGTTTCAGGAGAAAAGCTCGATGGTAAGCGGGGAAGTTTGGGAAATTAACCCCGCCCTCTGATTTGGGGAGACGTAAACGTGACAAAGACATGCGCGATTTCTTTCCAGACCATAAAAAGGAGGATAAGGTGGTATTGATTTTAGTAAAAAATTTAACAGAAATGGAAACAGGAATGTTAGAAATGGTATAGAGGACAATAGGGGATAACATCATCTTGATGGTGTCAAGACGGCCCCACCAAGAAAGGTATAGGGGATGCCATCTGGAGGTGAGGTCAGACAACTTTTGAGTGCATTTAGTGAGGCATAATGAAATAGTATCTGGGATGGAAGGAGTGATATGCAAACCAAGATATTTTATATGGGTCGGACTCCATTTGAAATTGGAAGGTGCAAAATCAGGTTTGAAGGTGAATTTGGTGAGGGGAAGAATCTCACATTTATCGTTGTTCAGCTTATAACCATAAAGATGAGAATAAACGTTAACTTCGGCGAGGAAAGCTGGGATGGATACAGAGGGGTTCGAAATGAAGAGTAAAATGTCATCTGCGTAAGCAGCTAACTTGATTTGCGATTGAGAGAGAGGGAAACCAGAAATGTTTGGGTTTTGACGTAACTTAGATAGAAAAGGTTCTAGGGCAAGGTTAAAGAGAAAAGGGGAAAGAGGGCAACCTTGCCTAACGCCTCTGCCAAGGTGAAAAAATGAAGATATTAGGCCATTAGCACAAACCGCCGCTCTGGGATTCGCATAGAGAAGGGAAATGAGGGAAATAAAATTAGGACCAAACCCAAACCATTTCAGTGCAGAAAAAAGAAAAGACCATTCTACTCTGTCGAATGCCTTTTCGGCATCTAGGGCAATTGCGGCTAGGGAGTCCTTAAATCGTGGTGATTTAGAAAGAACATTAAAAAGGAGTCTGGTATTATCAGAAATAAAGCGACCCTTAACAAATCCGGATTGCTCGGGGCCGAGAAGATCTGGGAGAAAAGGATCTAATCTGATGGCTAAGGATTTGGCATACAATTTGTAATCAATGTTGACAAGCGATATTGGTCGGTAATTCTTGCAGTGTTGGGTGTCCTTCCCCTCCTTTGGTATGATGCAAATATAGGCATCTGAAAAAGTGCCCGAGGAAGTACCACTGGTTTTGAAGGAGTCAAGGAGTAGGTGTAGTTTGGGTAACAAAAGAGTAGCAAAGTGTTGATAGAATTCGACCGTAAAACCATCTGGGCCTGGGGCTTTGTCTTTCTTAAGGGAGTGAAGTGCAGTATGTAATTCGCGAATGGTAAGGGGGGTTTCAAGGGAGGCTAGATCAACCGGAAAGTTAGGAGGAGGTTGGATGCTTGTAAAGAAAGTGGAGATAGAGTGAGCAGATGGTTGAGTTTCAGAGGAATAAAGTGTAGAGTAGAAACGAGAAAATTCTTCCAAAATATCAGCATCTTTATGTTGCAAGATTAAATTAACATCAAAAACAGACTCAATATTCAATTTGTTTTGCTTAACTTTCAAATAATTGGCAAGAACTTTCCCCGCCTTATTCTTCCCGCCATAAAATTTCGAACTGGATTTCAATAAATACAACGAAGCATCCTCGGTAGACTGTTTGTTATAATTCATTTTCGCAGTTACAAGGGCTGTTAAACTTTCCTGGGTGTGGGAAGTGTAAAAGGAATGTTCTAGTGCTTTGATCTGAGATAAAAGATCACTGGTGCGTGTGCGGGCAAGTTTACGCTTTGCGGCGACATGTCTGATGATAAAGTCTCTGGCCGCAGCTTTGTTAGCGTCCCAAATAGTGTGAGTGGCTAAGGAGGGGGTGTCATTAATAAGAAAAAAGTCGGTAGTAAACTCAATAAATGAAGCAGTAAATTTGGGATCAAGAAGGAGGGTATTGTTGAAACGCCATCTCTTAGGACCGGTGGATTTGGGTAAAATGTCAATGTTAATGAGAACTGGGGCATGATCAGAAAAAATAATGGGGCCAATCTCAGCCTGAGTGAGGGATTGGGACAGGTGGTGCGAGAGAAAGATATAGTCAATGCGTGATTGGGAATGATGAACCGGGGAATAGAATGTAAATTCTTTACTGGTCGGGTTACATATTCGCCAAGCATCGACTAGCTTGTGTTGAGAGATGGCGTGTGTAAAAAGTTTCTGGGATCTATTAGGAACAAAAAAAGATTTGGAGTGCCTGTCCAAAAAGGGGTCCAGTGGCATGTTGCAATCGCCTGCCAAAATAAAATTGTCATCAATACATTCAGTAATGCGAGAGGCAAATGCTTTCCAAAAAATAGGATTCCCACCTGTGGGGGCGTAGACATTGAGTAGGGAAAAAGGGACACCTTTTGAGGAAAGTTTAACAGATAACCATCTGCCATCAGGGTCAGATTCGGAGTGTAATACAGAATGAGAAAAAGACTTTCGGATTAACAATGCAACACCATTCCTTTTACCATCACCAGGAGCTGAAAAAACCTTTCCCACCCAACCTCTTTGGAGCTTAACAGCCTCGGTATCAGAGAGATGGGTTTCTTGCAAAAAGGCGATATCTACATTCAATTTGGCTAAATGGGAAAGGATCTTTTGCCTCTTGATGGGTGAATTCAATCCTTTAACGTTCCAAGAAACAATGCGTACTGACATCAAGAATGATTAAAAAGGGAAAATATAAATAGGGAACAAAAGAAAGCCTCATAAAAATCTGGAAAGAAGAAAAAAGAGGAAAAAGAAAGAAGGAAAATAGAAAAAGGAGGAGGAGCAAGTGTAGGAATAGAGAAGAGTATAAAAGAGAATGGAGCAGAAGTAATACAGAAAAAGACCGAAGAAGAAAACAGAGTCAATGGAGAAAACTGGTATAGTGAATCGGAAGAAAAGAAAAAGAGCCATAGGTGGAGTACATCAGGAAAGTAACTGTCGAGAAACCAGATGAAGAAAAGGAGCGATGTGGTAAAATAAGTGAATTGTGAAAAAGAGAGAAAAGCAGAGCATAAGGGAGAAAATTCATTGGATAGGAGAAGCATAAGGTGACATATAGAAAATGCAAAGGAAAAATGAGAAGAAGAAAAAAACAAAATCAACCAAGAGAGTATAGAAAAGAAGGCAAGGAGAAGAAACATGACAAGGACAAGTTAACTGTACAAAAGCAACAAACGATGATGGGGAGAGTCAGAGCTAGGCAGAGAAAACAGGTATGTACTTACAAGGGTGAAGGGATAAGGATACAAAATCCGGAGGGAGGATGAAAGGGATGAAAACGAAGATGAGACGAGGGGGGTAAGGCCAACCAACGGAGGGCAGGAAACGGGCAATGAAACGTCCAACCAGGGAAACATGACGGGACGCTAAATAGGGATCTGCAAAAGAAGGAGAAACAACATGGTTAGGTGAAGGGAGATATCATAGAAGAAACAGTGAGAGTAAAACATACATATAGAAAATGCAATAAACAACAACGAGGGTCGACTAGTCAAAAAGAACTAGTCAAAAACAGGGTTGAGGAGTAACAATCGGTACAACGAAGAAACATGGAGAAAAGGTTAACAAGGCATCAGGAAGTCCAGTGGCATCATCGTGGAAATTCATGGAGGAAATGAGGATGAAGAGCCGGCATTGGAGAACTCCATGTTAGCAGGACCGCAGGAGTTGAGGAAACTGCGGAGTCGTACTGGATCTTCATAGGTGATGGTCTTATTATTGTGGGTGACTTTGAATAAACAAGGATGAAATAGGCCATATCTTGCTCCAATGGATCGAAGATCCGCTCTCATGTCCAGGAAGGCTTTACGTCGATTTGCAGTGGCCTTGGCGTAATCCTGGGCGAAGAAAAGAGTAGAATCAGACCAAACTAGGCGTGGAGAAGCTTTAGCAGCCAAGAGGACCTTCAGAAGATCTGTGTATTCCAGAAAACACATTATGACTCCTCTAGGCTTTGCAGTTGGAGAAGGAGCAGAGGGGAGTCGACCAAGCCGGTGAGCCCGTTGAATATTTAACGTAGTGCCTTCGGGCAGGTGCAGAAGCTTGGGCAAAAAGGACTTGAAGAAAGGGATAGGATCATTCCCCTCGCAACCTTCTTTCAGGCCGTAAAGACGAAGATTATTACGTCTATTCCTGTTTTCAAGGTCCTCCACCTGCTTCTGAAGAAAGGACAACTGCGATTCCACGTGGGGAATTTTAGTGGCTGATTCCCGACGAGAGGAGACAGATTTTTCCACATTGGAGACTCTGGCGTCCATCTGAGACCAATTGTCGGTAAGCGTTTGCAGCTTTGCATTAGTCTCTTCCATGTAGGGGCGCAATGCTCTAATCTCCTCAAGTAACAATTCCATGGAGATGTCTGAGGAGGATTTCGTGGGAGAAGGTGGGTTCTTTTTTAACCTTTTCGGAGTAGTTTTAGAAGAATTCTGTGGAGGAACATCCATAGTAGATAACGTGTCACTGGCGCTGGAAGATGAGGAAGCTTCCAAGTGAGCTAGCGCTGAGAATAATTTAGAGTTTTTGATGTAATTGCGCTTAGGGGTTCTGCTGGGAGTATTCGCCATGCAAGCGTGCGTGAAAAGGATTGTATAAGGCGCACGAGTTCAGGCTATAGGAAGAAAGGAGGTAGTACAAGGGAATAGCGCCCAAAAAAGCAGAAAAAGCGAGTCAATGGAGTAATGTGGCACCAGAGAGTTGTCAAGGTGGCCAAAAGAGAGAGGCAACTCCTATTGTAAAGCGCAGGATAATTACAAGCAAGAGAAGCGCAGTACAAAATGGCGACTCCTATTGAGGAGAATGCAATAAACAATTATTTGCCAGTTATGGAGCCACCAAAAATAGGAAAGTCACCTGAATTGATCTGAACGCTGTCCCCATGATGGTAGTGAAGGTTTGCACAAAGCAGTAAGCTTCATGAGTCTAAAGTTCAAATGAGCGTGAAGTTCGCTTCAGGCGAACGGCGCCGTTTCAGAATCCAATCCGCGACCGTGACGAAGATAAAGAAATGCGGGTTTAGAAGCTGCAAACCTCGGCCAAAGGTGGCGCACCGGATTCCTGGCACTGTTTCATGTCTGGCGCTGCTACTCCGGCATAGAACGATGTGCGCGAACCGCCAGTCGGCCCTGGTGTAGACGGAGCTTCACCGCCGCACCGCCATCCGGATCGGGCGCTTAGCCACGCCCCCGACTTCTTCCATATTAACATTGGATCACTTGTTTGTACTACACGTGTTTCTGAGCGCTCCTTGAAGGGGTGTACTGGACCCGCGGATTTTATTTGTTTATAATGTATTGAATCGGGGTTTCCTATATCAACAGGCACCTCTGCACTTAAGAAGTGTGTATCATTGATGTTAGTCCTGGCATCCATGGCGTGGTTTTCCCCTGTCTTTTTGCCTCTGCCTCTTGTATTTTTTGCTGTGTGCTGGGTTTCGTTTTGCTTGTGTAGATGCTTTGGGCACTTTGCCACTGCTGATCAGTGCTAAAGTGCAAGTGCTCCCTCTGTAAATTTTGAATATGGATTGGTGTTTCCATGATTGGCTTGTTAGATTTACTACTAAGCAGTGGCGGCTACTCCGCTAAGGCGGAGGAGCATCGCCTCACTGCTAGGCAGCAGCAAAATAAAGGAAAAATAAGATGATAATAAGTCGAGGTTATTATCATTATATTTTGTCTTGCTGCAGCAGCTCTGTAGTTCAGGTGGGGCTGCTCTGACACAGAAGCAGGGGGAGTGGTGAGCACCCTTTGCAAGTATGCATGAATGTTTGGCCGGCCGCCTGGGGCCGGCCAAACATTCATGTACACTTATCATGTTCTCCACCCAGGCTGCATTACAGCCTGGATGGAGAACATACCCAGGCTCCCATTGCCTGGCTAAGCCCGAATTGCAGCGCTCAGACCAATCACTTAGGCTAGGGGAGCCTGCGTGTGCTTCCTGATCCTTCCGGTGGAGCTGAGCAACAAGGAAGAGAGAGGGAAAAGAGATGCAGCGGTACAAACTTTTTTTTTCAATTGTTATTTAAAATAATGTTCCTTTCTCTTAATCCCCCCCACCGCACCCCAGTCCCTCCACCCCTGATCTGTGCCAGCTGCGACTACTACTAAGGCCCTAGTACAGTGCACTGTGGGTGCTCAGGGTCTGTAAGTCAAATGCTGCTGTTGGGCCTGCAGCACTGATTGTGCCACCCACACAAGCAGCCTTTCAAAGGAGTCTCAGATCGGTCACAGCAGTGTCTGTGCGCAGTCCCTACTGCCATGTCAACCTGGCAAGTGCACCCACATGCCAGACCCTAACCTTCCCTTCTATTACATGTGATTCACCCCTTAGGTAGACCCAAGGTACTCCTGTGGGCAGGGTGCAGTGTATGTGAAAGGTAAGACATGTACTGATGTGTGTGACATGTCCTGGTAGTGAAATACAATGTATTTCGTTTTTCACTATTGGAAGTCTATCTGTCCCATAGGATAGAATGGGAGTTTATTTATAACATCTTATAAGTATAACTTCCCAATGGGACAAGATGGAAAGATGGAGTTTAGCGTGCCTGAACTCTGAATTTTATATTTTGTGTTTGAAAATACCACTTTTAGAACGTCGCTTTTTCTTGCTTAGCCATCCTGTGTGCCACTGCTGGTTTGTGCACTGACTGTCTGGCTTTTGAGTGACAGGGGCTGGGGATGTGCACTCACTGTGGACAGCCACCGGGGGGTGGAAGTGTGTCCTGCCTTTCCTGGATGAGTCAGGGATGGGCTGCATAGACCTGGGCTACATACATTTAGAGTAGGGGGAGGAGATTTCCTTGCTCCTGATTGGGCCCGGTCTGCCTTTCAGAATGCTGTCTCCACTTCCTGCCGGGAAGCTGGACAAGCGAGAACAGAACTGGTTTTGACTGAGCACAGAGCCTTTCTATCACCAGAAAACAAAGGAAAATGCTGTATACACATTGGGTCCCAGACCCCAGAATTTTAGAATACTTCTGGACTCAAGAGGAACCTCTGCCAAGGAGAAGGGCTGGGAAAACTGAAGGAGAAGTACTGCTCATTTGCTGTATGTTGTCTGGGGTTGGCCTGCAGTGGCTGTTTCTGTCAAGAAGAGGATTAAGACTTTGCTGTGTGCTGTGTATCCTGCTTTAAGAAGATCTCCAAGGACTTGGTGTAGAGCTTGCCTCCTGTTCTGATGGCTCAGGGACACAAATACTTCATTTTCTCTGTCCTCCTGCATCTGGAACTGCCGTTTCACCTGCCACAGAGGGAAATTGCAACCTCAACACCGGCAAGTGATGCTGAGAACTGCAACAAAGCCGCGGGCACCTCACATGAAGTGCATGATGCATCGCCTGACATGCACAGCAGCCCTGACGCCTGCTGACACCGCACCATATCGACTCCGAAGCCGTCACCAAGGCTGCTGCCCGCACTGATCAAACACTGAAAGGGGACCTGCCCACAATAATTTTTGTCAATGGCCTAGGAGAGGTCCTTGGTATTATAAAAATTGTCCTGAACCCGAGCAACTCATATAACAAGTTAAATTTTATCAAAATATATTTTTTATTTTCATGAATTCATTATCACAGTATATAAATATAAATGGTTATACACCCAAATAAATAAACATCTTAACAACAATTAAATGGTGGTTCTGACTTCATACTGACATACCCTTCACATTCTTACAAAAAACATTCACACATCATACATCCTACAACACTAGGCAGAGATGATTTTTAGGTGACAAGGGGACCGATGATCAAATGTCCGGGTTGGTTCAGAAGGTTCCTGAATAGGAACAGACGCCAACGCGCGTTTCGGTGTATGGCCCCGTCCGGGGCAACACCTTCATCAGGGCAAAGTGGGGTACAGAAGAAGGAACCACACATGTACAGAAGATCTGTATGGAGAAACATATTAAAAACATATATTTTAGAACACATACTTGCGTGGGTTCAAGGTACAATGAGGCAGAAATATATGGATACTCATACAAATAGGGACTCACAGTTTGTACTGTCCAGACTAGGCCCAGAGACAACAATTATGTAGTAGAGAAACCACACCAATATATAAACAATTTTAGAAAAAGAAAAGAAAAGAAGAACTTTACTGCCTGGATGGAAATATTAACGGAGGACATCTTCTTTAGCCTAATATAGTGTTAGTGCTGGCTGACAATTTACCTGCTGGTAGCGGAAGGAGCTGGCGTATGGTTAGCCACAGTGGAAGGCAATTTACTTTATGCCTGAAAAAGATCGTATTGCCGTAGATGAAAGGCTGGGATAGAGGGAATCACCTCCCCAATTATATGTAGCGGAGTCAGTCCCGAGGGGGGTAACGCAAGGATAAGTAAGATTGAGGGTCCCTAGGGTGAAACAAACGGCAACATCAGTATGCTTGTCTTGCCCTAAATTGGTTTTTAGCCTAAAAGTGAAATGGTAGGGTACAGTGTCACAGTTTATAAACGCGTACCTTCACATCAAGAGGGGGATACCGTGGAGGACAGTTGGAGGATGCTGACCTTGTCTGCTGCCCGTATAGAATAAATATACCTGAAACATCGGAAATGGAAGTTTAGTTTAAACGCTAACTGTTAGTATCGTCCTGACTCCAAGAGAGACACGCGTTATAACAACATCGGGAAATATTTCAGGGGTACCTTTTCTAGGTTAGGGCGAAAACCACAGTTGGATTCTGGTCAGAGCTGGGGCCGCCGGCTGGGAGTGTAGATTGGACTTGTCAACAACAAAAGGAAGAGAGGGGGATGAGTGAAGATTAGGCTGCAAGGAACATCGACTGAAGGAAAAAGTCAAGATAGGGGCTAGCCTACCACCGAGGATGTCTTGGGCGAATTCGTCCGTGCTGCCGTCAGGTTGGTTTCTAGTTTAGTTTGATCCCTTCTGGATGCAACCTGGGGGGTGACAAACGAATATTACCGAAATGCGGGGATACAGGGAAGGCGGATTATGGGTTAGAGCTAAGACTACTCAATTTGGTCAGCAGACTTACCTGGCGCATAGGCAGGGGGCAGTCTCCAGTCGGCGGTCCAGGTCGCTCGCACGAAGATGGGCAGGACGTACGGCGTTTGAGGGTGACTATATATACTGAATATGGGAGCCGGTATCAGGTTCAGGTGAGGGGACGCAAGAGAATCCTAGCGTTATACGCGACATAGAGGACGGGTTTAGACAGGTATACATTCCTGCGATGAAACTGCGGCGGCCATCTTGTAATGGGGGCCCATCATTACAGAACAAAGGGTCCTAGCGTTTTACGCGACATAGAGGACGGGTTTAGACAGGTATACATTCCTGCAGTGAAACTGCGGCGGCCATCTTGTAATGGGGGCCCATCATTACAGAACAAAGGGTGAGGTTTGGAGTACTTAGAAACGATCGACAAACCAGAGGAATACTCTAGGCCGATAGCAGGGTACAATTGAACCAAAATTTACAGTAGGGCATTCGCCCAAGGGCATTCCTCGTTCAGGCCCTTCTCCATGCTGTTGAGAAAAAAGATCCAGAAGACCTCACGTTTTTTTCTCAGCGATGTGGGGTTGGTACCTGGAGGAGTTTGAATTTTTTCCAGTATGGACCATCTGAGGTCATTTTCGGAATGCCCCTTGGATATCCAGTGTTCAACTAAAGGAGCTCCTCTTTTGCCAGTGCGTATATTGGATTTGTGCTCTCCAATGCGCAACCGGATCTCCCTTCCTGTTTCACCAACATATGGTGTTTTGCATGGACATATGATGATGTAAATACAATTGGAGGACCTACAGTTGCTCATTTTAGAGAGGTGGATGGTACGGGTAGGAGTCACTATTTCATTTCCCACTAGAGCATTTGGGCATGCCTGGCATTTACCGCATTTATGGTTTCCCGTCACTGGACCGGTCCCTGTGATGGAACTCTGTGTTAAGGGTTCCGGTACTCGCATTTTACCTCTTACTAGGTGATTTTTGAGGTTTTTGTTGCGTTTAAATGCAAAAATGGGTTTCGGTAGCGCACTTTGGTCTTGATTTAGGTTGAGCAAAAACCAACTGGAGTTGATTGCTTGTCTTAGTTGGTTATTTATGGTCGAGTGTCGGGTGATACAGACAATGGATTCCCTGGGGTTAGGGTCCCTAGGTTCGAACATGGCTTCCCGGTTGTAATAACGAGCCCGTTTGAAGCTATCCTTAACCAGCCGGTAAGGATACCCCCGTTGCAACAACTTCTCCTTGAGTACGTCTCCCTCAGTTAAGAAGTCTTTGATGTCTGTACAATTCCTTCTGATGCGAAGGAATTGACTGAAGGGGATGTTATCACGTTGGCAACGGGGGTGGTAACTTCCATATTGCAGTATGGTGTTACGGGCGGTGGGTTTGGTGAAAAGGGACACTGTGATCTCCTCATTGCCATGTTCGACCCATAGGTCCAAGAATTCAATCTTGTCTTGACTGAAATGGCTCGTAAACCTCAAATTGGGGTCTGCTGAATTGAGCCATGCAATATATTCAGTCAGGGTGGTGTCATCCCCTTCCCAAATGAAAAAAACGTCGTCGATAAAGCGAGACCACGCTCGCACGTTTTCGTAGAAAGGCGACATCTCGTTGTAGACATGAATGCGCTCGAATTCGCCCATGTATAGGCAGGCAATGCTAGGGGCGCAGGCAGCGCCCATGCTGACTCCGCCTATCTGATGGTAAAAGTTGTTATTGAACTCGAAATAGTTCTCCTTTAGTACTATTTTTAGGCAGTCCATAATGAAGTTGGGATTTTGTATCTGGGGGTTGGATGTTAAAATGATGATGCTGCCCGCACTGATGCCAAGGGCGCTGCTAGTGATGTTCATAATGCCCCGCCCCAACTCGCACCTCAGCCCTGACTTCACCGACGCTAGTGCTTCATCATGGAGCAAATACCTGATGTGGGTGACTTCCTGAATTCACCGACACTGCACTGTCATAAGGAATCGCCGCCTTGCCGCCACTGGGACATCACCTCCCTGGCAACAGTAAGGAACCGACGCCTCACCTCCCGTGCATCGCAGTAAGGAACCGAGGCCTCACCTCCCCTGGGGTCGTAAAGAACTGACATATCACCTCTCCTGTGGTTGTAAGGGACCGAAGCCGTCCGGCGCCAATGAAGCCTCACCTCCCCATTGACATGCACAGTTTTTGCTTTCATTGTTTGCCTATTTACTGTTCTTTGGGGGTTTGTGTGACTCCATGCTCGAAATTGCGCACCTCACGGTCAGTGCCGTACTTTAGACTTTCATCTGTCACGATGTCGTTATAGCTCCAGTTGGAGCTCTTTGTTGCTACAAGCTTTATTTCTCTGAATAACCTATTTTTGGTGATATCTGAAGATATGTATTGTGGATTTTTGTTCTTTTGGTCTTCTTTGGTTTAGATAAAGATTACTTATTTTTTTAAACTAGTGTGGTGTCCATTTGTAGCGTTTTCACTGTATTACTGTATGTGTGCACAAAAGCTTTAAACACTGCCTCTGAGATAAGCCTGCCTGTTCGTGCCAAGCTACCAAGGGGTGAGCAGGGGTTGTCTAAGGGCGTAACTTCCTTACCCTGACTACAAGCAAGGGTTCCTACTTGGAAAAAGGTGCAAACCATTGGCAACTAGAGACCCTCATTTTCAACAATTGGACTCTACCAGATATTTAGCACGAGGAGTGAAAGTGGTGAGGCTCTAGCAAAATTACCAGAGGGGCCATCTTACGGTCGCGCCTGGCTGATGGCAGTGCCATACTGCTTTCTTTCTTCTTTTGAATTTCATGCTGCATCCAACATTATTTTGCCTCACATGGACGCCACATGCTAGCCCACCTTTGCTCCTTGTGGAATCTTGCAGCCTTGTTGACCCTCACTCGATGCCCAATGACCAAACCTCTCCTACTCCCACTGAGTCTCCTTGCGTAGCCTTTCATCAGTTGCGCTCATGCTTGCCATAATGACCTCCCTGCGCATCCCTTGCATTCTGGAGTTTAGTCAGCCCTTTGGCAGCCTCTCTCCTTGAGAGCCCGATTTTTCACTCAAACTGTGTCATGTAGTTTTGATGACTTTTCTGGTGAACTCTGTTCTGATATGGTCAAATCACTGTACTCAAACCCATTGCTACTACTCTAGAGGCAATCATGGGGAAACTCAACGAGTTGCCCAAAAGCACCAAAACAAACACCGATCTCTACCAAGTGAAGGTCTCTGGGATTCACAAGGATTTTAGGGACCTTATAATCACAGGATGTCCAATGCAGAATCTAGATTTGGGATGGCGGAAGACAGTATATCTTCTCAACATAAGAGCCTGGCGAGATCTGATACAATGACAACCCCTCTTAAACTGGAAGTTACTGATTTGGAGGATTGCAACAGGTGTAGTAATCTTCGGATTTTTGGCCTAACTGATGATGCAGAATCTGAAGCCCACTCTATGGTTGTCTTTCTGGAAAAGTGGCTTCCAACGGTGCTGGGCCTTTCTTTTGGCAGAGACTTTGAAATGGAACACACTCACTGTATACCCACTCACAAAACCAAGACTGCTACGGCATCTTGTGTTCTGATCTTTAAACCCCTTCGGCACCAACACACTGAGTTGACTCTGGCACACTTGAGGAAAGGCAAGTCAATCCAATGGAAGAGCCCATGATCTGCATCTCTCAGGGCTATGTAAGGGATATGGTCACGAGGAGGAAGGGCTTCTTGGCTCTCAGAAAAACCCTTGCAGACCTAGAGGAACAGTCCCTTGACCTTACCCTGTGCACAGCTCAAGCTACCCAAGTCAAGCAATGTCATGCCTGTGGCCCTAGCAACCTTCTACATCCTTCCCCTTTCTCATGTCTCTCCTTTTTTCACTCTCTGTCTCTTTATTCTGTCTTACTCTCTCCTTATACCTCACACCCCCTGGAACTGGGCCCTATTCTTTTCTCCAGTTCTGTTTAGTGTGTAGGTATACGCAGTAGAATCTAGTCCACTAGTGATATAACAATAGATGTATATATGCCTTTACTTACATTTAATCAGTGCTTTAAATGGGCCGGTACTGAGTACAGGCACTTTTTTATTTTGAGCAGGAGAGTATCTGCTCTTCTCAAGAAAAATGTGATACTTTTAATTGGAGAGTGCTGGCACTTACAGAGTACCTGCACTTCAATGTTTCCATTTCAAGCAATGAATTTAATCATACCGGATAGAGCAAACGTACAATCTTGTGTATGATATGTACCAAGATTTCAATATCTCACCGCTTTTCGATAACAATGTGGCTGATCTCATATTCATTTTCTTAGACACTGATCAACAATCTGGAATGTTGTATTCTGTCTGGAGAGATTTTCTCATAATGTATTGCACAAAAAATCAATCAAACTTTTGGAACACAAAAAATGATTGTGCATCATTTAGAGGTGACACAGTCAGCACAGGTGAAAATACTTAAAGCTATAGACCCGAATACTCCGATAACATCACCCACAAATCTTTTGCACCAGGCATGTACCGAGATGGAAAATGGACTTAAAAAAAGGATGAGTACGAACCAAAAACAGACGGCCACCCCAATCCTGCCATGTTCGAGCCTGGTAATGAGTCACTGCACTCAGCCTGGGGGCTTCACTCCTCCTGCATCGTGACGATGGGAAGCTGATACCGCGCAGAGAGCAGGGACGCGCTTCGTGTCTTCACAGACTCTGACCTCCTTTTCATTAATTTTACTTCGAAGTGGGAAGATGCAAGGTCACTGGAGTGCATTTACACCTCAGTCGTGACGGCGCCAAGAAGGCTCAGTAGGTAAACATTCGATGCGGACATCTGCTGTGACAATGTTCGCATCACAGCAGTCTTGTCAGTTACCCGTTCAACCTCCGATGCTGACACAGTACACCGAGTGCCAATAAATAAAGTGGGAAATGGACGGTAAACTCAGTTATTTACATTTCTTTAGAGAAAACCTACAACTGTCTTTATCAGTACTACATAGAAAAACAATATGATAAATCGAGATCAATAGATGCGCACAACTTTCACATACGCTCCAAATGCTTTTTACCACGTTGCTTTCTCGGTGCTTTGGAAGACAGGAGAAATGAAAATTTGGAAAGGGACTCATGTACATATCTGAAAGGAGTAACGAAGATGTGGTCCTAAAGGCTTAACAACAGAGGCAAACAGAACTGATCTTCATCTACTTGTCCAAATTGTGTAATCCTTTGTAGTAGGTGTGTCCCTCTGCCAGCGTTCCAAAATGTACACATATTTGTGAGCAGGGCTTTAAGAGGGATGAAAAAACTGGAGGGTCCCTCAAATGGGCGTGGCCAATGCAATTAAGGGCGTGGCTTAAAAACGTAAACTAAAAAAATCTGTGCTTAGCATAGTGTGTCGCCCGACTTGTAATTTGCTGTTTGTCATTGCATCTAGATATGATACAACAAGTAACATCACACCTACAACAAGTCAGGACTATTGGCTTTGTCAATGGTTATTTGTTGCATTAGATAAATAAGCAGCAACTATGGCTTGTTGTATATAATATTGAAAAAGCTTCCACTTAATTTCCTGGTGACACCAGGACAGTGTTGCTGCTCCCCAGTTTCAAAAAGAGAAGGGAAATCGAGAGAAAAAATGACTCACTTTAAAGGATTTCCCTTCCCCCTACAACGCTCCCCTGGCATGATGTAATGCCGTAACTTCTCCACTAGTGAGAAGTGAGCAGTGTGAGCAGCGCACATTGATGTGCCTGCTGTCACTGCAGTTTGGAAACAAGGACCACCTGTGCAAGGGCACAAAACAGAGCCCGAGAGTGACCTGGTTCGAAGCCTCCTTTAAAAAACTGCTGGTACTCAGACCCGGTGAGACCCGGCCCACTTAAAGCCCTGTTTGTCAATTTCAAGATTCAATGTTCAGTGTGCGCCATCACCGACCACAGAACTGTTTTAAATGATTGGAGGTGAATTGGAGCCACTCCGCCTTTGCCTAACACAAGCAGTGCACACTACACAGCTGACACTCCACCTGTCTACGTAAGTCTGTCTGTCCATTCTCTCTCTGTCATGTGAAGGCACACAACATATAGGGTGCTAACTCATTAATATAGCAGCGTCTGCTGCAGACGTGGTCAGCTAACAAACTAAGCACATGCGCTAAACAGTCAGTTGTGATATTTCCTTGCCTGTGGTACCGCCACCTTCAACAGATATGGTTTACAACTAGGGTGCATATTTATGTATGTGTTGCATCGCCCTTGTCCCACCATGCAAGGGGGATGCAAGGGTGACGCTACACTAAAGTAAGATTTATCAAGCCGCACTAGGCCACCTTGCGCGACCCTGCATGGCTTGATAAGTCTGGAGTAATGCAAGGCAGCGCAAGTCTCTGAGTTGCATTACTCTGCCAGAAGAGGGCGTTTCATGGGTGGAGCATGAGTGTTCCTACGCATCCACCCATAGATTTTAATGCATTCGCAGATTTACCAACACTGGTATATCTGGTCAAGCATCAGAATGCTACACATCCCCATGGGTGGCGCAACGAGGAGAAGTATCTTTATTTCTCCTCATTGATTCCTCTTTCCAAGTGTGCAGCATGCTTCTGATGATTGTTTTTGTGCAGTAAGTTGCCCTTCCTGTACAAAAACAATCCTGCTTACAATGTAGGCACCCTTGCACCATGGCGCAAGGGTGCCTGTGTTGGCACTAGGCAGCTAAAAGGCACCTGCACAAGTAAAGGACAAGAATGTCCCAAATAATGTTAAATACGGTGCATTACTGCCCTTTCAGGTAGCACAGCACTGTACAGCACAGCTAGGTGGCTTGCTGCACGGTGCTGCATGAAAGTTTGATTAATCTACCCCTGAATGACTGCAGTTAGTCTGCAGCATCCTGCCCCAACACAAGGTAAAACAGCTACTTTGAATTCAGAACGTTTTCCGCTGTTCTACCTCCCCGGTTGGTACTTGTCATTTTCTCAGCAGGGGCCGGCACAGGAAAACACGGTGACGCGCGGGGCAGGGTGGGGGCAGGGTGGGATGAGAGGAGGGGTCGACAGATGACAAAATAGGATAATTAAATGAATAAATAATATCTATTCTGTCGTCTATCGACTTCCCCACCACCGTGCTTACCCCTGCCGGCCACCGCTGCACTTTCCTTTCTGCAACACCTCTTCTCCACCCCCTCCCCCACCACCACCACCCAACTCCCGCAACCTCCCTCCTCCCAGAGAAGTAACCTCAGAGAGAGGCTACAGGTAGGTTGAAGAAATAACAAAAAAAGTCTGAGGTGGGGTGATTAATGAAATTACTGTAGCCAATGCCTGCTTGACTGGGACCCCCATGCCCTCTGTTGCCTCTACAGTCACTGCCTCTGATATCTACAGTCCTCTCTGCGGAGGTCAAGATGGTTATCGGGAGAGAGAGGAAGCAGGCAGATAGAGGTAGGGTGACCAACCGTCCGTAAATTTCACGGACAGTCCGTAATTTGGACCTCACGTCCGTTGTCCGTGAGGATCCCTTTTACGGACGCCTTCTGTCCGTAATTTTGGCAATCACATGCTGCTCCCTGTGAGAGGACTCACCTCCCCTTGATGGGGCCCACCTCGCACTCCTCCTTGAGCACAAGCGCAGCCCCACCCGCCCATTGTCATTCTGTATGCTGGGTAATTGCCACATACAGAATGTCATTGGGGCAGTCTGGGGGTGTGACAGCATGTGGCGGCCTCCTCCTGCCTCAGTGTACAGCAGGGCATTCTGTAAGATAAAATGTAAAACGTGAATGCTGCAACTTTAGCAACGCTGGAAAACATTTTATATAAAGAAGCCTGTAAAATAAGTTAAAAAGAACGGGTTATCGTTCTTTCACTGACTCATCATTTTTGAACTGAAGTATTTTCAATATTATAATCAACAAAGCCATGGTTGCTTCTTTTTTATTTTAAGCAACTAACAACCATTGACAAAGCCAATAGTCCTGGCTTGTTGTTGGTGTAATGATACTTGCTGTATTATATATCTGGATGCAATGACATAAACAACATAATACCAATCGTGCGGAACACTATGCTAAGCGCTGCTTTTTAGCCTAGGTGTTTTAAACCTCGTCCTTAATTACATCAAACAACCCTTTTGAAGAGACCCCCCAGTTTTTTTTACTCCACTTAAAGCCCTGGAAACACAATGTCTCAGTCACCTCACATCCTCGTACTGTGCATCATGCATGACTCATGACTTCTGCGTTTTCAGACTGTCTATGTGCAGGGGCATAGTGAACTCTCCCCCACCGGACCCCACCCCTTGCTTTAGGAACTACAGCAAGGTGAAGTTCTTGATGGGCCTCTTCTGTCTGCAACTCTGCAGACAAAGGCTCAGCTCATAATGTGAAAAGGTGGGTGAGTAAATAAGTGAAGGAATGTGTGAATGGCTGGATGGATTACTGAAAGGATGAATGGATGAATGAAAGGGTGAATGTACAGATAATAAATGAAAGGATGGATGGATGAGTGAATAAGTGGAAGTATGGATGAGAGAAAAGGTAAATAGATGGATGTATGGGTGGAAGGGTTGACGGACGGGTAAAAGGGTGGATGGGTGTGTGAAAGGATGGATGGATGAGTGAAAGCTTAGATGATGGGCGAGTGAATGGGTGGATGGATGAGTGAAAGGATGGATGTATTGAATTGATAAGTGAAAGGGTGAATGGATGAATGGATGAGTGAAAGGGGGTAGATGGACAAAATAATGGATATATGAGTGAAGAAGTGAAAGGGTGAATGGATGAGTGAACTGATGGATGGATGAGTGAAAGGATGGATGAGTAATAGGATCAATGGATGAAATTAATTAATGGGTGAGTAGATGGATGGGTGGATGGATGGATGGATAAGTGAAAGGGGGATGGAGAGAGAAAGGGAGGATGAATAACTGAAAGGGTGGAAGGATACGTGACTGGGTGGATGGATGAGTAAGTGAATAGATGGCTGGATGGATGAAAGGGTAAATGGCTGGATGAATGAGTGAATAGATTGATGGGTGGAAGAGTGGATGGATGACTACGGATGGATGGGGTGAAAGGGTGGGTAGATGAATAATGGATGGATGAGTGAAAGGGTGGATGGAGGGATGGGTGAGTGAAATGATGGATTGAAGGATATATGGTGGATAGGTTTGCAAATGGTTGAATATGTTTGGATATAAATGGGCACATAGATGGAAGGACAGAATGAATGGTGAAAGACTGAATGATAGATAAAAGAATAATTACACCTTGTAGCACCCATTATCTTAAGTAACATTTCCTATACATTGACTTTCACGTTATTATGAGTCAGTGTCTCTATATAATGTGTGTGATTTAACGCACTCCGACACCCTGCCCTACATAATTGGGATGAGTAGCACTATAAGAGAAATTAAATACACATGAGAGACGGTCTAAGTGAAGATGAGGGGCACCGTTGAAGGGTAGTAGCAAGGCAGGACTGGCCGGACCGGGCATCAGGTGTTTTCCTAGGAGGCTGCAAGGGGGGGCGGGGACCGGTTTTATTACTGGGGGCTAGCACTGCAAAGTTCCTTGTATATCCAGTAGTTTTCAATCAACAATAAAAGCGTGCTCACTTATATTCTGGTGTGGTTCACTATTGTCTGGTGACTAATGTACCTGTTGGAGCGAGATGCAAATTTTTAATCGTCCAAGGTAGCAAGCTGCGGCCATACTGAAAAAACATGAAGTGCACGATTTTCTCAACCTAATATAAACTTATTTTGACTTGTACTTAGATGGTTGTCTATTTACTTACTTATATGCTATTGTGCTACCACCTCTGACGTGTCTGTAAAACTTGACTTTTGTCCCGAAGTTTTGTCCTGAATTTTGACCTTTTGTCCTGAATTTTTGTCCTGAATGTTGTCCCTTTGTCCTGAATTTTTACACTCACCGTCCTGAATTTGCACCTATTCCAGTTGGTCACCCTGGATAGAGGGGGAGCAGGGCACCGAGTCAAAGGGACCAGACAAGGCAGCTAACAGAAATCACAAAGCACAGCACTTCGCCTCCCTTTTTACTGGGTGCACAGTTGTTGAGAGGCGCGCACTGTGGTTAAAAAGTGCACACAAAATGTGGCATGTCTACCATTTCCATTTCGAGATCTCACTCAACCCGCCTCCGGAGTGCGCACATTCAAGGATGAAACAGGAGGGTTAGTGTTCTACAGAAGATAGGTTTATTTAAAGAAAAGGCAGGAAAACTCCTTTGATACCTCATATAAATTCTCCATTGCATAATTAATGTTGCAGCCATCTGCCGAAGACGTATTTCATCATTTTACAGTGTAATAAAAAATACAGGGCTCTGAGCACATGTTGTGATTGTAATTAAACAGGAAGTTCCTCCAGCCTGGAGTCAGTTTCTTTGGTAACTCCTGGCTGGGGGGAATTGTGATAAATGCAGAGTTGGCTCAGTGTTTGCACCCTGAATAGTGCGGCTGACAGGCCGCTCTAGCTGATGTCTGTGCTGTGTTTCTGCCCCTCATTCTATGAGCACTGGTGGTGTGCATGAAGGTGAGACCAGAACGAGGCTTGAGGGAACGGCTGTAAGGACACCCATGAGACAGTAAGATATTAGCAGGTTAAGGTGTGTACCACCAGCCAGCACATTCTTCTAACGAGATGTCAGACCGCGTAAAAGCCAAATAACCTAGTGGTACTTCAGTATCTTGGCAAGATATCCGACACATAGAGCAAAACATTTCACCCACTGACTTTTCTATGTAAAACACAACTATAGAAGGTGACTGAACACAATTACCTTGATGTTTACATGTTACAACTATTAGACAAAACAAGAGTCTCAGTTTGTTCTGCAAGGACCTGCAAAACGCAGAATGCATGCCATATTAGTAACGCTAACACAACGTGTGCATCTGCGTTTAGAATTATAACACATTTATTAGGATTTTTATCCTTCCAAGCTCAATGCATTGATTGCCTGTGGGATCCCTAAGGGTAACACTGTTAAAGCATTTTTGAACTCACACATGGCATTCTAAGAAAGTTATTGTCGCTATTGAAGAGGCAATCCCAGGTGGTGTAGAAATGCCAATACTTGCCTTTTTAGGAATCTGCTGTAAGCATGGGCATGGTGAAGGGCATGAAAACTCAGAGGTATATTCACAAGAACGTGTGATAGCTACCGCAAGAGTAGTGTAACACAACTTTCAACACAGCAGCCCATTATGGGAAAATAGCCCTGTGTCAACGTGGAATTCACAACATGGCGGTAGCATGCGATAGTCTGCCAAAACCGCGGCCAATGTCCGCGATACAACCACCTTGATGGAGACAAAAACACAAACCACAACACCAAAAAACCTGCAATGGGCAAAATCACGATGAGGAAACCAGCGATAGGCAGCGCCAGGCTTGCAACACACACCAGGCAGGTGTGAAAAATCACCAAAAAAATAGAAAAAACACCCAAACACAAACTGACCAACACCCAAGTACCATGGAGGCAGCCAGAGCAGGTGCAGATGACGAGCTCAACCCCACAATCACCACGGATGACCAGCCCAGGACCTCGCGGACAGGGAAGGGCAAGGACAAGAAGAAGAGGAAGACGAAGTTCAGTCCACATGCGAATAGGATCATAGTCATGGAGGTGATGGAACACCATCAACAACTGTTCGTCACCTCCAACGTGTCATTGGGCACCAAAAACGGAATATGGCGGTACATCGTAGACAAGGTGAATGCCATTGGGGAGCACAAGAGGACAATGGATGAGGTCAAGAGGCGATGGAATGGCATCAAGCAGCGGACCAAGGAGAAACTCTCCGCCAACCGGAAGGCAGAAACGCAGACTGGAGGTGGGGGCCCAGTGCCACAGCTTGAGGTTCCGTAAAAATTATTACGATGTTCTGGGCATTGCCGAATATGGACGAGTTTGGTATCTACGAACCGTAAATGGCGAGTTTGGCAAGGGTGTGTGTTTTCGCTACGCTACCTGCCAGGGTTCGTCTAATATTACGTGTTCTTCATCCGAACCCTTGGGTTCCATTTTAGATACGGCATCCATTTTGTTTCTTGCCCTCACGTAGTCAGCGAGCAGGTAACTGTTCGCCCCTTGACCCTCTAGTTCCCAAGCCTTGCGGAAGACGCATATTCCTTTCATGCGTCTTTATGGCCGGAGGAATGACACAGCAAAGGCAAATGGCTCAGCTTGAGGGTAATCTGGTCGTGCCGGCTTATTGTGACAGCCTTGCAGGCGATGGGATCCAACTCTTTGATCCTACGATCATGCTTCCGATATTACCCCCACACTCTTTTCACCACACGTGTCTGACTTCCTTGCAGCTGCTCTTGTCTCTTCTTCTTTGTCATTTACAACTCTAATGGGTGTGCCTAATGGTGGGAAGATGTACTTTTACAGTTGGGAACCGGCATGGCTATTTGTAATGATGTTCCGGGATTCTGAACACATGAAAGCGACCTCTTTTAAGTTTACTGTGGGAACTGGATTGTAATCTTTTGTCCACATGTTATGCAATGGCAACATTCTGTATAAAAGAGAGCGACCTACAAACTCAATTTGAAGCAGACTCGCAGAACTACTCCATGTACTTCTTATGACTCTTGTTTCCCTGCAGTAATAAAAGCTGATCTTTGACGCCGAAGGAAGTGTCCCGTGTCTCTGTAGTTTGTGCGCCGAAACAGGTATCCCATGAAGGTTATAGGTGTTGTTCCCTGGCACCGCTGGTACTGTTAAAAGTCCAGTCCTTCAGTTGGCGCCCAACGTAGGGCGACTTCAGCGGTACCGGTCCAAAGCCTGATGATCGTGAGGAACTTCGTGTGAAATCTCCGAGGGAAGGTGCACCCCGCTTCATCGATCCTGTTGTCGAAATAAGTGGCCCGAAGTTTTTCCCTGCGAAGATTCCCGCCTCCTGACGGCTGCGACGGACCGATGCCCTGACTGTCGACCTGTCTTCGACGCCCGGCGCAGACCTTACGTACAAGCGAGACGATAGACGGGCCTTCCTGGTGACGCCATTGAAGTTCTGAGTTAAGTATTTGTGGGTCGCTCCCAGTCCTTAGTGGTTGTTCTAGCTTCTCGAAAGCTTTGTTGTAGCCTTTAAGGCTTTGTTGTAATAGCTCACTGAGCTTTGTTATAGCCTCCTCAGGCTTTGTTGTTAGCTCTCCGAGCTTTGTGGTAGCCTTAAGGCTTTGTTGTATTGCATGGTTCCATTGCATTTGTGGTTCTTAGTATTGGTCCTTAGTATTATTTGACAGTTGCAATTGCCAAAAACCGAGGGTTTTGACTTACACGAGGTTTAATTGCTTCGGTAATCCTTGAAGTTTGATACTAGGTTAGTGTGCACGATGCCTAGCCATAGTGGTTTGTTTCGTATTTTCCAATGTTGCGCAATGGATTCCCGGTTGGAGGACTCGTGTCCGATACCTCCAGTTGGAACTCCGATACATGATCTTTATAGTCGACATGGGGTGGGTCCCATAATATATAATGATTACTGGGTCCGCTATACAAAGAAAGACGGTGACCTTAGATGGCCACCACATGGAACTTTTGAACTTTCGATTCTAGACAATCTTGAGGCTAAATTATTTTTAAAGAAAGCTAGGCCAGCTATGTTTGATTCCTTTCGGATATGGCGTAAAGAGGCCAAGCAGAAAGAAATCAAACAACTTAAAAAGGATCAAAAGCAAGGGTTCGTTCCTATAATGCAAACTATACGAGAATGTAAACAGGACAAAGAAGAAAAGGAAATGGAAATCTCTACTAGATTGCATCACATGAAAATAGATAAATGTTACCCGGTTTTACCGAATAATCTAGAAAAGAAAGAAGAAGATTTGAAGGAGGATTCCTTGTTGTCATATTTGATTAAATCACCACCTCCTTATGTACAGGGTGCTACTGCTCCTGTAGCTGCTCCTGTAGTACCTCCTGTTGTACCCCTTGTTGCTCCAGCGGCTGCGGGTCAGCCCGTTGTTAACCCTACGTTTGTTCCACCACCTGTCCTTGTTCCTACTGCTCCTGTACCTGTACCTTCGCAGACTGTTGTTTCTGCTACTCCGACTATCTTGTCAGTTCCTACTATGCCTTCCTTCACCTCCAGTGTTGTTGCCCCTGTTTTTCTTTCTCCTTCTGTTCGTAAGCGTGTTCCTAACTCTGTTGCTACCCTTTATTCACCTCTTTCTGGTCCGTTATTTCCGTCTGATTCATCTGAAACTCCTCAAAGACGGAGTCAGATCCCTAGTGGTAGGGAGAAAGAGACGTTAATAACCATGGCACATAAGTGGATAAAACATCCTGCTAACTACACTCCTCGAGTGGTCTTCGACACGTTTTCTCAGTTTAATGAGCCTACGCAGAGATTCGTGTTTGAAGAGATGTGTAACTTTTTGAGGGAAGAATGGTATAATGATGATGTAGATAATGTACCGCCCGACATAATTGAACTTCAGAGTCACTTTTCGAACGGTATGATTATAGGAGATGATGTACGACGTGCCGTGGAACGCTTATTAGCGTTCAGATCCACAGCACATTCTCGGGTGTCATTAGATGATACCACTGAGAATTGGAAAGCGGCTTCTGGTCAGTATCCTATGAGAGAGGTTCCGCCACTGTGGGTGCCTGGTGATCCTAATGCAAACCCTGTGGTTCTACCGCATTTTCGAAGAGTGTGGATACATCTTCCATGGAAACGATCGGAAGTTTTGCAAGTGAAGCAATCCTTGCCCGATCCGCGTAAAAATCCGGCTGGTTATTATAAGGAGTTATCACAACTGGTAGAAGCTTCTATTATGAACCTTGCCGACATCGACATGTTGTTTGGCAATGTTGTACCGCAACCAGTTTGGGCTAAAATTCGTCAAGCCAATCACGCAGTTGAATTAGGGGGTGATTGGGCTGCACTGCTAGCAGCTGATGCATTACAAGTTGGTGGGGCTAAACCTGACCAGTTGATCTTGGATTTGCCTCAGAAAATAATTACGCTCATGAAAACTCTCATGCCAGCGATGAAGGTGAACTGGGATAAGTTATCAGCTTGTAAGCAAAAGAAAGACGAGAGTGTCTCGGATTTCTTTACAAGGTTTGAGGAAGCGTTTGTCGACCACAGCGGCCAGGACATGGGCGCTGAGGGAGGCCAGCGGTTATTTGTTGACAAGTTCGTATCAAATCTGTTGCCTGAACTAAGCAACAAATTGAAGAATTCGGAGAGTGCGTGGGCAGTTTCAACCCCTGCGCAAATACTAGCAACGGCCCAGTATTATGAGAATAGGGAAAAGGAAGAAAGTGATCGTGTAGAAAAGAAAACGAAAGAACTCAAAACGAAGGTTTTGTTGCAGCAAGCATATCCTCCACGATCAAACCAAAATGATTCACAACAGTTGTATCGACCACGAGCACAGCCTGATAGGATGCAGCCGCGTTCTGATAACTTTGATTATAGATCTTCACTTGGGTATAATCAGTGCGCATATTGTAGGAAAGAGGGACACCTAAAATATGATTGTCTTGCCTTACGGGACCGCCTGAATAGTGTGTCGACACGAGGAAATCGTGGTGGTGGTCCCCAACAGGCACCACGTGGTAGAGGTCGTGGTTCATCCCAAAATCAGATTGATCGCCATCAAAATCAATCAGATGCAAATAATTGTTTTGACCAGCGAAATATGGGGTCAGTTCGATCTGCACAGTATAATGTTGACGATTATTACGCAGAGCATGAGATTGTTGTAAATGACCATTACTAGGACAGCCAACGACAAAGAGAGGGAGTAGTGTCAGTTCCGGTCGATCAGAGTGGGCCTTACGTTGCAGTGGCTACATCGGGTGTAGTTGAGCCTTTTCTGTTAGACACTGGTGCGACGAAAAGTTCCATCATGCATTCGAAACTCCCTGGCGCACCTTTGTCTGGCTTAACGAACGTTTCCGTTGGATTCTCTGGCGCCCCTGTTAGTAACCCAGTCTCTAATCCTTTGCCTCTTATGATTGGACCTCGTGAGCTAACGGCTCCACTGATTCTATCTACAGGTTGTGGTGAAAATCTTTTGGGCCTGGATTTGTTGAAACGATTATATGCAACATTGTATTGTTCCCCCGAAGGAGTGGAGCTTACATTGGGACGGAGAGTGATCTCTCCCATGTGTTTGTCGGTCGATAAATTCCCACCGGAATTGAGTTCCCTCCCTGCGTCCCTATGGGCTACAGGTCCCAACGATGTGGGCCTGTTGGACATTCCACCCTATGTGATTCAATTGAAACCAAATGTGCGATTACCGCGTTTACCTCAATATCGTATTTCTCTTGAGGGCGAACGAGCGCTGTTAGCAATCGTTCATGATCTCATTGGAAAAGGTGTTATTGAAGAAACTCGTGGAAACGTGTGTAATAGCCCTGTATTGCCAATTCTGAAACGAACTGACCCAACTAAACCTCCTGTGTATCGTTTCGTAATAGATTTAAGAGAGGTGAACAAAATAGTGGTTCCACAATTTCCTGTGGTTCCCGACATCACGGCCTTACTAACAATGATTCCGGCATCTGCCTCCTGGTTCACAGTAATCGATCTAAAGAATGCTTTCTTTAGTATTCCGATTGCCGAGGAAAGCAGAGACCTATTCGGATTCTCATTAGGTGGTCGCAGTTTTAGGCTAAAACGCGCTCCACAGGGCTACTGTGAGAGTCCGTCAATCTACAGCCAAGCACTTAAAGGTCAACTTGATGCCTTTGTTTTACCAACGGGTGCAGCTTTGATTCAATACGTTGACGATCTTTTAGTGGCAGGTGATACAGAAGCTATTTGCAAAACGGCTACAGTATCTTTGTTACACTATCTACATGACTTACACCACAAGGTATCGCCTTCAAAGCTACAGTATTGTTGTCAAGAAGTAACCTATTTAGGTCACTTATTGTCAAAAGAAGGGAGAAGGTTGACCCCAGAGAGAATTGCAGCGATTTCCCGAATGACTGTGCCAAAAACCCAGAGAGATGTTCGTGCCTTTTTAGGTATTACGTCCTATTGCAGACAATGGATTCCAAATTTTTCATTGTTGGCAAAACCATTGATAGCCCTTACGTGCAAGGATGTTTCATCCCCAGTACCTTGGTCTGAAGAGTGTCAGAAAAGTTTTTCTGAATTACGTGATGCGTTGTGTTCGGCTCCTGTGTTGGGTACTCCTGACTACAGTAAGCCGTTTACACTATACGTTCACGAGAGGGATGGTTGTGCGTTGAGTGTTCTGACACAACCTTTTGGTGGCAAACAACGCCCATGTGCCTATTTTTCTTCGACTTTAGATCCAGTAGCAAGGGCCTTGCCGAGTTGTTTAAGGTCTACAGCGGCAGCTGCGGCGTCCATTCGACAGTCCGCAGGTTTAGTCATGAATAATATGCTCACGGTAATGGTTCCGCATGCAGTTGACACTCTATTGAATCGAACGAAAACTCAACATCTGACGAGCGCAAGATTGTCTGGATATGAGTTGACGTTGCTGGCCAGTCACATACGGATAAAACGATGTAATGTGTTGAATCCAGCAACATTGCTGCCAATCGACACAGAATCAAGTGGTGAAGCAGTACATGACTGTTATCTCAGAACTGAAGAGGAAACTAAGGGTCGTATTGACCTAAAAGATACTCCATTGACAGATCCCGATGGTACTTTGTATGTGGATGGTTCTTGTTTCAAGTTGCCAAACGGTGATGTAACGACTGCGTATGCTGTAGTAACATTGAGAACGGTTGTGGAAAGCGCAAGATTAAGTCAGAATTCGGCTCAGGCCGCCGAGTTAATCGCATTGACGAGAGCGTGTGTGTTGTCTAAAGATAAACGGGTGAATGTGTTTACAGATAGCCAGTATGCGTTTGGTGTGGCACATAGTTTTGGACGATTGTGGAGAGAGAGAGGATTCCTCACGTCGCATGGCACGAAGATTCAACATGGTCAGCTTGTAAATGATCTTTTAGATGCACTCACATTGACTAAACAAGTGGCCATAGTCAAATGTAGCGCACATCAGAAAGTAATGGACGATGTGGGTCGTGGTAATGCGTTTGCGGATAAAACGGCTAAAGAGACGGCTAAAGATTTGACGAACAGAATGTATGTTACGAGCTCAGTGAGATGGCCAACAGAGACTGGTATGTGTGAAGACACAATTGAAAGTGTGAAAGGAATACAGAATGAAGCCACTGAGACGGAAAGGACTAAATGGAGAGAGAGCACGGGAAGATTGGATGAGAATGGATGTTGGGTTGATTTATCAGAGAAGCAGAGATGGATGTTACCGGATGCGTATGTGCTCGCTGTTGTTACAATGGCTCATGGTATGGCGCACATCAACACGAAAGGCATATGCAAGTTGTTGTCTCATGTATGGAAGAATGATGGGATTACTAAGTGCGCCGAGAGAGTGGTTAAGAATTGTATGGTGTGTTTGATGCACAATCCCGGTAAGGGCACCCCCACTCCACCTGGCCATTTTGCCCCTCCTACGTACCCTTTCGAAGTTATCCAGTTGGACTTTATCCACATGGACCGATGTAATAACTTGAAGTATGTGTTGGTTGTGGTATGTGCATTCTCTAGGTGGATTGAGGCCTACCCCCTTAAGGATAATACGGCTTTATCCACGGCAAAAATTTTGCTCAAAGAGTATTTTCCCCGCTACGGAATGCCTCGGGTCGTATGGTCGGATAACGGAAGTGAGTTTGTTGGGAGTGTGATGAAGAGTGTGTGTCGCGGTTTAGGGATAGTACAAAAATTCCATAGTGCAAACCATCCACAATCAGCAGGCTTGGTGGAAGGATATAATGGCACTCTAAAACTGAAATTGGCTAAAATTCAGGCAACAACTGGTTTATCATGGCCCGACGCTTTGCCTCTAGCTCTCCTGTCGACCAGGGCAACTGTACACTCTCGAGTAGGGCTCAGCCCATATGAGATTGTGTTCGGCCGTCCTGCTAATATATGGGGAGTCCCAAGACCTAAGGAATTTGATAGAATTGAATACCCTATGTTGATCGATTATCTCTATGATCTGACTGCTAAATTGAGTTTGATTCACCAACAGGTCTTTGAGGCTCTGCCGTCACAAACAGAGGGTCCTGGTCATCGGCTCCAACCAGGAGACTGGATCCTCGTCAGAAACTACGGACGAAAACGAAACCTTGAACCAAGATTTGTGGGCCCGTTTCAGGTACAGCTGGCTACGAGGACGGCGGTTCGACTACACGGACGCCGGAACTGGGTACACGCTACCCACACTAAAAAAGTCCCGCTTCCTTTGCCATCGGACACCTGGATAAGAAGAGGTCTTTCTTCATCTGAGACCGACACTGCACCACGTTTCGTTCCATTCAGCGAAGCTCGGCTTGTATCTGACACCGTTGCTGACTCCTCTCAAACAATTTCCTCCACGTCAACCTTGGAAAATTTGACTGTTGAACAATTGCCTGAACAATTGAACACTCCTTTGCCGTCCAATCCATTGTTTGAAGATCAGACTCGCCCTGGAAGTAGCCGATATTTTCTTCGTCCACGAACAAGCCATAAATAAAAAGATTTTTTGTTTATAGGTTCTACATTGCTCTGAAAACAGTGGACATTATATATTGTGTATCTTTTTCTTTTTTCGTACAGCCAAGAACATTATTTAGTTAGAACCTACCATCCAGGTTGACCGTAAGGCCGTGCGGGTACTTCCTTCTGTTTAGCAGCTATCGACACAAGGTTGATTTCTATTATCAATTTCTGGGAGCTCCTGGAAATTGATAACCGCTACTCAGAACGAAGTGCGTCAAGAACGTCGCGGACGGTCGTTAGGGGATGGAATCATCATTGTCTAAGCTGTCGAAAAGAGAGGAAATTGTGGCGCAAAGATCTGCATTGGATAAAATATTTCATACGAAATGGTTCTTCTTACAGGTGGTCATACTGTTCCTGACTATATCTATGTTGCTGGTGGGGGGAGTGTATTATGGGTCCCAATTCTTATTGTCTTCTGCTACATCTACTCTCCCATCTCGTGATCTATATTTCGTTTCTACTGTCTCTCCACATTCCTTTTATCCTCTGCCTCAACACGAACAAATCAGACGTGCGGAATTCCGAAACAACTCTTTCATCCAACTCCTGCATCAGCATCAGTTAGTGGTAAACACTACCAATTGTTGGGTGTGTGGGTTAATGCCACATACCATGGATAAAGGTATTCCGTACTTAGTTCTGCCTTATAGTGCACAAGGGTCAGCTCGAGCATTACAAACTATGTTCCGTAGCGCACTAGATTCCTACCCCCATCGAGAACCACGCTCAGCAAACTCTGGTCCTGGCCCGTACCACAAGACTCTGGCGAGAGCTATTGCAGACTTAGATAGAGATATTTTTGACGCATCGCTCATCCCAGAGGCAGAGGTGCGAGCCTATAAGGAACTAAGTGAGGCTGAGTACAGCTTATCAGTGGGTGAGAGGCAGCTTAAAAGCTCGCCACCGATATGGATTGTACCTCACCTTGGTAATTTCTGCTTGAAAGGTCTTGGTCGAAATCCGAGAGCTCAGTTTGGGGAGAGTGCTTGTACCGAGACGTATGTCTTACCGACGCTCTCTTCCCCTGTTTTCCTGCCTGCCAAGGGTACCTACTTTGTATGTTATGATCGAGCCTATGCGTGGTTACCTCATGACTTCTCGGGTACCTGCTATATTGCGAATCTTTTGCCTCCCACTTTCACTGTGGCCTCTGATTATCACAGAAATAGAATTGTAAGAGGTGTGGTTAGCAAAGAAGATACTTCCGGACAAGAAGCGGGAGACTTCTTTAAGGGTTTCCTACCGTTCTGGGGACCGATGGTTAATGGCAGGAACTTGAGGCAGTTAACTCGTGTAGTAGAATCAACTGCCAACATAACTGCAAATGCCCTTGGTAATTTGACAGCCGAACTCCAGGTGGATAGACTAATGACGTTGCAGAACCGTATGGTTCTAGATATCGTTCTAGCAGATAGAGGTGGGGTTTGTAAAGTCATCCATTCGAGCTGCTGCGTATTCATACCTGATAACGCTCCAACGGTTTATCAAGCCATCTCTAAGTTGCACAAAATTTCGGAGTCCATACACGTGGACGAAGGAAATTGGACGCTTCTGGGATGGTTTTGGGGTCTGATATCGACTTGGGGTTGGAAGATTCTGATGATCATAGGAATTGCTGTGACATTTCTGTTCTCGTGTTGTCTTTGTGTGCAATGTGGTCCTGCCTTATGTGGCCTTTGTGCTACGACGTGTATAAGACAGCCAGTTGTCACCAAAAAGGCATTGAAGGATAGAATAATGTATCAACAACATCTGGATGATCTGATGAGTATCGAAATTGATTATGATTCCGACTAGTGCTTGCCTACATGAGGGCAAAAGGACCGTCTGAGGTTCCGTAAAAATTATTACGATGTTCTGGGCATTGCCGAATATGGACGAGTTTGGTATCTACGAACCGTAAATGGCGAGTTTGGCAAGTGTGTGTGTTTTCGCTACGCTACCTGCCAGGGTTCGTCTAATATTACGTGTTCTTCATCCGAACCCTTGGGTTCCATTTTAGATACGGCATCCATTTTGTTTCTTGCCCTCACGTAGTCAGCGAGCAGGTAACTGTTCGCCCCTTGACCCTCTAGTTCCCAAGCCTTGCGGAAGACGCATATTCCTTTCATGCGTCTTTATGGCCGGAGGAATGACACAGCAAAGGCAAATGGCTCAGCTTGAGGGTAATCTGGTCGTGCCGGCTTATTGTGACAGCCTTGCAGGCGATGGGATCCAACTCTTTGATCCTACGATCATGCTTCCGATATTACCCCCACACTCTTTTCACCACACGTGTCTGACTTCCTTGCAGCTGCTCTTGTCTCTTCTTCTTTGTCATTTACAACTCTAATGGGTGTGCCTAATGGTGGGAAGATGTACTTTTACAGTTGGGAACCGGCATGGCTATTTGTAATGATGTTCCGGGATTCTGAACACATGAAAGCGACCTCTTTTAAGTTTACTGTGGGAACTGGATTGTAATCTTTTGTCCACATGTTATGCAATGGCAACATTCTGTATAAAAGAGAGCGACCTACAAACTCAATTTGAAGCAGACTCGCAGAACTACTCCATGTACTTCTTATGACTCTTGTTTCCCTGCAGTAATAAAAGCTGATCTTTGACGCCGAAGGAAATGTCCCGTGTCTCTGTAGTTTGTGCGCCGAAACAGGTATCCCATGAAGGTTATAGGTGTTGTTCCCTGGCACCGCTGGTACTGTTAAAAGTCCAGTCCTTCAAGCTCGAGCTGGATGACAAGGAGGAGCTGGTGTCAACAGTCATGAGTGCGGAGACTGTGGCCGGAGTCAGGGGATCGGACACTGCTCAACAGGTCACAACACAACCACAACAGGGTGAGTAACCACCAGTACTGGGGGGTCGGGTAGATATGGGCACAATGGCGCACACGCAGAATCAAGCAGAGCACAGTGCACAGCTACAATGGCTCTGGGTCCTCACCAGATATGCAGACTGTCACATGCTGTCTACATGCCAACATGTACCATGCGGCTACATACATGTGGACACATCGTAATACACAATCTCCCCTTCACATCGCAGGGGCACCGTCAACACCTCCTGCAGAGCATCCCAGCCACTCTTCACTGATGACGAAGAGGGCAACACCAGCATCGAACACCCAAGCCATCCAAGACATCATGGACCTCATCTGCAACTCATCTCCAGGATCAGGGCAGGCCAGCTGCATCGAGGAGACCCAACCCACAACCTAAAGCACCCAGCAGGAGGCACCCACAGACCCGGCACCCCCTCAAGACCCCCAGGAATAACACATGGCCTTCCAACTCCGTGTGCTGCAGTGTCAGAGGGAGACCACAGAGCAGGTGCAGTTGGGCTTCAGCAACATGGCAACCAAACTTGACGCCATCCTTGGGTGTGTAGCCCCGCTCCATGGTTTCCAACGAGCCCTGACTGACATTGCTGGAGTCATGACGCGCAGCAACCGGTATAGCAACAGCCCAGGTGGGGCAAGACACATATCCGAGGACGTGGATGGGGTTTTGATCAGAAGGGCTCAGTAGCATTCATTTCTGCCACCTGGCCTGTTCCTGGTTGCTCCCGCACATGGCCTCATGACTTTCCACTGACCCCAAATTCGCTCAGATGCACTCACCTTGGCCAGCGACAATGACAGCTACATCCTGTTTGATGACCAATGACACGGCGACCAGACTGCGGACTGCACCCATCGTCTTCCGCAGTACTTGTCTTCCACGGATGGACTCTGGCTGGCCCTCCACGGGCCCATGTAGTGTAGTGTATTCGGCAGTGCCCTGTACCCCTCCAGCTACGGAAAAGCAATGGATGTGCAGTGAACATCCAGTGACGCACTGCTGTGTCATGTCTTTCCTCATTCATGTATGTATGTGTGGATGAATGTAGGGACAGTGATTTCCCTTGCATCACTGATGCACATCCTGTGGTTATGAATTATGAATAGAGGACTGTCAAGTCAAGTCGAGAGGACTTCTTTGCCTGTATACTGTTACCATTGCCTGATCAATACTTGTAATTTCCTTTATTACATTTTATATTTTAACACATTTACATGTATGCATTTCTTACTTGTTATTTGTCATTTTATATGTGCTTTTATGGTCAATATTGACCAAATAAAGACATTTTGACTTGGCTTGACTTCAATAAAGGAGTGTAAATTATTTCTTTTCATCAGGAACTTTTTTATCCGCATTGGCTCAGTACACTTGAAAAACATTTTTTGTTCAAAATATATATTATGCATGTGGGCTCCTTAGAGAGTGGGGAACATGGCGGCTGGCTAGTTGCCAGTTGTTAAAGCTCCCGGAGCCACAAGCTTCACTTTTACTTTTTACTGGTCCTTAATAATGCAAATCAGCTATTTCTAAACAGGAGAGAGGAGAGAATAACTCACTGACTGCTCGGGGTGGCTGTGCTGGGTTCCGTTGGGTCTGCCCTGGTTTCCTTTCCCTCGTGTTTGGCGGCTCCTTCCTCTGCTGATGGGGGCGTTAGAGGCAGCAGCGAGACTGCTGGTTCGGGGCTCCTGCTGAGCTTGAGCCGCTCTAGAGCTCAGCAGAGGGCGTAGGGCAGTCACTCAGTGTGCTTTCCAGGGCAGCTCTGGCAGAGGCAGCATAAGAGCAGGAGCCAATGTGCCCAAATTGGAGCTGCAAGACCATGAACCGATCAAGACTGCGAAGGATACAGGTCAGAGCCCGGGCAAGGAGGGAAGCACTGCATGGGATTTGCACAAACTAAGCAGGGACAGAGAAAGCAATGCTCACAGGGAGAATCAACTGCTGACTAGCATTACAAAACAAGTAAGGGCTATTAAGGTTGGTAAAGGGAGGTCAGCTCAACAGAAAATAGAGGGCATCTAGGGGATATAGGGTAGGGTGGCAGCACGGACAAGCATACCGCAGGGTAGATATGTGCTCCGACGCTGGGTAGCAGGGGGACCCACTGTGGCTCAGGATTTTGAATGCTCTCAGTTTCTTTTAGAACTTACCAGGCGTACAGCACTCTGCCATTGCCGTGAGGGGAACGGCCGCACCGGGGAGAGTCCAGCCAACGCCGTGAGGGGAACGGCAGGACTACACTACCCAGGTGCCCCGGCGGCGCCCACCTGACGCCAGCAACACCGCGCCCGGAGGCGCTTGATAAGGAAGGAGCGTCGAGCGCTCACTGGGGCAGTTTCTTTTAGAACTTACCAGGCGTCCAGCACTCTGCCATTGCCGTGAGGGGAACGGCCGCACCGGGGAGAGTCCAGCCAATGCCGTGAGGGGAACGGCAGGACTACACTACCCAGGTGCCCCGGCGGCACCCACCTGACGCTAGCAACACCGCGCCCGGAGGCGCTTTTAAAGGAAGGAGCGCCGAGCGCTCACGGGGGCAGTTTCTTTTAGAACTTACCAGGTGTCCAGCACTCTGCCATTGCCGTGAGGGGAACGGCCGCACCGGGGAGAGTCCAGCCAACGCCGTGAGGGGAACGGCAGGACTACACTACCCAGGTGCCCCGGCGGCACCCACCTGACGCCAGTAACACCGCGCCCTGAGCCGCTTGATAAGGAAGGAGCGCCGAGCGCTCACTGGGGCAGTTTCTTTTAGAACTTACCAGGCATCCAGCACTCTGCCATTGCCGTGAGGGGAACGGCCGCACCGGGGAGAGTCCAGCTAACGCCGTGAGGGGAACGGCAGGACTACACTACCCAGGTGCCCCGGCGGCGCCCACCTGACGCCAGCAACACCGCGCCCGGAGGCGCTTGATAAGGAAGGAGCACCGAGCGCTCACTGGGGCAGTTTCTTTTAGAACTTACCAGGCGTCCAGCACTCTGCCATTGCCGTGAGGGGAACGGCCGCACCGGGGCGAGTCCAGCCAACGCCGTGAGGGGAAACGGTAGGACTACACTACCCAGGTGCCCCGGCGGCGCCCACCTGACGCCAGCAACACCGCGCCCGGAGGCGCTTGATAAGGAAGGAGCGTCGAGCGCTCACTGGGGCAGTTTCTTTTAGAACTTACCAGGCGTCCAGCACTCTGCCATTGCCGTGAGGGGAACGGCCGCACCGGGGAGAGTCCAGCCAACGCCGTGAGGGGAACGGCAGGACTACATTACCCAGGTGCCCCGGCGGCGCCCACCTGACGCCAGCAACACCGCACCCGGAGGCGATTGATAAGGAAGGAACACCTCCTGCAACCGCAGGACGCGTGCGGGATGGGCCGGACGAAGCCCGGACTAAGGGCGGACAGTCTGTGACAGTCCGGGACAGAGAGGGCAGGGCAGGGCCATGGACTTTGGCTCTGTTTAAAGCTCAGGTACTCATAATCTATTCTGCCCCGTCACTGTCCGAGAGCATGTAACCACCTATTGTAGGCTGCCCCTTGCCTGTTGATGCCTTGGACTGTGTTTGTGTTAATCATTATTATAATTTGGAATTATTCCTGCTAAAGCATTCGGAATTTTTTATATTGTGAAGTATATTGAGAGTGTTAAAACATATCTAAATGTAACAGCTTAAATACTCGTCCTGCCCTAGCTACTCTTGACAATTACCTCGTCAAGGTAGTAGACAAAATTAACAAAGATCGTAGACTTTCATTAGGGCGAGGGAGCCCTTCTGTTACTCCACTCAATCAATTACAGTCGCCCATATCCTTATCAACCACCAGTACCGAAGTAAGTGGTAATTTGGTGTCCCCTATGCTAACTACTATGGTTAATCGCTTGGAATTAGAGCCTGAAATGTCTATGCACGAGTCTTCTCCCGACCCATCAGTATCCGATTCACCGGCACCCAAAACACAAAGGGTACTAAGGTCTGGGAAGAACATTGGTAGAGTTAATGTGCAAAAACGGGCAGGGAAGCGTAACAAGAAGAGACCAGATCCAATACCCAACATTGTTACTAGTGAATTTGAAACTATCACTAATACCTCAGAGGTCAAATTGGCCCCAGAACAGTTAGAGGTTCTGATTAGCATCTTTGATGCAAAGCTTGATAACATTTTGAAACCTTTAATGGATAAACTCGATGCTATTTCGGGGGAGGTATTTAGGTTGGGAGCTCTCTTGAACCAACATCCAGGGCCCAAGGGTATTTCTAATGATATCAGTACCAGGGCTGAGAGCCTGGTGTTGGTGTCACCTGAGTCGGAGACACGCCCCGGTAATGTGGCTATGCCTGAGCCCGTGCCTAGGGTGTGTATAAGGACACCTAGCATAGCAACTTTAGCAGATAAGCCAGGAAAAGTTACAGAGAAGATAAGGCGGTATGGCTACTCGCAACCTGATCTACCACCAGATTGCACCCCTTATGTGGCAGTATTGACTAATGTTCCACCAGTTAGGGAGTCTGGTTTATCTGGCAATGTGGAAACCCATGAATCCCTTAAGAACAAAACCGCGGGTTGGCTCAATTGTGAGTGTGGTTTCCCGGTAGCGCTGTCCAACCAGATTCTAACAACTACCAGAACTAATTGGATAGGGAAATCACACAAAACTACTAGTGGTGACTGCGTAATAGGTAACTTTAAAAATCCACATCTAGCAACTACCACCTTGATTAGAGCTACCTCCTGCCCACCGAATGATCAGGGGATTTCATTAAAGCCTTTGGGGTTCTTTTACAGGCATCTATTTGCTCAGCCAATTAACGACTTTGGGGGAGGAAGAGGAAGTCCTTCTAGTATGCCTAGGGGTTTTGAGTTGGCAACATCCAATCGTTACCAACCTCTGAGTGATTTAAACTCCAATGATTGACTGAATCTTGTTCAACCCCCCCAAATCCCGTAGCAAAAATTATACTCTATGGGGGTGAAGTGGTAGATAATGATATAGGGCCCCCCATTATTGCAATGAGCAATATGTTGATGGTATGAACTACAGTGTTTCTGATGATCCGGATGGATATATGATGGGTTCTCTGACAGTGGATGGGTTAAAGTTAACTTTTACAGAACCTAACACCGCACAGGATAATCCATGTGTCCCTCCATCCATCTTACCTAGAGTTAATATGCTCTTACCCCCTGGGCTTTCGAGTTTTTTCATTGCCAGTTGGAATGTTGCGGGCTTGAGGTCTAAAGAGAACTGTCTAGGGTGGAAGGAATTTGTTGATCCTTTCGATGTGATTTGCCTCCAGGAAACATGGTGTAAAAACTTCAACGGTTATAACGGTTTTATTTCTTACCAACTGCCCACGATGGCGTCAATGTCTGGTAGAGCCAAGGGCAGGCTTTTGATTTTGATTTTCGTCAAAATGCCTATTATTGTTAAAAAATATGTTATCGTGGGGGCCCACTCTCAAATTTTATGGTTGTCACAAGATGAGGGTAGAAATATCCTCTTAATTAATTTTTATAACAACATTTTTGATGGCACCAGGCACTCAGTAATTAATGCTTTGGAGAGTGCTCTGGATGACATTATAAGCGGTTCAAATGTTGTTTTTGAAATTATTTTGGTAGGGGATTTTAATATTGCACTTTGTCCCCTCTATCGACACGGTATATGTGGGGTTACTAACCGAGTCGGGGATGCAGACACCCACTTCCCCCATAACTTGTACGGTGAATCCTTGAACAATATGCTGGCAGTACTTGATATGGAAATTTTGGAGAACAGGAAGAACGATATAGGCGAATGCATCCCCACCTTTGTAGGTAGAGGGGCAAATACTGTTATTGATTTTATATGTATGTCTTCAAGTCTTGTCCCCTGGAGTCTGGCACCCAGGGTTGTGGATATTATGCTCAGCGATCACAACTGCTTAACTATCGAGTCCACACTCTGGAAAGAGAAATCTGTACCTGATTTAGGAGCCATTGTTAACATCGAACCCCACAGAGCCAACTGCACTAGGCTAAGATGGAAGGGGGAGCAGGCTGAAAAGACGTCTGATTTTATCATTAGTAGTTGCTTTCCAGAAATTAGTGTGATTTTGGAACAATCTAATGCCACCGTAGAACTGATTGGGCATTTTAACAAAATTAATTCCATCATTGACAATAAGTTCACTAGAAAGGCTGGTGCTAAACCCAACGAACCTAGAGGGTGGTTTGACCACGCCTGCACTTCTGCATTAAAAGAGCTCAAAGATGCACTGGCAGCTAAGCCAAGAGATAGGAATAATGTGTCCCAGCTAAGAAATAGTTATAAGTTAATTCTAAAGAGAAGGAAGATAGAACTTCAGTTGGAAGCGTGGGATAATTTGTCTATGGCCGCTGAGTTAAAGAACTGCACTTTATTTTGGGCTACTGTTAATTCCCCGTTTCTCAAAGATGACAAGGTTCCTGAATTAATTTTAACGATTGGTATGGAATCTTGGATTGACCACTTTTCTAAAATCTTCGACTCTAACAGGATACCATGCATTTGTCCGGACCGGTGGGCTATTGTCCCACTGGACATCACCATCTCAGAGGTACTGGACAGTATCAGAGCAAGTAAAGGGGGAAAGGCTCAGGGCCCCGATGGAGTCCCCATCGATGTATATAAGACAGCCCCGGAGGTTTGGGGCCCAGTGCTGGTTAAAGTTTTGAATGCAGCCGTAAGCCATGGGGTACCAGCCACCTGGGAGGAATCAATTATCATCCCCATATTTAAGAAAGGTGACCGAGGGGACGTAAAAAATTATCGCCCAATTTCTTTGTTGGACTTCTCGGTGAAAATTATGAGCCGGGTACTTCTGGTGAGATTGGAAGAATGGGCTGCAACCAACGGGATCCTAGCTAACTGTCAGTTTGGATTCAGGAAAGGGCGTGGATCAATTGAGCAGTGCTTGAATCTCGAACTATTGATTGGAAAATACACTCAGGCAAAGAAGGGCACTATCTATCTTTGTTTCGCGGATTTAAGTAGTGCTTTCGACATGGTGGACCACGCTACACTCTGGGCAAAAATGATAGAATTGGGGGCACCTGAGGGTATCATCTTCTTTTTGGCCCGCCTCTATGCTAAATTACGTACCAGCGTTAGATATGGAAAAAATGGGGAGTGCCCCACCAAATTTAATATCGGAAGAGGTATAAGTCAGGGGTGTGTTCTGGCCCCCTTGCTTTTTACCCTCTTCATAAATGAGGTGGACTCGGTATTACAGACAGTGGCGGCAGACGTCCCGAGAGTTAATGATTTTAACGTCCCTGTATTACTCTATGCGGACGATGCCGTACTGCTGGCAAGGACCCCCATTGGCCTTCAACGCTTGATGAATAGGTTCTCACAATTTATTAAGGATAGAAAACTTGTGATTAATAAAAGTAAAACCTATGTTATGGAGTGTGGACCAGGCCCAAATAAGCCCCAATCTTATCATATTGAGGGTCAAAAGGTTCAAAAAGTGGATAATTTTTGCTACCTTGGGATTACTTTCTCCAAAAATTGTAGCTGGGCCAGCGAACATAAGAACGTTAAGACCAAGATGCTGAGGAGTGCAGCTGGGGTATTCACTTTTGCTACCAAAATTGGGAGTAAACGGATTAAAGACATGCTTAAGATCTTCCAGTCCAGATGTCTTTCCGTTGCTCTTTATGGTGCTGGTGTTTGGGGTCAGGCCCCAGCAGGGAGTCTTCAGGTAGAGGAGAATGCCTTTTTAAAAAGATTATTGTGTCTGCCTAAATCTGTCTCTAATGATTTAGTACACAGAGAACTCGGCATCCAATATCTAAGTGATCTGATTCTTTTGAGACCTCTATTGCTGTGGCGCTCTATATGGGTAAAAGAGGAGACATCATTAACCAGGGCTATCATCAACGATTGCCTCAATATGGATTACCATCTAAAGATCCCTTGGATTAAATTTGTTATCGAAAATTTCCAGGAATTTTATGGTCTTGACATTTTTAATGACCGATATGCCGCAGCGGTTTTTTCTAAGTCTGAAATGAAGAACATCTTTCTGAGCTGTAAAGCAGAGAGGAGGTTCGGGGAGGAGGGGAAGTTGTCCACCTGTGTTTTCTATTGTAGTATGAATGCAGTAGAGGGCTATCAGCAATACCTGACACTAGTGACCAGAGCATCCCATCAATATGTATTGACCAGGTTAAGGATGGGGATTGCGCATAATTTAGTCGCCTTCCCTTCCATGAACAAGCACCCCGTTGACCCGTGCTTATGTGATAACATTTCTGCACAAAGCACCACGCACTTTCTTCTGTTGTGTCAACTGTATGGGAATTATCGTAAAACTTTTTTAAAACCCATCTTCGTCAAGTTTGGTGTTAGGAGAATCCAGGATTCGATGAAATTGCTTTTTAACCTGCACCATCCTGACGTTTGTTTTTTTATTTCTACCTTTATGATTAAAGTTATCAGCATTAGGAAAAGCATGAGTTTTTAAATAGTTATTCTGCCCCTGCTTGTATATTATGTTCTGTCTTTTATTAATGAATGTTAATCAATTATGCAAACTGTATTGTAATTGTGACTTGTTTTTAATTGTTATGTATGCGTTTATGGACATTCTTTTATGCTCCGAATAAAGCCTTATGAATTGAATTGAATTGAATGCTCTCACTTGCTGAAAGCAAGCACAGTTTGCTATGGCTTGGCAATCCCACTGTGTGGACTTACTGGAGGTAACAGCAACTTCATCCTCCAAACCAGTAGTTCACCAGAAGGCACGTTGGCAGAGTGGTTGAAAAAAGGTTTGTGACCTCTGATGAGCTCTTAGCAATCCTGCTGTGTGGGACGTACTGGAGGTAATAGGAGGGGTTGTTGGCCCCCAAGGACCCTCAGCAGCCAAAGGGACTTCATCCCCCACCTAGCTGTGAGCCAGGAAGCTCCTTTGCAGAGTGGTTGAGAAAAGGGCGGGCCTCGATGACTTTTCCTGGGGCCAGCCTTTAAAAAAAGAATTATTAGGGGAAGAGGGCGACGTGGACCCTCTCCCCAGGCAGATTTCGGCCCCAGGGACCCCATTGCCATGCGCCTGGACTTTTTAAAAATGTACTTTTATTCGGGGAGTGGGGCTGTGTGGCCCCACTCCCCAGGCCGATTTTAGCCCTGGGGACCCCATCCCCGAGGCCTGGCCTATTTATTCTGGGTGTCTCCAGGGTGCCCAGTGACCTCTGTTGGGGGCTGAGGGTTACCTTAAGGCCCCCGTGGTCCCTGCAAGCTTCCCACCTCCCGCAGAAGTCAGCATTGCTATGACAGACAGGGGACTGCTGAAAGGCAGCTCCCTGTATGTCAGAGTAAATCTTTTCAACTGTTTCCCTGCACGCACATTTGTGCGCAGAGAAACAGATGACAACTCCACTTTCTGCAATCCACGCCTGTTTGAAAGCTCTGGCTTGCAGATAGCAGAGTTATGTCTGTTTTTGCTAGGTGCAAAAGAAAACCACTACCTTCCAAGGGTAGGCACCTTGGGAGGTAGCAGGAGCTGCCCCGGGGGGGTGGTGGTCCCCAGGACCATTATTGGCTCCATAAGGAGGGCCACGTATCCATTGTAAAATGTAGCCCCGGGGAAGAGGTGGTCCCCGGGGGTCCGTGATGGACCCTCTACCTTAATTTACTTTAGTCCCGGGGAGGTGGAAGCCGCTTGGATTCCCCTTATTTTCAATAGATTGCCCCAGGGAGGTGGTGGTCCCCGGTGCTGCAAGGGGGCCATGTGGATCCCCTCGCATTATTTGTACATAATTTGTGCTGGGGAAGTGGTGGACCCTGGGTGGTGGACGTGTGCAGCGAGCCCGCCTGCATACATCTTTTAAACTGCCCCTGAAATGTGGCGGTACTCAGGGCTGCGGGTGGGCCGTGCAGGCCCCAAGTATTATTTTAGAATGATTTGTCCAAGGGAGGTGACAGCCTCCAAGTGCAGGTGGACTCAGCGGGTCCACCCACATACGTATGGTTAAATGCCCCTGGAAGGTGGCGGTCCCAGGGGCACAGGGGTGTTGCGTCGGCAACCCTGCATACATAAAAGATAATGCCCAGCGGGAAGGTGGTCTCTGGGGCTTTCAGAAGCCCAAGAAAGGGGGACTTTCTGCCCCCATCCTATTTCACTGACATATCCCTGGGATCTGGCCCACCCGGGGGTTAATAAAATTAAAATGGCACAAGCCTGCGCTTGCGTTTTAAAAATTTGTGACCATAAATTTGCAAATATTGTGATTTTATGGCACGACACAGAGGCCAATATTATGCAAATCTCCTTTATTGCGTAGCTCACAGCAGCAACAATGAGAGATCTAGAACTTGAATGAACATTCCAATAGAGAGGATATAGTCCATGCACACACAGTAGACTTCCTTCTTTGTTGCTGCTGCTCACAAGATAAGTACCTTATATTTGCTCTCCGCACTTTACCTGTCTGTGCGCTCTGTATGTGTTAGATTGGGTCGAGGGAGACTGTATTGAGTGTGTTTCTTCCCACCCTACTCCCCTCTTCCCTTTATTCAGCAGCATATTTTACATACTTTACATATTTTACATACTTTGTATACTTTATACACTCTACTTGTTTGTATATCTTGCTTGTTATCTATCTTCTTCCTTAGCCTGGGCAACCTTGTGCCCCCCTGCGTGTGTTCTTTCTCTGCCCCATCTTGCCTCTCGAGCGGCGCACGGTGTTTCTTCCCACCCGCCCGCTCCCTCTCTTTCCCCCTCGGCTCCTTAAGGCCGGGTGGCTCCTCTCCCCCCTACGGGCCTGAGTCCCTGATTCCTTCGTCTTCCCCGAAAGCGCCCCTTGTTTAGCCTTTCACGCGGGACCGGCGTCTTTTGAAACGCCGGCCCGCGCCCTTCGTTGGTGCACGCTGGGACTCGCACGGGGACCGGCGTCTTTTGAACACCGGTCCCGTGCTCTGGCCTCACACGCGTCTCCATGGTGACAACACGGCGCCCTCGCTTCAACGCGAGGTCGCGCCGCGTTACCATGGAGACCGGATTCAAGACGGACGAGTGAGCCTCGCTCTATACGCGAGAGACTTACGAGGCTCTTCACATCCAAGAGCTTTAGGACCCTTACCTGCCTTCGTTTTTTCCCGGATCCTCGGCGCTATCGACCTCATACCCTCCGCCATCTTAAACAAATAATAAAAAAAAAAGGATAATTACAAACACAAAAGAAGGACTAAAGGACTAAAGGGCATAATTTACACGAAATCAACAAAGGACTCACAACCCTTTACTCGAATTGTTAGAGGAAAGACCCTTTCCACTACCCCTGTTGCCATAACTACATTACATCCATTTTGTTTTCAACATTCTTTCCTTTTCAGTTGATTCCCACTCCTTTCTGATCCCAGCCTGTTAACATGTCCTCTGACCCTTCTTCCTCCTCTATGGAGGACAAATTGGAAAGCCTTATTAGCAAAACCCTTGACAAGGTAATGGGATCCCTTGAGGACACCATTAACAAAAAATTGGAAACCCTGGCCAAATCGGCTTGGCCACCTATGAGGACCCAAGGGGATCCTACCGAGGCCTCAACAAGCCAAAGAAAAAGGCAGTCCACTTCCAATCCACCCCAAATGGCTAAAAAACCCAGAAGCGCAAAGCCTTTGCTCTCTGATTCACGCTCTGGCGGTGACTATGCTGATGCCTCGGGCACGCTGGATGGGCAACTCTCAGGCCCTAGCCTTCCTATCCCCATTGATAGCGACGATGGAGACGAAGACGAAATTGACCTGTCTTGCTCCTCAGAGTTTGACTCCGACCAGGAGGAAGGCGAAATCAGAAACTTATCTGGTGAGGCATCAGGGGCCTCGGGCTCAAAAATGGGGATACTTGACCCCTTTGGGGAACATATGTTTGACCCGCTCCTCATCAAGCATCCACTCTCCCCAGAGTGGACACCATCCCAACATATTGCCGAATACCTGTCCTTTTGGCTCCGCAAAGAGATACCAAAGGAGGTCAGGGCTCGCCTCAGGTCCGAATGTCCTCGCCCCTCCCTCCCCGACAAAATAGCCATGACCCCCGAACTAGACAGCAAAGTGGTGGCATTCATTGCCAAAACGGGGAAAGACCCCAGGAGGGGACTTGACAGAGGACTCAAATCCTGCCAGGACAGATTACTGGATATTACAGGCCCCCTGACCAAAATGTTTGAGATGGCTGAAGGAGCTTATGTCTCTGATTCCCCCATTGACCCAAAAGAACTGCGACAGTGGGCGCAAAGGGCTATATGCCTCCTGGGCAATGCAAACACTGCCCTCTCTAATGAAAGACGAAAGAGCGTGCTTCTCAAAATTGACCCTAAACTAGCTGAGCTATCCAACAAAGAAGGCGGCGCTTCCTCCCAAGGCCTTCTCTTTGGAGAAGAATTCATTAGGGATATGGCCAAATATGTGGGAGTTTTTAACTCCATCCAAAAATCCCAGAAAGATATTAAAAGGGTTTTCAATACCAGAGGAGTTTTTTCCCGGGCCGGGAGGATGCGGGGTCGATTCCCCGGCCGTGGAAATGGCTCGACAAGACCCTTTGGAGGACGAGGAGGAAGGTCCTTTCAGTCCGGTTATGGCTTCCAGTCATCATCCTTCTTTCCCCAAAGACAACGATCCAGAGGAAGAGGATTCAGAGGCGAAAGGAGGACAAGACCCTTCTCTACCGGTAAGATCTCCCAAAGACCCTTCAGATACCCCTATAAAGGTGGGCGGGAGACTAGCCCTCTTCTCTGGGAATTGGACCGTAGTAAGTCAGGATTCCTGGGTGTTAGACACCGTCAGAGGATACAAAATAGAATTTGTCGGCTTCCCTGTCCAGAAGAGACTTCCCCAAGAAATACGCTTCTCACAAAAAGATTCTGCTTTAGTTTCCCAGGATGTAAAGATCCTCTTTTCAAAAGGTGCAATCCGGCAGGGAAAAGAAATCGGCTTTATCAGCAATGTCTTTCTGGTAGAGAAGAAGGACAAGAAAATGAGACCTGTCATAAATCTCCAAGATTTGAACCAGTGGGTGGTCTTCCGACATTTCAAAAAGGAGGGAATCCACCTTCTCAGAGATGTTCTGAGGAAGGGCGACTGGCTCACTCGCCTAGACCTCAAGGACGCATATCTGACTATCCCAATCTGGCCCCCTCACCAAAAATGTCTTCAATTTTTCTGGGAGGGCAAACTTTGGCAATTTTGCAGCCTTCCCTTCGGCCTCTCCTCAGCCCCTTGGTGCTTCACCAAGGTTCTTCGTCCCATAGCTGCTTGGCTAAGGAACCAAGGGGTCAGACTGATCCTTTACCTCGACGACATCCTGATAATGGCCGAATCCAAAGAGGTCGCTTCTCGACACACTACCCTTGCCATAAATCTTCTGAAACATTTAGGGTTCGTGATAAACACGAAAAAATCCTCCACTTCTCCAACCCAAGTCACTCAGTTTTTGGGTTTTTCAGTAGATACTCTCCATGCCGAACTGAAGCTTCCTGGCGACAAACTCAGGAAACTGAGGAAAGAGCTGAGGAAAGTGCTAAAGATTCGCTCCTTTCCCCTAAGGACCCTAGCGAGGATATTGGGTCTACTCTCCTCAACTATCCAAGCAATCTACGCAGGTCCCCTTCACTATCGAGCGCTTCAGAGGCTCAAAGCCAAAGCCCTCAGATTCAACACGTCCTACTCTCAAATAGTCTCCCTGGACACCGACTCCAAGAAAGAGATCATATGGTGGTTAAAAAATGCAGAAGCCTGGAATGGCAGAGCAATCTTCGGAGAAGAACCAGACCTAGTCATTCACTCGGATGCGAGCCTGGAGGGTTGGGGCGCGACCTGCGGCGACTCCTCGACCGGGGGACTTTGGACCCAACAGGAAAAGGATCTTCATATCAACTGCCTGGAACTCCTGGCGGGATCCTTTGCCATCCAGAGCTTTACCAAAGATCAGATGAAATGCTCGGTCATGCTTCGCATGGACAACGTGTCCGCTGTGAGATACGTGAACAAAATGGGCGGCCCTCATTCCAAGGGCCTCTCGGACCTAGCCAAGAACTTTTGGGCCTACTGCCTCAACAAGGGCATTTCGGTCATTGCCGAACATATTCTGGGGTTGAACAATGGGGTAGCAGACTGGTTCTCCAGGAACTATGTGGATTCAAGCAACTGGAGACTAGACAGGAACACCTTCCTTGCGATCCAATCTCGGTGGGGCCCCTTTGGGATAGACCTCTTTGCGGACCGTCTCAATACTCAGTTGCCAAAATTCTTCAGCTGGAGACCGGACCCTCTGGCCTTGGGAATAGACGCGTTTTTTCAGAACTGGCTTGGTCTGAGACCTTATGCATTCCCACCTTTTGCCATGCTTCCTCGCCTCCTTGTTCAAGTCCGGAGGAACAAAGAGTCCATAGTAGTAATAACTCCCCTTTGGAGCTCCCAAGCGTGGTTCCCCATCCTATTGGAAATGAGCGTGGATTTCCCAATCCTCATTCCTGTCTTCAAAGACCTACTGGTAGGACCTCACGGAGAATACCATCCACTCCTTCTTCAGGGCACCCTGTGTCTGATGGCCTGGAAGATTTCAGGAGACAGTGGCAGATCCCTGGACTTTCGGAAGGCGCTTTCAGGCTCATGTCAGAATAATGGGCCCCCGGTACCAGGAAAGCATATAGATTGGCCTGGCACAAATGGGTTTGCTGGTGCCTTCGACGGGGTTATGATCCCGTTTCAGCTGATATAGTTCAAGTTCTTAACTTCTTAACTGAAATCTTCGCTTCGGGTCTGGCCTATCGGACCGTTAACGTTTATAGATCAGCTATTGCTGCAGGTCATTGCTTGCTAGATGGTTCTTCGGTAGGCCAAAATCTTCTGACCAAAAAACTTATGAGGAGTATGCGGGTTTTGAATCCTCCTCTACCAAAATATTCCGCTCTCTGGGACGTGAGAGACGTCCTCAGACTACTCTCCTCTTGGGGCGAGAACTCTTCTCTCTCTTTGAAGAAATTGTCTTTTAAATTAACTGTTCTTCTCTGCCTCGTCTCCTTCAGACGTACCTCGGACGTTAAGGCCTTAGATGTCTCTAATAGGGCTTTTCAACCTGAAGGTGTTTGCTTTTTCATTAAAAGACGGACTAAAACTTTGTCAACCTCTGTTTTCTATCCCTTTTTCCCTCAAAATGAGATCTTGTGTGTGGTACGTTGTCTCTTGGAATATGAGAAAAGGACCTTAGGTCTAAGGGGTTCTGTAGATCAATTAATCATTTCCCACAGGTTCCCTCATAAAGCTCTTTCCTCTCCCACCTTGGCTAGATGGGTTAAGGATGTCATGAAAGAAGCTGGTATTGATACTTCAATTTTCGGAGCTCACTCCCTCAGAAGTGCTTCAGCTTCAAAAGCTTTTATCTTGGGTGGCGGCCTCCAGGATATCCTTAGGGCTGCAGACTGGTCAAACGAATGTATCTTTAAGAGATGTTATTTTAAACCTGTTTCAAATGTGATTGATAGTGTTTTGAACACACTTTGAACTTGCATAATATTGGCCTCCGTGTCGTGCCATAAAATTTAGATTTTTCACAGCCTGCTGGGCAGAAAATCTGGATTTTATTAAGGACACGGAGGCTAAGATTATCCCACCTCTTTTATTCCCACCCTGGGAATGTTCATTACCTTCTTATTCTTCTTTTTCAGATTAATTTCTTCAAAAGAAGACTCGGATGAATTCTCTATGGTTCTACGTTGGATCCAGAGTCTTCTAAGTTATTCCTGATTATCTTGTTCGCTTACAAAGAAGGAAGTCTACTGTGTGTGTATGGACTATATCCTCTCTATTGGAATGTTCATTCAAGTTCTAGATCTCTCATTGTTGCTGCTGTGAGCTACGCAATAAAGGAGATTTGCATAATCTTAGCCTCCGTGTCCTTAATAAAATCCAGATTTTCTGCCCAGCAGGCTGTGAAAAATCTAAATTTTGTAGTATACATTTTTATTTAAAAAAAAGGAGAGATTTTGTTATGCAGATCATGGTTTCAGTTATTTGGTGTGAATCTATTCAATAGTTGTTGAGAAATTTAAGAAAATATTAGAGAGTGATATCTGTGGTTGTGAAAAATAACGAGCTTGTGCAAGGAAATACAGAGCTCTGATTGGCTGCCAGTACTTTAACCAGGAAGTGTTGGAAGCCTCTTGGGACTCGGTCCCCCCCCCCACAAAAAATAAAATAAAAAATAAAATAAAAAGGGGCAGGATAGGAATACCATGACACCATAAATTTGGTCCTGAGGTCCCAGAGGGAGCCCAACATTCCAAAAAAGCAATTCAGCAGTTATAGTTGCTTAAGCTAACTATAACTTACGCTCCAGCTTATGACCTAACATATTACATAACTCATGACATGGTCAGTGGCATCATTGATGGCATCTCAAATTACATCACTGATTACATCACTGTTGACATCATCCAAAGACCTCTCACATATTCACTCACGCCTCTATACAATCTCTCATGCACTCACTTTCTTTAACACAACTGCTCACATACTCATTCACAGACTCATACCAGTACTCACACAACTAATTATTCAAACATAGAACCACTCACACAACCACTCACTAATGCTGTCACTTACATACTCACTAACTCACCCATACAGCCACTAAAGCACCCACTTACTCACCAATACAGCCACTCACTCATCTAGTCATACAGACATACAGACACACACCTATTCATACACCTTTGCAGCCACTCACACACCCACTTAATCACCCACACAGAAACTCACACAGCCACACACTCACCCATAGAGTTACTCATATGCCCACGCACTCACTCATTCAGCACTTGCATTGTCTTTCACTCACCAATACAGTTACTCATACGCCCACTCAATTACCCATACAACTACTCACTCACCCATAGAGCCACTTTCACACCCAACCACACACCTGAAGAACCACTTACAGACCCATTCACACATTCACAGATCCATACAACCACTCACACACCCACTCACTCACCCCTACTGCCACTCACACATTCACTCTATATTACAGTGACTCACACCCACCCACTTAACTATACTTACACTTAAACAGCTACTCACTCATCCATACAGCTACTCATACACCCACTCCCTCATCCATATGGTCACTCTCACTGCCACTCAGAGACCCATACAGCTGCTCAGGCATCCACTCACACACTGATACAGACAGACAAACAGCCACTCAGATGAGATATGTTTGAAATAGTATGACTAATTACTACGACAGAAAGAATAGCAATTTAACTTATGCTGTAGCTTAGTATATATCTTTAAGTCTCAGAACATGTTACTAAACACACTCAAAGGATGATGTCATCAGTGATGTTAATGTGATGTAATATGTGACTTTATCAGCAGTGCATTGCGGGGGTGCGATTTATAGTTAGCTGAACTAACTATAATGGGGGAATTTCTCTGGTTTTGTACAAGTGAAATGTCCAACTAACTATAACACCCATGAAACCTATGGTTTTTTCAGTGAATTTCTAAGGTTTTTAAATGCTAATTTATAACTATAATGTGCCTGAAACCTACGGTTTGTTTAGTGAATTTCAAAGGTTTTTTAAATGCTAATTTCTAACTATAAAGTGCCCGAAACATATGGTTTTTTTCAGTGAATTTCAAAGGTTTTTCAAATGCTAGTTTCTAACTATGCCTACAGAGGTAGGACATGTGAAGAAAGAAAGAAAGAAAAACACACAGAAAGAAGCAAAAGAAATGCAGAAAGAAGCAACAGAAGTCCACAAAGGCAAAGAAAAGTGCAGGAAGAAGCAAGACATGCAGAAAGAACCAACAGAGGAGCAGAAAGAGGCCTTGTTGCTAAATCATTCTGTGCCCACTACTTTTTCAGATGGGTACTGGTGGTAACTGACTGACTAACCAGTCCTAGAGCAGGTGCTTTGCTAAAAGACACTTTGAATATAGTGAAAACACCTACATTCACTAGGAAACACTATGCATTGGGATACCCCTATGATTAGCATGACCTCCTCTGTAAGGCCCTGGTACATATTAGGGCAGGGGGATTAAAATTAACTCTTAAAATGCACTATGGGGCATGTTTGCACAGTGGTGAAGGGAGGGGGTGCCTGAGGTGACATGTGTGCAAACACGCCCTGTTTGCCGTTTTAAGTTGGGAGATTAAGCATCCTTGAATCCTGACAGTCCCTGGGGTCCAACTAGCCCACCAGGTACCTCCAGTAAGCGCCACAGAGCTGCATTGCAGAGAGTTGTAAAAAGGGGCGTGGCCTGGACCACTTCTCTGCAACCCAGCCCTGTGGGACTTACTGGAGGTACCTTGTTGGCCCCCAGGGACCCCCAGTATTGAAGGGGAATTAATTCCCTATTCCAAAACTCGCCACAGGGCTTGTTTGCAGAGTGTTGCTGTGAGGGGGCGGGGCCTCCCGCACGATCTCGGGTTTTGTTTTGTTTATTTTTTTTGGAAGGGGGCTGTGTGGCCCCTGTTTTTTTACTGTTTTTGGGCCCTAGGTACCCCATCCCCCCGGGCCTTGCCCATATTTAAAAAAACAAAAAAATTGACTGGGATGGGGGCCGCGTGGGCTCCCCTCTTGTGGCTAATTCCAGCCCCGGGGACCCCATCTCCCGGGGCATGGCCACATAAATGTAATTTTTATATTATGGAGGGGCTGTGTGGCCCCCCTCCTGAGGTCTCTTTTGGCCCCGGGGACCCCATTCCCTGGGGCCGGCCTTTGTTTGGGGGGGAGGGGGCTGCATGGCCCCCTCCTGTGGCCAATCCCAGCCCTGGAGACCCCATCATCAGGGCATGGCCACATAAATGTATTTTTTTTATTATGGAGGGGGCTGCGTGGCCCCCCTCCTGAGGCCTCTATTGGCCCTGGGGCCGGCCTTTTTTTGAGGGGGAGGGGGCCGCGTGGCCCCCACCCCGGACCACTTCTGGCCCTGGCACCCCATACCCCGGGCCTAGCCATTGTTTTTTTTATCTATTTTGAGGAGGGAGGCCGCGTGAGCCCCCTCCTCAGGCCAATTATGGCCCCGGGGACCCCATCCCCCGGGGCTAGCCTGATTTTTAAAAAGAAAATTGTAGCGGAGGGGGGCTGCGTGGCCCCCCCTCCCATGGCCAATTCCAGCCCCGGGGACCCCATCCCCCAGTGCATGGCCACATAAATGAAATTTTTTTATTATGGAGGGGGGCTGCGTGTCCACCCTCCTGAGGCCTCTATTGGCCCCGGGGACCCCATTTCCCGGGCCGGCCTTTTTTTGGGGGGGAGGGGGCTGGGTGGCCCAACTCCCTGGCCACTTCTGGCCCTGGGGACCCCATCCCCCAGGGCCTAGCCATTGGTTTTTTATTTATTTTAAGGAGGGGGGCTGCGTGGCCCCCCTCTTCAGGCCAATTATGACCCTGGGGACCCCATCCCCCGGGGCTAGCCTGCCTTTTTTTAATAAAAATTGTAGGGGTGGGGCCGCCTGAACGCAACACAGTCTACTACAGGCGACTAAAGACTGGCACGAAATTGAAAATGAACACTTGAACTCACTCAGAGGTAACGTCTTAACGCATAACAGGACTTCAAGTCCCAGCAATCACCAGTGTGCATTTGACTCAGCATACGCCCACGGGGGGCTTGAAATAAAGGAAGTCGCATTTACTCATGCTCAGCAAGTGTCATTTTTGTGCAGCCCATGAAGAAGGGATTGTTACCCTGAAATGCGTCGGCACCCTCATTTATTGTGAAGCGGAAAGGAATGCTGAATAGAAACCCGGAGGGGCAGGGCACTGTCGAGTGACTTCCTAAATGCATTTTTGTTGGCTCCATATCTGTGCACAGCGGCCTGGCCCTGAGAAAGGCACCATCAGCAGCTGGGTGAAGAAAGCAACACCAGCCGCCCGAGGCCGGAGCACCAAACCAATTGGGACTTTTGACGGCACAGTGCTCTTCATCAATTACAGTAAGCCTGAATGTAACACAGCCTACTACAGGCATCTAAAGACTGGCACGAAATTGAAAATGAACACTTGTACTCACTCAGAGGTAACGTCTTAATGCATGATAAGACTTCAAGTCCCAGAAATTACCAGTGTGCGTTTCACTCAGCATACTCCCATGGGGGGGCGGGGGGGGGGGGGGGCGGGGCTTGAAATAAAGGAAGTTGCATTTACTCATGTGCATCAAGTGCCATTTTTGTGCAGCCCTTGAGAGAAGGGGTTTTTACCCTGAAACGCTTCGGCACCCTCATTTATTGTGAAGCGGAAAGGAATGCTGAATAGAAACCCGGGGGGGCAGGCCACTGTCGAGTGACTTCCTAAATGCTTAGGGCATTTTTTTTGGCTCCATATCTGTGCACGGCGGCCGGACCTTGAGGAAGGGACCATCGGCAGCTGGGTGAAGAAAGCAACACCAGCCGCCCGAGGCCAGAGCACCAAACTAATTGGGACTTTTGACGGCACAGTGCTCTTCATCAATCACAGTAAGCCTGAACGCAACACAGTCTACTACAGGCGTCTAAAGACTGGCACGAAATTGAAAATGAACACTTGATCTCACTCAGAAAATGAACACTTGATCTCACTCAGATGTAACATCTTAATGCATGATAGGACTTCAAGTCCCAGCAATCACCAGTGTGCGTTTCACTCAGTAAACACCCATGGGGGGCTTGAAATAAAGGAAGTCGCATTTACTCATGAACATCAAGTGTCATTTTTGTGCAGCCCATGAAGAAGGGGTTGTTACCCTGAAACGCGTTGGCACCTTAATTTATTGTGAAGCGGAAAGGAATGCTGAATAGAAACACGGAGGGGCAGGGCACTGTCGAGTGACTTCCTAAATGTTTAGGGTATTTTTGTTGGCTTGTGGTATATAAATAAATAATACCGGATCTAGGTTTGACTGGACATAGTAATAACAGATAGCTCAATAAATAAGAGTCAAGATTCGAGGTAGTAGGAGTTTGCAGGTTTAATACAGCATAAAGGACAGGAACAGGACAACCTGCATAGGAATAGGATGGCAGGGCCCGACAGCTGCCGGGGCTGGATCTGGGATGAGCGCGCTAACTTTAATAACAATGAACAACATATATATACTAAAACAATTGCATTACAGTGAATACAGTAGGCGGAGCAGTGGGTGTGGTCAATAGCAGTCGCGAAAGATAAGGGTGAAAGTAGGTGTAACAAGAGGCGTGTACATAGACATGTGATGTAAACGTAACAGAATATGTCATAAATGAGGCGGAAACATGGAGGGGGCTACCTAAGGAGCCGGGACCTCTAACCTAATGGTGCGCGCAAACTGACAATGACGTGTTACTAGGAGAAGCTGGGGGCTATGAACTCTGTGCTAGGAGCAGAGACTGAAGTCTGGAGAGTCAGGGCAACATGTACCTACCACTATCTAGTATCTGATGTTTAGAGAACATGTTGATAGAGTCCAAAAGTTATCGGGGTAAAGGCTAACAGACTCTAAGACTGGTGCATGCATTATTCTACATGTAGTGCGTGTTGAAGAATATTGAACGACCATAAATACAGTATTTCTCTTACATGGAGACGTAAAGGCTAGACGATGACGGAAACTATTGATGCGATTCAGTAGCTTAGGAATGCAGAGAAGGAGGGCTGGACTGATAACTAGAATCATAACATACTCTTGGCAGACTAGTAGGCAGAGCCTGGCTGAACCGGGCACTGTGAGGCAGGAAGTAAGTGAAGGGCCAGGAATACAGGTGGGGGCCGTATCGCTCCTCAGCGAGGGCTCAGGAGACAGGAGCTGAATCTGGTGTCCAGGCCCTTTTGAGGCCTAGAAACGGGGACTTTACAATGAAATAACGTGCACACTGGGAAACGTGGCAACGTAGCTTTACATAGGCCTGATATTCGTAGTATTCACGAGAACTGGAAACTGGCATACTAGAGATGGACACAACTGTAATTGCGTCTTTAATCGAACATGAGGAATACATATGCATATTAATCATGCACACATAACATAAGATGGGGAACACGTAGGGACACAGAACATGGCAAAATTTACTTTTCCACATTCCCTCCTTGTCACTACGTTTCCATCAGGAAACATCAATATTCATGATACCATCTATCATTTCATACAGTATCATTTGCTCGTCTCGAATTTTCTTGGAACTGGATTTAGAACGGGACTTGGGACTAGGAATACAAGAGGTAGCACAAATGCCACAAATCGCAGGGCCACATTGTATACAGAGGCAGCAACTAAATATGATCGCTACTGCAATACCTAGAAAGGACAATACTTTCCATCCCCAGGCGGAAATTATGTTCCAGAACCAACCGGACCATGTCCAGGTGCCTGGATCTTGGTGTAACATATGGGCAATTTTATGGAGTCTGGTTATAGCTGAATAAACAGACGGCGCGTTATTAGGAATGAAAATGCAGCAACTAGATCCGATGACTCTACATGCCCCGCCCCTATCGGCCAGTATGACGTCAAGGACGAGACGATTCTGGAGCACAACAATTCTCATAAAGGATTGCTCTTCGGTTAGGTTACCTAGAGCAGAAGTAGTCTCAATCACTACTGCTTCGAGGGTTCTGGTTAATCTACGTATCAGTTTACTATTCACGACAGTACCTAAATAAGGGAAGACACCTTTATTGATATCTATGTATTGTTCTAGAGCAGTTTCAGTATAATCGACAATCGGGAGATTTCTCTTGTGTCTGGTATGTACTAGGTGGGAATTCCTATGGTAGTCAGGTGGGGCTAGAAAAACAGGTGGCAGTAGGAAGGCAATGTAACAGGTTCCCTCCCAATCGAGGGGCAGACGAACATATGCGGTCTGACCACAAACAAAATAAGAATGACGTGAAGCTTTGAAAATAGATTTCCTACTGTCACTATACTTGACAATAGTAGTACAATCACTATGTCCTATATGTACGGAACCATTCTTTCGGACACATAATTCGCCTTTAACTGGTAGTACTGAAATAGCAGGTAAGTCTGGAGTAGTATCAGACTGAACATTCAGGACCATGAAATTCGAAGAATAATTACCTAGATTATAAACTTCATTTTCTAGATCTAACCCTATTCTGTGGGGAAGACCTTGCTTGTCTGGAAAACATGTACTGTTAAGAAAAGACATATCTGTTGAGGATGACGTTAACGTGGACCATGCTCCACACGAACCATTATGTGAAAATGGATAAGGAAAGAGTGGCAGAACTCCCTTCGGTGTCTGAAAAGGGGGGAGTCGACCACACACCCAACAATTAGTGGCATTGCTGGTCTGGTGTGAATAATGTAACATGCGGATAAAGGAATTATTACGCATAGCAAGACGATAAGATAGTTCATGAGGAGGCAGATCACTAAACGTGTGCTCTACTGTAACAATAGAAGACTTATTTACACGAGAAACTGGAAAACACAAATAAAATGCATAACCTGTGCAGGTAGTCATAAGGCTGAAAAACAATATGAAACTTAGAAAAACGATACATCGGATTGAGTTTTGACTAACTCTCTCACTATGGGGGTCTATTTTATACATGTCAGAAACCGGTCTAACCGTTTCACCTAGGGGAGGACTTAGACAATCAAACTGGCTGACTTATTTTACTAGACCTTAGTTTTTTCTTATACTCCTGTTGCGGAGTTTTCTCTAACAGGGAGGAATCTGTATCATTGTCTTTTGCGGGACAGTCCTTAAGAATAGTACTTTGGCAGTCTTTCAAATCCTCGGAAATGTTCTTAGAAACAGTCTTTAATCCGTAAAACTTTTTCACATGAGACAAATGGATCCAGCCCTTCCTGCCTTCCAGCTTGACGGCAGTACGGGTGGCCAGGAGGACCTGTCTGGGTTCCTTCCAGCGAGGCTCCAGCGGACTTGAACGATCAAAGTTCCTCACAAGAACCAAACATCCGGGAACGATTTCATGCGGTGCCACCTCGGTATTGTCTGGAAATGCGGCAGCAACCTGTGAACGACAAGAGTTGAGGGCAGACATCAAGGAAGCTAGGTAATCTGTCAGCATATTACTTGAAACATCTGTAATACTTCGGGGTCTAGGTGTACCCCACATATTAGGGGGGCGGCCGAATACGACCTCATACGGGGACAGGCCTGATCTGGAATGCGCGACCATGCGCATATAAAATAAAGCGACTGGCAGAGCTACTATCCAGTCTAAACCTTTCTCTTTACATACTTTCGCAATACGGATTTTCAGGGTCTGATTATGTCTCTCTACGAGACCGGCTGCTTCAGGATGGCGTACACAATGGAACTTCCACTGGTACCCTAACAAAAGGGAGACATGTTTCATAAGCTCATATGAGAATGGCTGGCCGTTATCAGAATATACGACTCTAGGGAGTCCGTAGCGGGGGAAGAATTCACGAACCAACTGCTTGGCAGTGGTCGTGGCTGTGTAATCTGGGACTGGATATGCCTCTGTCCACCTGGACAAAGCGCACACAACTACAAGGACATACTTGAAACCTCGACATCGCTCCATCTGAATGTAATCCATCTGGAGGACCTCAAAAGGGTGGTCAGGGGGCTGGAATCCACCTTGTTCCACCGGGACACTTTTACCTGGATTAAACTGGCAACATATCATACAGGTACGGACTTTCTGCTTGGCTGCAGCTCGTAAATGCTTGTTGAACCAAATGTTCTGGATACTGTCTAACATAGCTTTTTCTCCTAAATGTGCTGGACTATGTGCGGTATTGATAATGACTTGAACCATGGAGTCGGGGAGAAACCATGTGGCTCTACCCTTCGTTACCCATCCCTGATCTGTCTGGACCCCTCCTTGTTCGGACCATTTCTTGATTTCATCGGGAGTAGCATGTAACTGGATATCTATGACATCTTGAGTAGGGTCCTTAACTGTCATACATGTAGTCGGATCTGGAATACGTGTCTGTGTCGGATTAACTGGAGTGTCTGGAGTCTGTGCTGTAAGCTTGGCTGTGCGATCTGCTAGATCATTACCTTGAGAAATAATGTCTGTAACTTTCGTATGTGCTTTGCACTTCATGATAGCAATAGATGTCGGTAAATGTATGGCATCTAACAGAGCTTGAATAAGGAGACCATGCTGAATCTTGGTTCCATGAGAAGTCATGAAACCTCTCTCCTGCCAGAGCACTCCAAAGTCGTGTACGACTCCAAATGCGTAGCGTGAATCTGTGTAAACATTAACTTTCAGGTTCTTAGCGTGTATGCAGGCTTGTGTCAGAGCAACTAGCTCTGCTGCTTGAGCAGACAGGGTGTCAATACGGTGTGTTTCTATAACTTCAGTGTCAGTAGTCACTGCATACGCGGCTACTAGTTCTCCTGTACTTGTTCTCATACATGAACCATCCACATAAAGTGTCAGGTCGGGATCTGGTAATGGAATATCTGTCAGATCTTGTCTTGGCTTAGTCGTAATGTTAACTACTTCCACACAGTCGTGTGTGGCAGGATTTGAATTAACTGACGGTAACAGTGTAGCAGGATTTAGAACGTTGCACCGTCTGATTTCTATGTGTGGCTGGAACAGTGTCAATTCATAACCTGTTAAACGTGCAATTGTCAAGTGCTGAGTTTGTGTTCGGTTTAAAAGAACTTCCACGGAGTGTGGAACTTGTACTGTCAGGGAGTGTCCTAATACTATGGAATCACTTTGTCTGATAGCTAGTGCTGTGGCTGCAACTGACTTGAGGCACGCAGGCAGAGCCTGGGCTACAGGATCTAATGTGCTCGAAAAATAAGCACAAGGCTTGTACTGTCCTGCTTGATCTTGGGTGAGAACAGATAATGCTGTACCTTCACGTTCTGTGACGAAAAGTGTAAAAGGCTTACTGTAGTTCGGTGTAGCTAGAACTGGAGCTTGGCATAGAGCTTTCTTTAACTCATTGAAACTAAGTGTATGTTCAGATGTCCAAGGGAGGACAGTCGATACGGCTGCCTCCTGTGTCGTTAACTGTATCAGTGGTTTAGCTAGAAATGCATACTGAGGAATCCATTGTCTACAATAAGAAGTAAGGCCGATAAAAGCACGTACCTCCTTCTGTGTCTTGGGCTGAGGAAGACTCGCTATTAACTGGATACGGTCTGGTGTCAACTGCCTACCCCACTTGGACAGTAAGTGGCCTAAGTAGATCACTTGCTGGACACAGAATTGAAGCTTCGAAGGGGACACCTTGTGCCCCATCTCGGCTAGGAAATACAAGACTGTAAGTGATGCTTGCTCGCAAGCACGTTCAGAACGGGCTGTGATCAGTAGATCATCGACATACTGGAGCAGGGCAGTGTCAGTTGGCATGTGAATGTTGTCTAGTTGTCTCTTAAGTGCTTGACTGTAAATACTAGGACTCTCTGTGAAACCTTGAGGAGCTCGTGTGAACATATAGCTTCTTCCATTTAAACAAAATCCGAAAAGAAACTGGCTGTCTGGATGAATGGGGACACTAAAAAACGCATTCTTGAGGTCTATGACTGTAAAAAATGACGCTTCGGAATCAATGGCTGTCAATAGGGAAGAAATATCCGGGACAACTGGGTACTGGGGAATAATACATTTATTGAGTTCTCGAAGGTCAATCACTAATCGATATACTGGGGGTGCATTTGGATCAGTACGTTTCATGACTGGAATGATCGGAGAATTACATACATTGGAGTCAGTTTCTACAACTACTCCTTGAGCCATGAGCTCGTCAATAATTTTGGATAAGGCTGCTACAGCCTCAGGCGGTAATCTGTACTGTCTGATTCGTGGCAGGACTACACCTGGCTTGAGAGTCACACGATGGGGTGTGATTTGCATAAAACCTACATCAGTTGGACCTTGCGCCCATAAATGCTGCGGAACATTGGACAATCTCGGATCAAAATCTCGTAATACATAGTGACCCTTGAAGTCACGTAAAAACAATCGTATTCCCTCGGGGGAACAACATATGACTGCACCTAATTCTTTCAGTGTCTTAATACCTAACAGATTTTCTGGGCATGACTTCGTAAGTAACAGATCAGTAGTGCGGGACAATGGACCTACTTCTAGAATAACTGGCTTTGATATCTCGTTTACAATAGGCTTTCCTGAAAATCCAAGGGAAACATTTCTAGAGCCTGAGAGCGGAGCCCCTGGAACCTCGGCGTGACTGATGGTGGTCCTACTTGCCCCTGTATCAATTAGAAACTTTCTGTCTTTCCCTAGTACTTGACTATGAACATAGGGACCTTCTTGATCTACAGGAATCTCGATGAGAGGCAAGCCTACCTCCCTCTCTAGGCTGTTTCATGAATACTGTTGATACTCTGGATACTCTGTCTGTGCATACTGGTACATCTGCTGTGTAACATGCTGTGTTGCAGCTATAGGCTGCGGTGCTGTAACTGTCTGTTGTGCATTCTGTGGCTGAGAAGTCTGTGAAACTTGTTCTTGTCTAGGCGGACGTGGTCTTTCTTTAGTCTTACCAGTAGCTATATTGTGTTTCAGAACTGCACACTCGTTTATGAAATGACCTGGCTGTTTACAATAATTGCATGTCCCTTTAACGGGAGCTGCCGGATTACTGGCTTGATTCGGACCCCTCTTCTGACTGTCTTGAGGAACAGATTGTGCAACTAGTACTTTCATTTTCGTGTCTTTCATACGTTTTCTCTCGTGTTCTTGCTCTTCTCTGATTCTATTCTGGTGGTACTGGAGCATCTGTAACATCTGGGACGGGGTACTAGCTTGCCATGTACTTTCGACTTTCAAAACTCGATTCTTAACTTGTGGACTTGAATTCTCGACTAATTTAGTAACAAAAAGATGAGGGTATGACTCGCTGCTCGTCTTCAAGCCACTGTTTATAATAAAGCATTTCTCAAATCTAGAATAAAAATCACTAGTGTCTTCATCTTGTTTCTGTTTACAGGCTGAGATTGCATCCCAGTCTTCCTTTTTAGTGGCTAATAATCTGGGCAAAACTTGTATTAATAATTCTGGTAATTCTTTACATTTCTCCCCAAGACCGGTACCTGGTACTCGTATCTTATCTTCGGCTTCTAGGACTGCCCAATCGATCTTTTTCTCTCCCACCTCCCAATCTTTTTCCTTGAGTTTCTCGTATACCCCTGCGGGCAACAGGACCTTTAACATTTTAATAATATCTGGATACGTATATTCTCCCATACGGAGCATGTCTTTTAATTCTCGGTGGAACCCTGCTGGATCTTTGTCGTGACAAGGAATTAATTTCTTCATTTCTAAGAGTTCCATCTTTGTAATCGGGGTGTAAACAAACACTCGTTGCATTTCACCATCTGCTGTCCTGACTGGGTGTACTTCTCGTAACGGATTCTGTCTATCTATGTAAAACGGCTTACCTTCTGGAGGTGAGACATGAACAAAATGCGGGTTCAAGAACGCACTATATTTGTGACGCTGTTCTAGAATGACACTAATTAAATCGGTACCTAAACCTTTCCATCTATACTGGAGTAACTCGTTCAGGACATCGTGTAACGGACCTGGATCAGAATGTTGACCCTCATACAATGTAATGAGGTGCTGGATCATATACATACCCACCAGTCGCTGCTCGGCTGGGGGCAATTTCAGAAACTTTTGTGCCACTATTTCATCTGGAAAAGTGGTAGAATCAGTAATCCATCGGACTGCTGATCGGACTAGTTCTTGTTCATGCATAGTACTTAACTCACTATAACCGATTCGTGATTTCAGAATGTGATCGGTAGCTTGAAATACTTGTTCTAGAGAACCTTGTTCTGGTGCTGGATGATGAAAAACTGACTTGTGTTCTAGGCGTAAATGGCGGTCTGGAAATCTAGATTTTCCTACATACGCTATTCTGGCGGGATTCTCGTCCTCTACCTCTTCCGTAGGAGAGTCATTCTCTTTCTCGCTTACTTGTGCTGCTTTACGTTGTTCGTGTAACCTTATTATTTCCTTACGAATTTTCTTGTACATACTCTCTATACTACTGATAGTTCTGTGTTTACCCTCGGCTATATTATCACTCCACCTTGTCAGGATTCTCATTTCGCTCGGATCTTTGGACGGATAATCTTGTTCCCTTATTAAACAATTAATCAGAAACTTTAATATCATGAGCTGGATTTCAGCTTTCCTTTGAGACATGGCTTCGCTAATACTTTCTGGATCATTCCCTGTACGGATGAAACGATATATTCTGTCTAGATCTTCTTTCATATCTGGTAGGGTGTCCAAATACCCGGTCACCCGTCTTACACGGATGGAATATATAACTGTACTATCATCACCTGCGACTGGATCATAGCGGCATTCAGTAAGAGCTCGTCGGATATCTGCAACGGACTTATATTTGGGCGTACGCTGTAACGCACATTCATGTAACTCGGCCAACGTTCTACGTTGGTGTGGTGGCGGGGTACCAGGAGGACCTCCTCCTGCGGCCCCTAGACTAGAATCGTCGACTGACACTCTTCGTATTGGCGCGGCGGGAAATTGTAATGTAGGCTGGACCGGGGGTACCGTAGCAGGTACTGCAAAGGGTGCCCCGGTGTCTGGAGGAGCAGGAATTGCCTGATTTACAGGGACTGGCGGAACGGGATTTGCATATTCTGGGACTGTGTCGTCCAAGTAGGACGAGATGAAAATATCAGCTGCGGTCGGTTTGTGACGTAGCTTGGTCGGAACTAATGGCGGCGGAAAATGACTGGATGCCTCCGGGGTCGCTTTTGGCAAGCCCTCGGCAAGAAGAGGATACATACCCTTAATGAGGGCATTCCTCTGTCTGTCTGACTGTTCGGTTTTGACTCGTTCACCTATCTCGATTAATTCCCTTTCTTGGGCTCGTTCTAAGGATTCTTTACTTAATTCTGACCTTCTGATTTCTTTTTCGGTTCTTTTATGAGATTCTTTGCGCCATAACTCGATGGCATCTTTCTGTGACTGTCTGGCTTTATTTTTCCATAATGCTTCTTCTACTCGCATGATGCACTCGGCATCCCACGTACCTGATACGGGCCATCTATACTTTTCCTCTAACTGTTTGGTATACTCTACCCATAAATCTAGATATAATATGGCACTTATGCCATGCTTCTGATACATAAAATGACCTGGACTGTCCCTAGGCGGGACAGGAACTGCGGCTTCTAACAGACCTTTTCTGGTTTTTAACTGACGTAGTTTAGAAAATAAGGGCATGACTGAACTGTAACCTGGACACAATACACAATTACACAATGAACACGATAATTACACCACTCTCATACCACGACATTAAAATACATGAAGAACATTTAAAATAACAGTTCGAACAGAATACTACCTGGAATACGGAAAACAGAATACATGGATTTTCTCGAGAACAGAACTGACTAGAGCAGAAACTAGATGCACTGCTAAAACAGTACGAAACTTACCGGTCTCATAAAGAGACACGTCAGGACCCGCATCCACCGAAGTGGACACTTCGTTTTGGGATCTGTGTACCACCAAACCCCACGGACCAGAGACAATTAGATTGACCCTGTCTAGATACTACCCCAGCAACGGTACTCACCGGGCAGCAAGAACGGAAGGCCTCGGACTGGACTGGGCTGCTTCGACGCCGGACGGACGAACTTCGGACTTCTGTTACGGGTGGGCCTCCGGATACCTCGGACCTTGGACTCTCGGCTTGGGCTCTGGTCGGGACTCGCCGCGTTCCTCCACCGCCTCGTCTGGATGCTGGACCGCAACCTCCGTCTCCTCCGTGGGCCTGAGGGATACTTGAAGCAGAAATATCTGCACGTGCACGGTATAGTTCCGTCACGGCTGCAGAGGATCAGGGGGCATACGTGGCTTCACCGGCGCGTGGGGAAAGGGCAAGTCCCTATTCGGGCGCCATTATGTGGTATATAAATAAATAATACCGGATCTAGGTTTGACTGGACATAGTAATAACAGATAGCTCAATAAATAAGAGTCAAGATTCGAGGTAGTAGGAGTTTGCAGGTTTAATACAGCATAAAGGACAGGAACAGGACAACCTGCATAGGAATAGGATGGCAGGGCCCGACAGCTGCCGGGGCTGGATCTGGGATGAGCGCGCTAACTTTAATAACAATGAACAACATATATATACTAAAACAATTGCATTACAGTGAATACAGTAGGCGGAGCAGTGGGTGTGGTCAATAGCAGTCGCGAAAGATAAGGGTGAAAGTAGGTGTAACAAGAGGCGTGTACATAGACATGTGATGTAAACGTAACAGAATATGTCATAAATGAGGCGGAAACATGGAGGGGCTACCTAAGGAGCCGGGACCTCTAACCTAATGGTGCGCGCAAACTGACAATGACGTGTTACTAGGAGAAGCTGGGGGCTATGAACTCTGTGCTAGGAGCAGAGACTGAAGTCTGGAGAGTCAGGGCAACATGTACCTACCACTATCTAGTATCTGATGTTTAGAGAACATGTTGATAGAGTCCAAAAGTTATCGGGGTAAAGGCTAACAGACTCTAAGACTGGTGCATGCATTATTCTACATGTAGTGCGTGTTGAAGAATATTGAACGACCATAAATACAGTATTTCTCTTACATGGAGACGTAAAGGCTAGACGATGACGGAAACTATTGATGCGATTCAGTAGCTTAGGAATGCAGAGAAGGAGGGCTGGACTGATAACTAGAATCATAACATACTCTTGGCAGACTCGTAGGCAGAGCCTGGCTGAACCGGGCACTGTGAGGCAGGAAGTAAGTGAAGGGTCAGGAATACAGGTGGGGGCCGTATCGCTCCTCAGCGAGGGCTCAGGAGACAGGAGCTGAATCTGGTGTCCAGGCCCTTTTGAGGCCTAGAAACGGGGACTTTACAATGAAATAACGTGCACACTGGGAAACGTGGCAACGTAGCTTTACATAGGCCTGATATTCGTAGTATTCACGAGAACTGGAAACTGGCATACTAGAGATGGACACAACTGTAATTGCGTCTTTAATCGAACATGAGGAATACATATGCATATTAATCATGCACACATAACATAAGATGGGGAACACGTAGGGACACAGAACATGGCAAAATTTACTTTTCCACAGGCTCCATATCTGTGCACAGCGGCCTGGCCCTGAGAAAGGCACCATCAGCAGCTGGGTGAAGAAAGCAAACACCTGCCGCCCGAGGCCGGAGCACCAAACTAATCGGGACTTTTGACGGCACAGTGCTCTTCATCAATTAGAGAAAGCCTGAACGCAGCACAGCCCACTACAGGCGTCTAAAGACTGGCACGAAATTGAAAATGAACACTTGATCTCACTCAGATGTAACATCTTAATGCATGATAGGACTTCAAGTCCCAGCAATCACCAGTGTGCGTTTCACTCAGCATACGCCCACGGGGAGACTTGAAATAAAGGAAGTTGCATATACTCATGCGCATCAAGTGTCATTTTTGTGCATCCCATGAAGAAGGGGTTGTTACCCTGAAATGCGTCGGCACCCTCATATATTGTGAAGCGGAAAGGAATGCTGAATAGAAACCTGGAGGGGCAGGGTACTGTCAAGTGACTTCCTAAATGCTTAGGGCATTTTTGTTGGCTATATATATATATATATATATATATATATATATATATATATATATATATATATATATATATATATATTCACTGAAAAAACCATAGGTTATAGACCATATATAGTTAGGAATTAGCATTTAGAAAACCTTATTTTACTCACACAAAACCATTGAAATTCCATATATAGTTAGTTGCACTAACTATATATCGCGCACCCGCAATCCACTGCTGATGATGTCACATATTACATCATTCATGACATGGTCAGTGACATCACTGATGACATCTCAAATGACATCACTGATGACATCATCTAGTGTCTGTGTGTTTTTGTAAAGTTTAAATACGTTTTACATATTGAAGAATGACTGGATGTATGGAAGACTGAGTGTGTGTGTGGCTGGCTGGGAGGTGTGTGACTCTGTGCATATCAATGTGTACTTGTATCAGTGATTGTATAAGAGAGTAAGTATGTGTTAGTATATGTGTGAAAAGTATGGTGTTCTGTGTTTAACTATAGATGAGGAAATCGAAGTGTGATTGATTCTTCACAGGACTGACTAGGTGTATGAGTGCATATGATAGTGTTCTAATAATAACTGACTGTATGTATGAGTAATTGTATGGGTGAATGAGTGAATGTGTGTGTAGACGTACGAATCAGTGAGTGCGTATGTAGTAACTGGTATTGGTGTGTCATGATGTCATCAGTGATGTCATTTGAGATGTCATCAGTGATGTCATTTCAGATGTCATTAGTGATGTCATCAGTGATGTCACTGAAGTATGGTGTTCTGTGTTTAACTGTATAGATGAAGAAATGGAAGTGTGATTGATTCTTTACAGGACTGACTTGGTGTGTGAGTAACTCCATGGATGAGTGGCAGTGTGTGACTGTCTGCATAGGTGTATGAGTGCATATGATAGTGTTGTAATAATAACTGACTGTATGTATGAGTCATTGTATGGGTGAATGAGTGAATGTGTGTGTAGACGTAGGAATCAGTGAGTGCGTATGTAGTAACTGGTATTGGTGTGTCATGATGTCATCAGTGATGTCATTTGAGATGTCATCAGTGATGTCATCAGTGATGTCATTTGAGATGTCATCAGTGATGTCATCAGTGATGTCACTGACCATGTCATGAATGATGTAATATGTGACATCATCAGCAGTGGATTGCGGGTGCGCGATATATAGTTAGTGCAACTAACTATATATGGAATTTCAATGGTTTTGTGTGAGTAAAATAAGGTTTTCTAAATGCTAATTCCTAACTATATATGGTCTATAACCTATGGTTTTTTCAGTGAATTTTCAAGGTTTTGTAAATGCTAATTCCTAACTATATATGGTCTATAACCTATGGTTTTTTCAGTGAATTTCATTGGTTTTTTAACAGCTAATATCTGTAGCTGTAAAATGTATTCTTCTTTAAATCCCAAAATATATTTTATATGTTTATGAATAATTTTTTTTTTAAATATTTTTTTTTCTTCGTTCCCGCTTCGCGAATCGGGAAGCTTCCCGTTAGCTGACCTTGATGCCGCGAAATAGACCGCGAGCCGGTAAACGTTTCTTTACCGCAAGTGCCGCGTTAGAAAACAACATCGTGACGCCTCCCGTCCGCATGACGTTTCACGTTGTCGCGTGATACGTCATATGACGTGCTACGTTAGCGAACTGGTACGCGAAGCGAGTCGCAAAGCGCAGGTTTCTGGAAGCAAACCGGGAGGCCCTGCAAAGCGCTTAACGTAAACACAGCAAGTCATGTGACTTGGTAATAACACTTTTCATTGGTTCATTTCACTTTTGGTTTCCTAATGATGTAAGACTAGGTCATATAATCTAAAATGAACACTTTTCATTGGTTGAGAACTCTTGTTTTTCCCAAATGATGAAAATCCCTCCTTCTTTCCTCACTCTGACTTTCATCATTGTGAGAGAAAGACCCTTTGTGATCACTGAGCAATGGCTTCTTTAGTAGCTTCAGCTGGTGCTTCCCCACCACCTCCACCACATCCAAGGAAGAGTGGACCACCTGCTCAAGTTATAATTCAGCAAGAAGAGGAAGAAGAGGAAGACGAGGAAGAGCAGGAAGAGAGGCAGTTTTTGCCTGAGGAACCCAGGACGTCTCACCGGAAAGAAAACTTCATTTGGCAATTTTTTAAAATTCCCAAAGGTCAGAAAAAAGTAAATGCAAGATACGTAACTTGCCTTATATGTCAAGATAGACTGTCCAGAGGAACCGAGAAAAAATACAGTTTCGGAAACTACACAATGCATCGCCATATGACTAGGTGGCATCCTAACAACTACAGTGCTGCACAGTTTCGGAACGACCTAGATAATCTCCCTATTATGGCCAGAAGATCTGTTGTACCGGAAGTAACGGGACCAGAGGGCAGGGAGATGGTGCCAAATATACAAATGAGATTTGGTGAAGTAAAACACATCTGCGTATTTTGCGATGGATTCATTTGCTACGGAGAAAGAAGCATCACTCTGATCAACAGAGCTATTGACTATCATATGCAAGTTTGTACGAAACGCCCAAAATAATAAATACTTTTTTTTTGTTTTGTTGCTCCTGTTGAGCCCTTTACAATGAATCGTTTTCATTGCCCCCTCCAAGAAAAACCCCCAAAAATATAAAACTGTTCAGAAAAATTCAAAAAAAGTAAAAAAATGTTCTGAAAAATAATAAAAAAAATATAAAACAACAAAAACAATAAAAAAAAAGTTCTTTTCAGAACTACCTCCCCGTTATTAAAAAATTGGTACAATATTTGGAACTGTGCCAACCTCTATTTCTCTTAGTTCGCTTCCCAGTTCGCTCGCCGGTACGCGAACCGGAAGCGAACCAAAAACAGTAAGTATAACGGAAGGAAACAGACACTTATGTTAAAAGAAAGACAGCTATAGGGGAGTAAACTAGAGATACTATTACCCGTAATCCACTGCTGATGATGTCACATATTACATCATTCATGACATGCTCAGTGACATCATCAGCAGAGGATTGCGGGTTTTTTGGCAACGTGCCTTATCCACGGTTTAATAACGCTGCCTTTTGCTTTATATAAGTTTTCAAATTGTATGAAATATATACCAATAGGTCGTTATGAACCTTTAGGTAGTGCTTTTCTTCATGAGGTCTGGTCGCTTCCATACACATACAGATGTTTCAAAGATGATCAAGAAGTTTATCTGAATGGAGAGGAATGCACTGAGACGCCAGATCATTCACTAATGTGTAGGCACATACAGTTACACGGTTCATGCAACAAACACCGACCAAATATGGCTTGCGTGTTGCAAGGCACGCCAGTTCCTGCTATCATCCCCACGTTCAAGTTGTTGGAAAATGGTAGTTATTTGATGCTCAATAATGAAGATTGTTCTGAGTTAATTAAAAGTATTCCTTTTATCGTAACAGTAAGTGAACGGGTTATTTGCTGCAGAAATGTTCTATTTCCTCCCACACATGAACATAGGGAGTTTTCAATCTGGCCACAAATACCAACCTTGGGAGAGATTTCAACGGCATGGCAAGAATAAGAGCTCTTTTGTCTCAGAGAGAGGTGGCCTTGAGTTCGGCCCGTGAAACTTTCGTGCTTCACATAGCGAACACCCGTACAGAGGTGCAGACCCTTTTCAATTCAGATTTGCCTTTCAATTTCAGCAAGACATGCTCAGTGACATCATCAGCAGAGGATTGCGGGTTTTTTGGCAACGTGCCTTATCCACGGTTTAATAACGCTGCCTTTTGCTTTATATACGTTTTCAAATTGTATGAAATATATACCAATAGGTCGTTATGAACCTTTAGGTAGTGCTTTTCTTCATGAGGTCTGGTCGCTTCCATACACATACAGATGTTTCAAAGATGATCAAGAAGTTTATCTGAATGGAGAGGAATGCACTGAGACGCCAGATCATTCACTAATGTGTAGGCACATACAGTTACACGGTTCATGCAACAAACACCGACCAAATATGGCTTGCGTGTTGCAAGGCACGCCAGTTCCTGCTATCATCCCCACGTTCAAGTTGTTGGAAAATGGTAGTTATTTGATGCTCAATAATGAAGATTGTTCTGAGTTAATTAAAAGTATTCCTTTTATCGTAACAGTAAGTGAACGGGTTATTTGCTGCAGAAATGTTCTATTTCCTCCCACACATGAACATAGGGAGTTTTCAATCTGGCCACAAATACCAACCTTGGGAGAGATTTCAACGGCATGGCAAGAATAAGAGCTCTTTTGTCTCAGAGAGAGGTGGCCTTGAGTTCGGCCCGTGAAACTTTCGTGCTTCACATAGCGAACACCCGTACAGAGGTGCAGACCCTTTTCAATTCAGATTTGCCTTTCAATTTCAGCAAGATGGTTCGGACTATCTTTAACGCATCCTCCACAAAGGCCCTGGCGCACTTTTTTAAAGTTGTTACCAGTGGTCTCGTGACTTCATTTGAGAAAATCTTTGGAGTCATCCCTGCTTTCTTTCATTCTATTTTCTCCACTCTGCTTCGTGGATTGGCATTTTTACTTGCATTACCAGCGGACGCTCTTGTGCTTTTTTACATTTTTAAATATGGATGTCCCTCCTATGCAACCTCCCACCCTGCAGCTGCTGACACTGTTCCGCAATCACATGCTAGAATATTATGGCACAATGCCGTTGGCGATATTAAGCACGGCATATGGATTATCTTTTCGATTCTCCTACTTCACCTGTGTCCAGCCTGTATTTCACTGCCTGACCTGTGATTTCGATTGGGCCATTGATTTGTGTCTCTGCGGACCGGTTTCTCCTGACGTCGACTTTAATCAGCTGATGACTCCTATCATTACTCACGAGTTGGTTTGTCCTGGCGAAAGGATTATGGCTGTGGCATTGATGCATGGACTAATTGGTCCCTGGAATTTACTGGCGGCAGCACAGTCTTTCTTGGAACAGAGCTTTCTTGAAAACCCACCGAGCTGTCCTCTGATGGTGATAGAGGATCCGGTGCTGGGAGAGCACGTATGTTCTTTTCCGCTTTTAAATTGGATGGCTGAACTGTTTTCGGATGAAGACGGTGACTTCCTATTGGAGGCTGTTGCAGCTTATTTTGCATACACAGTTATGTCATAGACCTTTTTCATGTTTGATATGCTGAGTACTAGCATTTCATTGACAATTCATTGACTTATTTGTCAAGTTTTTATTATTTACCTTGCCTATTGGCTTAAGACTCGATAAAGTACTTGGCTGTTTTATTTTTCTTTAGCATTACATTTTCCTAGTTTTTAATGCTTTACCTTGCGGACCGTCCACATATAAACTTGCAATCTGCTCTCATGAGATGGCACTTCTATTATCTTATTCAGTTTGTTTCCGGATCATGGGGAGGTGTCATCTAGGTCCTGGATATCTTTACACCGTGTTAAGTTAGCATGGGCTCATTACCGGTTTAAACGCCATTTTTCCTTTTTTGCAACTTCTGCACACGACACTTAGTTGTTGCTTTAGCTTTCCACCTAGTAGTTCATCGTGGTTTACATGAGAATAATATGTTATTGCTCTACTATCTGCTTTGCTTGTTAAACTATATCTGTACAGCGAGTGCTAAAGTTTCAAGAACAACACGATACAGAATTGTTATGAGGTCTGATCTCCAGGACTTCATACTCATAACATAAGTGCAACTTCTGCCAATTCTGGGCATGAGGCGGGTTTTATATTGCTTTGCCGAACACACATACACAACAGTTGATGCGATTCACATGAAGAGAGAGCTGGTGTATGCTGATGTGATTCCTTCAAATCTAAGACACTAAAGTATGGGCACGCCCTAAACCAACACAAAGAGACCTTCTTAGCAAATAATATAATATGTGTATTAGGGAGGGTGAGATATAAGCAGCCGCGGGCCGTGGAGGGAGTTACGGTGAGGCAGGGAGGCGGGGAGGGGGAGAAGCAGGGTGGAGCCCTCTCTACCCTGCCCCTCCCCCTCCCCGCCTCCCTGCCCCACCGTAACTCCCTCCACGGCCCGCGGCTGCTTATAAGTGTTGCTAACTCTTATTCATTTACAGCATGTTAACTTACTGTCACCATTCGCTTTTTATGTACTAGTAACTATGCTGGTAATTTTGCTACTGATAATATGTGTACTTCTATTCTCCACCCTGCTTCTCCCCCTCCCCGCCTCCCTGCCTCACCGTAACTCCCTCCACGGCCCGCGGCTGCTTATAAGTGTTGCTAACTCTTATTCATTTACAGCATGTTAACATACTATCACCATTCGCTTTTTATGTACTAGTAACTATGCTGGTAATTTTGCTACTGATAATATGTGTACTTGTATTATCTAAGATACTACGCCTGAGAAGACGGCATTAGTAAATAAACATTTCAAATACACATGTGTTCTTCTTAACTCCATGTTCTGGTTTCTAAGAAATATATAACGACCGACTGTTCATGAGTTCCACGTATCCTGAGGTACTATAAGTTCATATTCTGGATTGTCTAAACATTGAGAGTTTGTTATATCCAATGTGACACTGTACCTAGCTTGCTAAGGAGTTTTTGATTACTAACGTGAGTTTTGGAACACCCTAATTCGCCGAGGTTCCAATCCTCTGTCCACAGTTCTGTGTGAGAACAGAAACCCTGCGACAGGGGCACCCCCGACCCTTGCTGGAGCTTCATCACACTTGCGATACAACTCCAGCAATGCGCCACCTTTACGGCACAGATACATCACGCATCTGTGCTGTTTTTGCCCCTTGATGCGCCGCATTGTAAATGCAGCACACCATAGGTGACGGAACAGCGGCACAGAATGACTAACACATCCCTGGTGATGCGCCAGTCATCATAAATGTATCCCTATGCTTCTTATCTTGTTAGAGATGAACCGCCATATGTATCATCAAAGTTTTTTGCATTTCCTAAATAGCGAACTTTAAGGAATAAATAGCGATTCTTTACCATTCCTAGTTTGCGATTAGCTATTTGCTAATTACAAATTACCCATTCATTTCCTTCATTTCCATAGGGCGGTTGGACTCACTTTTAGCTCGAACGGCTGAATGGATTTCCACGAAACTTGGCAAAATTGTAGGCACTGGTAGCCCGATGTGCCTTTGCTATGTCTCAAGATATATGCTCCAGTGGTTTTTACGAAAATTAACTTTGAAAAATATATATTGGGCTACATTGGCCTATATATATGTTGGAGCCCAAATGTAGCCCAATGTAGCCCAATGAAGCCCAATGTAGCCCAATGTAACCCAAAGATGGCCGCCAGACACACAAAAAAACAAATGTAGCCCAAATATCAGCCAGATGTAGCCCAACTATAGCCCAGTGACAGAATGACCAATCAGCTTCGCAAACCTCCGTTACGCGAAGCGGAGCGCTGTTACAGATATATATCTTTTTTTGAACGTTAATTTCTCAAAATCCACTGGAGCACATATATTGAGACCTAGCAAAGGCACATCGGGCTACCAGTCCCTAATATTTTACCAAGTTTCGTGCAAATCCATTCAGCCGTTCGATTATTATTATTTTTTTTTTTTTTTGCCCCGCGGGGCCCTTTTAAAACCTCCACATCAAACCTAGGGGGTCAGCGAGGATCTACTATTCCCCCTTATGGTCATTTGCCCCTTCGCTTTCGCCTCCTCTTGTCTCTCGATCCTACCGAGAGACAAGATGGCGGCCGCTACGGACTGTTTGGAATGTTGACAGACGCCGGAGAACCAATCAGCTTCGCTTCACAAAGCTCCGTTGCCCGAAAAGTACGCGTCCTGGGACGCTGCCCGGTCCGCTGTTACAGATATATATCTTTTTTTAAACGTTAATTTCTCAAAATCCACTGGAGCACATATATTGAGACCTACAAAAGGCACATCGGGCTACCAGTCCCTACAATTTTGCCAAGTTTCGTGCAAATCCATTCAGCCGTTCGGGCTAAAAGTGAGGCCAACCGCCCTATGGAAAACTCAATGTTAAAAACACGTTTTGGGACCCCCCTTTTTTCTCGGCCCCCCCTGGACGAACACCCCCCAAATTTTCAGGGGCTGCTCAGAAACAAAATGTTCCATTTTCCAGAAAATTTCATCCAATTCCGTCCACAAACGCCAAAGTTATTAGACATAGAATTTTCAAAAATCCCATAGGGAAAAAATCCTAACTATATATACCTACTGGCGACCGCCAGTAGGTAATATATATACATATATATATATATATATTACCTACTGGCGGTCGCCAGTAGGTATATATAGTTAGGATTTTTTCCCTATGGGATTTTTGAAAATTCTATGTCTAATAACTTTGGCGTTTGTGGACGGAATTGGATGAAATTTTCTGGAAAACGCCAGTAGGTATATATAGTTAGGATTTTTTCTCTATGGGATTTTTGAAAATTCTATGTCTAATAACTTTGGCGTTTGTGGACGGAATTGGCTGAAATTTTCAGGAAAATGGAACATTTTGTTTCTGAGCAGCCCCTGAAAATTTGGGGGGGTTTCGTCAAGGGGGGGCCGAGAAAAAAGGGGGGTCCCAAAACGTGTTTTTAACATTGAGTTTTCCATAGGGCGGTTGGCCTCACTTTTAGCCCGAACGGCTGAATGGATTTGCACGAAACTTGGCAAAATTGTAGGGACTGGTAGCCCAATGTGCCTTTGCTAGGTCTCAATATATGTGCTTCAGTGGATTTTGAGAAATTAACGTTCAAAAAAAGATATATATCTGTAACAGCGGACCGGGCAGCGCTCCGGATCGCGGACTTTTCGCGGTACGGAGCTTTGTGAAGCGAAGCTGATTGGTTCTCCGGCGTCTGTGAACATTCCAAACAGTCCGTAGCGGCCGCCATCTTGTCTCTCTGTAGGATCGAGAGACAAGAGGAGGCCAAAGCGAAGGGGCAAATGACCATAAGGGGGCATAGTAGATCCTCGCTGACCCCCTAGGTTTGATGTGGAGGTTTTAAAAGGGCCCCGCGGGGCAAAAAAAAAAAATAATAATAATAATCGAACGGCTGAATGGATTTGCACGAAACTTGGCAAAATATTAGGGACTGGTAGCCCGATGTGCCTTTGCTAGGTCTCAATATATGTGCTCCAGTGGATTTTGAGAAATTAACGTTAAAAAAAAGATATATATCTGTAACAGCGCTCCGCTTCGCGTACTTTTCGCGTTACGGAGCTTTGCGAAGCTGATTGGTTCTCCGGCGTCTGTAAACATTCCAAACAGTCCGTAGCGGCCGCCATCTTGTCTCTCGGTAGGATCGAGAGACAAGAGGAGGCCAAAGCGAAGGGGCAAATGACCATAAGGGGGCATAGTAGATCCTTCCTGACCTCTTAGGTTTGATGTACCATTTTGCCAAGTTTGGTGTAATTCCGTTCAGCCATTCAGGCTGTAGACGTATCTAAATGTCCTATGGAAAATTGCATGGGGAAAACACATTTGAAAGTGTTGAAATTTAGAACCAATTAAAATGTTACTTTGGTTTTGTATTTGTGTGTGATGAAAGTTAATTGGTTATGTATATATCTCAAATGAGAGGAAACCACAGCCATTTTGTGATACTACTGTCTGAGGTACATTTGTGAGGAATTTTTGGTGGTGAATTTCTGGTGTTTGATTTACACAGTACTAACACTTCTCCTACTTTTAAAAAGGTGAGTTGTTAATTTGTAAGGGGAACTATGTTGTACACTTGAAGATAATTTGAAAAATGTTTTCTGTTATTTATTTGCAGTCCTTCTGTTATACTAAATACTTGATAAAGTTAGTTTTATATTATGTATTACTAAAAACGATAAATGAAAGTGATTATTTTTTTCTGCAATTTACAGCAAGCAATTTCAAAATAAAATGGCTCAGAATGAAGAGACCGTGGCAATTTCTTTTGAATTGTCCACTACATTGATTGAAATTGACAGCACCAATAATGAAATATTGTCACAAGGAGGAGATGACTTGAATGATTTTTTTGATCAATCTGTTGATGGCGAATTTATCGAATGTTTGGAGACCATAGAGTTACAAGAATCATCATTGCAGACTTTTAATGAGGAGATTCCAGATGAGATGATTGAAGAGGAAATTCCTGATGAGGACATGTTACTAGTTCTTTCAAATTTAGAAAATTCAGAAGAATAAATTTATATTTAGAAATCAAAAATTGTTTGAGACATTATTCATTTTTATTTTTAATTTATGAGGTTGTAGCGAAGTGATTGTAGTATAAAATGAGACTTATAGTATAGAGTGCAACATTTTTATGTTACATGGTAAGTTTACTCATATTTACTTCCCTTCTCCCACTATATTATCTCCAATGTGTATTTGACATCTCTTCTTCATCTCCGGCCTCCTTTCTCTCACTGTGTGTCTCTGATGCATCTTATCGCTGCTATTTTGTGTAATTACAGAAGAGAGTAAAATAAAATAGTTCGGAACGTGAAAAGGGGGCAAAGTAGAGTACCCCTCACCCCCTAGGCCTTCTCAGGCGGTCCCAAAAGGATCAGTTTCTGCTTTCCTGAGAGATTATGGTATGAGTTCCATATACCACAATAACTTGCATTACAACATGCAAGATATATATCTCCTATTACCAACTTTTGGAGATATTCGCGCTAAGCGCCAATATCTCCAAAAACGAACACCTGCCCTGAGCAGTTCTTAGCCATGTTATCCAATGGGAGGTGGATAACATGGCTAAGAGCATTAGCTCGGTAATGCATGAATATCGCTGACTTTTTAGCGATATTCATGCATTGCGGCCGTTTTTTATCGCATTTGCGATAAACCTTGATAATAGCAAGGTTTATCTTCGATAATTTCTGACGATGCTTAGCGGTAAAAAATTCGTTGGTAAGCATCGTTAGCGATAAATATCGCTTAACTTTGGTAATATGCACCAACGTCTGTTAACGTTCGATTCGAAGGAAATGAGGAAGTGTTGAAAAACATTGTTTGCGCCATCTTGCCTTTTTTGAAATGCCACACTTTTGTCGTGCACGGCAGCCATTTTAGATGCTTTGACCAGACCCACTCTCTGCACGCTGTCGATTCGTAGCATGGCTCCCCACCCTCGCAAGCATCTTCCCCAGGCACTGGTCACCCCCGCTCTCTGTCTTATGCATGGGCAATAAACCTCCCCCCATCTGCGCTGCTCTTCCCTGAGAATCACATCTGTGCCCGCCCGACACCTCCCTTTCGCCCTATTCACTACCGCACCCTCTGACACTCCTCTTCCTCTGTGTCCGATTGTCCAGGCTATCAGCTAGTCCTGCAGATGTAGTTTATGGCCTCAGCTGTAAAGAATCACCCCTCTTCAAAGGAGTTATAGTAGATCAAGGCCCACACCCGATGAGATCCGTCACACCACACGCGTTCCTACTATCTGAAAACCATCCTGTATTGTGATTGGGGAGGGGACCGAGCCTGAAGCGGAAGATTCCAGGGATGACTCTTTGTACATCAAAGTTTTTACATTTATGTGTCACATTAAAAATATATAGCACTCCAACAAAGTAGTAGGATTATAAAACTTTAATAACTTATAAATATATACAACAAAACAAAAACAGTAAAAACATTTAAACAACGAAGAGACCGTGGCAATTTCTTTTGAATTATCCAATACATTTATTGAAATTGACAGCACCAATAATGAAATATTCTCACAAGGAGGAGATGACTTGAATGATTTTTTTGATCAATCTCTTGATGGCGAATTTATCGAATGTTTGGAGACCATAGAGTTACAAGAATCATCATTGCAGACTTTTCATGAGGAAATTCCTGATGAGGACATGTTACTAGTTCTTTCAAATTATGAAAATTCAGAAGATGTTGCCTGGGGGTGGGTCGTCAGTAGCAGTCTGTTGTGCGAATAGTTCCAAGGCAGCAGAACGCGCTGAAATCTAGATGGCACGAAGGTGATGTCTAGTAAGTTGCCGCCCAGCAAATAACGGCGTGGGGCGCCGCGGGGGTGAGTGAGTCCAGTAGGCACCACAGCTATTCTTACCGGCATTGCAGAATTACTGCTGGGGACAATGCCTGTGCTGTAGCAGGGTCCCAGCAGAAACAAAAAGGATTCTGTTGAAGATGTTGTTGGTTTTCAATTTGAAAACAGTTCTGGTGTCAACTGCTATGCTAATGTAGTGGTTAATGTTTTGTTTTCTCTAGAAAATGTAAAAGAGGGGGAGGCAGTCCAAAGTTCTGGTAAAAGGGCAAAGGAAAGGATCGGTGGTTTGAACTATCAGTCAAAAAGGGGAGGGGGTGGAACAATTTTTCCTACCGGGTCACAGTGTGCTTTCACCGGAACTGAGGTTTGCAGGATTCTAGTCATTCAAAGTGAGGCTGGCGCCAGCATGGGAGCGCCGACGTCCCGCGGATACAGTTTCGTCACTCCACGGGCGATCATGGCAGTCATTCCCCATCGGGGGTGTCTGCGGGGGTCGGAGACTCCCGCGGCTCCTCTAGAATCTTCAAGGTCGTGGAGGACTACGGTGGTGGAGTCAACCAGTGACCGGGCCATTTCTTTATGCTGGGCCCGCTCTTGCCAGGTCGACCGCCATTTTGAGAGTTCGGTAGCTACTGGCGATCGCGGGGTCAAATGAGCGGACGGGCTCCACCCTGCCGGGCGAGACGTTGCAGCATCGCCACAGTGGAAGAACCCTTTTCCGGGCGCCTGGAGCGCTGAGGGTGCAGGTGGGAAGCCTCCACCTGGGGAGGCGGGAGAGGCCTGTTCGCACCGTCTCTCCCTCCCAGTGCACCCCACGGCGTCTCGCTTGAGATTTGTTATGGCCGGACCAGGCGATGAGGACGAGGGGGGGGGGTCGGAGGCATGTGCAAGACATCCCCCCCCCCAGGGTTGTTGCAGCAATTATTCAAGAAAGAAGAAGTGTCCCGTCCGTCTTCGGGCCGGGCTTCCGGTGGAAGTCGGCCGGACGCCCCTTGCTCTGGCCCCATGAACGGGTTCCTTGGTTTATCGGCTGCAGCCGGATCCCATCGGCCCCGGCCGTTGGTGGCCGGACCGGTAGAGAATGTGGCGGGACTACCTGAAACTGTCAAGGGCCACCGCGGCCGGACTGGGAGAGAGAGGGGAGGGTCGAGGACACGGACATTCCCCCCCCTGCAACTCTCCAGCGTTGTCAATCTCCCTGGCCGGGTCCCGCTGGCCTCGGCCTCGGCCTCTCCTCCGGCTACACCCTACGTGATGATCTCCGAGGCGTGGCAGCAGGACCCGCCTTATATGTGTTGCTTCCGGCTGGGCGTAGCCGAAAACCTGTTGCCCTTTGGAAGTTTCTAGAATGGGGCGGATGTCTGCTGACTTCTATCTTTCCCAGTTTGCCGTTATTTGGCCGTGGCAGGCGGTGGGACAGACACGTTTTGGGGCAGTGAGGGGCGATGTTTTCAGGTTTCTTATTACGGGCTTACTTCTAACGTTTCTTGTTTCTAGGACAATAATAGGTTTTATCATTACGTATTGTTATCGTTTCTTTGTTTGTTATTTACTAAAAAGTTCATCAGTGTCCTACTGATTTTCGTTTTCCTATTCTTTTCTTTCCAGGTTGTTTCATGCTAAAGTTTCTGTTAACAGGATACAGTGATCATTTCGTTATTATTGCATATGTCCTTTTCACTAGGGGTGCTCTCTTGTTGGGCCAGATGACCTATCTCTAGTAAATGGTCCGGGTGAAACAGGTGCATCAATCAGTGGGGAGTAGATAGGCATGACAGATTACAACGGGGGAGAAAGGTCCGCATTACGTACCCTTTCACTACTTGCAAAGATTTTCCTACGTTTATTTGCAAACAGGGAATACCTCCAAAAAGAACTAATTCCCAAACAGTCAATGTTCGGACAATCAATCAATCAATGAGGAATGAAATAGGTACGACGTGTTAAAGGCTTGCGTTACCTACCCTTCACTATCTGCAAAGGGAGAGAGAATATTTCTATTCTTCCTCGTTTGCAGGCAGAGAAGATCCTTAAGAGAACCAACTTCGAACAATTCAATGCTCGATTCAAACAATCAACAAGGGGTACTGTGAACACAAATGAACGCCGCTTATGTACATACACATTGCTATTTTCAACAGGTTGTTCCTAATGTTTCTATTTTAGCGAGGTCAAAAAGAGATCCCATTAGTGGCCTACTGATTTTGCTCGATTCCTTTTGTTTTTTTACACGATGTTTCGCTATCTGCAAAGACTAAACAGAGTATTGCGACTCTGTGCTTGTTTGTAAATAGAGAATGAACCAAAGAGAACAATCAATCAAATGGAGAGAGAAGCAGGCACGACGGATTACAACGGGGGCAAAGGCCTGCGTTAACTACCCTTCACTATCTGCAAAGAGAGAGTACTCCTAATAGAAATGAGGGGTGGGGGGCAGCATTCAAAGCAGATCAGTGTGCATAAACACGAAAATGTTTTTACTTACCATGTACTTGACATTCGACAGCTTATGATATTTGCTATTAAAAAACCATTGAAATTCACTGAAAAAACCATAGGTTATAGACCATATATAATTAGGAATTAGCATTTACAAAACCTTGAAAATTCACTGAAAAAACCATAGTTTATAGACCATATATAGTTAGGAATTAGCATTTACAAAACCTTGAAAATTCACTGAAAAAACTATAGGTTAGAGACCATATATAGTTAGCTGGACATTTTATTGACATAAAACCAATGAAATTCCATATATAGTTAGTTGCACTAACTATATATCGCGCACCCGCAATCCACTGCTGATGATGTCACATATTACATCATTCATGACATGGTCAGTGACATCACTGATGACATCGCCTTGAGACCCTACGGGTGAGTAGTGCGCTATATAAATGTCCTGATTGATTGATTGATTGATTGTATATATATATATATATATATATATATATATATATATATATATATATATATAATAACACGCAGCACTCTCACAGTTTTGGGCAGAATAACGATTTATTCCATCTTTTGCAGTGCCAAAAACCTCCCTTCACCAACGCGTTTCACCCTGCTGAGCTTGATCACGGTGCAAAGTATTGTTAGATTAAAATAATGCACAGAAAAAAGAAGCCATATTGTGATGAGGTAAAAATCCCAGAGATGTTGTAAATATAAAATAATATGATCTTGTGGCACAAATATGTCAAATGAACAAAGGACAATATCAAGAATATAGAAATAGTCATGATATACTTTATATTCAATTTTAAATGGGAAAAACACGCATTGTTGGTGAAACACAATTGGGTTATATGTCTCATGAACGATCTGACCCAGAATGCATCATAATGTGCACAATGGTGATCAGATATATAACATAGAAACAGTGAAGGGACTAACAATACTTTGCACCGTGATCAAGCCCAGCAGGGTGAAGCGCGTTGGTGACGGGGGGTTTATGGCACTGCAAAAGATGGAATAAATTGTTATTCTGCCCAAAACTGTGAGAGTGCTGCGTGTTATTGCAACTTGGCGGAAGAATATATATATATATATATATATATATATATATATATATATATATATATATATATATATTCACTGAAAAAACCATAGGTTATAGACCATATATAGTTAGGAATTAGCATTTATAAAACCTTATTTTACTGACACAAAACCATTGAAATTCGCATATATAGTTAGTTGCACTAACTATATATTTCGCGCACCCGCAATCCACTGCTGATGATGTCACATATTACATCATCCATGACATGGTCAGTGACATCACTGATGACATCACTGATGAAAAAAAGTCAATGCCCGACATGTGAAATGCCTCATTTGTAAAGATGTTTTGTCTAGAGGTACAGACAAAAAGTATAGTTATGGTAACTATACTATGCACCGTCATATGCAGAGGTGGCATCCACTGAATTACAGCGTTGCAGAGATGCGTCACCTCCAAGACAACCCACCAACTCCTGTGGCCAGTACATCGGCACAGGTAACTCTGTCGGGACCAGAGGCGAGGGAGACGGTCCCAAATATCCAACAGAATTTTATGCACATGATGATTGTGTGCCTTTATTGTGGTGACCTACTTTCATGTGCAAATATGAGTATCAATTTGATAAATAGAGCATTTGAAAACCACAAGTGCTCAAAACGCCCCAAGAAATAATTTTTTTTTTTGCTCCTGTTGAGCCCTTTCTAATGCCTGTTTTTCGGTGTTCCCCCCCCCAAAAAAACGAAAAAAACATAAAATTGTTCAAACAAACAAAAAAAAAAATATTCAGAAAAATAAAAAAATATATAAAACAACAAAAACATTTTAAAAAAACAGTTCTTTTCAGAACTACCTCCCATTTTTTTAAAAATACTAACATTTTTAGCACTCTTGACTTCATTTTTCTCATGGGTGCGCTTCCCGGTACGCGCACCGGTGAGCGCCCCGTTAGCGCAGCCAAAAAAAACAAGAAAAAAAAAACAAGAGAAGGAGAGCATAGGAGAAAGAGAAAGAGAGAGTAATGTTAAGAGACAGACAGCAAGAGAGAGCAACACAGATGTACTGTACATAGTAAAACAGTGTAAAACATATAACAAAGTGTAAGAGAGAAAATGTAAAAAATATAAGGCTGTGAAACAAAGAAAGAGAGAAGAAGAATACTAAAGCAGAGGCACATGAAGAATGTGAGTGGCTGTAAAGAGTAAAATGAAAGAGAAAAAATGATGTACAAATAAAAGGTAATAACGGAACCAGATTTAAATAACACTGGTAAGGGAGAGAGAGAAAAAAGTACTGTGCATAACTAAAGAGGGATGACATAAGATGGATAACATCGAATAAAGTTAAAACATGTGGATTGACAAAGAAAAAAACTAAAAGAAGAAAAGAAGAAGTAACAGAAAGGGAATAATTGAAGCAGCCAAGAAATGTAAATAACGTAGTGTGCTTGAACTTCAGGGAGAAAGCATAATCAACAAGTAGTGAAAGAGTGAAGAGACAGAGACAATTACAGTAAGATAGACGGACTGAGTGAACGGGAATGAAGAACTGTGAGAACAGAGGTACTGAGAAAAGGAGTGGAAGGAGTGCAGTAAGTAAATCACCCACACAACACAACAGCTACCCTACCTCAAAGCACTCTAAAATATTATTTTACTGTTTCTCTTTGTTTTCCCCTTGTTACGCTCCCCGGTGGACTACCCATAGTAAAAGTAAAGAGGGGTGATAGAGGGAGAAATATTGAATTAGGATAACACATGGTGAGTGACAAAGAGAGATGACAAAGAGAGTAAAGGGAACAGTACCTGTATGGGCTTGAGTACAACAGCAAAAAAAGATAAGTAATGCAGTGTGTGTGACTTACAGGGAGTTAGTGGGTGTAGGTCAAAGTGTGGGTGTGTAAGGTGTGTCTGTGGGTGTGGTTGTGTGGAGTGTTTTGGTGTGGGTAGAGATGAGGGTGTGTGAAATATGTGTGAGAAGTGTATGAGTGTGGGGTGTATATGTGTTCGATGTATGTGTGTGTATGGAATGTGTGTGTGTTTTTGAGGAGTGTGTGTGGGAGTTTTTTTTTGTGTGTATGATGTGTAGGTGTGGTGTGTGTGTGGGGTGTATGTTACAGGTGTGTGTATGTGTTGGGAGGGGGATGAGGTATATGTGTAGGAGTAAGGTAAATAATTAAGAAAAAGAGAATGAGTAAATGAGCAAAGGAAGGGAACAGAGGGTAAGTGAAGTAAAGAATAGGGATCAAAAGAAGTTGAATATGAGAGGGTAAATAATGAAAGGGGAGTAAACATGGAGAATAAAAATAAGTGAGAGAAGCAGAGTAAAAACACAGGAGTGAGGTAGATTGAGAAAATGTTAGTGACCTTAAAGCAAAGGGTGATAACAAACTACATTTTTTTAGTCATACTTACCATATAATAAATGTAACTATAATTTTTTTTACTACAGTTGGTATCTGTGAAAGAGAGAACAAATATATGTTATAATTAGTAAAATATGTATTTTAAATTAAAAGATACAAATGAAGAGCTAAAAACATCATAACACTCTATTTAGAAATAAAGTGAGAGTGAAGAACACAGAAAGGGAAATAAACTAAGGTAGAAGGACAAAAAAAGGGAAAAAGAAATAGAAGGAGAGCAAATTACAATGAGTAAGGCATATAGATTCACTAAGAAAAAGAGAGAGAAGTACAGAGAAATGAACTGAAGGTAAGAAAGATACTAAAACAATGTGAGTTAGCAAAACTAAATCAGGAAACACAAGTAAGTAAAAAGATAATGACTGAGACAGAAAACAGTTTAATTAATGATGCATTTAGAAGAATGAGGAATAGAAGATAACTGAGAGTAAGTGAAGAACAGTCATAGAGTGAAAGGATGAAGGGAGACAGAATAATATACAACAATTGAAGGAAATGGACTAAGGAAGTTATAAGGTAGACACACTAAGAGAAAAACAGAGTGAGGTGGAGTACAATGAGTGAGAAAAGAAAAAAAGTAAGTGAGCAAAAAAAAGGAAAGAGAGGAGAACACGACTAAAACAGTGCTACTGAGAAAAAATATTTTGGTGATGAAAGTAAAGAGAAGGACATTGAAAGAAAGGAAATGATGGATAGTAACAGAACCAGAGTAAAAGAAATGGGATGAAGAACGACGAGAGAGGAGCAGTGAATTTGTTGTAAAAGAAGTGATAGAAGGTAGATAAACACAAGTGAAAATAACACAAGTAGAGTGAGGCACTGAGCACAGAGAAGTAGTGAACGAAAAATAGAGAGAAGAGGTCAAAAGTAAGAAGCAAACAAAGATAAGCGAGGGAGAGTGGATGCCAGAGAATGGGAATACAATTTAATTTACACAATCAAAGTATAGAATAATTTCTACAACATGTTACATAGTTTATTTTTGCTGTTCTCAGAATATATTGAATTTCACTTAAAGCAGTGAGTTCAAATTACTCCTCATATGACAGCGGGAAAAAAAAACCACAATCTAAAAGATTGTGTTTTAAAAAAAAACTTACATACTGACAAACAACAAATGTACGCTAATCTTTGATTGACTTACTTTTCCTTGAGGCCAAATAGTATATCATGGAGGTCCTTTTCTCGTTAGATAGTATTTTGCTGTTCACTTAGAAATCCATTTCATCGACTTTCTACAAGAAAAGCTCCAAGAACATCTTCAGTCATGACTCTTTACTCATTCTTGCACCTTTCCATTTGGCCAAATAGTGTCAGATGTATGAGTATATATGAGTACTCCTCCCGTCTTCATAGGCCAATTACCTTTACCTAAATTTTGGCTGTAAAAACACTAGGTATGAATTTATAAAGCCAAAAGGCAAACGTTGTTTGAAAGTCAAATGAGTGTCGTTACATTGGGTCCAACCTTTAGAAGTTTTTAAATAGCATGTGTAATGCCCTGATGTTGTAGAAGGACCGTCATGAAAAATAATAGCTACAGTTGCAAAGGTTCTTCCTGATATCGATAATTGAGTAGCCACGAAATTTTTAATAGAAGTTGTCAATTTAGTTCCATCAGGTCTACATCGTTGGAACATTAAAATAACATAGTGACCATAATTTTGTAGAAATAATGTGGACAGCATTGCAGACTTACATTGGGTACACACCATATTGTGATCCGCTGCTTTAACTAGATTATTGAAAGACACTGATTTGCAGTCTGGTAAAGTTAAATATATAAATCTTTCAGAGTCTATTCTAGTAGTACTTGATGAAGCACAGTTATCACAGTCATGTTGCCATTGATAAGAAAGGCCAAATAGATTTTTTATATCTACTCCTTCATCTTGTAATACATCAAACATATACATTAAAAATTCCTGACAATCCTGCTGAATATTCTGTGAAAATTGATTTTGACCTGAACATATATCTAGAAGATTTCTAATTTCTGAAACACTTTCTATTTTAGCTCTATCACTACTACATTTCTCTAACACAGAATTCAATAAACAGCACAATGTTTGTTCCCGATTTTCAACAATCTGTCTTTGTAAATTTTGAAGAAAAAAAACAACATTAACTACTACATTAGCATAGCAGTTGACACCAGAACTGTTTTCAAACTGAAATCCAACAACATCTTCAACAGAATCCTTTTTGTTTCTCTTTACAATTACACTTTTATCTACTTTATGCCTTTTTGCTGATACCTCACTACAATTACTCTCATTTCTTCTTTTTCGGCCTACCACACGTTTTTCAATCAGAGGATATTGAGGCAAATGTGGAGCATACTCTCTTCTTAACCTATTGTATTCTTTTACACAATCTAAATCTGCACAAATCTTTGTTTCATCACACTCAATCAAGTACAATCCTGCTAAAGTTCTGACTCGTGATAATGCCACATATGCCATACCCTCTTTAAACACAGAACTTCCAATGTTCACCAAAGTGCTATCTACACTTAAACCTTGAGACTTATGAATTGTCACCGCATATGCCAAACAAATAGGAAACTGTTTTCGGCGAACATATAAGTCTTTCACGAGCAAAAATCTAGCTGAACAACGACAAATTTGTTCTATTTCATCAATGTCAACAAATTTAATTTTTTTAATTTCAATTCCATTTCTATTTTTGTAATTCAGAAAACCAACAACATAACCCATTGCTCCATTTACTAGACCTCTTTCAACATTTAAATTCCTTCTTAAAATGACACGACAATTCAAACACACATTCAGAGTCTTTTCAGAACCAGCAGTTTTAGATATAGTCTTCTCTAATGAATCCAATTTTGATTTCAAATTTTCAGACAAAATAATTGTTGCTCCCATATGCTCTATTTTATCAATAGCTTCCAGTTTCACTATCTCTTCATTTTCTAACTGTAACATTTTGTTGTTGAACATGGAACATTCTTTCAGAGTTGGCAACAAACATATGCCAGATTTCTTCTCGTCAATTTTCTTAAATATGTTCTTTGGAAGAATGTTTTCATTTGGGTAAAAATTTGAAATTAATCGTGCATGTAAAGCTTCTTTCCCTTGCTGACTTACTTTTCCGATCCTTACATCTTGTAGAATATTTTTATAATCTTCATCATTTGCCTGCCGCATATTTTGAAGCAGTTCTGCATATTTAAAGTTTAACCATATATTAACGTTTCCGATGCTCCCTAAGCACTTCCTGGTATCTTCATGTGTGAGCATTTTGAACACAGGTTGTCCTTTCACTGGAGTCAACTGCAGAAGATCTCCAAAAACAATAATATGTTTTCCACCAAATAAGACATCATAGTCTGTTCTAAGAATTTCTTGCATTCTCAAATGCACAAAAGCAAGCATGATATTTGACACCATGCTTACTTCATCAATGATAAGAAGTTTCATTTTCTTCAGGACTCTCGAAACTTCGGAACACGCATCTCCTGATAGCTTGTGATACTCCAATTTGTTATCATGCTCCACTGGCAGCATCAGTAAACGATGTAAAGTAATCCCTTTAATGTTATGTGCTGCCAGCCCAGTTGGAGCAGTAACAACACAAGACAGCGGTGATTCAGTCCTTTTCTGCAGATAAGTTGCAATGGCTTTAATCAGAAAACTTTTTCCAGTTCCCGCTTCTCCACTCACGTACAGTTGGACAGGCTTAAATGATGTACATGAGCACTCTTTTTTCTCATGACTGAATCCATGTTCAATCTGTTCTGTGACTTCGTCATATATCTGTTTCTGCTCAAGGTTTAGTTGTTTCACCAAATCTTCTAAGTTAACTTCATCATCTTGACCTTGTTCCATAGCTCTTTCCACCTCATCCATGGCAGTAGCAGCTTCATTTTGGATAATTGGTCCTCCTAGTGGATCCTGACTCAATGAAGCAGAACTCTGACTGCCTTGAGAACTGTCTTTCGCAATCTCTGCAGCAATTGTGGCTTCTTGCTCTATTTCTTCATTCAACATTTGCAGATAATTTGGAAAAACAAGACATTCTATGGTATCCTTCGTTGCATTAAAGGAGTCTTCATAACAGAGAAAATCTCCAAGAAGTTCCTCTTCTTCACGCCATGGTTTAAACAGTTGCAAAAGAGCCAAATAATAAAATTATCTTTTATCTGGATTATCACAACTCAATTTGCGATGATTAATCAAATGACCTTTTTCTGTTTCACTAGACATCCTTCACATCCAATGACTCCATATATTCCATTATTGATATCTTCTCTGATGTTCCTCTTATGAATATATCTCTGCAGAACTTCATAGAGACAAGCGTTCTCAAGGTGATGACTTCTATTTGGATAGTATGTATCCAACATGTTTGTCTTCAAAATATCTGTACTTTCTGGTTCTTTCTCCGCCAAATACTCTATCTCTTGTACAGATTTCAAAACTCGATTTCGTGTTGCAGCAAGACCTAGACTCACCCAAAGGATGGTTCTAGATTTGGCATAGAGACTTGCTGACGACAATCGATCAGAACATTCATACGCTCCAATTTCTCGATGCGACAACATCTTCAGACTGTAACTGTATAATTTCTTGCTTAGACTCTTTTCATGTGAAATGTCCTCCCACATTTCCTTTAGTTCTGTCTTTTCTTTTTTTGTGATGTAAGACGTCACATATCGAGCCACAGCAATAGAGTTGTCAGCAACGAATTGAATATCCATGTTAGCATTCCACATGGACAAAATCACTGGGTTGTAGTCGTTGATGTACTTGGACTCTTCGTCTCTTTTTAAATTGTATGTATTTTTGGGTGATTTCCTCGTCACAGTATGTCGCAGAGAAGACATCAAATTATTTACTCTTCCTTTAGAAATCACTGGTCGTGGAAAGCTGAAACGACATTTTGTGTAGATCTTGTCCTTGTTTCTGAATTTTCGACGACAGTACTTTCCACAACGATGTGATTGAAAGCGTAAAACTTGTTGCCTTAAACTGTTTTCTTCCGTAGTTTTCGGAACAGCACATGTTGAATACTCTTCAATGAAACTCATCACTGTCTCATCCGAATCTGTTCCAAATTTGGGTGCATCTTTAATCCACAACAACATATGTATGTGAGGAGCACCTCTCGCTTGATACTCCTTTCTCCAAAAGAAATCCAAAACCTCTCCAAGGGGAGGATTTTTTTTGTTGGTAATAAAAGAAATAGCTTCAAATCTATGATTAAAATATCTGCATACATTCACTGGATCCAAAGAGCACAGTTCTCCAGGTGTTTTGAATTCTATATTTTGTATATTAGCATTGGCCTCTCGTAGAAATTGAAGTAAGTCCTCCCATGCATACTCGGCACAGCTAAGAGTGAGGAACCATGTAGGAGTTCCTAAGTTTCTTAGCATACATTTCAATTCCCCATGGCGACGGTACCAATACTCATTTGTACCACGCTGACATGCCATGAGATTGATTAGATGAGATTATAAAATATTATCTTGCAGATTCACTTTCTCCATAAAGTCCCTCGCCGAAACATTTTGTAGATGTGCTCCACTTTTCAGAATATGGTTTACTGCATAAGAAATCCCAGACAAGTCACTTTCATACAGTAGATGAAACAAATAGGGAATGCATTGACGAAACCTTGCATCTTCAGCATATAATCTTACAGTTCGATATTCAGATGCAGGAATTTGAAGTGGTCGATCGTCATATCGTCCACCTCGACCTGTTGGAAATAGCTGTGGAAAACAACGAGCTTCCGAACTTTCTTCCCATACACTAATGGGACTTCCTTTTACTGTTTTCATTTGAAACAAGTCAATTGCATTCCCCATTACTTCTTTGGAATGTAAAGGATGAGCAGTATAATGTTCATATATTTCTTCACTTCTAGACACATCAACTTTTTCAATTTGGCCGCCTGAACAATCACTGTCTTCATCTGTAGCTGTTTCCTCTGCTGCAACACATACATCTTTGTAGTACTCATTGTTTTTGACTAATTACAACGTTGCCTTTTTGACTTTCCTAACATCCACTAAATCTTGCCAGATTTTTTTACTCTTTGTTGGAACCCCATTAACTAGAATGACTAAAGGTTCCTCTTCTACTTTTTCTATACCAATTGTATCAATATTTTTTTCAAATCTAGGGGCAAATAAACAACTCTTCCCTTTAATCCTCTCTGCAAATCTGTAGGAGGCAATTTCCCTATCTTAGGCTCCATGCGAACAATTGCCTGAAAAGGATGGACACAATGAATCAAAATAGACTTATATGTATTTAAATCTATCAATTCACGGGGAATGTCTATCAACTCCAGATTATTATGAACAGCTCTAGCAGGCATTCTGTTTTGATTTAATTTGTCATAACAATATTTACAAATTCGCTGATCAGAACTCAAATCAAAAGAATTCTCCACCCACAAATAAGTTGCTAAATCTTTCCACTCATAATTATCCATCTTTTTAAAAGAGCACTGTTTAATTGTTTAAGCTTAAGTGCTGGACTTTTTGCATAATACAACATTCTCACTAATTTCCTCATTTTGGTATGATGCACTGCTAACATCCTAAAATGATGAAAAACACTCTGACAGACTTTTCTAGAAAGACAAGCCATTGAATGGCCTTGCAAACCTGTGATTCCTCTCACTCTGCAAGGATCTAAGTCTTGCAACAACTTCATTTTCTGCTTTAGACTTTTCTTACTATATGTACGTAAGAAATTACAAAACAAATCAATTGATTCCTGTCGCACACTACAAATACTACTACACTTCCAAGTGTACACTGGACCCTTAGTACGTCTCCCTAGAACTCCATCAGATAACACCTCTTCTGGTTCTCTAGGCACAAGTTTCTCTTTTTCAATCGGACAACCGCCTTTCACTTCATACGCTCAACCACTGGTGTCAACTGCATGCACTAAATCATTCTCCTGGAAGTAACTCTCCTCATTAAAAAATTGGCTCACAACTTGAACTGTGAATCCATTCTCCAGAAAAAACTTTACAAAAATTAGTCCGATTAATTACTCTTTTCCATCTACTGTTTGATTTGAAAACATCAATTGTCTTGTTAAGTGTCCTAATTCTATTGATTATTAAAATAAATAATTTTTTCTTAACTTCAAAAGCCTGATCAACAATTTTCTCTACACTTTTCTTTTTCTTATAAAAAGCAGCTCTCTGTTTACCTTTCCTAATGTTTTTTAACAAATTTAAAACCACCCTATTGCGAAACATTCGTCTACGAATGTCTCTAAACTGATTCTGTCTTCTATTCCTATACATATTATTCTCTCCTGCTCCAGTTTTAGGATTCTTTGAAGTTCTCTCCTTCCTTTTCAATTTTACTCTCTCATTTTCTTTTTCTACATGGTGTCCATTATTTTTTCTGGATGTACATATGTTGCGTAAAAAAGACTTAGTTGTCTTACCAGGAGCTTTGTTCCTGTTTTTTGAAGTATCTGTTGTGGAAGAATGCTGTAATTCTGTTGCTGTTTTTGATTTTTCCCGGTTACGTTCTTTCTTTGTCCTTTCCTTTGTGGGCATCTTTGCTTTTTCTTCAAATAACGATTTCAATCTGTGTTAAAGAAAAACAGTAGCACATTATAGACCACTATTACCAAACAACAAAGCAATGACAAAAAGCAAACAATCAATACAGGGTTTCAGATCAGGTGAGGATTCTCCAGTGGTGCACAAAAGGTGAGGACTGTATTGAAAAATATAGTGGAAGACAGCTCTGTCCACAACTACAAAGAAGATCAGACCTATGTCTAACTCCACTGCACTCTTATACACAGGCTTCACCACCTATGCTTCCCAAGAAAATATTGAGTTATATAGTTATATAAAATTGTATTTTATAAAATTGTGAAGCTCCATGAGAAAGCGTTTGCCTCAGTCTTATTCCTGTTGTGAGGCACGTGCAAGATTTTGCCTCAGTCTTATCCCTGCTGTGAGGCAGATGATTGTAAATAGGATCTGTGCTGTGTTTCCTAAATGTGATATCAAAAACGATTTTGGAGAAAATGATTGGTTTTTACATTTTTGATTATAATGTGGCGCAGAGGTTTAAAAAGTGACGCATCTACCTACATGCATCAATTTTTAAATATGCAGCAAAAAGGTACTTGTTTGGGTTTTCCTGGGGAGCGTAGTTGGTGAAGCTTGTGTCTAAGAGTGCAGTGGACTAGGCTTCATGAAGCATATACCTGTCTGCATTCTTAGAC